>NC_089492.1:164378751-164984237 GCF_036850765.1 Saccopteryx bilineata
AGGAGCTATATTAGTGGCCATTTTTAGTATATGTACTGCCAAACCAAGCACAGCAGTGGCCATTTTTAAGAAAAGCAAAACGGAGTGCCATGGATATTCCCGACATAAGTGAAACTACCATACCTAGAAAGTTGTTGGAAGAAATGATCAGAGCACAGTTTGACAGTATCAGAGTATCAGAGTGGAGCAGATGGCTTTGAGAGGGGCAATTGTTTTTTGATCATTCTCAACCTAGTCATCTTGGAAAACTGTAGAAAAAGCTAGTAATATGGGATAGTGAATGTTGCTGTATCATTTGAACCCAATGTCTTCATAACTACTTAAGAGCAAATCATGAAAATGTGGGTAATATACCATGCAGAAATTAAGTAGGTGAACAGTTGGTGGATGAGTTGCACTTGGAAAATGCTTGGCTCATCAAATTAAGCAGAAGACTGTCTTGGTAAAAATTAATGAGTGAAATTTTAGATTAATTGGTGTCAGTATTGACAAATGGATGCAGTAGGGAGAAAAGGAAAATGCTCATTGAAGGAAAGTATAGTTCATTTATACAGGAAAAGCACCATTTAAGGTAACAGCATCTTGAGGGAAAGATAGATATGTACATCTATGCAGGAGAGCTCTCAATTCCCTGGTGATCCACATAGAAGCTGAGCATGAGTCATTCATGCACTTGTGTTTAAAAAAGAAATCTAGAAAACACTTGAATTTGAGGAACTAGGACAAAGGATTTTCAAGTTTTTTTCCAGACTTGGGTAATGCAGAATAATTTACCGTCATATATTACTGTTTTGTATGTGTTGTTTTGTGTGCAGAGGGGGGGGGCAAGCTTGGAGTCTGTCACTAGCATACTCTAATTCTCTTTGCACTTTGGTTTATCAGATGTCACAAATTGCAGTCCCCTAGACATCTACCCTGTGTTTCTTCACTATGAGCCTTTTCCCTGGAGGAGCATCAGATTTCTTACCAACCTTTCAGAGCAGCTGACTGAGCCCTCCTCTCTGGCAATAAGAGGGAACTTGAGCTGTTAATAGAGTTAAAGTGATTTTTGAAAAATTTCCTGAGATCGCAATAAGCCCATTCAAGTGACCTCTCTATCCTTTCAGTTATTGATTCATCCTGGACAGCAGCTAGCTCAGAGTGGGTGTGGGCGGACTAGGGAAGGTGAGGGACCTCATGGGGCCCATATGCATGGCCTTGCTGTAACCTGCTCCTGATCCAGAATGTGGAATCTTCAGAGCAAGGAAGATTGAATGAGATCATGTCTGGAAAGTTCCCCAGATCCTTGGAAAGTATTAAAATGGGTTTTATGCTTAAGCATCTAATATAATACAATTGCATTATTACTGCAAGGAACCCTGTAAATTCATGCACTCTTTTTTACAAATATTTGAGGAAACTGAAGCCTGCAAGAGGTAAGTGACTTAAAAGCCAGTTAGTAGCTTATAATCACAAATTAATGAATCGCGCACTAAAGTCAATAGATTACTCGAAACTGTTTTACAGCACAAATGAAATTCTGTTTGTAGTTCATCTGTATTGAGATAACAGTCTCTAAGACCTGTAAGGAGCCTGACAAGTATCACAAATGAGTTCACAAGTTATGACTACAAAGACAGGGAGAGAGAGGGACTATGACAAACTGGAGAACACGTCTGTTCTTTTTAAAGGCCACAGCTTATCCCATTGTGGCCCGTTCATTTTCCTAGAGAAGTTAGAAATGAGTCAACTTTGTGTTAACCAAATAAGACACATTGGGTGGGCTGATTGTGGGATTTGCGTTGAGGAATGACCCTTCTCCTGATGTCTACCTCAGTCTGTGGGCTGAGCATAAGGGAATTCATCTAATACATGGATAGAAGCAGCTCAGTATAAGTTTTATTCCCTACAAATTTTTCAAGATATTGTTCTAGCTCAGTGGTAGTCAACCTGGTCCCTACTGCCCACTAGTGGGCATTCCAGCTTTCATGGTGGGCGGTAGCGAAGCAACCAAAGTATAAATAAAAAGATAGATTTAACTATAGTAAGTTGTTTTATAAAGATTTATTCTGCCAAACTTAGCAAAAATCCAACATAAAGTACTTGGTAAGTAATTATTATTATATGCTTTAACTTGCTGTAACTCTGCTTTATAAATTTTATAAAGTAAAGTGACTCCCCTACTTTATAAATCACCATTACTGTGGAACCAGTGGGCGATTAGAAAATTTTACTACTAACAGAGATACAAAAGTGGGTGGTAGGTATAAAAAGGTTGACTACCCCTGCTCTAGATGATAGTTTCAACATCCAAGTAGTACATTCATCTCTTTCATTGTTCACTTTTCAAGGAAAGTTTTTATGAGAAGTGGAAAGGGAAAGAGACGGAGACCTGGGAGGAGCCACCGACTGGTGATCTGCTTTTGAATTGTCGAGAATCAGGAGGTTGTGTGTGTAGACCACTGTGTCCTTCCTGGTTCTTTCATTTCCATCTGGAACTTTTTTTTCCTTTTTTTTTTTAGAGAGAGAGTGCAACTCATAGTTGCTTCACTTTAGTTGTTCATTGACAACTTCTCATATGTACTTTGACCAGGGCACTCAAGCAGAACCAGTGACCACTTGATCAAGCCAGTGACCTTTGGGATCCTGCCAGCAAGCTTGGTATCATATCAATGATCCCGTGCTCAAGCCAGTGACCCCACATTCAAGCTGTCAAGCCCACACTCAAGCCAGAGAACTTGGGGTTTTGAACTGGGGACCTCAGCGTTCCAGATTGACACTCTGTCCATTGCACCACTACTGGTCAGGTTCCATCTGAAACTTAAAAAGTGAAAATTTGTGCCAAAATCCAGACCTGAGGCAGAGAAGGATGAACATCAGCAATTTCTAGACAAATGCCAGGCTCTCTTCTGCCTCCCCGTGAATGTCTTCTGGCTTTAGTTATTATTTATTTTTAAAGATTTTATTTATAGATTTTAAACAGAGAGAGAGTAAGGTGGGGAAGAGGGGGAGACAACAACTCATAGCAGTTGCTTCCCATATGAGCCTTGACCAGGCAGGCCCAGGGTTTTGAACTAATGACCTCAGTGTTTCAGGTTGCTGTCTTATTATCCACTATACCACCATAGGCTAGGCTGTCTTCTGGCTTTTAAAAAGGGAAGCCCTCTAAATCTCTGTCTACAGAATTATTTTTGGAGCAACCAACTGGGAGTTCTCAAGGTTTAAGGAATAAGCTAAATGTTGAAAGCATCTCATTGTATTGCAATCCCCTGTTTCTGCCTTCCCCACTCAGCCGGTCTATTGTCAAAACAGTAGCCAGCCCTTTTAGAACATTCATCACTCAATTCACCTCTCTTTTTGACTCACAAGTTTCCAGTGGCTAAATACTTCTCAGTGTTCCAAAAGGCTTTATATAATCTGCTCCCGCTCAGCCTCCCCATTACTCCCCTGACCTCACCTCCTACTACTCACCTTGTACTCACTTTGCCCAGCCACACTGGACTCCTTACTGTTTGTTCCAAAATTGCTCTGGTGTGCTCCCTCCTAAGAGCCTTAGCGTTTGATTTTCTCTGCTTAGAAGACTCCTTCCCCAAATACCCCATGGCTACCCGTAGTGCTTTTCAGAGAAACCTTACTGAAAATTGCCATTTCCCTACCCCATTACTTCTGGCACTCCAGATCTTCATTCCTACTTTAATTTTTAAAGTACTTGTCCCAGTTGCTAACTATACATTTTCCTTTTTTGTTCCCCACTCCTCTAAGTTCCATGAGTGCAGGCATTGTGTCTGTTTTATTCACTGCTACATTTGTAAAGCTTAGAACAGTGCCTAAAAACATAGCAGGTACTTGACAAGCATTGTTCATATATTTTGAGATGTTTTTTCCCCTTCTGTACTAGGGATGGTGGTCTTCACTGTGCCGGGTAGATACTCCTCTTGCTACTGAATTTTGGGTTGTTTGTTTGTTTGTTTTACAGGGATAAAGACTCAGAGAGAGGGACAGATAGAGAAAGACAGACAGGGAGAGAAGATGAGAAGCATCAATTCTTTGTTGCAGCTCCTTAGTTGTTCATTGATTGCTTTTTCATATGTGCCTTGACTGGGGGGCTACAGCAGAGCAAGTGACCCCTTTCTCAAGCCAGTGACCTTGGGCTCAATCCAGCAATCTTGGGCTTCAAGCCAGGAGCCATGGGGTCATGTCTCTGATCCCATGCTCAAGCCAGTGAGTCCATGCTCAAGCCAGAGGCCTTGAGGTTTCAAACCTGGGCCCTCCGGGTCCCAGTCCAATGATATATCTACTGTGTCACCGCCCAGTCAGGCTTTATCTCAGTTTTAATGTCCTTTTTTCTGAGTTTGTCTGAGTTTCTCTACTAGTTAACTTGCTCTGCATTTTCCTTCATTACATTTGCCACATGATAATTCAGCATTTATGGGATTGTTTATTCAATGGCTGCCACTAGGTGTACTTATTTAGGTTGAGAATCCTCATATTGGGTTTATCTTTGTATCTCTGGCATTGAACACTGTCCTGACACATAGTAAGAGTTTACAGAATACATGTGGAGAAGTAAATGAAAACAGAACATAGGTGTCTGGCCACCCCAGGGAGTTGGGACTGTGTGGAGAGGTTACCTCATTAACTATTTGCTTTTCTCTACAGAGATTATTTTGCAGAGGATGATGGGGAGCTTGTACCCAGAACAAGTCATACAACAGGTAAGGAAAGTATGGGCCTCAGACTTTTTCTGAATTTCCAAACATAGCACTGCAGCATATAATTCCTGACCTTCCCAGAACAGTGCAGTGAATCATAACCAAAATACTTATGTGAACTCTTTGGACTTTTAATGATTCTGTACTGCAAGATTAAAGTCATTTGTAAAATTATTATATTTTAATCTGTCCCTCTCTCTGAGTCTTTATCTCTGTAAAACAAACAAACAAAAAACCCAAAATTCAGTAGCAAGAGGAGTATCTATCCGGCACAGTGAAGACCACCATCCCTAGTAGAGAAGGGAAAAAACATCTCAAAATATATGAACAATGCTTGTCAAGTACCTGCTATGTTTTTAGGCACTGTTCTAAGCTTGTACTCACTTTGCCCAGCCACACTAGACTCCTTACTGTGGCAGAATTTATTTAATTCTGCCACTAAGATGAAATCTTTGCTGTAATATACCATTTAAATGAGTATTAGTATTATATATCATAGATAACAGTGTCAACCTCGTAAATGAGATTAAGTGGGAAGAGCTCTTTGTACAGAACTCATGAAGGAATAAGCACCCAGTCAATACAATTATTAAAGTATTCATAATAATATCACCTCATTACTGCCCTAACATTATCCAGAGAGCTACCTAAATTACAAAACCAATGTGAAGATAGCTCATTTTTGGGACAGTTTTTCACAAAAACTTAATTGTCTAAGGGTTTTACTTTGCTGAGTGTTTTGCCTATTTTATACCAGCCCTGAAACACAGATGATTCAGATGCACAGTGTGGAAAATGCTTTGTAATTTAAATGTGTTAAGGACTTCAGAGTCACTTAAAATTAGCATTTGTAACCTGACTCGTGGTGACACACTGGATAGAGTGTCAATGTGGGACGCTGAGGTTTCAGGTTTGAAACCCGGAGGTCACCATCTTGAGCATGGGCTTACCAGCTTGAGTGCAGGGTTGCTGGCTTGAGTGTGGAATTATAGTCATGATCCCATGGTGGCTGGCTTGAGCGCAAAGATCACTGGCTTGAGCAGGGGGTCACTGACTCAGGTGGAGTCCCCCAGCCAAGGCACGTATGAGAAGGCAATCAGTGAACAATTAAGGTGCTGCTACAACAAGTTGATGTTTCTCATCTCTCTCCCTTCTTGTCTCCCTCTCTCTTTCTCTCTCTGGCAAAAAAAAAAAAAAGTTTTATAGCAACATCATTCATTTACACATTATCTGTGCCTGTTTTGAGTGACAGAGGCAGAGCTCATGGTTGTGACAGAGAAGGTATGGCCCATGGGCCTAAAATATTTACTATCTGGCCTTTTAAGAAATGTTTGCCAGTCCAGGGCTTAAAACAATGATTTATTCTTTCTCATAGTCCTGTATCTTGGCAAACTGGGCATTTCTTCTGCTGGCCTCATTTGGGGTCACTCAGATACTGCAATCTCCTTGACAGCTTGGCTGGGGCCGAAGGTCCAAGATGGCTTTACTCAAGTGTCTGGCAGCTGGTGCCCAGCTGTCAGTTAGGACATCTGCATTGCCCCTGTACTTGGCCTCTCCCTCTCCAGGAAGGGGGACGGGTCTACTTCATAGCTTAGTGGTCCTGGGGTCCTAAAAAGGACCTCAGAAATGCAAGGTTTCTCTAGGCTTTGTCTCTGGAATTCACACAGTGGTATTCTTTTCATATTCTATGGTTCAAAGCAAATTAGTTGGCTAATTCAGATTCAAGAGGTTGAGAAATAAGCAACACTTTTTGATGGAGAAGCAGGATCATCAAGTTACTAAGGGGCATGGACATAACTAGTGTGTTTTACTGCGTGGGGACCCTTATGAGTATGATCTACCACAGGATACTTTTTGTGAATTCTTCTCATGTGCCTCAGAATTGGTTTGTATTTTGCAAGAACCAAATTCTGTAGGATTATGCAGGTTGAAATGATCACGCCACCATTATATAACATGTTTTTCCATTTCACTGGCAGCTTTTCTTAGTGACAGTAAAGATCGAGGCCCCCCAGTGCAGTCACAGACCCGGAGAAGTTGTGAGAAGGTCCCCTTCGGGCAGACACATTACCTGAGGGCATTTGAAAAAGCCCCTCCGGTCCAGCCTCAGGCTCTTCGAGACTTTGAGAAGGTAAGTCACATGGGTGGGTGTCGGTTATCCCAGCAGAAGGAGTACCAGGGGGCAGTGATGTCTTATAAAAATATGGTCCATGGTTTACTCTGGATGGTGGGCCTTCTTACCATAATAGTGTCTCTTTTAAGAGCATATGTCCCATGGAAAGAGACTTTGCTTGGGGCGATGGGCACACAATGCAGTATGCGGATGTTGTTTTGTTGAGTTGTACACTTGAAACCTGCATGGTTCTGTGAACCAATGTCACCCCCAATAAATTCAATTAAAAATAAAAGAGCATATGTTCCAATGAGCATCCGCAGCATTAGCTATGTGCTGAATGCTGTGGTTCGTGGGCAGTTCTCTCTATTGGTGATTCTCAAGCTTACCATTTTTATCCCTGATTTATTCTCAGATCAATTCAGGAAATTTAAATGGCATGTGAGCCCAGGGCACCCAGTCCAGTGGCTGGCATTGTATTCTCTGTAGCTGTCTTGGACAACTCTGCATATCTGGATACTGTCTGTAGTCTGAGGTGGCTCAGCCACGCCATTTGTTTTTCAACAAGAATCTGTCATTGTGGCTCAAAACTGATGAAACTCTTGAAGTGCTTTGCAGCTTGATATGTTTATCCTTAGATTTGGCCAAGCCAAATTACTGATAATGTAATACAGGTCCCCAGCTCCCTGGACCCTGGATTGATCCCAGGAAGGCTGTACAATGGAACCCATCTACCGGTATTTATATAGCTTGTAAAAAGCACCCAGGATTTCTTACACCCTGTGTGCTAAAAATAGAAACAGCTCTTTGGTGCCCCCTGGAGGTTACCCAGGCATCTGGCCACAAAGGAGTACTGTATAAAATATACCTTGAGATACAGTGTGTTTCTTTTGTTCTTGAATTGACAGCTTTTGACATAAAATAATAAAATCCATTTTCAAAACAAGGTTAATAAAGCAGTGTTGACTTTGGTTTGCTCCGTCTTCCCTCGATTTGTAACTAGAAATGTTTCCCAAGGACCTAATGTACATCACACCAGACATTCCTGTGGACAAAGAAGATGCTCCAGGTCACATGTGTCTGAGAATTAATCAGCCTATTTTTGGTTTGGTTTTGTTTTCACCCGAGGTTGTCATGGATACTGTCCGTTTTTTTTTTTTGTTTTTTTTTAAAGAAGAGTTTGTAGGAATATTACGTGGCTTTTGAAGACTAAACCTCTGAGCAGCTGTGGTGCTGGTGGTGGGCGTAGGGCGGGTAACACCCTAGTCCCTTCCTCGTTTTTCACCTTTTGATTCTGTTTCAACACAAAGGGGTGAGCAGGCTGCAGTGCCCCCACAGCTGGGTGGGGCGCCCTCTGAGAGCCGGTCTGCCTGCATGCTCCTTTTGGTTCCGAGGTGACTTGGAACATTAAAGTGAGGATTATCACCTCCATGAGAGAATGAATGGCTGGATGCTGAGTTGGGTGACAAACAGAAATCATCTGGCTTTCAGGTGTGGGGTTATAAATCCTCTCCTCTTACCATCCAGCTGTAATATCCCTGATTAGTCCTTCTCAATGCCACGAACCACTGACAGAAACCAAGCTAGGACACAGAGAAAGGTCCAAGAGGAGATATTTTAAATCTCTCTCCTATGTGTCAAGTAATAAATAAATAACAACAAGGCTATGACACACTTTTTTTTTTCGTCAGAAAGGTCATTGCTAGGACTCAGAAAGGGTAATAGAATTTTTATATCGTGATCATAAATTTTGCCAGGTCAGAGAGATTATTACATAAAACTGTTGAGAAAAGCTCCTTCTTACACACTGATTACAGTACCCACACCACCACAGCATGTCTGGGATGAGTGAGACGAGAGCAGCACATACATAATACTAGCTACCTATATCTTGATCACTTTCTATGTGATGAGTACTGTTTTAAGTATGTGCAGTATGATCTCATTTAACACTCATGACAACCCTATAAAGAAAGCAGCCCCTCCCCTTTTCTCTCTCTCTCAGATCAATAAATAAAATCTTTAAAAAAATAAAATAAATGAGAAATAAAGGCACAAAAAAGAACTTACCTAATGTCTCATAATGTGAGACTGAAAATACTCATCATTTTTGTGACCTAAAATGGTGAGTGCTTCCTAGGTTAGGGAGCTCAGCCAATGAAAATTTGGTGGTAATGAGACTGGAACCATTAGCTCCTCCTGTTTAGATAGGTACAGAGTGCAATTCTGTGTTTTCTAGGTAAACTGGAAGTCTGCCTTTATGTCCTAATATTCTCTATCACATGCTTTTTATTGCATTAATTCTGAACTGCTTGCAATTCCAAGCTGTGTGACATTTCCCAGTTTCTGTTCTGCCTGGAATACATTTTCCCTCCTAGTCTCTAGTTAAAACCTACTCATTCTTCAAGATTCAGCTCAGGTGCCATTTTCTGTGTTTTTAGGATGCCTTCCTGGACTTTCCAATCTCAGAATATATACCCTGACTCTATGGTTTTCAAGGGTAGAAAACACATCCTGCTCATCCTTTTCTAGTCTCTAGAACCTAACATAATGCCAGTGTATATAGTACGTGCTCAGTAAATGCACACCAAGTAAACTAAACTTGTTAGATTTGCATTTCCTGTGGCCTCTACTCAGGACTCACAGAATGTATTCACAGCAAGTTGGATGGTTCTAAGGAGGATATTGGTGTATTAATTGAATAATTAGGATAGGAAACTAACAAGTCAAGAAAAGTACACTTGTTTTTACAATGAGTTTAAAGGAAGACCATTTCCCACCTAAACTGAGATGATAAAATTACATACCAAGTAAGTGAAAGAAGCAAGGACCTTTTGAAATATTTGACAGGACTTAATAAGATCATTAATAGTAACTAATCATTATTAAATAACCAAATATTAAATAATATTTATTGAATTTTTATTATATGCTAGGTACTTTTCTAGATACTTAATGTATTTTATTTCAACCATTTTTAGTTAATTTGCCTACTTATCAGATAGGTACTGTTACATCCATTAAACCAGTGAAGAGACCAAGACTCAAATCACTTACCTAGAACTATACAGGTTTAAAGTGACAGAACAAGATAACCCCAGTGATGTCCAAGGTTCCTAGGGAAATGAGAGGACCATTCAGAGATAGAGTTATGTTGGTGAAATGAGTGTAGTGTGGTTTTATATAGAGAATCAAATGGCAAATGCTATAGAAAAGCTATGGAGAGGTGGGGGTCTGTAGCTGTAAGGTTTAAAGGGGGCCTCCACTGCCCTCCGCTGCTTACACGTTTTTAATGATGTTGTCTTTAATATGAAGATGCCAGCGAAACCAGCTGCAGTGTTTGCCTAATTATAGTCCGAAGCCAGCTTTCCCTGGTAATTGGAATCCAACCACAGAGTCAGCCTGGTGAGGCTCCACCCATCCTGGAAAATTTTTTTCCTTGACTCTTGAAATCTGGGGTGGGGGGTGGCGAAGACAGGGCCTGAAAGGGGCTTTTCTGTCTTTCTGGGGATATGAATTCTCACAGTCTGGGTTTCCTGTTCTGCTTTCAGTGAATCTGGACCACGTCACTGTTGTTCGTAGGTACAGCTGATTCCGTGTTTCTTGGGTGTTTCTCTCTAATTACAGCCTTGGGAAATGAATGCTACCAGTGAAGTGTGTTTTTATTTTTTTTTAAAACCCCCAGCATTTATGCTCCCAAAACATACTGATTTTGTTTTCACTTGTGTTTGAACCATTCATAGTTGTTAGATGAGAAGGCAAGGAGAGAAATCCTAAACTCCCAGCAATCATAAATACCACATTTTCTTCTTTTCAACATAACTCTTCAGAGGGATTCCACAGTCATTCCAAGGAACTTCAGAAATGTTTTCATTTCTAAGCAACATTGTTAGATATGTATGAACACAACCATTTTTTCTTAAGAACTATGAATAAAAGAAATGATTCTGAGCATTGTAGAGGATACAGAGATGCATACTGTTACATTCTCAAAAAACCTGATTTGGTATATGAAATTTAAGTTATATAAGATTTATTTAAATAATAGCTTAGGCAACTGTGAAAGACATAACACAAGTTTAGAGTGTTTGCCAAATAAATTTCTGTCTTTAAAACTTAAATATGAAAAAACATTTTAAATTTTGTATTCATATATACATATATAAATGTCTCTTCTTTACTGTATGAAGAAAGCTCTATCTTTTTTCCTATGGACCTTGAGGAATTTTCATTTCAGTAATAATTTGCACTCCAAAAATGTTTTTTAAAATAGCAACTAAAATAAGATACCAATTAATATTTATTGAGTGCTTACAGTGTGCAAAGCTCTATGAATGCACTTGGCTTGCATTATCTTAGTCAGTTTTAATGACTGTTTACTGGTTGGTACAACCATTATCTTGGATTGTACAGAGAGGGACAGTGAAGCCAGAAGAAGTCTAGTGATTGCTAGAAAGGACTAGAGCTGGGTTTGAAGAGAAATGTACTTATTTCAAAACTTGATATTGATTTTAGAGAGAGAGACAGAAACATCAGTTTGTTGTTCCACTTATTTATGCACTTATTGGTTGATTCTTGTATGTGCCTAGACCAGGGGTCAAACTCACAACCTTAATGTTAAGAGTTCAAGCTTTGAAACAAGTACATTTCTCTTCAAACCTTAACCACACTTTTATTATGTGTCTCTATGGATAGCTGGTGCCCTTACTTATTGCACTATTTGTCCCCTTGTCCCCTCAGTGGACGGGTGTGTTCTGTGTGCCAGGCCCAGTTCTAGCTATTAAATGCAGAGTGATCAAATATGAATGTATTTTTTAAAATGTGTGTTCAAGAAGGAGTGTTTGTTTCCATATTTTTATACTAATAAAATATTAGAAATACTGTCATTATCAAAGTGAGGGTTGAGTATTTCAGGCATGGTATATACATAAATAGAACATCATAGAGCAATGTACTGTACTGGCCAGGCAGATACTAACAAATTTAAGATTAAACAATAAAACAGCAACAATTTGTCTTAATATTACATAAAATAATATCTCAATTTTGAGGGAGAAAAATTAGAAATATCTGGAAGGATATAAATCAAAATATTAATAGTAATTATATCTGGGCAATAGGATTAGTTATGATTTTTTTCTTCTTTATAACTTTCTATATTATCTGAATTTTTAATAACATGTATTTTATTTATCTATTCATTAAACAAATATTTCTAATGTTCCTACAATGTAAATATCTTAAGTACAGCAAATACAATAATGAATATGCAAACATGGTCCCTGCTTTCATAGAGCTTCCATATTAGCTAATTACAATAGAGTATAATCAGAATGTTGGAGGTAAAGAATGTTATACGATCTATAGCTGAAGCTCCTAACTTCGTCCAAAGGGAAAATTTCCTAGAGGAAGCTACATCTTACTGGGGACCTAAAAAAAGAAGAAGTATTAGCTGATATGATGGACTGGGAGTGGGACAATGAAGAATGTTTCTTGCAAAGGAAACAGCATGATCCAGGTGAGAAAAAGAATTTAGTAAGTTAATTTATCGTAGATTATGCACGCTAGAAATGTTAAGAGTTGACTGGAGAAAAAAAGGGCAAGAGAAGCCAGTATACAGGGCCTTGCAAGTTATGTAAAGGGTTTTAAATATTATTGGAGCTTTATGGGGAACCATTGAAAGCTTTTAAACAGAGAGGTGACATGATCAGATTTTCCTTTAGAAATGTCCCTTTAGCTTCTGTGGTGGCTCTGGATTGGAAGAGCCGATCTAAGGCAGAGGGAGTAGCTAGCTAGGAGGCTGCAGCACTACAAAGGTTGGAGTGATGACAGTATAGAAGTGAGAGAAATGGACAGATGAGAGAGAGAGAAGCAGAAGTGACAAGACTAAGTGATTGATTGGATGTATGACCAGTGATGGAGAAGCCCAAGCATGACCTACCACTAACTCATCTCTCCATTCCCATTGCAGGCTAGCTTGTCACCTTTTGTAAACTACCAGAGTGCCTTGCACTTTTCCTTTAATAACATGATTTATTTCTTCAAAGTCTCTCTTTTCTGTTAGGATCTGAGCTCCATGAGAGCAGAGACAGAGTCTGTCTCATTCATTCCTAGCTATAGTGATTAACATAATGCCCAGTTATAGTAGGCATGCCTTTTCTTTCTGGTGTGTTTTGGATGAATGAATGATATCAAGCTTTCTTGCTAGGGCAACTTTGAGGTGATGCCATCCTCTGAGAAAGGGAACAGCTGGAACAGGCACATGTAGTTCTTTTATATCATTAAAACAAAAGCAACCAGTAGAAGGATTCTCAATTTTGGAGCAAAATTGAGGAGATCCTTCTGTTCTTAAGGAACTCTAAATCTAATCGACAAGAAAAATAGATAATCCGAAATAGCAATGGTAGAAAGCACTCAGGAGGGACCCTAACATGAGCTTTAGGGTCAGACAGGTTTCCTTTAATAGGTGGCTGTCTACGTCAACTCCTTAAGGATGAATTGGAGATAGTTTGGTCAGAGCTGAGTGGGTAGTGAAGAATGGTTTCCAGGCCAACACTGATACCCATGACAAGTCCTGGAGACAGCAGAGTGCATAGTGAATTCAGAAATAGAAGACTTTCTGTCATAGCTGGACTACTGGGGTGTTGACTGAGGTTCAAGTTGGCAGTGTCTCCCCCTCCCCACCCTCTACTCTTGGCCTTATTGTTGCAGCCATGATCATTGATGGTATACTGTGGATTCTTAGCTCTATGTCTAGAGAAAGTCCTAGTTGTGTTGAAAATCTAGAAAAACAGGTGAGGCAGTAAGTTGATATGTTTCCCCTTGAAGACTAGAAGCTCAGCAAATAATCTTACTGGAAAAAAAAAAAAGAAAAACAAATCTTCCTGGGTTGAACCAGTTGTGCACAACAACACCATGTCCTGCTGCTGTTGATGGAGCCACACTGATGGGGAATCTAGTTTGGAGCCTAAGACTGTGCAGCTCACAGGCGCTTCTGCCATGGAGCCCCTTCAACTGCCTCTGACAGCATTGTTTCTGGCCAGGCGGTGTATTTTTGGTAGTCAGGGAAGTGACTTGTTTTGTTTTGGTTTTATATAGTTCACAGTGCTCTAATGTGATGATGACAACAGCACCTTGTTATTCCAGGATTGGGGGTGGTGCGGGTATGTAGCTATGGTGGGGGAAGACAGCAGGAACATCATCTGACCCCCTATCCTTCATCCACATGATGCTGCTGCCTGCGACAGGATTATTTATCGACCTGATGTCATAGCTGTTGTTAGCTCTCCTGTCACCAGGCCAGTTTTTTCAAGAAAAGGCTGTGTACAGGATGGGTATCAGTTTGCTTCTGAGTTTTAGGGGAGAAAATGGAATGATATGATTAATAATGTAGCATTTAAAAGACACTGGAACTAGAGGAATTATGTTGACATTTTAGAAACAATTTTAGAAGAAAGATTTGTTTATTATGCAACCTAAAAGAAATAAAGGTCTTTGTAGAGTTTGTAGACTGCTCTCTGAAGCAGATGCCAACAGTTGGCTTATGGAATACAGGGGGCAGGAGTCCTGAGTGGAAGTGGAATTATTGATGAGTGGAAGATCAAGTTCACTGACTTCAGTTGACACTTTTCCTTGTTGAAATGGTCTGCAAAAGTTATGCATATTCTTCAGGGCAGCCTAATGAGTACGCTTTTCCTGTGTCATAACAGAGTGAATCACGTGTTTTCTTTCTGAGGACTGTAACAAAACCTTAACTTGATAAAACATAGTAACCCATGAGGTTTCCATATTGAGGACTAATTTCAGGGTATTTCATCTAGCTTCTATGTTAGGGCCCCTTCATCTAAGCAGGGCCAATATACAGAACATTTTGAAATGATCAGTTCTAAACCACTTTGGTTTTAGCTAAATTGAATGGAATTTAACCTTAACTGAAATCTAACCATTAAAAAAAAAAATCTTTTGTAAAGGGCAAAGGACTGGGCGAGTTTCTTCTCTCTGCTTAGGTTTCTTTCTTTTTAAAAAAATAACAACTATATTGAAATATAATTTACATACCATAAAATTCTTCAAGCATACAAGTCTATGGTTTTAGTATATTCACTTAGTTGTGCAACAATTACCACTATCTAGTTACAGAATGTTTTTCCTCTCCAAAAAAACCTCACACCCATTGGCAGTCATTTTCTATTCCCCCTCTACCCAGCCCTTGACAACCACCCACCTAGTTTTCCTCTCTATGAATTTGCTTTTTCTGAACATTTTGTATAAATGGAATGATTCAATGTGTGACTTTTTGTGCCTGGCTTTTTTCACATTAGTGGCAGTACTTTGTCAGTCACAAGGTAGTTCTGGGTTCACAGGGCTCATCTAGTGTCATGATTAAGGCCCTGATTAATATGTAATATGTTAGAGTAGACTGTTGGATTGTCTGTACCCCTATACTTTTTAGAGAAGCAAGTCAGCTAACTTCTTGATGTCTCACTTTCTTTGACAGTGTGGGCATAATAAAACCTAATCTGTTTACTTCACAAGATAAAATGAAATAACATACATGGAAGTGCTTTATACATTGTCAGATTCTATGTTATTGTGAGAAAATGTAATTATATCCATTTAATTTTGTAAGACAAGTCCAAGTCATTCGAAACAGCCAGGAATTAAAATTTTGCATTGCTGCAACTTAGATTTGATCAGAAAAGCATAGGGACTCCCAGACACATAGATGTATTATAAATAAAATATCTGTATTTCAGACATACTATCCTCCTTCTCCCTGCCTCATTTCTTCCTGTCTACCCCTGTCTTCCAATTCAAAACAAGTTGGGCTCCTGGAGTTGATTCCACTGGATGCTAAGGAGCAAGAAATACTCTCCATTTGTGTACTTTTTCTTTTTCTTTTCTTTTTCCTTCTTTTTCAAGTGAAAAGAGAGGAGACAGACAAAAGCGCACATGTGCCCAGACCGAGATCCACCTGGAAACCCCTGTCTAGGGCAAATGCTTTGCCCATCAGGGGCCATGCTCACAAATGAACTGTTTTTAGCACCTGAGGCAGAGGCTCCATGGAGCCATCCTCAGTGCCAGGACTGATGCTCTGGAACCAATGGAGCCATGGCTGTGGGGGGAGGAGGGAATGAAGAAAGAAAGAGAGAGAGAGCAAAAAAGTGGGGGAGGGTTGGAGAAACAGATGGTCACTTCTATTGTGTGCCCTGACTGGAAATCACACCCAGGACATCCACACATCAGGCCGAAGTTCTACCACTGAGCCAGTCGGCCAGGGCCAAGAGTATTTTTATTTTCATGAAATGTAAACATATAAATGGTCGAAGACAGTGGTAGTCAACCTGGTCCCTACCACTCACTAGTGGGTGTTCCAGCTTTCATTGTGGGTGGTAGTGGAGCAACCAAAGTATAAATAAATAAAAAGATGGATTTAACTATAGTAAGTTTTATAAAGATTTATTCTGCCAAACTTAGCAAAAATCTGACATAAAGTACTTGGTAAGTAATTATTATTATATGCTTTAACTTGCTATAACTCTGCTTTATAAATTTTATGAAGTAAAGTTACTTCTCTACCTTATAAATCACCATTACTGTGAAACCAGTGGGCGGTTAGAAAATTTTACTACTAACAGAGATACAAAAGTGGGCGGTAGGTATAAAAAGGTTGACTACTCCTGGTCGAAGATATCAAATTAGTAGAGTTTAAGTTGCAGAAGTATTATTATATTTGAAAAGAATGTGTCAATTAAGACAGTTAATCATTTTTAGTGTAGTGGAACTTTAAATTTTAGGAGAGAATGATAAGAGATTAATATGTTTTCAAGCGTTTCCATTTATAAGAGCTATTCTGGGGGGTCTGAATATGATTAGGCAAATGTGAAACTGAGTCTTTTTTAAAGACTGGCTTGACAGATGTTTGTGTTAATGGGGCATGACATGTGACAGCTGGGTTGTAATCCTCTTACTATTGTTGACATTGATTGAGTGTTAGTAAAGTCTTATTTCCAGTTTGAGCTAATGCATTAAGAAGCAGTGAGAAGAAGAACTTAAGGGAAGAGTAGAGGAGAGCCATTAATGTTTGGAAAAAATATTTTGAGGGAAGGGCAAAGATTTTTGATGTACTGTGTGAAAAAAGGAAGAACAAAGACAGATGCACTAAACCTTGTTCAAGAACCTGCATTGGCCCTGGCTGGTTGGCTCAGCGGTAGAGCGTCGGCCTAGCGTGCGGAGAACCCGGGTTCGATTCCCGGCCAGGGCACACAGGAGAAGCGCCCATTTGCTTCTCCACCCCTCCGCCGCGCCTTCCTCTCTGTCTCTCTCTTCCCCTCCCGCAGCCGAGGCTCCATTGGAGCAAAGATGGCCCGGGCGCTGGGGATGGCTCTGTGGCCTCTGCCTCAGGCGCTAGAGTGGCTCTGGTCGCAACATGGCGACGCCCAGGATGGGCAGAGCATCGCCCCCTGGTGGGCAGAGCGTCGCCCCTGGTGGGCGTGCCGGGTGGATCCCGGTCGGGCGCATGCGGGAGTCTGTCTGACTGTCTCTCCGTTTCCAGCTTCAGAAAAAAAAAAAAAAAAAAAAAAAAAAAAGAACCTGCATTGTTTCTTTCCTCAGTAATTCAGAGCTCACCAAAACATAGAGGCCTGGGACCTGCCCACCAGAGGCCCTGATTTAGTATGTCTTGTGTGCATCTCAGATAGGTGCATATTCGTTTGTTAAGCTACAAAAAAATCAAACAAAACAATCTTCCTAGTAATCAGTTCCTGGCCCTCCCCCACTGCCTTTCTCTTCAGCTGTGTCCTAATTGAGAGCCAGGATGTGCCTGGAGGACAGGCTCAGACTCCTGCTTCTGACTCTCATGATCTCCTGAAAATGGTTCTTCACTTCCCATGCTGTTTCCCCATCACAGCACAGTATGTGCCATTTGTTTCAGTCCAGTCAGCTCTCTGTACCTTTGCTGAAGTTCTACCTGCCTAGATTGCCTTGTGTTCTAACCCCAAGAGGAGCCAAACTTGACTCATCCTTTAAGTAGAGCTGAGGTGCTCATTCTCTGGGGAGCCTCTGACAGCTTTCTTTCCTAAGTTTTACAGTTTTTACTATTTGTACAGTTCATATGTCTTTAAACAATTAAATTATGCCCCATTTGCTCAGATATCATACAAAGTTCAGATTCTGCATTGTGTATTAAAATTACTCTGTTAGAATAGTTTATTTTGCCCTGGCTGGTTAGTTCAGTTGGTTAGAGCTTCATCCTAAAATGCAGAGGTTGCTGGTTTAATCCCCCATCAAGGCACATACAGGAATAGATTGATGTTCCTGTCTCTCTCTTTCTCCCTTCCCCTCTAAATCAATTTAATAAAAACAACAACAAAAAATCTTATCTTAAAAAAGAGAATAGTTTATTTTACTTATAAGATAGCCTTTTTATAAAGAAGAATACCTTAGATATGCTCTTCATCCTAAAGCATCTTTATAATATTGTATACAGATTGAGTTCTCCTAGGATTAAATCTGGTGAAGTCAGTCAATAGGTTAACTCTTCATTCATTCTTTAAAAAATTTTTTTCATTGATTTGGAGAGACAGAGAGACATAGAAGGAGAGAGAGAGAAGGTGGGGAAGGGAGAGAGAGAAAGAGAGAGAGAGAAACAGCAACTTGTTCCACTTAGTTGTTCCATTTAGTTGTGTGTTCATATACACTCTGACTGGGGATGGAATCTGCGACCAGGTGTGCTGAAATGATGCTTTATCCACTGAGCTACCCGGCCAGGCCTTCTTCTTCCATTCTTTTATCTAACACTCTTGGTACTGGTGAGATAGCAGTGAACAAAACAGGCAAAAATCTTGGAGTTTACATGCTAGTGGAAAGAGACAAACAAGAAACAAAATAAATAAGTAACTATATTCTAGATCGGTGTTTCCCAACTTGGGGCCCATGCCCCACAGGGGGGCAATTCGATAGTTAAGGGGGGCAATTTGAAAATGAACTCGACACGACTTTAACTCTTTCGCCCCAGGCCATTTAAATACAATGCTAGATATCGGTGCCAAATTTAACAAAAAATGCAATTCTTAAATAATTGCGGTAAATAATTATTAAGTATAATTTCGTTTGACGAGACCAAAATATCAACTGGGTGATTGGCGTCGTCAAGTAAACTTCGTCCTGGGTTCACCGCGGAGCGTGCCGCCTGCCGCGGGGAACCCCGGACGTTTTAAAAACTCGCTAAACAACGCAGTTATTCTCACCTAATTGGCCCATCGCAACTTCTGTAGTGTTTCACATCATTCAGTTGGTGTTAATTTGAAATAAGTGTCAGTCAAAACTGTTGTAAAAGCTTGTTGATTTAATAAATATACATATAGATATAATTGGTAAGTATTTGATTTTATTTTTATCAATATTAAACTCTTTATTAAGTACTTCTTGCATTGGGGCTAGAAAGCACTAATATTTTATAAATATTATTGGGGCTATAATAGTGCATGCATGACAATTTTAATTTTAGAAACATAACTTTCCAGAAAATTTTGTCAAGTGGAAAAAATATAGATACCTTTTGATTTGCGGTGATAGTGTAGTAAATGTGTTATATACATTTAAATAAATATGAATTTTTAGTATACGTTTACTCTATGTCACATTGAATATATTTTAACACATTTTAATATTAGTTTTTAATTGATCTTATTTTTATTATAGCCCATATCAAAATAAGTGGTGCAAGCAAGAAAAAAACTCGTCAATATTTGGAGGAATATTTAAAATTTGGGTTCATACCTGCTGTTCACGATGAGCGGATTCCTTTTTGTCTTTTATGCTAGCAATGCTTGACCAACGAATCAATGAAACGAGGTCGTCTTGAGGCACATTTGAAGGCGAAACATAGTGCTCATATTAATTCAGATTTGAGTTACTTTAAAACTTTAAAGAAAAATTTTGAAAAAAGAACAACATTAAAGTCTCTATTTACTGCTCATACTTCAACTAATAATCGTGTTCTTGAGGCTAGTTATCAAATTTCTTTATTCATCACTAAAACTGGAGAAAATCACACTATAGGAGAGAATTTAATGAAACCATCAATATCAGCATTTCTTAAAACGGTTCTTGAAAAAGATGACAAAGATGTAAAAGCTATGCCATTCAGTAACAATTCTGTTAGCAGAAGAATAGACAAAATGAGTGAGGATATTGAAAAACAACTTATTGAAAAGCTGAAAACAAGAAAATTCTCCTTGCAAATGGATGAATCAACTTTGAGAGACAGTGAGGCAGTATTGATAACTTACGTAAGATATATTGATAAAGGACATTTTGCTGAAGAAATGTTCTGTAAAAGATTAGAAAGCACCACTACCTCCAAAGATATATATAATAAGCTAAAAAACTACTTAGATGTCAATGATATACCAATGCAAAATATAACATCTTGTGCTGCAGATGGTGCTCCCAAAATGATGGGTAAGAAAAATGGCTGCTTAAAATTGATGAAAGATGCGAATCCAGAAATGATTCTTGTGCATTGTGTTATTCATAGGGAAAACTTGGTAGCTAAAAACATCTCGCCTGTTCTGAATGAAGTATTACATACAGTAATAAAGTGTGTTAATGCTATTAAAGCTAGTGCCAAATGTGAGTGTCTTTTCAAGCTATTTTGTGAAGAACAAAATGATGACCATGTGAGACTTTTACTTCATACTGAAGTAAGATGGCTATCTAAAGGAAACTGTTTGAAAAGATTTATGGAACTGTTTGATACTCTTAGTGATTTTTTAAGCGACAAACCTGAAATGAAGTATCTGTTAACAATAGATGGTAAAGCATTTGTGAGTTATTTAGCCGATATCTTTGAAAAACTAAATATATTAAATAAGCAACTTCAAGGAACAAATAAAACTCTTGTCGATGCAAAAGCAAAGATCTTTGGTTTCATTACCAATATTGAGTTATGTCAGAAACATATTAACAACAAAAATTTAAACAGTTTCATTGGCTCCAAAAATGTGAAGTAACTGATACCGCTTTACTTGTTATTGTCAATCATTTGAATATTCTATAGGCTGATTTAAAAGAAAGATTTCTGATTTAAAACAAATTGATTTCCCAACATGGATGATGCAGCCAATGTTAGTGGATTTGTCTGATATATCAAATATGCAGTATCAAAAAGAACTCGCAGAATTGCAAAATGATGAGTCAGTTAAAGCTTTATTTAATATCAAAGGAGCGATGGCATGGCTTTGTGAGGAAACAGAAATGAAATACCCAAATTCAACCAAATGTGCAAGAAAACTATTGCTACCGTTTCCATCTTCATTTTTAGCTGAATGTGGATTTAGTGCTGTAAATGATTTACTGGTAAAAAAAAGAAATCGGCTGGCTATAACACAACGTGGAGACTTGAGACTAAAGCTAACCAAATTGGAACCTAATATAAAATCTCTTTGCAGCAAGCATCAAGCGCAAGGATCACACTAAATTAAAATAATAAATTAATATAGAAAAATCTGTATTAAAATTATTTGGAATGTAAATTTCTGTTTTTCATTATATGTTTTGAAATTTTACTTACTGTGTTTTGTTGACAATTTCATAGTGATTTCTTCCTAGAACCTATCATTTATGTTTATTAAGTGAACAAATTAATTTTTTAATGTTAAAAATTATGTATGTAGGCCCTGGCCGGTTGGCTCAGCGGTAGAGCATCGGCCTGGTGTGCGGGGGACCCGGGTTCAATTCCTGGCCAGGGCACATAGGAGAAGCGCCCATTTGCTTCTCCACCCCCCCCCTTCCTCTCTGTCTCTCTCTTCCCCTCCCGCAGCCAAGGCTCCATTGGAGCAAAGATGGCCTGAGCGCTGGGGATGGCTTCTTGGTCTCTGCCCCAGGCGCTAGAGTGGCTCTGGTCGTGGCAGAGCGAAGTCCCGGAGGGGCAGAGCATCGCCCCCTGGTGGGCACAGCATCGCCCCTGGTGGGCGTGCCGAGTGGACCCCGGTCGGGCGCATGCGGGAGTCTGTCTGACTGTCTCTCCCCGTTTCCAGCTTAAGAAAAATACAAAAAAAAAAAATTATGTATATTACATGGGGGGGACATAAAAATTTTAGAAAGGTTAAGGTGGGGTATGGCACAAAAAAGGTTGGGAAACACTGTTCTAGATGATGATTATGCTGGGGCAGGAAGTAAACAAGGAGAGATGGAGTGCTGGGGTAGAGCATAGGTGAGGTACAGTTTTAAATATCTAGAGAAAGAGTGTACCATATGGAGGACCTAGAAGCTCAAACGGTCTGAGGATGGAGGGTGTCTGCTGTTTCTGATAAACAGCACAGCAGGTGTAGGGAGAGAGGAGTAGGAAGAGAGGAGAAGAGCAGAGAGAGAGGCTCCTGATTCCATAGCGCCCTGGAGCCTCGTGGGCTAATGAAGCGATTCAACGTTTCACTCTAAGTTACGTGGGACGCCAGCGGGCTTTTCCAGCAGAGGGGTAATCTGATATATTTTAAAAGGGTCACTGTGACTGCTATGCTAGGAATAGATTATAGGGGTGCAAGGGTAGCAGCAGGGAGACCAGGAAGGGGGCTGTTCAAATAATTTAGGGGAGAAACCCTAGTGTCTTGGGCCAGAGTCGTAGAGGGGCCTGTAAGCACAGGTAGATAGAGACACATTGAGAGCCATAGAGGGGCCCATAATCACAGGTAGATAGAGATGGAGTGAGAGTCAGAAGAATGAGATTTACAGACAGCTGAGATGGTGTGTGTGACAAAGAAGAGACAAGAACTCAAAGGTTTTGTCCCAAACAACTGCAGGTATTGAGTTGTTACAAACTGAAGTGAGGGCCCAGTGAGGAAGGAGTGTGTGCCCTGGGGAAGAGCAGAAGTGCAGAGTTAGATACCACAGACATGAGATGTCTGCATTCAAGCGGAAGTTTCTACTCGGAAGTTATATGTGGACTGGGGATAAGGAAAAAGGTCAAGATGGGCATAAACTTAGAAATTTAAGAGAACAAAACATCATTTTTCAACAGTAATTATTCTAGCAAAGGTAGTTTCTTTGGAACTCTTGGAATAAACCTTTCTATATTATTGCAAAGTTGTGAGACCAATATAAAACGAGATAGCCTGTATTTAACAAATATAATTAGCAAAATTTGAAATATATTGAACACTTATCTATTCATCAATTCAACAAATACTTAGGGAGTGCTTCCTAAATACTATGCAGTGAGAATACGAAGGCACAAAAATGTCCTTAAAACACCCTGGCCTGGTTGAGGTGATTGTTAAGAGACTGTACAGTGGCACGCATGGTACTGGACAGGCCTTCTCGGTTGTGGTGGGAGTGAAATGAATGCAGAAAGACATGTAAGTTCTTGACCCTTTCCCTGGGCAGTTTACAGACTAGTTGGAGAAACAGAAACACACAAGGTAAATAGCTCTAGAAAGTGTAAATAACCATTCAAGACAATAGAACAGCAATATCATGAAGCAGCATGTGAACACTTACCAAAAGCAAATTTTGGTTTGCCTTAGGAGCTCAACAGAGGACAAAATCTTCCCAGGTTGGGGTAGCAGGAAACACTTTGGGTGGGATGTGAATTAGGAATGTGAAAAAAGAGGCAGCATATCTTGAGGGAATGTGATTGGGTTTTTCTTTAATTCTAAGAGGGATGAGATGCCTGCTAAAAGCTTTAAGTAAGAAAGATGGCAGGTAAGAGCTGAGTTTTGAAGGCTTTGCTTTAGCTATAAGATGGAGAGCCGATGACTGGATTCTGGCACACATGGTTGGAGACTTGCAGATGTTTTTGCTATGAGGTTTGTTGTGAGAAGGAGACATTCAACTTGAGCTGTCTAGCAAAGAATGTGTTATGGAAGGCTACATCTTGAACAAGAGAGAGGACTTGGCTGGAGATTTGGGTGTTGTTTGGGAGGCAAAAGTGATAGTCTTAGATTAGAAGTGGATAAAATCTCAAAGGGAGAAAGTATGAAGAGAAAAAAAGCAGGAGACTAAGGACTAACCATTATCTAAGTACTCACCACTTTAAGGAGCAGCAAAAACCATAAAAGGGGCCAGAGAGATAGAAGAACAGGGGTTACAGGGCATAAAATGAAATAGACATTAATATGCAGAAAGAAGTATCTAGGTTCGATAAGAATACCCTACATTCACGCAATTTTACTTTTCATAAAACTTTTGTTAGATTATTTCACTGAATAAAAGAATCCAAATAGACATAAAAAACGTTTTCAAACACTAATCATAAATCTGGCACCTGGTTCCCCTGTCCAAAGTGGAGGTGATAATAACTAGGTTATTTCTCTAGGAGCTTAGACTAAGAAAATGCCTTAAAAATCACCTAGTTTTCAACCACTTTGCTTTATAAATGAGAACATGAGGCCTCTGGAGAAGTGCCCTTCTAAGGTCACACAACTATTCAGTGATAGAACTGGGACCAGAAAACGACCTTCTTGAGTTTTAATTTAGACTTTTCTTTTCCTCACTCTAAGTCTAAATGACATTCATTTATTCTAAGAGCACAGATTTGACAAAAATAGCTAAATCAATTTTAAATGTCTGCATTTTTTTAAAATGAGGAATATTTTGTCTTAAGTTGCCAACAGTCTATGGTAAGAAATATGTTGACTGCTTATAATTCAAATCTATTCTAGAGAATGCTCAGTTCTAATTAGGCCCTCCTGAGGCCACTTGAGTCATTCAAACTTTTTCTATCTTTCGAAGTGAAGGGTAAATGCAACTCTGAATGAGGTTTATGACATCATCCCAGTAAGAATCCCTTTGTCTTCCAGGTTGCCATAGATCCAGTTGTTGGTCAAATAAGTTTGTAAATATGATGTATATGTTTGCTCGCTTTGGGTGTGGGAGACCAGCTATAAGCTGGCAAAGTCATTATGGCCTAAGGCTTAGTTTTAAGACTAAGCCTTTCCCTCCCTTCTAATACTAAGATCTTCTCAAAACTAAGCTTTTCCCCACACCCTTGACTGTTGCACGATGTGGGGTGGTGCACTCTTCTGAGGAATCCCATTTATGCCTCAGATAAGTGGCTTTGTATCAGAGACTTCCTTATTGGTATATTGGCTTAAAAGCTTTAATTTTCAACACTATAAATGGGACAGACCAGGGGCTTTCTCTCTCGGTTCCTGCCATCAGCATTGCAGAGACCTCCCTGATCCCTTGCCCTCTATGGGAAGGAAAAGTGGGTTTTCTGCTTTTCCCCTGGCTTTTCTTGTGGCTTGCCTGTCTTGGTGAGACACCTATAAACAGAATGGCCCACCATCCTCCGACTCTGCCATTTCTTTACTGTCTGCCCGAATTCAATGAGAACCTGCATGTGAATGGCCATGATGGCGACCCCTGGCCATACACCAGTGTTTTTCAAACTTTAGGTGGAAATGTCAGTGTGTCATGACATCAATTCAGTGGGTCACTCCAGAAAGAGAAAGAGAATAAATAACATCAGCGTGCATCACACGTTGTGAGGGCAACATTACTTTATGAAACTTTCACATCATGTATGTGTGTGTGCTGGATTGCAGTATAAAATGTAAAAAGTGTGACTAACACAGGTTTGGAGGATTACAGTGTAAAACACATAGCTCCTACTATACAACTTATCTTAGTATCCCTCATGCCCAACATACCACCTGGTGAGGACTCAGTGTTGCTTGGAGCTATTATGAAGAGTTAAGAAAGAACTAGAAGAATGAAGAGCAGGTAGGTTGGGGAGGACGTGAACACTTAAATTAAGTATACACTTTTTAGTCTCTTTTACTTTGAATGTTAATGTTAATTTTTTTCCAACCTAGTATTTACTGCAGCCAAGAGCCTGTGTTTGGTATGTGTGTCTCCCAGTCACCTTCAATGTCCTGTGTGATGTGGTATAAATAACACTTCCTGCTAATGTTGCAGCTGTCATTCAAGGATCTTAAATTGCTTTAGGAGCAGGATCTGGTGATGTGTGCCTGGCTCCACTTGGCAGGTGCCTGAGTTAAGAACCAGTGACTGGCTGAACTCTCTGGGCTCCAGGCTGACGCCTCCCTCCCTCCCCTCCCTTCCCATCCTCTCTTTCCCTCATCCCTCCTGGGGAGGAGCCTTTGACCCAGCCTTTCTATGAGCTTGTGTAACTGGTAAACAGTTTGCAAAGATAACAGTTAACTAGAAGGTTCGCTCTTTCTTTTTGGGCTGGCTCTGGTGTATATGCGGGGAGGCCCATGGTAATAAAGGCTATTGATTTAGGCACTTCTGGGATGGAAAAGTCAGGGGAGAAAACTGGGAAGGAACTGATAAGAGGTGAATGTCTGGATGGTCAAAGGAAATTAGGAACCCCTCTAGCAGTAGCTCTCTAAGATTTGCACCTGACAGAAAGGGGCTATTTGACATGTGATCACTGTTTTGTGTACACATGTTCTTTATTTCTTGCTGTGGCCGCACTCCGTTGGCTTTTATTATGCAAATCAGCCACCAGGAGGTTAAATACCACCCCTCCCCACCCACTCTTCATTTCTTCCTCTTTTCTGTAGCCCCACCATCATCCTGAATTACTCCCATTTCCCATTTCCTGGAAGCTTCTAGGGGTCACCCCCCCTCTCTTTTCTGAGAAGCTCTTAACTGGCCGCAGTTAGGCCTGGGAGAGTGACAGCTTGGAGTCCCGGCTTGGAGTCAGGTTACACCACTTGTGTCTGAGTTCACGCAGCATGTTCCTCTGTCAGGAATTCCGCAAATACCTCCCGGAGGTAAAAAAGGAAAGTGCTCTGCGCTGCAGCACCCAGAGCAGTGAGCCCCGTCCCGAGTCCCTGAGAGAGCGCCAGCCATCAGGGCCATGTCGCGGTCGCAGTAGCCCCAGCAGCGTCCCGGCCGCTCGTTTCATGCCGCAGTGCAGCCGCACCACGTTCCTGGGGTGAAGGGGTGACTGGGCATGCTCCTCCCCATGGGTTGCCCACCATGTCTAATGGATATCGCACTCTGTCCCAGCACCTCAATGACCTGAAGAAGGAGAACTTCAGCCTCAAGCTGCGCATCTACTTCCTGGAGGAGCGTATGCAACAGAAGTATGAGGCCAGCCGGGAGGACATCTACAGGCGGGTGAGTGCGGGGTTCGGGCAGGGTCAGCGGCGCAGCGATATTCCAGGCTCTTCCAAGGTAGTGCTGTGCAGGTGAGCGAGGGAGGTGGCTTTCAGGCCTGGGCTGCTCACCTCAACTCCGTGTGACCTTGGACAAGCCCATTTCGCCTCCTTTGTGCCTGTTTTCTACTTTCTTTCTCTGTAAAGAGAGGGAGCCGGATTAAATCATAGGCTCTAACACTCCGGGTGTGGAACTGTGCAGAACAGTCGCCCTGGGAGCTGGTTTAAAATGTTGCGGGATCAATCCCTGGTCCCGGTACATACAAGAGCCAACCAATGAATGCATAAATAAGTGGAACATCAAAGCAATGTTTCTCTCTCTCTTCCTTCCTTTCTCTCTAAAGTGAATTAAAAAAAATTTTTTTAAATGTATATTATGTACCTCACACCCAGGGATTCTAATTTAGTAACAGGGAGGCAGAGTTTGGAAATTTGCATTTTAAAACCATCCCCAGCAGTCACTGAAGCAGGTAGCTTCCCGTCCCATGCTCGCTCAGGTAGAGAAGGGCCCCTCTGGCTCTCCGTGGAGTCATGGAACGATGATTTGGAGAAAAGGGCAGCGACCAGGGCATTTCTGGCCCTTGAGAAATTTGTGTTTGTTTTTGCAGATTATTTGCAGATAAGCTTTTAAGACAGAATCTTGGCTATTTTCAGCCTTAGGAATAGATAACCTCAGAATGAAGAAAAAGGTGCTTCTGATGGAGTAGCAGTCTGTCTGAGGAGGGGCGGAGGGGATATGGTGGCTTCCCTGAGGGAGGGCCGTCTTGATTGACAGCTGCGCGATGGGGTGGAAAAGAAGGATGAAGGGGATTAGCCAAGCTGGGGGTGAGATGAGACAGCACCTTGGTAAGAGGACATCAGGCTATGGGTTACAAGGATTAAACATCCTCACTGGTTTCCACAATATTGGTTTCCACAGTCCTCTTAGTGTCTGGGCAAGCACTGAAGTGACCCCAGCTGGTCGCCTCTGATTTGATCAGAGGTTCTGAATCTCCAGCTGTTTACACCAGAGAGCTATACAAATGTGAGCACTGTGCTGTTCCAGGAACCATTACCGGCTGCTAGATAGTGTCTTGATCAGCACTGGTGTCTATGACGTCCAAATGATCATTTGGTAAATCAACTAATGTGGACATCTAAATTGGGGGATTTAGTCCTGCTTTCTGTCTTTTCTGGATTTCCATGTTTTAAACTGAATTTTCCTGAAACTGGTCTAGATTCACCTTTCATCTGTAATATGGCTAAATCGTCATGTGCCTCAGTGGAGCTGCCAGGGTCTGGATGATGGAGAAAGCGGAGGAAGGTGGCAGAATTTGCCTCAGGGTAGAAATAGTGAATGAATTCGTTCGCTTTGTAGAGGGAAGAACATTTTCCCATCAACTGTCCCCAAAACAAGGCAGAAGGAAGAAATTATATAATTTCTTAGGTAATTTGAGGGAAAGGGTTTTTTAAAGTTTGAATGAACTGACTGCTTGAATCATTTGGTCTCACCCTCTGCTCTGCACTGGCTGAAGAGCTGTCTCCAGTGAACATGGGCAGGGTGTGCACAGGCACCATCCCTGTCCTGGTGAAGCCTGAATAAGATTATAGAAGTTGTTGAGGGGTGGAGGTGGGGAGGGAGGGGTCACAGGACATTATCAAATGCACAGATGACAACCATTTTGTTAGACCAGTAATGCCACTAGTCCCATTTAGGAAGAAGATATGGTCCTGTCTCTGTTACTCTGTACTCTGTTAATTACAGTGTAGCCAGGCAGCTACTGGCACCATATGATTTGAGGAATCTGTGTTCCCTTATTTCCCTTCTCACCAAACTTTGTTCATTCCACCTGTCACATTACTCATCCCATTTGTGACTTGTGAAACACTAAAGGCTTAAGTTAAAATGCTTTTATTTGAGAAACAGAACACATAAAACCATTATTAATCATAACATCATAATTGAAATTAGTTTCTCGCACTACATAGTGATGACAGATTAATAGGAACCAGGGCAGTTTTGTATTGATGGAAGGACAAAGGATTAGAAAACCACCACATTAGGGGCCCTGGACAACCAGGGGACCTAGTCAAGGAGTTGAACCTCCCTGGGCTTGTTCCAGCCCCTGTAGAACTGGCATTAAGAACAATGCAGAGCACTGTAGGCACTGAAAGTTTTTTGTTGAGGGTATGTATGAATTAATAGCAACCATAAAGATTAGAAAAGAAGACATAGCAAACCACTTTGTTAAACTTCAAAGGAGTACCAGTTATATTTGTACTAGTAGTGATAGTTATTTTGATATTTAAAAACAAGCAAAGGTTTGGTCCTTTTAATCTCACCCTCATATTCCCATGAACATGTTGTTCAGGAAGGGGAGACCCCCACTCCACTTCTTTAGCTCTTATGACTGGTCTAATAATAAAATAATAAAATTGATACAAAACTATATTAACAGGAAAAAAACCAATTTAATACATGTATATCAGAGATTCACTAGATAATGCTCAGATCATAAAATGAAGCTCAAAGAAATGATCAAGCCAGGAACCTGTTCATACTATTTAAACAAAGAAACCACTGTGAGGAAATTATAGGTCAAAGGAAGTTGGTGCTCATTACAAAGCAATCTAAACAAGGTTTGGGTATTCATTACTGAGGAAATGAAGCAAAGAAGTATATACATTAGAAAAGAGGCAACAAGATTTCTTACAAAGGGATTCTTACTGGGATGATGTCATAAACCTCATTCAGAGTTGCATTTACCCTTCACTTCGAAAGATAGAAAAAGTTTGAATGACTCAAGTGGCCTCAGGAGGGCCTAATTAGAACTGAGCATTCTCTAGAATAGATTTGATTTCAGCTGAGTTGTTTAACTCTCATGATAGAGAGGTGTCTTCCAGTCCCTGGAGGACACCTGTCACATGGGAGATTTATTTTCTGCATTCAGAGAGACAAGGGTGCCCTTCTGGTACCAGCTGTTTGTCAGGTAACTTTAATTCAAAGTAATCAACATGTCATTGTGAAGTGACCTGTCTTGGGCCCTAATAGTATCTTATGTTCATCCTTGTTAATTATATCATGATACTGTAAGATTAGGTTGATTAAGTAACAGCCATGTTGGTGAAGAGACATCAAGAATGACATGCATGGCATCACATGGTAACTCAGGTGACTCAGGTGGGAATTTAGAGCCTTGTTTTGTGACCAAACTTCGCTTGATTTTTTTTTTTTTTTTTTTGCTGTTGGAAGGTCACTTCTTTAAATCATACCCAACTGAGTTAGAATCTGCAATAATTTGGATGCTGTATGCATGATTCTCTTAAATAAAACCAGTGTTTGTGGAACATGTAATGTGAGTCTGTTGTGAATAGTAATTATCTGATCACTTTACATATTTCTGTTACTTCAGATTTTGTTGAGATATTTATATTTAGGAGTGAAAAATTACTGTGTTATGAAGAGACAAGCTTTTTACCATGATGACAGCAAGGAAGGGAAATAAATACAGGAAATGTTAGGAGAAGAGGACTGGAGAGAGGGTTCTGTCCTTCTAAGTAGCAAATTGTCCTTTATGTAGTTGATTAAGGGAGATATTAAAATAGATATAATTCATAAGGATTTTAATTAATTGTAAGAGAAGTGGTAGGAGTTAGAGTTATATAAAAACTTAGAAGTATCAAGTTCAAAGCAAGTAAATAAAAAAGGAGTTGAGTTAAAGGTCTTTCTCCTTCAAGTTGTTCAGAGAATTCAAAAATAACCTTAACACTCATGCTAATCATAGATAATAATAAAATAGTATTAAATTATGCATAAAAATTGGTTCTGTAAGACTGGCTACTTTTCTGCTGAGTGTTTAAACTATGCTTTAAGCTTAATTTTTAAAAACAATTAAATATACAGGGCCCTGGTCAGATGGCCTTGTATTGGTCCTGATTCACAAGGTTGTGGGTTCTGTCCCCGGTCAGGGCACAAACATAGGAATGGATTGATGTTTCTCTCTTTCTAAAATCAATCAATCAATAAAAAAAAAACAGAAAGAAGCTGCTTATTCTCAGCACAGAAAAACTGAGGCATACTACCCCCTCTTGGTAGCAGATAGTAATTGTAGGTTCAGTTTTTTTGGGGAAGACAATTTAGAATGAATACAGCAAGGAAAGGAGAAACTATTGCAGTATAGTTAGCTCCTGATTCTGGAGCAAAGTAAAGTGAGAACATGCTGTGATGATCCACAGCTGAGTATGGCCCACTCCTATAGAGAGTGGCTTGTTGGCATTGCTGGACTGCAGCTGCTCTGGTAAACAATTCCTAGGTGGCAACTTGGTTGATTTCTTCATTGTTGTTGATTATCTAATCTGGCATCTTCCCATTATAGCTGAGTGTATCGCCACTAGAAATATGTTCAGCCTCGGAATTTATGAAATCCACCGCCGTGTGGTAAACTCTAAATCCCCAAACAGCACACAAAAACATCATCCACTATGTTTTGCCTTAAGATGACTACTTGCATGCTAAACTTCTGTGAATTTATTATTAAAGTACTTTAAAAAAGATTTAAGAATAGAATTTAAAATCTGATGGGGCCAGATCCAATAACAAAAATATCAGGAGAAACTGAAGGTTGTCATCCTGGACCAGATAGAGTCAGTGTTTAAATATAACATAGTTGTCCCTGGCCAAGTGGCTCAGTGGATAAACCATTGTCCCAGTGCACCCAGGTCATGAGTTTGGTCAGGGCATGTAGGAGAAGCAATCAATAAGTGTACAACTAAGTGGAAAAAAGAGTCGATGCTCCTTTCTCTCTTTCTTTCTCTCTTTCTCTTTATTCTCCCTCTCCCTTTTCCTCTTTCTCTCAAATGAATGGAAAAATTAAAAAACAAACAAACCATAATTGACTTCAGAAGGTTAAAGTGGATCTGGCCTTCAGATGGGAGTTGTAAGAGTTGTGTTCTATTATTCTTTGGCCCTTCAACTGCCCAACTTCTCTGAGTTATGGTTTCTCATCTTTGAAATCGAATGATATTTTTCCTGAGCTAACTTTGAAGTTTATATATAGCATATTAATGCAGCTAGGTTTTTAAAATTGTGATAAACAGACTACTGGCTTTACTTGCCTATCAGATTTTCAACATTTCTGATCCAGCTATCATTGGGCTTAATAGTTAAGAATTTTGAACCAGATGGACCTGAGATGGCATCTTGGTTTTACCCTTTGCTACCATTAACTTGGATGAATACTATCATTTCTCTGAGCTGAAGTGGATGTTGTAATAGCATCTACCTTATAGGATTTGGACAAGGGTTAAATGAACCAATTAGTTGGAATCAATATAACATCTCTCATATAGTAAGTCCCCCCCCCCAAATATTTGCCTTTATTGTGACAAATTAAGAGATAACAAAATTATCCAGATAAGTCCAATGACTGGACACATTCACTCTGAACCATTTTTTATTCCAAATTAGTTTCTTTTTCCTCAGTAGTGGATTTGAGACCATTTGTCCTATTTGTCATAATCTCCATTTTAGTTTGCCCATGTATCAATAACATAATAGAATGTAAATCCCCTTATTGTAGCAAATTTACTGTTACTCTCAAATACAAATTGTTCCTTCAAAGAGAATAAGTAAGAAAGGCTGTAAATGAGTAAAAAAATATTTTATTAATAATGATACAAAGTCCTTTGCTTTTATTAAAATTATTATGGCTGTGATTGGTTATAATTCAAAATGATTTATCATCATGGTTTAATACTTTCTGATGTTATTTGCTCTGGTTCTAAATTCAGCTTAAAAATTTTTTTTGGCATCTCTTTTTAAAATTGAGATAGATTGGCCTGACCAGGCGGTGGCGCAGTGGATAGAGCGTCGGACTGGGATGCAGAGGACCCGGGTTCGAGACCCCGAGGTCGCCAGCTTGAGTGCAGGCTCATCTGGTTTGAGGAAAGCCCACCAGCTTGAACCCAAGGTCGCTGGCTCCAGCAAGGGGTTACTCGGTCTGCTGAAGGCCCGCGGTCAAGGCACATATGAGAAAGCAATCAATGAACAACTAAGGTGTTGCAACGCACAACAAAAAACTAATGATTGATGCTTCTCATCTCTCTCCGTTCCTGTCTGTCTGTCCCTGTCTATCCCTCTCTCTGACTCACTCTCTGTCTCTGTAAAAAATAAAAAATAAAAAAAATAAAAAATTGAGATAGATTGACATATAACATTATATTAGTTTCCGGTATACAACATAATGATTCAATATATGTGTATATCGTGAAATGATGACCACAATAAATCTAGTTAATATCTATCACACACAGTCACAAAAGTTGTTTTTCTTGTGATGAAAACTTTTAAGATATACTCTGTTAAATTTCTTTTTGGCTCATTGACTGATTTCCTTTAGTCCTAACATGATTTTCTGTAGCCTTTGACCAATATGATGAGTGACAGCATGATGCAGCCGTACTGTGCTCAGTATCCAGAGGTCCAAAAAGTGCCAAACCACTCCATCATGCTCTGTGACTTGGGAACCCTGACTTGAACATGGAAGGCTATTACAGAAAGATAGTATCTTTGAGGGATATCAAAATGTAGGGACACAAGTTTTGCACTCAATCAGAAAACCTGCATTCCGAATCCACCTTTTCCTAGCTACATGCCCTTGGCCTTGTCCATCACTTCTTTGAGACTTAGCTTCCTAAAACAGAGGCATACATTCCTGCCCTGCCCTCCTCCCTGTATGTGCATGTGCTTCAGTTAGATGCTAAATAAATATAAAGGATATTAAGTGTCCTGCATACCTGGAGAGTTTGCTCTTCTCAGATTATTCTCTCAAGTGCTATTGCAGAGTGAAAAGTGTTCTTATACTTAACAGAGTTGACTCTTTTCCTTTTTCTGTTGCATTTTGAATTATAACCAATCATGGTCATAATAATTTTTATAAAAGCCAAGAACTTTGTTTAATTAGCTGCTAATTAAACAAAGGTTTTTCTCCCTTGTTTTATTTACATGCACTTTAAGAATTGTGTGTATTAGGGAGGGGGAAATATAACTAAAGAGAGAAAAATAAGAACTACTTTGGCCAAACTGTTTTTAAACAGCTCTCTGGAAGCCTGGTAAGGACATAGTCTGGGTGCCAGTGTCTGTGCACCTGTGCATGCTGATGCCTTCTTCTCAGCTTTCTGAGGTCATCGCAGGCGTGCTTGTCCCTGTCCTCTTCTTGGGAGTGGAAGTAGGAAGAAAGTAGGGAGACTCGCCCTGGCCAGTGGCACAGGGGATAGAGTGTCCTCCCAGGGCATGTGAGGTTGCCTGTTAGAGCCCCGGTCAGGGCACATATGAGAAGCAATCAATGGGTGCCCAACTAAGTGGAACAAATTGTTGCTGCTTCTCTCTCTCTCTCTCTTTCTCTCACTCATTCTTTCTCTCTCTCCCTCCCTCCTTCCTCCTTCTTTCCCCTCCCTTCCTCTATTCTCAAAAGAAAAAAAAAAGAAAGGGAGAGAGAGAAAAGAGGGAGGGAGGGGAGAAAGGAAGAAGGGAGACTCAATTGTTGTAACTAATATTTGTGTTCTTTGTTAAAAAAGTTTAAACTTCACACATACTACAATGGCTCTTATAAAAACAAAACAAGCCGTGGCCGGTTGGCTCAGTGGTAGAGCGTCGGCCTGGTGTGCAGGAGTCCCAGGTTTGATTCCCGGCCAGGGCACACAGGAGAAGCGCCCATCTGCTTCTCCACCCCTCCCCCTCTCCTTTCTCTCTGTCTCTCTCTTCCCCTCCTGCAGCCAAGGCTCCATTGGAGCAAAGATGGCCCGGGTGCTGGGGTGGCTCCATGGCCTCTGCCTCAGGCGCTAGAAGGGCCCTGGTTGCAACAGAGCAACACCCCAGATGGGCAGATTATCACCCTCTGGTGGGCATGCCAGTTGGATCCCGGTCGGGCACATGTGGGAGTCTGTCTGACTGCCTCCCCGTTTCCAACTTCAGAAAAATACAAAAAAAACCCCCCACAAAAAACAAATATACAAACAAACAAAAATAGTATGTGTCGGCCAGGATGTAGAGAAATAGTAAACCTTGTGCATAACTGGTTGGGAATGTAAAATGGTATAGCCACTATGAAAATGGCATGGTGATTCCCAAAAAATTAAACATAAAATTAGCATATGACCCAATAATTCTTCTTAGTTTATACCCAACATAATTGAAAGCAGGAACCAAACAGATATTTGTGCACCCATGTTCATAGCAGCATTGTTCACAATAGCCAAAAGGTAGAAGCAGTCTAGGGGTACATTAACAAAGGAATCAATAAAATATGGTAGGCACTGATAACAGAATATTGTTCAACCTTAAAAAAGGAGGAAATTCTGACATATATTGCAACATAGATGGACTTTGAGGACATTATGCAAAGTAAAATAAACCAGCCACAAACAGACAAATATTGTATGGGTCCAATTATATGAGATACCCAGAACAGTCAAATTCGTAGAGACAAAGATTAGAGTGGTTGTTGCCAGGGCTGTGGAGTGGCGATGGTTGGGGCTGGGGGTGGAAGTGGGAAGTTATTTAATGGATATAGTCAGTTGGAGAAAAACTTCTGGAGATGAATAGTTGCACAGTTATTTGAATGTAATGCCACTGAACTGTATACTTAAGAATGGTTAAAATGGTAAACTTTATGTTACATATATTTCACCACTATAAAAGAACTTTAAAGCAACTGTCAGTTATTTAACAAAATGTAGAAACCTTGACCAAAACCCTTTGTTCTCTGTTTTTTACTTAATATAACTTTTCTCATTTTAAAGATCTTTTAATTAGAAGTCCTAACACTTGCCTTTTGGAAGAAGTACTTTTTTCCTTTGACTACTTGAGACCTTTTTTCCTAATCGCTAGGAAACAAATCTAAAACTAACATCTGGAGGCTGACTTAATTCTAGTTCACTTTCAGTTATCCTCTTAACTACCGTATTTACTCATGTATAAAATGCACTGCTTTTCGAAAAATTTGGAGTCTAAAAACTGGATGCGTCTTATACAGTGGTTGTGGCATTTCAAATGCCATAGATGGAACTGAGGATGAGACAATATATGAAGACAGTGATTCGTCATCAGACACAGATGAAGACAAGCTAATGGATGGGAGTTTTGACAGTGATGAGGAGTTGTATGAATTTTATGATGAGTAGAACTTGAGTCCAATAAATTTATGTAATACTTTTTTTTCCTCCAAAATTTGGGCCCAAAAATTAAGGTGCGTCTTATACATGGGAGCATCTTATATATGGGGAAATACGGTATGTCTGCCTAATTTATGCTCTCACATGAGCTTACCACCAAACCACTCCTTCCTCTTAGTTTGCACATCCAGGTTTACGCACTCCTGGAAGTAGCCTGATATAGTTGAAAGGGGGCATTCTAAAATCCTGTCTCCGATGTTTCCCTTGTTGGCATTATCACCTTGACCATTTGTTAGCTCAGGTTTGCACACATGCATGCATTCATCCAAACAGCTATTGATTATCCACCACATGCCAGCTACTGTGCTCGATGGGGAAAGACATTACAAATAAATAATAATGATTTAATAAGGGCTTCCATAGAGGTATGTACAGATTGATCTCTAGTACTAAAGAGAACAATAAAATCCACCAGGAAAGGCTTTGCCAAGTGTGTGAAATTTGGATTGAATCTTGAAAGGTCATTAACACAAAGAATGGGGAAAAGTGTTTCAGACAGAGGAAGGAGCAGGAGCATATATGATGACGTAGAGATATGGAAAAGCTTGGTGTGCTGGGCACACTTCCTGTCATGCAGCATGGCTAGAACGTGTGGTAAGGCTTGTGGAGGTGAGATGAAGACACTGGAAAGGGAAGCAGGGGACAGATCATGGAGAGTTGAATTTATCCACTCATTCCTTAATAAACCCTAATTGGGTACCTATATTCCAAGTACTATGGTAGAATTGGGGGTTCAAAGATTAGTAAAACACAAGTAAGCAAGAGTGGTAGAAAGCTGCGATCAACATGGTGCAAAGTTAGTCCATGGTTGGTGGGGTGGAAAGAAAGGGCTTTTGGCAGAAACAAAGGCCTGGAGGCAAGAAACCACAGGGTTCATGTGAAGAACGAAAGTGATTCTGTGTTGATAAATTTAAGTAGTAGACATAATATAAGGCTTTAGCAGGGGTAGTCAACCTTTTTATACCTACCACCCACTTTTGTATCTCTGTTACTAGTAAAATTTTCTAACTGCCCACCGGTTTCACAGTAATGGTGATTTATAAAGTAGGGAAGTAACTTTATAAAATTTATAAAGCAGTTACAGCAAGTTAAAGCATATAATAATAATTACTTACTAAGTACTTTATGTCAGATTTTCGCTAAGTTTGGCAGAATAAATCTTTATAAAACAACTTACTATAGTTAAATCTATTTTTTTATTTATACTTTGGTTGCTCCACTACTGCCCACTATGAAAGCTGGAACGCCCACTAGTGGGCAGTAGGGACCAGGTTCACTACCACTGCTTTAAAGCCTGCAGGATGTAATCCTTTGTGCCATTTTAAAGAATGTAGACTTTATCCTGAGGATGATAAAGAGCCATGATGAGCTTTAAACATCAGGGAATGCCTAGATTCTGCTGTTGGGTAGGAAAGAGTAATTCGAGGAAGAAAGGCAGGAAAGCAGAAGACAGACAAGCCAAACAAACTATGGAGACAGTAAAAAGATCTGTAGTTGCCAGGAGATTGGGGTGGAAGGGTAGGGATGAACAGGCAGAGCATAGAAGACTTTTAGGTTAATAAAACTATTTTGTAAAAAATTATAGTGGTGGCCTGACCAGGCGGTGGTGCTGTGGATAGAGCGTGGAACTGGGATGCGGAGGACCCAGGTTCGAGACTCCGAGGTCACCAGCTTGAGCGCGGGCTCATCTGGTTTGAGCAAAGCTCACCAGCTTGGACCCAAGGTCGTTGGCTTGAGCAGGGGAATACTCAGTCTGCTGAAGGCCCGCGGACAAGGCACATATGAGAAAGCAATCAATGAACAACTAAGGTGTCGCAATGAAAAAACTGATGATTGATGCTTCTCATCTCTCTCTGTTCTTGTCTGTCTGTCCCTATCTATCCCTCTCTCTGACTTTGTCTCTGTAAATAAATAAATAAATAAATAAATCCATAAATAAATAAATAAAAAGTTAACAAGCACCAATTTAAATCATTAAGCAGGGGTCCCCAAAGTTAAAAAAAAAATTATAGTGGTGAATACATGTCATTATACATTTGTCCCAACCTGTAGAACATAAAACACCAAGGGTGAGCGCTAATGCACACTATGAATGCTGGGTGATAATTGTGTGTCAATGTAGGTTGTTTGCCACTCTGTGCCACTGTGGTGGGGGATGTTGGTATGGGTGAGGCTGTGTAGGTGAGAACTTTACATGCTGCCCAATTTTCTCTGAACCTAAAACTGCTCTAGAAAAATAAAGACTTTTTAAAAGTGAAAAAGAAAAAGAAAAAATTTTAAAAGAGATTTATGTAGGCTTAAACTAGGGCTCATGGTGATAGAAACAGAAGGGAAGGAACTGATCTGTGAAATATTTAGGAGGTAAAATATCTGGGATGGGAGGAGTGAGGGAAAAGAATCAAGAAGACTGTCAGGTTCCAGGCTAAGATGAGTCGCTCTTTCTCAGCCTCCGGTTGTTCATGTATAGAATGAGTGGGCTGGACCCCAATCACACCAGTGTTCCTCCCAGTTCAGTTCTGTGATGCTGAACAGGCTCTTTTGGATACTCTCACCCTGCCTTTAGGTAGTTACCTCCCTTCTCCCAGCCTCTCGGCTCATCTGATGCCCTCTCAGATGGGAGGTGCCAGTGGAGCTGAAATGGCTTTAAAACTGCCAGCCAATGTCAGGAAAATCTGGTACTGTTACCGGGTAGCAGGAGTTATAATTAGCCCAGTTGCTAGGGGAAAACTGAGATTCTGAAGGCATGTGCTGCCAGAAACAGCTTTCCCTACTTGATGAATTGACTTGTTTGTAGGAACAAAGTGGATATGGATGGAATATTTTTAATGTGGTTTTAGGGAATTCTGTTTTTACCTAGGGTCTAGGGTATGCTAAAAGCAGAAAATGGCTTTGTGCTAGGGCTAATCAAGATCTTTTGTGTGGTAGAAGGAGTGGGCAGAATTCTGCTTTAATATACATTTGGATAGCTGGAAAGAGACTTGCTTTCACCTGAAGGGAGAGAAATAAGAACTTAGCATCAGAGTTCAGAGCTAGAGAGGATCTTGGAAATAATCTATATATAACCCTTTCACTTTTGCAAGAAAGCCTTTTATTTAAAAATAATTTTAGACTTACAGAAAAGTTGCAAAAATAATATAGTTTTTATATATCATTCATTCAGCTTTCCCCAATGAATAAACCCCTTATTTTAAAGATAAGGAAATTGAGGCCCAAAATACACTGCTCACAAAAATTAGGGGATATCCTATAGCTTCATATTCATTTTGAAATATCCCCTAATTTTTGTGAGCAGTATAGTAAAATAACTTGCCTAAGGGCACACAGCAAATTAATGGTCAGGTTGGGACTAGAATCCAGGAGGCACTTGCAATGACTTCCTTGGTCTTTAGCCAAGTCTCAAGGTTGTCATGATTGTCAAAGATTTAAACTTTCTTCCCTTTTTTACTAGTAGGGTTAAAATAGAAATATATATAGCAGAAGCTAGAATAATTGATAGGTGAATGGCTCTTGACTCCTGTGCCTGCTGCCAGGGCAAGCAATTATTTAGTTCTTTGGCCTACATACGCCTTCCCTTGGAGTTTCATTTATGTTTCCAAAAGCCACTGTGAACAATTTTTTTTATCTCTGCTTCCTGCTTTGCCATCCCATCTAAGCAAGTTCGAATTCACAAACTTCACAGCAAAAGAAGGCTTTGCTATACAGGGAGAGGCCCAGAGTGGGAACTGGTGCAAGCTGGGAAGCAGTCCACCCTATCATGTTAAAGAACAGCAAAGCCACCCACACACCAAAGGATTTGGTACATGCTGTTTTGTGTGGAGCAGAGTAGCAGTCCAGGTGGCTTCTTGCCAAGCAATTTCAGAACAGACTTTGGGCCACACTGGGCAGTTACCAGCTTCACTAGAAAGGGTTGGGAGTAAATGAAAGGCACTGGGTGCCCTGTAATGCCAGCTCTTCATTCTCTCAGCCTCACACAAGGCCCCGCTGTCATGAAGGGCACACAGCGCCCTACAAAGCCAAATGGAGGCGTGCAGAAGAAGCCTACTTTGAGGCTGGTGGGTAAGTGAAAGGAGGCTGCTAGCATGAAGGTCATGACCTGGAGCTGCAAAAGCAGAGTCTCAGCCAGAAGTAAGCAAGTCCTTCTAGGCCACTTGCTCTTGGTAGGTGTCCAAGCTTCCTTGGAGGCTACATAGGTGGCTGCCCTCTCAGAGATACTCCATCAGACCTCCCTATCCTCATCCTGTCTAGTCAAACCAAGTCTGTGCTCAATACTAAACAGAAACCTGGTCCTGTCCACCTGGCACAGCTCAGTTGAGGCCCAATGTGTGTTGTCATCACTCTGCTCAAAGTCAGGAGCTCCCAAGTACAGACCTGGATTCCAGGTCTTCCTGGCACAGAAGTCACATGACGGTAGTGGAGCTCTGGGGCCCGGGTGAGCAGGTCACTTACAGATGGGGAGCACTCTCTGTTCTAAGTCGTCTTTCTCTCTGACCCTTTCTAGGCTTTAGATTGTGGAGGAGCCCAGCTTTCTTCCAGACCGTCTGGTGGAGCCTCAGAGGAATCCAAGTCAGAATAGTAGCGACTGGCCCCTGGAAGCCTCTACAAAGTTAGGAGTAACAGCAAAGGGGCTCCTTCAGCTGTGGGAAGCTTGGTTGTATAGGAGCCACATAAGGGGGCTTGCCTGGATGGCGACAGGTGGAGGGAGGTGCTGTCCGTTAGAACTGGAACTCTACCTTGGGCTTTCTCTACCCTTAGCCCACGACTGCCAGCTTGCAAATTCCTCTTTCTCTTTTCCCCGTTTCCCCTGCTTCTTCAGGGTGTGTCAGGGTATGGCACCAGTGTTGCAAGTGAAAGCAAGTCTTCAGATATGATGGAAGAAAAAATGCTCAGGAGAAAAACTCATATCTTTTCTAGGCTACTTCTCCCCAGAAATTTCTAGAGCCAGGTCTTGTCTCACCTCCTGGTATTAGTGTTCTGGCCACTTTTAGACTCTTTCTGTCCTTCTTTGTCTCATATCCTTTCTCCTTCCCCAATTTCACACGTAAGTGCTAAATGTTTCCTACTTAAACCTAAACCCTCTGGAAAAGGAAATCCACTGAGTGTCACTGTGGGCCAGGCTCTGTGCTTTGCTTTTACACATATTTAATCTCAACCACAAACTAACCCTGTGAAGTTGGTGTCCTCATTCTCACAGGGCCAGATCTGCCACCAGTGGCCCCAAGGAGTATACATAGTATCCTAGAGGCTACATGGCCTGATTCTTCAGTTAATAATCATTCTTTAGAATTAAAAGTTAATCTTGCTTTTAAATGTAAATTATGTTTTTGGTGACTAATTCAACATTGTACTGTATTAAAGCCTGACTAAAGAGAGAAGAAAGAGTTCTAGTAAACTGATATCTCTTTTCATAGGCTTTCACCAAGACTATGACAGGAAGGGGTGGCGTTATCTCTGCTGTATCTGCAGTAAAAGGTAGCATTGATCTCATTTTTACTTACGGAACAGGTGCAGATTGCCATGTGGAATGTAACAGAACCCACACTATTTTTATCCCCCGGTACACTGCTCTGAGTCTGTCATGGAACTCCAGGAATATAAAGAAAACTAGGGAATATTCAAACCAAAGTAAAAATCAGAAAATGAGAAAAGGGCAGTGGAATTAGGATTTGTAATTTGGGGAAGAACAAACTTAGAGGTGACCAAATAGTAGCTTTTAGGTACCTGAAGTCTCAGTATGTGACAGATGGTGATTAGTTATGCTCTGTCTCAAATAAGAGTGAGTTGATCCTAATTTACACAGAAAAATTAGGCATTGTTCATTTAAAAAATATATTTGAACACCTACTATATCCCAGGTTCTATTGGAAGTGTTTGGAATATATCAATGAACAAAACACATAAGCATTGCCACCTTATAGAATTTATATTTTAGTTCAAGAAGACAGACAATGAACAATAAATATATAGAATACTGGAAAATGGTAAGTCCTCTTGGGAATAAAAAGAAATACATAAAGCAGGGTAAGGAGGTAAAAAAGTTTAAGAACAGAGGGCAGGCCTGACCTGTGGTGGTGCAGTGGGTAAAGCATCGATCTAGAACGCTGAGGTCACCAGTTCAAAACCTTGGGCTTGCTTCATCAAGGCACATACGAGAAGGAACTACTATGAGTTGATGCTTCCTGCTTCCCTTTCTCTCACTCTCTCCCCTATCTCTCAATCAATCATAATTTAAGTAAATCAATCAATCAATCAATTTTTTAAGTAAAATCTTAAAAAAAATAAAAAGGACTAGAAAGCAGGTTGCAGTGTTAATGAGTAGTCAGGGGATGCCACATTTAGAAAATAATTTTATTTTTTATTTATTTTTAATTATTATTTTTTTAAGTGAGAGGCGAGGAGGCAGAGAGATGGACATTTTCATGTCCAAACCATTCAAGCTGTGGCTGTGGGAGAAGAGAGAGATAGAGAGAAGGGAGAGGGGGAGGGGTGGAGAAGCAGATGGTCGCTTCTCCTGTGTGTCCTGACTGGGAAATGAACCTGGGACTTCCACACACCAGGCCAACGTCTACCACTGAGCCAACTGGCCAGGGCCTAGAAAGTAATTTTAAAAACATACATACATATTTATTATTTTGTACTGTATGTGAGCTAGCACCCCAGGCACAGTTTAGCTGAGTTCCCCGCTTAGGATTTCCCTAGGCTACAGTAAAGGTATTGGTGGGCTGAGTCCTCATCTGGAGACATGATTGGGGGAGAATCTGCTTCTGAGCTCACTGGGGTTGTAGGCAAAATTTATTTCCCAAATTTCCACATGGCAACTTATTTCATCAAATCAGCAAGGAGAAGCTCTACAGCAAGACGCTAGCAAGACAGTCTTAAAACTTAACATAGTCATAAGGAGTGACATTCCCCACCTTTGTTATATTTATGGGTAGAAGCAAGTTACTGTATTCCCCATGTATAAGACGCACCTTTTCCTGAAAAATTTAGGGTCTAAAAACTGGGTGCATCTTATACAGTAATTATGGCATTTCAAATGCCATAGAGGGAACTGAGGACAAGGCAATATACGAAGACAGTGATTCGTCATCAGACACAGATGAGGACAAGATAATATCAATAGATGGGAGTTTTGACCGTGATGAGGAGTTGTATGAATTTTATGATGAATAAAACTTGAGTTCAGTAACTTTATGTAATACTTTTTTTTCCTTCAAATTTTGGGCCCTAAAATTAAGGTGTGTCTTATACATGGGAGTGTCTTATACATAGGGAACATGGTACACATGCTGCCCATAGTCAAGGGGAGGGAATTATACAAAACACATGAACACCAGAAGGCAGATATCATGGGAGTCCACCATGCAATTGTCCCACCTTTTTTTTTTCAGAGATGGGATGGAAAGAGAAGTAGACACTGGAGTGACAAGTAGAGGAAGATATTTCCCTCAGTATTACCTTCACAGCATTTATAGCCATCAGACATTCCGTACTGGTGGTCTCCATGCCAAACGCCCTACTCACCTTTTGTGCTTGGCTATTTACATTGACCCTTCCTTTAGCATGTCTTCCTTCTCATATTTTTGTTTAAACCAACTTTAAGTGTACAGTTTGGTGAATTTGAACAAATATACACATCTATGTAACAACCGCCACACATTTGAGATGTGAAATATTTCTGCGACCCAAAAAAGTTACTGTATGTCCCATTGGTACCAATTCTTTCACATCACTGACTGCAAGAAACCATTGCTCTGATTTCTGTTTATAGCTTATTTTTTTAAATCTATTCTAGAATTTCATATAAACAGAATCATATAGTAAAGATTCTGGTGTTTGGCTGCTTTTATTTAGCATAATGATTTTGAGGGTCATTCATGATATTTGTGTCAGTAGTTCATTCCTTTTCATTGCTGAGTAACATTCTGTCATATGAATAAGACACAATTTGTTTATCCATTCACCTGTGGGTAAACATATGGGTTGTGTCCAGTGATTGGCTATTATGAATGAAACTGCTCTAAATATTCATATATAAGTCTTTGTTTTATTTCTTGTGGGTAGATACAGTAGTGGAATTGTTAGGTCATATAATAAGCATAGTTTTAATTTATAAGATAATGGGTAAACTATTTTCCAAAGAGGCTATGCCAAAGCAAATGTTTTTAAGCAACACCTTGAAGGAAGTGAGGAAGCTAGCCAAATATAATGGGGAGTAGGACAATTTGGGAAAGCCACGGAGTCTGAAGCAGAAAGTGCAAGGATGCTGAGAGATGAGGCCCTAGAGCTAATGGAGCTGATATCCATCAGATAGGCCCTTGTAGATCATTTTAGACTTTGGCTTTTATTTTTATTGACAAGGGAGGCCATTGAAAAGTTTTGGATAGAGCAGTGACCTAACAAATGACAGTCCTATCTGACTTTTGAAAAGATCACTGAGGACTGATGGTTGACAGTGGGGGGAGAAAAGATGGGGGGCTGGGTGAAAAAGGTGAAAGGTAAGAAGTACGTATTGGTATTTATAGAATAGTCACAGAGATGTAAATGACAGCATAGGGAATATAGTCCATAATATCAAATAAGTATGTATGGTTCTAGGTGGGTACTTGAATTATCTGGGGGAGCACTCTATAAAGTACATGATTGTCTATCCACTATGCTGTATGTACATCTGAAACTAACACAGAATAATATTGAGTATAAACAGTAACTGAAAAATTTTTTTAATTTAAAGAAGATCACTGTGGTTATGGTATTGAGAATTTCTGGAGAAGGGCAAGGGTAGTAGCTGGAAGGGCTGTTAGGAAGCTATTACAGGAATCCACAGAGGAGGTGCTGATGATCAGACTAAGGATGTGGGAGAAGTGGTGGAGATGGCACCAACAGGATTCACTGAAGGATGGATGTAGAATGTGAGAGAAAGAAAGGAATCAAGGAAGACTCCAGGGTCAAAACCTAAGCAACTGGGAGGATGGAGTTGCCATGGTTAAAACTGGGAAGGCTATATGTAGAGCAGGTTTAAGGACGGAGAATGGGATTTCAGTTTTGAACATTTTGTGTTTGAGAGATTTGTTGGACATTCTCAGTGGCAATATCAAATGAGCAGTTGAATACATAAGTTTGGAGTTCTGGATAATGGGGTGAGCTAGAGATATAAATTTGGGACTTCTCAGCCTATAAATGGTATTTAAAACCATGAGACAGTATCGGCTCATCAGGGAGTTAGAACTACCAAGGGGAAAGAGAGAAAGACCAAAGACATAACTGTGGGTCACCCAAACATAAATGGTTTGAGGAAAGGAGGAAGAACCAACAAATTAGGTAGAAAAGATGCAACTGGTGAAGTGGGAAGAAAACCAAGAGTCTGGAATCTTGGGAACCAAGTAAGGAAAGGATGTAATAGAAGGGGGTGGGGTCAGCCTTTTACAATGCTGCTAATAGCTCAAGTAGCATGATAACTGAGAATTGACCTTTGGATTGAACAACAGCAAGGTCCTTAGTGATTTTTTGTTTTAATGCGTGCTAGAGAGAGAGAGAGAGAGAGAGAGAGAGAGAAAGAGAAGAATAGATAGGGACAGACAGCCTGGAAGGAAGAGAGATGAGAAGTATCAATTCTTTGTTGCGACATCTTAGTTGTTCTTTGATTACTTTCTCATATGTGTCTTGACTGGGGGGCTCCAACAGAGCACGTGACCCCTTGCTCAAGCCAGTGACCTTGTGCTTCAAGCCAGCAAACTTTGGGCTCAAGCCAGAGACTATGGGCTCATGTCTATGATCCCACGCTCAAGCCAGCAACCCTGCACTCAAACTGGTAAGGCCGTGCTCAAGCCGGTTGAGCCTGTGCTCAAGCCCGAGATCTTGGGGCTCAAACCTGGGTCCTCTGCATCTCAGTTCGACGCTCTATTCACTGCACCACCTAGTGATCTTGATTAGAGTAGTTTTGGTGGACTGGTGGAGGCAAAGCCTGGTATTGCAGTAGGTTTCACAGAAAATGAGAGGAAAAGAATTGAAGTCAATGAGTATGACAGATTATGTTGATTTTTGTGGCCAAGGAGAGCAAAGAAGTTGGACAGTAACTAGTAAGGATTTTGTAGAAGTCTTTTTAAAAAGATAAATGAATAATAGCATGTTTGTATACCAACAAAATTTTCCAGTAGAAAGTGAAATATTGGTGAAAGAGAGAAAGGGAGACTTTCTGGATGTTACTTTTGAGAGGTAGAGAAAATGTGATCTAATGCATAAATGGAATGTTTGGCTTTAGATGGGAGCGTGGGTAGTTGATCTATGGTCACGAGTAGAGAGACAGAGTGTGAGTGAGCTCAGATGCTGGTGGATGAATAGATATGGTGGTAGAAGAATGTCAGTTTTCTTCTAGCTGTTTTCAATATTCTGAATGAGGTAAAAAAGTAAGCTTAATCTCCCACTATGTATTTTCAAACATGTTCCTAGAATGAATCAGTCTCCCTCATGTGTGCTAATTCCTGCTGGTATATCCTTGTTCACACCTGAAATTCCTGTATCCTTTTTCTCCACTTGTCCAAACTTTTCTTAAGTTGCAGAGTCCAACGCATATTCTACCTGCTCAATAGGCCTTCCTGGCAATTACAGTTTAGATACATTATTTGGCAAATGTTATTTAATTCCTGGATGGCAACTGTCTTTCCGTGTATACACTTATTGTCCCTCCTTTTAGATTATGAACACTTTGTGGGGTGGATGGATTTTAAACTTCCTCTTGTAACCTTCAACATCAATTCAACATTGTTGAGCCTGTAATAAGAAACTCAGAAAGTTTGTGTTGACTGATTGTGAATATCATAGGAGTTGCAAGTGAGGCTTATCTGTACGGACAAGGAGGAAGAGGAGAACATCTTTTCATCCTTTGCCTCTCTTCTGCCTGAGAGGCCCAGAAGTGTTCATCTGAGCACTCCAGGTGAAGCCCAGCTCTTTCCAGAACTGAGCAGTCTCTCCAAGAGAAGGGCTGGCAATGGTAGAAGATAAACAAAATGAGAAAAGAAACAGGTAAGAGGAAGAAACTCTTGACAGTGAGAATTTGTTGCAGTAATATAATGTTGTAGTAATTAAATATATAGAAATATAGAAAAATATGGAAGATATAGAAATAATTAGGATATAATATTAAAAGAAATTAAGGAAATTAATAAAGTTATGGTGTCTGGATAAGAATTAATATAGTGTGTACATATATGATAAACAGACTGCCTTTCACACAGGTCTCAGTTAATGTGTGTTTGAAGTTATATATAGATAAAAAGTGGGTTGATGTCATAGTTCTGTGGGTTGACGTAGACAGGAGGCTTCCCTAGGTACATCTTAAAAGTGGCTTGATGTAACACTTCAGTAGATTAATATAAAAAAGGCTCCCTGTGCCTGACCAGGTGGTGGCGCAGTGGATAGAGTGTCAGACTGGAATGCGGAAGACCCAGGTTTGAGACCCCGAGGTTGCCAGCTTGAGTGTGGGTTCATCTGGTTTGAGCAAGAGCTCACCAGCTTGGACCCAAGTTCGCTGACTTGAGCAAGGGGTACTCAGTCTGCTGAAGGCCCATGGTCAAGGCACATATGAGAAAGCAATCAATGGACAACTAAGGTGTTGCAATGAAAAACTGATGATTGATGCTTCTCATCTCTCTCCATTCCCGTCTGTCTGTCCCTATCTATCGCTCTCTTTGACTCTCTCTCTCTCTCTCTCTATTTTTTTTTAAAAGGCTCCCTGTGAGGAACTCCCAAAAAGGTGGTTTAAGGTGATAATCCTATAGATTGACACCTGTTAGAAGGCATTGGCCAGAAAAGGTACTAAAGCTGAGGGGCATCCCCTGCTGCGGTAGTCACCCAGACTCCAACGTGAACGTGGACTGTCTCCACGCTGCTCCACGCTGCTCTGACCAAAGACAGCCAAGAGGAGCACACTGCTGGGGTCCCTTTAAGCTGTACTCAGGCACACCATAGGATTTGTGAGTAATAAACTGCCTGTGTGATTGTTGCAGCTAACTTGTGTGTCGGTCCTGTCTTTCCTCCCGTGGTGGTTGATCTCTCCACTGATAAGTAGCGTCCTCATAGCCACCTCAAGAGTAGTCTCGAAGAGGCTGCCAGCCCTGCTGATAAGCAGGAGTGTCCACTGTGTGGGGAAGTCGAATCATGAATCAGGGATGCCTGATCGACATAGAGCTTGGGCTCTACTGGGACAGAATTGTTTAAGAGTGGGCTGTGTTTTGTTTTGAACACCAGTCATATGATAAACAATGGGGATAAAAAAGTGGTGAGAATAAAAAAGAAAAATAAAATAAATAGAAAAAAAATGCTGGTAAAATATAGGGGGTCCCTGTCCTCTTGACACTCACAGTTTAGTGTCAGAACACAGTTTGAGCTGGCTTTTGTTCAGTGTCATGCTTGTTATCACTCCTCTCATTTTGCTTCACTTATAATGAGCTGGAGTTATGTCCGTATTTTGTTTGATGAATTCCATAACCCCATAAAACGGGTCAGAAACCTATGGCTCGTGAGCCAGATGTGGCTCTTTTGATGGCTGCATCTGGCTCGCAGACAAATCTTTAATAATAAAAATAATAATCTTAAAAATATAAAACATTCTCACATATTACAATTCATTCATTTCCTACCACTCATGTTCATGGTTGCAGGTGGCTGGAGCCAATCACAGCTGTCCTCCGGGACAACACCAAATTTTTATTGGATAATGCATAGTGTACATGGGTTGTTGTGAAGTCAGGAAGTAAACTTCCCTCCTTTTAATCAAGTAGTCAGCTAGCTAATTGCAGAAACTCTTTTGAAGAAGAAGATGGCTAAAAGAAAAAAAGATGAGGAGTATTGTACTTTTCAGCAGAAACGGACAGAGGAATTCACCTTTGAGTAGAGAGCAGGTTCTGCAGTGTCTAGTGGCAATGATAAAATTGCATTGATGAAACGGTCAAATATAAAGCAGCACTTTGACACACACCATACTACATTTGCATAAAAATATCCAGCTGGGGACAGCAGGAAGAAAGCATGTCAAGAGCTATTGTGCAGAGTGCAAGCTAGTCAGCAGCAACTCCATGGTTGGACCCAACAAGGTGACTGGAATTTGGCTAGCTTTGCTGGTGCTTTAGCAATTGTGAGAAACAAAAAGCCATTCACAGATGGGGAGTATTCCAAAACATTCATGCTTGATGTTGCCAATGAACTTTTTGATGACTTTTTGGATAAAAACAAGATAATCAAACAAATAAAAGACATGCCTCTGTCAGCAAGAACTGTTCACGATTGTACCATCATGATGGCAAATCAAATTGATGCAACACAAATGAAGGACATAAATGCAGCACCATTCTTTTCTCTCGCTTTGGATGAGTCAACAGATGTAAACCATTTATCCCAGTTCAGCGTGATTGCAAGGTATGCTGTCGGTGACACGCTACATGAGGAAAGTCTTGCTGTTTTGACTACGAAAGAGACAACAAGAGGGGAGGATTTATTCAAGTCTTTCACTGAGTTCGCTAAAGAAAAAATCTACTGATGGATAAACTTACTTCGTGTACTGATGGTGCTCCGTGCATGGTGGGGAGAAACAGGATTCGTAGCACTTCTTCGTGAACATGAAAAGAGACCCATCCTAAGTTTTCACTGCATCCTACATCAAGAGGTGCTTTGTGCTCAGATGTGTGGTGAGCAGCTTGGTGAGGTAATGTCACTGGTCATTCAGGTGGTCAACTTTATTGTTGACCAAGCTTTAAATGATTGCCAGTTTAAAACACTGCTGGATGAAGTTGGGAATAATTATCCTGGTCTGCTTCTGCACAGCAATGTGTGTTGGTTGTCAAGAGGGAAGGTGCTCAGCCGTCTCACGGCTTGTCTGAGCAAAATCCAGACTTTTCTTGAAAAGAAAAGCGTCGAGCATCCTGAGTTAGCTAATACTGAGTGGCTCCTGAAGTTCTACTGTCTCATGGACATAATTGAACATCTGAACCAGCTCAATGTGAAAATGCAAGGTGTTGGAAATACAGTCTTATCCCTTCAACAAGCAGTGTTTGCATTTGAAAACAAGCTGGAACTCTTCATCGCCGACATTGAAACAGGTCGTTTACTACACTTTGAAAAACTGAGAGAGTTTAAAGATGCATGCACAGCAAGTGACCCTGCTCAACATCTTGATCTCCAGCAGCTGGTGGGCTTCACATCTAATCTCCTGCAGTCATTGAAAGCGCGCTTTGGAGAATTTCGGGAGCACACTCGTCTTTTTAAGTTTATCACCCATCCACACAAGTGTGCAGTGTACAGCACTGACCTGAGTTACATCCCTGGTGTTTCCATCAGAGATTTTGAGCTACAAGCTGCTGACCTTAAGGCCTCAGACATGTGGGTGAATAAGTTCAAGTCACTGAATGAAGTTTTGGAAAGACTTGCACGACAGCAAGCAGAATTGGCGAGCAAACACAAGTGGGGAGAAATGAAAAAACTTCAACCCGCGGACCAGCTGATTGTCAAAACTTGGAACGTGCTTCCCGTCACATACCACACACTGCAGCGTGTGAGTATTGCTGTACTGACAATGTTTGGCTCTACATATGCATGTGAGCAGTCTTTCTCACATCTAAAGAACGTTAAGACCAACCTACAATCACATTTAACTGTTGGAAGTCTCAATGCCTGCATGAAGCTTAACCTCACCACGCATCAACCAGACTACAAAGCCATCAGCAAAACCATGCAGCACCAGAAGTCACATTAATGGTAAGAAGTACTTTATTCATCATTGTTAGCAACAGCATAACAACTTTATTAAAAAGAATTCAGAGACTTATTGTACTTTAAAAGTGTTGGTCTTACATAAAATGCACACATTTACTTGTATTTAGTGTTAAACATATTGTATGGCTCTCATGGAGTTACATTTTAAAATATGTGGTGTTCATAGCTCTCTCAGCCAAAAAGGTTCCCGACCCCTGGCATAAAACATGCGCAGATTCTCCTGTACCACAGGATTAAGTGTGATGCAGGTCAGAGCCTGTTTCTGTGTGACGTACTTAAAGCTGGTATGTCTTTCTCTTAACATCGTATGGAGCCATGCTGTCAAACAGAAATATAATGAGAGCCACAGGGGAAATTCAAAAACTTCTAGCCACATTGAAAGAAAAGTAAAAAGAAATATGTGAAATTATGTTAATAATATACTTGAAATGAATATTTAAAAATTGAGATTTTATATCCTTTTTTTCTTTTTTTTTTTTTTTTTTTGTATTTTTCTGAAGCTGGAAACAGGGAGAGACAGTCAGACAGACTCCCGCATGCGCCCGACCGGGATCCACCCGGCACGCCCACCAGGGGGGATGCTCTGCCCATCCTGGGTGTCGCCATGTTGCGACCAGAGCCACTCTAGCGCCTGAGGCAGAGGCCACAGAGCCATCCCCAGCGCCCGGGCCATCTTTGCTCCAATGGAGCCTTGGCTGCGGGAGGGGAAGAGAGAGACAGAGAGGAAGGCGCGGCGGAGGGGTGGAGAAGCAAATGGGCGCTTCTCCTGTGTGCCCTGGCCGGAATCGAACCCTGGTCCTCCGCACGCTAGGCCAACGCTCTACCGCTGAGCCAATCGGCCAGGGCCTCCTTTTTTTCTTTTTTTATGGTTAGCTTTTGTAATCTCAGTTTGGACTAGTCACATCTCAAGGGTTCCATAGTGACATGTGGCTTGTGGCTGCCATCCTTGATGGTGGAGCTGTAGAGTGTATAGTTTAAGTTCTCTGGTCCCAAACAGAAGTACAACCTCAGAAGAGTTGCCTGATCCTAAGGCCTGGCTTCAGGACACAGCTAGGCTTTCAAGGGAGGAGTGACTTAGATTCCAGTTTGGAGCATAAGCTTCAGTGTTAGAAAAACTGTCCTGGACTTTGCAGGACACCAATCAGTGGCTTTATCCTTTTTGAAAAATAAAAGCAAGTGAACAGCCTGACCTGTGGTGGCACAGTGGATAGAGCATCAACCTGGAATGCTGAGGTCCCATGGTTGAAAACCCAAGGTTGACGGCTTGAGCACAGGCTTGTTGGCTTGAGAATGAGATCAGAGATCATTGACATGATCCTAGGGTTGCTGGCTTAAGCCCAAGGTCACTGGCTTGAGCAAGGGTCACCGGCTCAGCTGGAGCCCCCCAGTCAAGGCACATATGAGAAATAATCAATGAACTAAAGTGAAACAACTGAGTTGATAGTTCTCATTGCTCTCCTCCCCTCTCTTCCTTCTTGTCTTTCTCTCTCTCTCTCTCTCTCTCTCTCGAAAATAAAAAAACAAAACAAAACAAGTGAGCTGAATTTGGGGATATGTGTCAAATCATGTTAGACGACACAGATAATTTAAAAATAGTAGGCCATCCATTTCCTGTGCACCAATTTATCTATAGAAAAATCAATATAGTTTTTATACTTTTTAACTCCATAGTGAAATTTTACTTTGTTCCCAGTTCTATACCTGCTGCCCAAAGAGAAGCCAGGAAAAGCACAGGCTGCTTCTCTGAGTTCCTCTTCCTGAGTAGTGAGAGAAACAGGTCACTCTGAGCATCACTGTCAGCCCCTTGAGTGGGGCTGGGCTCCTGTCTCTGGACAAGGTGTCCTGGGAATTGCAGGGGCTCCGGCGTTACTGCAACTTTTACAGGAGGACTGCACGTTGCTAAATTAAGCCCAGCCAGGCCTATTTGTGGACCCAGAGGCTCCAGCCAAGTGAGAGAGATTCATCCAGCTAAGGAATGTTCTGGGAGGGGAGAGCAGCACTGAAGTCATTGGTATTTATGTGTATGGCTTCTCACTTGCCAGACCACGTGGGCTAGATCAACAGAGGTTTCTGGGCCTTCTGAGTTCATTGTCTAACTACAACAAGCCCAAGACACCCCATATTCCCCTCTATATTTTGTAGTGGACTTTATTTTTAGAGCAGTTTTAGGTCCACAGCAAATGAGCTCAAGGTACAGAGATCTCCCCTATACCTCCTGCTCCCCACACATGCATGGCTTCCCCACCATCCAAATCCAAAGACATCTCATTTTAATCTGTTTTTTTTGAGGGGGTTCTTAAATTTATTCTTGACCAGAAATAGCTCTCTTTTCTTCTTAAGACCCCTGCATTTGGAAAACTAATTTATTGAACACCTACTCTATGTCAGATATTTTCACTGTATCTTTTCATTTAATTATTACAATATTCCTTGGTTAAGTGATTTACCACCAGAATACAGAGGTTAACTATATGGAACCATGTGAACCATGTGTAACTGTGAAAAATGATTGAGTATCTATACTTTTTCCTATTATTCAACCTAATAGAATATTAGAGCTAATCTTTTAGTTCTAAAGTCCACACTTTTTGCATTGTACCCTACACTGACTTAAGTATTGGATTCTGTTTTCCCTTGGCAGTGTTGTAGATGCAGATTTATACCCTCTCTAAAGGCTAGAACTAGGGAGCAGAGAGGAAGGGCAGCCCAAGGTATGACATAGCACGAGTTGTGTCTAGAAGTGTTTCTCTGGAGGCTGAAGTTGGAATTATATGATAGACCTGTATTGATTTGTGTATCTGCTATTTACAGTCGCCACCGGTGTGCTTGTCCATACACTATTTGATTCTGGGTACCTTCTATTTATCATACTGTACTGTAACCATCTGTGTAATTGCCCCTGGAGGCTGTATATTCCCCGAAGACTCAGATTATGTGTCTGCCTTGCCATTTGTAGTACCTCTTAGAGTATCTTGCACATCCAGATTACATGCTTCATAAATATTTGATCAAAAAGAAACAAATGCTACATCTCACAAGTCACCCTGTCTTCTGCCCATTGAGCTCTCTCTTTCTCTCTTCTGTGTTTTTCCATACTCCTGACCTCCTTACCTCTTTACACATTCACAGCCTCAGTGCTTACTCAGATGTGACTGTCTGTGTTTGTCTGCTCAGGCCAGGGAAGAGAATGGTATTGTTGTCAGGCCCCTACTAAGGACTGACATGGGTTGGGCTTGTAGGAGTGACCTGAATAGGGGAGCTATGCCATTTGGATGTGGATCCTTGTATTATGTATTGTATAAACAGAAATTTTCCACTTGGTTTTTTTCCATCTCTTTGAAGACTGGACATAAAAGCAGGCTCTGACAGGAAAGTGCCCTGGCCTTGTAGAGTCTTCTGGTTACAGAAGCTGTGGACACTTCCCTGCTGTTCTTTCCCTGGCAATGAAGGACACTTGTCACATGTTAGGGCAACTTATGTGTCTAATTTGCTGCTTACCTTCCTTAGTAGAGGACAGTGAACCTGGAATCTGAAGAAAGGCAGAAATTACACCTCTGACTAAAGTCTTTCCTTTATCTTATGGTCTATGGACTGTTAAAAACCAAAATTCAACTGAACAAATTTGAAGATCTCATTTGCTTTATTAAGCAATTCATGAATCAGGCAGCATCCTGAAAGATGATCCCAGAGGTTATACAAAACGGAAGGTTTTTACAGGAAGAAGGCTGAGGAAAGGGAGCTAATAACAAAAGGAAAGGATTGTTTTTAGATGCCTGGCATCTTCTTTTGGGGGGAGGGAAGCAGCATTGTTTTTATCATGCGGATTGCCTCTTCTTTCTGTGGGGGATGGAGAGGGCCTATGTGACAGATCACCTCATTGGTGTTAACCAGAAAATTCCAGACTGGTTGGTTAAGACCATGTTTCTGGGAGAGTTTGAATCAGCAATTGGGTCAGATATTAAATCTAGGTTGGGTATCATGGGCTTTAGCACAAAGTGATGCCATTTTGGGCCTGTGGTTTTCTCTTTAAAAGGACTTAATGTTTTGCATTTGAACACCTTCTGGCTTCAGTGTCTCACTCACGTCTACCCAGAAGATGAGCAGTGAGGATGGTATAATAATTCTTAGCTCTGATTCAATTTAATTGTATAAAAACATAAAGCTTTGGAGGGGCACATAGTTCGTTAATGACAGAGCCAAATATTTAGACCTACTTGGTTCTATTTTTGTTTTAAAACTGGGTGAATGGTAAGAAATTGTATTTACAAAAGAACTCTCTTAGAAGCTACTACAATGTACTTTTAGGAACTGTGCAGGACCCAGCTCCTTGTCCTTTGGTCAGGACAAATAGAATTCTTATGAAAATACTCAGTGTAAGGTTGGTAGATAATGGGGAAAGCTCAGGGCTGGGAACTTTGGCTAGGACTGCCCACAACCAAGCACACCAAAAGAAACTTCCCAGGAACCCTTTGGAAAACAGCGGCCATCTGCCAGCCAGTGAGATTTCACCACATCATATTAGCTCGACCACCCTAGGGACCCTTTAAATATCTCCCACATGGGTCACCACTTGCAACTTCCTTGGCCTCCATCTTTCCTCAGGGCTAGGGAACCTCGTCGGGCGGGATGCATGCTGTACTCAATAAAGCCTTTTGTTATTCTACACTTCGTGGCTCTGACCCCTTCCTTCCTTCTGGGCGGGGAAAAATACCTTACATTTTGGTGTCCAAACCCGGGAGGAATTGAAGTCCACAAGGACCACTTCTATTCCCTTTCCTTCCGAGAAAGAACCAGGATCTCCGACCTTCCACCCACTTCGGCACACGGTGCGGTAAGTCCCCTGCTTCCAGCCTCCCTTGAGTTCTTTCTTCCAAGACTCCCTGTCCAGAAACCGTAGCTACGTCAGGGAAGTCTTTCTGTTCCAAGTGTGTGTGCTTGTGGAGATGTCCTGAGCTCATCCACTTTACCTTACCCGTCTGTGGCCAGAGCTTGAGTTTTGGGATGCTGGTGCTCAAATCTAACCACTCTGAGGACTGAGTGCGGCCGTGGGGGCACAGGAATCTCCCTCCCTAAAGAAGAAGAAACAGTTCTTCTTCTCCACTGTGGCCAGGCCACAGAACCCACTGAATTAGCCTCCTGGAGGGACTTTCGGTTTTAACACCACCAATTTAACTATCGCCAAAAAAAGCTGGGAGCTGATTGGAGATCTCTTACAATCACGGCTTCTAGTTATTTGCACACCCATCCTTAATCTCTGTGCCGCCTGATCCACCATGCAGGCTCGTTTTCTGGCCAGAGAAACCTCACCTAAAACCTCCGATCCTGATCTTTCCTTCTCTGCGGACTCCCAACTCTCTTTCTCTCCTGCCTGACCCCCGGGGGCGCCCCTCTCTTAGGACTTCTCTCTGGTCCCTCTGTGGACCTCTTTTGCTCAGGTCTCTTCCCTCCAAAAGCCCCCTCCCTTTGCAAAATCCTGTTTCTTATTCACCACTAACATTCTGTATTTCTTCTCCCCTGCTGGCAAGGGGCCCCTCCCTTCTCCACTGTGTTCTTAAGTCCCTCCTCCGTCAGGCTATTCTCTACTTACTTTTGGCTCTTACACCAGTTTACAGGACCCCAAGGCCCAACCCCAGTTTTCTTGCAGGAAGTTCTGGCCCAGTCCTGCCTTTGGCTCCAGCGTTTCCTGCTGGATCTGGGTGCTGGGCTCCCCAAGAGCCCCAATCCTCTTATTCTCAACCCCCAAGCCCCTATCCGGAACCTGTGAACATGGCATTTAAAGTTTTTAATGGTCCCAACTAGTAGAAACAGGCCAAGGCTGTTTGCCAGGCCTGCATGCAGCAGAAGGTAACACTCCAAACCCAGGCTCTTGTGGCAACCCTGAGGCCTGCAGAGCAACAGAGGCAAGACACAGGAGATGCCCCAACTCAAGTCCAAGCCACAAAGATAAATCCCAACAGCAGCTTGCTTTAAGTGTGGCAAGCAGGGTCACTGGTCCCGACAGGGCCCCTGCCTGTGGCTGCCCACTGAGCCCTGCCCTGACTGCAAACAGCCCAGTCACTGGTGGAGTGATTGCCCCTTTGGACAACAAGCTTTTCCTCAGCGCCTCTACATGGAGGACAAGCCATCCGAATGGTAGGCCAATCCAGCCAGGTGGGCGCATCGCTCAAACTCCTAGGACACAGCCTGGACTTGGAGAACCCAGGGTATGCTGCAACTAGTGAGTAAGTCCATCTCATTTCTTGTGGACACGGGGGCTACCTTCTCTTTTTGTCATCACACTCTGGACCTCTAATTCCCTCACAGGTCTTGGTTATAGGAATGGATGGGACACCCCTTCCTTTCCCCTTTTTATGCCACTCCTGACATGCAGTTTTGCCTCAAGCTTGCCTCCTTATAGGACCACTGGCAGTCAGAACCACTGGACTCCATCTATTTCTGGCTCACTAAAAGGCTGGACCCTACAAATCCCTCATTACTCCTCTTTTTTTTTTCATCTTTATAGGACTGCATCCGTGAAGTTTCTCAACTCACAGCAAAACAGATGTTCCTCCTGACACTCCTCAAAACTACCACCTTCTGATCTCCCCCTCCCCACGATGCCCCAAATCAGAAGGAAGTAGCCAGATGAATAAACGGTGCCCCTATTCTATTTAACACAAAAGGTCAGAATGTAAGGTCAGTGGATAATGTGGAAAGCTCAGGCCCAGGAATTTTGGCTAGGACCGCCCACAACCAAGTGCGCCAAAAGAAACTTCCCAGGAACCCTTTGGAAAACAGCGGCCGTCTGCCTGCCAGTGAGATTTCACCACGTCATATTAGCTTGACCACCCTAGGGACCCATTAAATATCTCCCACATGGGTCACCACTTGCTACTTCCCTGGCCTCCATCTTTCCTTGGGGCCAGGGAACCTCACTGGGTGGGATGCACGCTGTACTCAATAAAGCCTTTTACTATTCCACACTTTGTGGCTCCGGCCCCTTCCTTCCTTCTCGGTGGGGGAAAAATACCTTACATCAGTACTTTACCCTGTTTTGTAGAGCTATGGCTTTGCTTCACTGGTATCAGAGAGGTCCTGAGAAGATATTCATTCTGCATACAAAAAATATTTATGAAGTATACTTTTCCTAAAAGAGATAAAACTCTAAATAGAAAAGATTTTAAAGTAAAACCAACTACTGTAAGGTATTTTCCCCGCTGAGGAAGAAAGAAGGGCATAGTGTGGAACAGCAAAAGCTTTATTTAGTAGAGTGCTTCTGGAAGGAGGTTCTCTGGTCCACAAGACGGGGGCCAGAGAAGTCGCACCACCTCCCCTATTTGGGGGTAATTTATAATGTTGTTAGGGTGGTCAGGTTGATATGATGTGGCAAAATTTCATTGGCTGACAGACAGTTGTTCTTTTTTCAAAGGGCTCTGGGCGTTTCTTTTTGGCGGGCATGGGTGTAGGCGGTTCCAGCCAAAGTTCCCAGGCCTGGTTCCTCACATGACCTTCCCCCATTGCCAACCAACCTCACAACTACAAAGATTTACTTTTCACTTTGGGTGAATCATCAGAAATTACACAAATTCTGCTCGCAAGATTTTGAGTCTCTTCTTCCTCCTACACTATGTCTTTTTTAATTCCTTCAGTTTATAGAACTGATTTAGGGTGGGATTTGGCCCTATTTCTTTTAGTCCCAAATAAAGACCCTTTTAGAGACCGTGTGTTCCTCTCTGGTGTGTTTCCTATGGTCTTAGGAGAGGCAATGTTCATTTCCTTCCATCGCTCACCCCAGTCCACCTCTTATTACACTGAGAGCGTCTTTGAGGTCCAGGACTCTGATGCTAAGGAAAACACTTTGGTTTTGGGAACCTTTAGTCTCCAATACATACTTGCTAATTTTATCAATGAATGTGTGCTGATATGCTATCAAGTTGTTTTTCTCTTTCTCCCTTTCTTCTCTTCCTATTTCTCTCCTTCCTTCCTTCCCTCCCTCCCTTCCTTCCTTCCATTCTTTTCTTTCTTTTCTCCCTCCTTTCTTTCTTTCTTTCTTTCTTTCTTTCTTTCTTTCTTTCTTTCTTTCTTTCTCTCTCTCTCTTTCTTTCTTTCTTTCTTTATTTCTCTTTCTCTCTTTCTTTCTTTCTTTCTTTCTTTCTTTCTTTCTTTCTTTCTTTCTTTCTTTCTTTCTTTCTTTCTTTCTTCTCGAGGGCCTACTCATCCCAGCAGCAAACTATGAAGGCTAGTAAGTAACATAAGACACATTTCTTGTTCTCAAGGTGCTTGAAGATTAGTTGAAATAAAACATATAAACAAAAATGTGAACTTAAATACTAAAACAAAAATGTCAGTTAGCAATTCAAAACAGTTGGTAAAGCATTTATTCCATAAACATACCCAGAGAGCTGTGGAAGGAAAAGTACTTTTGCAGACATTAAAACCTAGAGGGAGGAGTCAGACATTAAAAGAAAAAAATTAAGGCAGAATGAGGTGAGTGCTGTATGGAACATCAGCATCGATGACCATGAGCTCTGGTTTACTCAGAACGGTCCCGATTTTTGCCTGTTGTCCTGGTAAAAGAGTCTCAGAAGAGTCTCAGGATGGATGTTAACTTACAGTCCTCTTAGGTATAATCAAAGAGCAAAAGTGCAGTGGGAGCGAAGAGAAAGGAATTAGTTTTGACTAGGGGGTGGGAAAGTTTCCCGGAGGAGGGGATGCCTGAGCTGAGCTGTAATGAACAGGCTTAGAAAGAGGAGAGAAAGCATCAGAGCTGACAGCAGCTCAGACAAAGGCTGGAGGCATCCAAGGGCACTTACGTGATTGATTTCTCAATTAGTAGAAGCCCTGGGTTGAGAGGAGTAAAGAGTGACTCCAAAGGCTGGAGGAGTCATGGAAACTATGTTGCCACAAACTACCATCACTCAGAACTCTGGTTATCAGAAACAATGGCCACTGGATCGTGGTCCTGTGTCAGATCAGAAGGGTACCTACTGTCCAGGTTGTGTAGGGTCGGAAGGGGGCAGAGGAAGAGAGTGAGGCAGTGTGAGAGTTGGAAAGGCTGGGAGATGGTAAGAGAGAGAGTGAAACAACTGTGCCTTTACTAGTTCTGTCTACACAGTAAAGACTCTTCTCAAACAGAAACTTGTTTGGAATTTATTCCTGCCTTCCTTCTTTCTTCCCTTTGACTCAGACACAGTGGTATTCTGAGATCCCCAAGTTTAAGAGGTTCTTAGAGGCACATTTATGTTTTTAATCCCTCAGTATTGGGAAATGGACTGAGCAGACTGTTTTGTGGCAGTCTGGTGGGTAAAGAAGCTATCCTAGGAGCTGTACATTTGCTGCTGGCTGACCTAATGTCAGTCATTCCGAATGTGAGCGTGAAGAATAAAAACGAATGTGGACACTTACCTTGTGATGAAAAAGTCCCTTTAAACCAGTGGTTCTCAACCTTTCTAATACCGTGACCCCGCAATACAGTTCCTCATGTTGCGGTGACCCCAAACCAAAAAATAATTTTGGTGGCTACTTCATAACTGTAATTTTGCTACAGTTATGATTCGGAATGTAAATACCTGATATGCATTATGTATTCTCATTGCTACAAATCAAACATAATTTAAACATAGTGATTAATCACAAAAACAATATTTAATTATATATTGAGAAATATTTATTACTAATGGACCTCCTTACCTAGTGTATTGGGGCTACCATTCCGTAAATAGCTGCTTAACTAATGGATCTGTTTTTTCCAGATTAGTGGCAAGTTTTCTATATATTAATAGAACAGTGTGAACTACGTCATAGGATACACTGCAGTTTCTGCACAGGATGGTATCTTTCAGGGCTCTTTCACACTATAAAGCAGCGGTTTCTGTGGTGGAATCCACATTTCATTTACCTCAATGAGAGACCCGTGGATTCCGCTGAAGAGAGATCCCCTGTACGGCAGAAATGCAGTTCTGACACATTCTTCCTCTCCTATTCAAGTCAATGGGAGGCCGCAGCAGATTCCTCTCAAATATAGAGCATGTTGCTTAATTTTTTCCACGCTAGAACTTTTCCTAGAGCAGAAAAATTCCAAAGGAGGAATCCGCCACCCCCAATAGACTTCTATAGGAGGCAGATCTTTTACACTGCAGAATCTGCACAGCAGATTCCTCAGTGTGAGGCCTCTTTCAGTCTATTGGGAATCCGCCACCCCCAATAGACTTCTATAGGAAGCAGATCTTTTACAATGCAGAATCCGCACAGCAGATTCCTCAGTGTGAGGCCTCTTTCAGTCTATTGGGGGTGGCGGATTCCACCTTTGGAGTTTTTCTGCTCTAGGAAAAGTTCTAGCGTGGAAAAAGTTAAGCAACATGCTCTATATTTGAGCGGAATCTGCTGCGGCCTCCCATTGACTTGAATAGGAGAGGAAGAAATGTGTCGGAAACTATCATTTCTCTGCCTCTTATTGAAATCAACAGGAGGCTGCGGTGGATTGTGTGGTAACCCGAGATTCTCGGGAGCTCTCTTCCACAAAATCCGCCGCACTCCCAATGAAATCAATAGGAGGCGGATTCAATGCCAGAAACCGCTTATTTCAGCAGTTTCCTCATTCAGAATATGGGAAAATAGTGGGAGATATGGGAGATAATTATACATTGGGGAACAGTGTGAACTACATCTTATAGTGGTCTCTTATAGTATAAGACCGATGTAGTTCACACTGTGTAAATGTATGGTGCTTTGTGTAAGTGTAAGCTGCTTTGTGTACTGTGTAATGATTACACACAAGCACCTTACACTTACACAGTATTGTGTGTATGGTGTGTGTACTGTTTTTACATTATTAACCTTTTTTACACCAGCAGGCTCTCTTGGCTCTCTGCCTCTTGCCTCTCTGCCTCCTAAGCTTCTATCCTCCAGCGCTTGCTGCACCCGCCCACTGATGTCAGCAAGCGCTGGACACACGTAATGCGCTGCTATGGATAGCTTGTGGGGCGTGCCCCCCCCCCGCTTCCCCCGCCCCTTAGGCCCCCAACGGATGCCATCACATCTGCGCATGATCGCAGGCATTCAGTTTGGAACACTTGTCCATAACGGCGTGTGTTCAAGCTGAATAGCGCTGCTGCAGACGGTAGCGGGGCTTCTCAGCGGCTAAAGCCATCGGGAAATATGTATTTTCCGATGGCTTTAGGCGACCCCTGTGTTTTGGTCGTTCGACCCCCGCCGGAGTCACGACCCACAAGTTGAGAACCGCTGCTTTAAACTTTACATTATGAAAATTTTTCAAATATACACGGGAGAAAGGAAATAGTATCTCCCATGTAACTGTGCTATGGATTGGTGACCCTTGTCCCTGTCACCCAACTTTAATAGTTAGCAACATTGTGCTGTCTCTGCCTTCCCCTTCTTCTTAGATCATAGAGCTGTGTCTGGGAAGACATCAGAATGTACCTCTAACACATAAAGAGCTTTTTGAAACATAAGCATGTACTGCTATTTTACCCAAAAGGCTTTAAAATACTTCCTTAATACCAGCCACTACTTGGTCCATTTTCCCTCTAAAATGTCCACTTTAAGGTCTGGAGATCTGAATTAGTATCTCGATGTAGGCCCAGGAGTGGAATGTTGGACTGTTTGGCAGGGAGCAGGAGAGGCAGAGGGGGCTGGAATCCTAAGTTATATTCAGAATTCTAGTGACTTGGCAACTCTTTCTTTTTTATATACCTCAGTTTTCACAGCCTTGTATCTCAATGGGTTAATAATATACTTCCTAGAGAATATTCTGTTTAAACCAGAGAAAGTCTTAAAAGCTCCCGATGGAGAGTTTTTTGCACAATCACAGCATTTCCTATCCCTTTTTACTCAGTAAACATTGTCATTCCACTTCTGCCTCCTCCTGTTCATCTGTTCCGGATGCAAAGCACTGCGAGGCCTCAGGTTAGTCACAGCTGCTAGCTATTTGAATGAGTTACTATGCTGGGTACTTTACATGGGTTATTCCATTTACTCCTCACTACAATCCTCAAGTAATTTTTATAACCCCTTTTTATAGATGAGAAAATTAGGTTCTAAGAATTTAAGTAATGTACCCAGAAAAGATCACCCAGCTAGTAAATAAATGGCAGGAAGGCATTTTTTGCCTCTCTGGGTCTACCTGTCCTGAAACCCCTGTCCCAGCATCCCAAAGTTGAAAGGCAAAGCGAAGACTAGCACATCTGGATAGTGCCACCTTTTCTCTGTCCCTCAGGAGCCTATATTTTTTAAAAGGGTAAATAAGAATTGTGTAGAAATACAAAGAGTTATGTGGTGTGTCGTAGGTGTGTTTCTATGGATGCACAAGAGAAATGATACTATGAAAAATCAGAGGCGTAAGGAATGACTTTTTGTTCAGTGGACAGAGCGTCTGCCTGGCTTACGGAGGTCCCAGGTTAATTCCCGTCAGGGTACACATGAGAAGCAACCATCTGCTTCTCTTCCCCTCCCTCTCCCCCTTCTCTACCTTTTCTTCCCATAGCCAGTGGCTTGATTAATCCAAATATCGGCTCCAGGCACTGAGGACAGCCTAGTTGATTCAGCATTGGCCCCAGACAGGAGTTGCTGGGTGGATCCCAGTTGGGATGCATGCAGGGGTCTATCTCCCTTCCTCTCACTTAAAAAAAAAAAGGAAAGGCCCTGGCCGATTGGCTCAGCGGTAGAGCATCGGCCTGGCGTGCAGGGGACCCGGGTTCGATTCCTGGCCAGGGCACATAGGAGAAGCACCCATTTGCTTCTCCACCCCCCCCTCCTTCCTCTCTGTCTCTCTCTTCCCCTCCCGCAGCCAAGGCTCCATTGGAGCAAAGATGGCCCGGGAGCTGGGGATGGCTCCTTGGCCTCTGCCCCAGGCGCTAGAGTGGCTCTGGTCTCGGCAGAGCAACGCCCCGGAGGGGCAGAGCATCGCCCTCTGGTGGGCAGAGCGTGGCCCCTGGTGGGTGTGCCGGGTGGATCCCGGTCGGCGCATGCGAGAGTCTGTCTGACTGTCTCTCCCCATTTCCAGCTTCAAAAAAATATAAAAAAAAAAAAAAAAAAAAAAAAAGGAAAAAAGAAATGATTTTTAATGGGGGAAGGAGACATAAAGAAAGGCTTCATTAGGGACATGCATTTAATGATGAAACTGCAGGGAACAGGGACGTGGCCCTGAGGAAGCACCAGATGTATGTTGGAAAGTGTCAGGCTGGTGGAGTGTGATGAGAGATAAAGCGGGATATAGGGTGAGGTTAAATTTAAAGAAATTGTTATTACCAGATTGCTGTGCAGTTAAAAACCATTACAGTTTTTTGACTAAAGGGAGTAAACTGATCAGAGCTAAGTGGTGAAAAAACTGTGGTTGGGGAGGCTGATTAAGAGACTGTTTGTTCCAACCATAGTGAGAAGGAAGGAGTATTTAACAAAGTCCTGAACACAGAGGCTGCCGAGGAGGGCAGGATTGGAAAGAGATTTTGAAATATCCAGTGCTAATCTCTGTTAGAGAAGCTTGAATTATCACTGAATTTTAACTATTTTAACTTTCTAGGGCTTTTGGAAACACTTCTTTTTTTTTTTTTTTGGACAGAGAGAGCGTCAGAGAGAGGGACAGATAGGAACAGACAGAGAGGAAAGAACAGACAGACAGGAAGAAACAGAAAGACAGGAAGGGAGGAAGATGAGAAGCATCAATTCTTCATTGCAGCTCCTTAGTTGTTCATTGATTGATTTCTCATATGTGCCTTGATCAGGAGGCTACAGCAGGGCGAGTGACCCCTTGCTCAAGCCAGTGATCTTGGACTCAAGCTGGTGAGCCGGTGCTCAGGCCATCGACCTTCTCTCTCCATATGCTCAGGCCGGCGACCTCCTCCATATCCCAGTCTGATGCTCTATTCACTGCATTACTGCCTGGTCAGAACTGAAAACATTTTTTATAACAATTTGAGATAAAATTCACATACCGTTATTATTCACCCTTTGAGAGTATACAATTCAATGTATATGTCAATGTGTTTTGTATATTCAGAGTTGTGCAAATATCCCAGTTTTTATCATTCTAAAAGGAAACCCCAATTTATTCAGCATCACTTCTAATTCCCTTATCCCTCTTCATCCTTTAGTCAACTACCAGTCTACTTTTTCTTTCTTTTTTTTTTTTTTTTTTTGAGAACCCAGATGTATTTTACTGTGACAGACATTACAGAAGTTGCCAAAATTACCACTTTATTTCTCTGTGGATTTACCTATTCTGGATATTTCATATCAATAGAATCATATACTCTGTGGTGGTTTATGACTGACTTCATTCATTTAGCATAATCTGTTCAAGATTCACCTATGTATATATCATTTCTTTATTTTTATTTTTTAAAAATTTTCATTGATTTGAGAGAGAGGATAAGGGAAGGGGGAGGAGGTAGGTGGGAGTGAGAAAGAAAGAAGCATCAACTTGTTTCACTCAGTTGCTTGACCCAGCTGTGTATTCAATGATTGCTTCTTGTGCTGCCAACACAAGGACAGTCTGATTAAACACTGTGTAACTAGGCAGTGGGTTTTCTGCAGAAAGAGGTTATAGACTTTAAATTGGTATGTACTTGCATTTCCATGTGGTAAGATTTTGTAGCACCTATGAAATTACTTTGATCCACTGGACTTACTGATCAGATTTCAGATCTAATCTTGTGGAGATGAAGCCATTTTAGCAGTTCTATGTGAGGCTCACAAAATCATTGTCTATTTGATTGAATAGACATACTACTAAAGCCTAGAGGAATAATTCCATTTTTTATCTTTTCTTATTTTTAAAAAATGTTATGCTTTTCCTCCTTTTCATTTCTCTTCTCTGCTTATCTCAGAAGGATAAAACTTATGTGAAGATGTTCCAATTGGATGTGTATTTGTGTATAGGGTCCTGGTATAGCCCACTGTCAGTGTAATAAATTTATTTTTCTTTCTATGACATAATACTAGTTGAATATGTGGTTATGACTGAGAACTTTAACTGTCCTAGTTAGACAGGGTAAATTGTTGTTTTATAGTTAATAATAGTTACTAGTTTTTGAATGCTTACTGCATGCCAGGCACCGTGCAATGTAATTTTTGTGCGTTATTTCATTTGGTCTGTTAACACCCTTAAAAGAGAGGTGCCATTATGATCCCCCTCGACAGGGGAGGAGGTTATGCTCTTGACCACTGCTCCGCATCTTTCGAGAGTACACTTCATGTAGCATATTTTATAGCTTACCACATTCCACTAAATCAGGCAGAAATTGGCAGTGTTTCTTGACTGGTCTGTGGCTGAAATGGTCAGGTGGAATGCTGGACTCCATTACTGCTTGTATTCTAGGAGCCCTTCTGGGTTTCAATTTCCTTATTTTTAAAATGAGGGACCCAGAACAGATAAATGCTAAGATTTTTTAAAATGTTAATCTTTCATCAAATTAATTCAAGTATTCACTTCAAGAATGGAGAGAGATGAGAGGCATCAATTCTTTGTTGAAGCTCCTTAGTTCATTGATTGCTTTCTCATATGCGCCTTGACTGGGGGGGGGCGCTACAGCAGAGCAAGTGACCCCTTGTTTAAGTCAGTGACCTTAGGCTCAAGCCAGCGACCTCAGGGTTTCAAACCTGGGTCCTCTACATCTCAGTCTGACCCTCTATCCATTGCACCACCGCTTGATCAAGCTCCCTTCATTTTCTTATCTAGGATTTAGAACAGATAGAGCCCACATAATTGCATCCTCCATTTTCCACCCTTTAGATTTAAATATTTTTCTTGGGAGGAGCTGAGGTGGCACTAGTTGGCCTGGGAATGAAGGTTGTTGAGCAGCCATGTGCAAGGCAGTGTTCTAGGAGTCAGGTGTATTATGTGCATTATCTCATTTAATCCACACAAAGTCCCCTGTGGGATACGCATTATTGTCTTTATTGAAAAAGAGAGCAACCACACTACCCCTGTGAGAAAACTGAGGCTCTTGTGATCAAGCCCATGACATAGTATTAATAAAATTCTTCCTGTTTAATTTGCGTTATGGATTCCATCAGGGGAGGAACTGACTCATCTCTGTGCACTTGGCTCAGAGCCTGAATCAGGTAAATCCCCCACCTAATATACATAGACTCCTCCTTACCTTCCCCCACAAACCTGCTCTTCCTTTTCTCTTCCCTAGTTTAGTTAAAAATATGCATTACCACCCACTTGCTAGAAACCTCAGCCTTGGCTTTAGGCTCCTCCCTGTGGTCTAACTGGAACCTCTCACAAATCAGCGAGCCCTGTGGATTCTGCCTCTGAAAGTCGTGTGTCTTCCTCCCTGTGCTTCGTTGGCCCCAGACAGTCCCCATCCTATTCTGGCCTCTTGACTCATCCATCTTCTTCACATCTGCCCTATATTCCTTCCTCAGTGTGACCCAGTCGTGACAGTATTTTGCCTGCAGCTCCCTAGTAAGTTCTTGTTCTCTACTGATTACTCCTCAGTCTTCTCAGCATGACTTTCACAAACTGGTTGTGCACTGTTCTCTGTACCGATTTCCCACTCCTCACCACACACCAGGCAATGTCACCGGCCCTGGACACTCATGTCCACCCTCTCACCAAATCTTTGTTCATACTTGTCTTCACTTGGGATGTTTTTATTTATTTTTTCTCTTTGTCAATCTGACTTGTTGCTACTTCAGCTCAATAAAAATTAATTGTTGCCATCAGACTCTTGTCTCAACTGAACAAGCGCAATTTATGAAAGTTTAATTTTATGATAAAAGCAGTATATTATTTTCAAAAATGTTTACAACATAACTTCTTTAAATAATTCAACCCCTAGGTATATTTAAAATATCCTATATATAGCACTTTGGTTTTCAGGAACAGACCTATGTTGGCAAGAAAAAAATATTTTAGTGTATACTCTGTCCTCCAGTGCTTTAGAGAGTGGACAGGCTGGGCAGCATTCATCACCAGGGCTGTGATGAACCAATTAGGAGAATGGGTCAGTAGCTCCTAGGAAATCCTATAGCTGCAGCTCAGTCATCACTGGCTGGGTCACTATGTCAAGGGCCCTAATGAGGGCTGAGTTGAGATGACAAGCTGTGAGCCCAAGGCAACGTCAAGTTGGAGCCTGGTTCCAGGGTAGAGATCTGTGGCAGTTAATGACAATGCCTGTGTGCTTTTCAGAACATCGAGCTGAAGGTCGAAGTGGAGAGCCTGAAACAAGAACTCCAAGACAAGACACAGCATTTGGATAAAACTTGGTGAGTTGTAGTCACCCTATTTGAGCTCTGGTCACTTCCAGAGTCTGGATCACTAATCTGAGAATAGTCGATGTGGAACCAACTTCCTTAACCTGAATATGGCATTTGGATGTCATGTCTAGTTCAGGAATTGAAATCACGTGCTTTCTTTCCCTTGGGCTCTGTGTCTGTTACTAAGTCTGACAGACATTGTCTTAGATTACTAAACTCACCAGACCTAAGCTTATAAATTCCCTATTCAATAATCTAACACCAAGGGCTTGCATAGAGTTTGGGGGAAATGGACACTCTCATGATGCTGTTGAGAGTGTAAATTGTGGTAGTATTTTTGGTATGTGGCACTCCCTATCAAAGAAAAAAAGCATTTCCTTTGATTAAATAATCCTTTCCTTATAAATGAAAACATGAGTATGAAAGGATAAATGTATAAGGATGATTACTGAATCATTATTTGTAATGGCAAAAACCTAGAATCAACTATGCCTCAGTATAGCTGTCATTAAAGGCATTTTGATATAACCATATTGTGGAATATTATGCAGTCATTAAAAAGAATGAGTTAGCTCTATGTTATTATCCTGGTGGGAAGTCCCTGACAGACTAAATAATGGGGAAAAGTGCTAAGTGTTGTTTATACTATCAGCCCCTTTGAGTAAAGACAAGCAGTCCTCTCTTGTATGTACATGTGTTTGCTTAATAATGCCTAGAAAAAAACTGGAGGGTTATGTATCAAATCCTTTACATTGCTTCTAGCAAGGGAGTGAGAATGGAGTTTGTGATGGGGAGAAGACTTGATTTTTTCTTACATACTTTCCTGTTGTTAAAATGGTTACTTTTGTAATTTATAGTTTTTATAATTAAAAAGCTAAGTTTTAGCCCTGGCCGGTTGGCTCAGTGGTAGAGCGTCGGCCTGGTCCCGGGTTGGATTCCCGGCCGGGGCACACAGGAGAAGCGCCCATCTGCTTCTCCACCCCTCCCCCTCTCCTTCCTCTCTGTCTCTCTCTTCCCCTCCCTCAGAGAGGCTCCAATGGAGCAAAAGATGGCCTGGGCGCTGGGGATGGCTCCTTGGCCTCTGCCCTGGGCGCTAGAGTGGCTCTGGTCGCAACAGAGCGACGCCCCGGAGGGGCAGAGCATCGCCCCCTGGTGGGCAGAGTGTTGCCCCTTGGTGGGCGTGCCGGGTGGATCCCGGTCGGGCACATGCGGGAGTCTGTCTGACTGTCTCTTCCCGTTTCCAGCTTCAGAAAAATACAAAAAAACAACAACAACTAAGTTTTAAGTGATAAGTATTATTAAAATTATTAAAAATAATTTTCAGATTATATCCTGAGTTCAGAATACATTCAATCTGTAGTGGTATTCTTACTATCGCTATAGCATCTCTTGGTACTTAGGATGACAAGTCCAGCAAGATCAGAATACCCAAAACCAGACTCAATAATACACAATGTACTAGTATTATTATACACTAAAGCAGGAAGTGAGCTGATAGATTTTAGGAAAACATGTAAAATAACAACTGATTAATAGATTTTGAGATTTGTGTAATGCTTTAAAATTTTTTTATGTCATTTCAGTTCTAAAATAGGTAGCATCATTCTATTTTTACAAATGAGAAATTTAAGGTGCAGAGTGCTAAGACTTCTCAAATGAGTGGCAGAATCCACATCTTCTGGCATCAGTTCAAGGCACTGCTGACTTTAGAACAGCTGAAGCCTGTTAACTCAGGGTTCCCGACTAACTGAGCTGCTCAGAAAATGTTTAACTTCCATTCTCAAGATACTATAGTTAGCTTTCATTTAGTGCATTTATCAAGGAATACGGAGTCAAAGTAAAAGTTGATTCTTTTTTTTTTATTTTTATTTTTTTTAACATAGAGAGAGAGTCAGAGAGAGGGATTGATAGGGACAGACAGACAGGAACGGAGAGAGATGAGAAGCATTAATCATTAGTTTTTCGTTGCGACACCTTAGTTGTTCATTGATTGCCTTCTCATATGTGCCTTGACCTTGGGGCTACAGCAGACCGAGTAACCCCTTGCTCAAGCCAGGGACCTTGGGTCCAAGCTGGTGAGCTTTGCTCAAACCAGATGAGCCCGCGCTCAAGCTGGCAACCTCCGGGTCTCGAACCTGGGTCCTCTGCATCCCAGTCTGATGCTCTATCCACTGCGCCACCGCCTGGTCAGGCTAAAAGTTGATTCTTGAGGTCTGACTATTTAAGGCTTTCTATTTAGGGTTATTCTTTTTTATTTTAAAAGAAGTATTAATATTATATTTTAAAATTGACTCTGAACACTTGAGTTTCTATTACCTAATGAAACCTCATAATTTCTTATAAGGCTATTCTTTTGACTTGTGTTCCTCAATACCATCAAGAGCCTTTTATCCCCGAAAGGCTGTATAATGACATGGGAGCTCAGGTTAAATGTAGCCTGTGGGATGGTACTGAGTAGTGTCCACCAGTAACAAAGCAATTCTCTGATCTTTAGGGAAGCTCCATTTGATCTCCATGGACACAACCCTCTAGGTCAAATATTAAAGAGCCACTGAGCTTGGGTAGAGTGACTTTGATTTATCACAAGTCTGTGGAGGTACAGTATTGTTCTCTGCCTGAACACAAGAAGGTGGTCTGTGGTTCTCAATAACTGGCTTAAAATAAGAACCGGAATTAAGATCATTCAGCACCTGATACAGCTCCCAAATTTCTAATCCTCAGACATCCAAGGGCAGCTGTTGTTAGCTAAAAATAAGCCTGTGACACCTTACTCACTTTGAGCTAGTGCCTGGACATTCATTTCTAAGGACTTCAGAGGAGCAAAGCTAGTCCTAAACCCTGGGCTTCCATAGTTTCAGTGTCCGCTTTCTGCATGGGACCATGGGAAAACTGGGTCAAACTCTGGACAGGTAGCTCAGATTCAGGATGAATATTTATGGGTTACGGGCTATAAAGGAGGAATGCATTTCTGTGGCTGTCCAAACGGATATTCTGTCCCAGCAACCTATATGGAAGGAACACTTTAAATTCCAATAATAAGGCCCTGGCAGGATGGCTTGGTTGGTTAGAGCATCATCCAGAATCTCAAAGGTTGCTGGTTTGATGCCCATTCAGGGCACACACAGGAATAGATAGATGTTCCTGTCTCTCTCCTGCTCTCCCCTTTTCTCTCTCTATCATCAATAAAATAAACATTTAAAAAAAAGAAAAGAAAGATAAATTTCAATAGCAGGAAAGGCAGGGAACTAGCAAAGCACTCTGGGAGGACAGTCTGAATGGAAGACTCCAGGGATAGATGACAGTGAATGTGGATACTGAGTTCTGAACCATTTGGTGACTACCCACCTTCCCAATGAAAGATTCCCCTCATTAAGCTGAAGCAATAATGAGGCCTCTAGGGAGTGGTGTATTCTGATTGACAAGCAATAAAAATGTAGAGTTCCCAAAGACTGCCTGTAAAAGGTGGAAAGAGCATCCCACAAGTAATTGCAGAGGAGAAAAGGCTGCATTTTTCTCCTCATGAGTATGAAACAGCCTTACTGGGTTCACGGGCTAAATTCCATGACTGGCTCTGACTGGCTCGTGCTCCGTGGTTTCAGTGCCGATGTAGAGAATCTCAACAGCCACAATGAAGCTGAGCTCCGGCGCCAGTTTGAGGAGAGACAGCAGGAGACAGAGCATGTCTATGAGCTCCTGGAGAATAAAATCCAGCTTCTGCAGGAGGTGAGCAGCCTTCCAGAGGTCCGGGCTCCTCTTTCCCCTCCTTCCCCATGGCTCTGCCCCCTGCGTGTGCCTTCCCCTCCCTACTTGGCTTCCCAAACTCATCCAGTGCCCCTGTGTTCCAGGGCTACTCACCTGCGTGGGGACTTTGCAGCCTCTCAGGTGTTGTTGTTCTTGCAGGAATCCAGGCTAGCCAAGGATGAAGCCGCGCGAATGGCAGCTCTGATGGAAGCAGAGAAAGAGTGTAACCTGGAGCTCTCGGAGAAGCTGAAGGGGGTCACCAAGGACAGGGAAGATGTGCCAGGAGACTGGGTCAAGCCAGACCGATACACTGAGGCCCTGGCCCAGAGGGACAAGTAGGTGCCTTTCATTGGTGCTGTATTTGTCACTTGTCTTTTGCCTGTTCTCAAGCCTATGAGCATATAGAGTAACTGCCCTGTTCCCTTTTAAGGACTGACAGTGTCCATTTATAAGGCTCCGAGGCTCCCAGAACCAGAGACTTTCTTTTTAGGGTTGTCTTCAATGGTATTCATTAATGAAACTCATTTGTTGGCAATTGGGAGCCTTGGGCAGATGTAAATAGAAGAGCAGTCAAAGGGTAGCAAGCAGGAGACGTGCATTCATTTATTCTACAGACATTTTTTGAGCACTTGCTACTTTGCAGACACTGGGTCAGGCACTGAAGTTACAGAGATGAAAGGCCCACTTCTCTCATCAAGAAACATGTTGCTATAAATGATCCGATGTCATCATTTCTTATGGCTGAGTAGTATTCCATAGTATATATGTACCAAAGCTTTTTAATCCACTCGTCCACTGACGGACACTTGGGCTGTTTTATATATTTACAACAACATGGATGGCCCTTGATAACATTATACTGAGTGAAATAAGTAAATCAGAAAAAACTAAGAACTATATGATTTCATACATAGGTGGGACATAAAAATGAGACTCAGAGACATGGACAAGAGGGTGGTAGTTCCGGGGGTTAGGGGGGAGGGAGGGGAGGGGAAAAAAGAAAACCAGATAGAAGGTGACGGAAGACAATTTGACTTTGGGTAATGGGTATGCAACATAATCAAATGTCAAGATAACCTGGAGATGTTTTCTCTGAACATATGTACCCTGATTTATCAATGTCACCCCATTAAAATTAAAAAAAAGAAACATGTTGCGCAGTCCTAGTAAGTTCTCTGATAGAGGGACATGGGATGCTCTGGAGACATGTAGGGTTGCCATCTATTCTAGACTAAAAGTTTCTTAGAGCAGCTGAAATCTGAGAGTTGAAGAATGCATAGAAGTTAGAAGAAAGCATAGGTAGTGGGTGAGGAAGAGAAACATTCTGTGCAGAAGGAGACACTGTGGAGGGGACACAGGGAAGGGCATGTTTCAAGACGTGCTGCTAGTCCCGTGTAACTAGAGCAAAGGGTCTGGGCAGAGTAAGAGAGGTAAACTGTACTGACCACAGGGGTATGATTGTGCCAGCTCTGTGTGCCATAGTGAGGAACTTGAATTTGTTCCTAAAAATAATCGGGCAGTTGGTAAGGCCACCACTGTCTGAGTTATGGCAGCAACTTCTAACTATTCTCTTCACTTCCATGCCAGCCCCTCTACAGTCCATTCCATCCAACAGTTCAGAGCAGTTTTGAAGTGGAGACTTCAACATTATCAAATTGACAAATAATTGAGCCTCTTAGATGCCAGATAGGATAGTGGCATAAAAAAACCCTTAAGTGGGCCTTTAAGTGCAGTGGACCTTAAATGCAGTGGATAGAGCATCAGACTGGGACATGGAGGACCCAGGTTTGAGACCCCGAGGTCGCCAGCTTGAGCACAGGCTCATCTGGTTTGAGCAAAGCTCACCAGCTTGGATCCAAGGTCGCTGGCTCGAGCAAGGGGTCACTCGGTCTGCTGAAGGCCTGCGGTCAAGGCACATATGAGAAAGCAGTCAATGAACAACTAAGGTGCCACAATGAAGAATTGATGCTTCTCATCTCTATCCCCTCCTGTCTGTCTGTCCCTATCTGTCCGTCTCTCTCTGTCTCTGACACACACACACACACACACACACAAAACCTTAGGTAGTTTTTAACTGAATACATAAAAATGTACATGGCCAGTGTGATCTTTTTAGGAAATAAATCTGATCTCATTTAAAAAGCTCTCCAATGCCTTCAGGAGATAAGATCCATTTTCCTTAGTGTGACCATCAAAGCCTTTTATGATCCAACTCCTGATTTCTCCCAGAATCATTCCCCACTCTGACCCCTCACACTTCACTGATGCCAGACTAGTAATAATGATGATAAGACTTGTTGCGCTGAGTACTTTACATCCTTGTTTAATTCTCCTCACAATGACAGAGATAAGGAGCATTATGCTTTATAAACGAAGAAGCTGACAACGCAGCCTGGTTTCAGGCAGAGCTGGAATCCATACCCGGAAGCCACACTGCCTCCATGTAAAGCAGTAACACTATGTCAGGGCTCCAGAATGTTGCTCATGCTCTTTCTTCATCTATCTTTTTACCACCAGGCGAACTCCTATTCATTCTTTAAATATATATATAATTTATTGGGGTGACATTAATTAATAAAATTATGTAGGTTTCAGGTGTACCATTCTATAATACATCATCTGTATATTGTATTGTTAATTTTTGTTTTTTTTTGTATTTTTTGGAAGCTGGAAATGGGGAGAGACAATCAGACAGACTCCCGCATGCGCCCGACCGGGATCCACCCGGCACGCCCCCCAGGGAGTGATGCTCTGCCCACCAGGGGGCGATGCTCTGCCCTCCGGGGTGCCGCTCTGTTGCGACCAGAGCCACTCTAGCGCCCGGGGCAGAGGCCAAGGAGCCATCCCCAGCGCCCAGGCCATCTTTTGCTCCATTGGAGCCTCTCTGAGGGAGGGGAAGAGAGAGACAGAGAGGAAGGAGAGGGGGAGGGGTGGAGAAGCAGATGGGCGCTTCTCCTGTGTTCCCTGGCCAGGAATCGAACCTGGGACTTCTGCACGCCAGGCCGATGCTCTACCACTGAGCCAAACAGTCAGGGCCCTGTATATTGTATTGTATATTCACCATCCCAGTCAAGTCTTCTTCCATCACCATTTATTTATCTCCCTTGATTCTCTTCTACCCCCTCTGGCCCCTGTCCCTTTTGTAATCCCCATACTGTTGTCTGTGTGAGATTTTTTTCCTTTGCTTAATCCCTTCACCTCTTTCATCCAGTCCTCTAACTGCCATCTCCTCTGACAAGTGTCAGTCTGTTCTCTGTATCTGTGAGTCTATTTCCTATTCATCCTTAAAAACTAAGACTTCTGTTACTTCTGTGAAGGTTTTTGTAAGGGCAGTATTAAGTTTGTATAGTTGCTTTTTTATATATACACATCTTTCACTGTACAATTCTCAGTGTGGTCTTGTATTCTTTCAGATCTTCCCTGCTAGACTCCGAGACTTGTTAAACTAAAATAAACACTTGTTAAATTAAAATAAAAAAGAAAGAAAGAAAGAAAACATATTTACACCTGACAGATGACTTGAGGGAGTTCAATCAGATGGTCTTGACCAGCTTTGTAAAGTGGGAGAAATAGATCATCTGTAGGAACGGAAGGTCAGAGCAATGTGTGAACTGGGAGACAAGGAAAGTAGAGATGTCCCAGCACTGATACTGTGCGTACTTTGATACGGAGTCCATATTCAGCATCAGAATGATCGTTACAGTGTGCATTTGTATAGTGCTCCTAAGTTCTTAGCCCCAATCTTAGCTGGTCATCATACCCTAAATGAATTTGTAATTCGTCTCTGAGATTCCTATTTGACTTTCTGGTACCCCCTCACTTTTTTGCCAAACGATTCTCCTCTCAAGGTGCTATCACTGTCTTACACTTACACAGGTGTAATCCAAACAATTGGAAACATTTCATCTAATACAGCACATTTCCAAGGAAAGATGTGTCTAGTACTCAAAGATTTACAAACAGGGAAACTGCAAGATATGCCCTGCATGCTGTAGATGAAGAATAACTGTTGATTTGAACCTGTGGTTTGTACATTTCAGTACATCATGTAGTCATTCCACTTAATCCTCATCTGAGAGTCCAGCCTCTTCTCCAACTATTGTCTCTTTCCCCCCCAGCCTTTGCTCCTTTCCTCTACAGTGACTCTTGCCCAAATACACCTTGTATCTTCATGCCTCCGTTCCTCTGTTCATGCTCTTCCCTCTTAGTCTGGAACATAACCCAATCTTCAAAATCTTTTCTCCTGAGCTTCCCCCTGACTCTTTCCTGTCAAACGAATCACTTTTTTTTAGCTGTCTTCTTATGGCTCCGTGGCAGCACCCAGTCTACCACATGGTCTACACCTCCAGTGTGATAGCGCTTCATTGCGCTCTGTTACTGTTATTTGTTTCTACTGCTGTGTCTCCCCACGCCCCGCACCTTTGGCGCACATATTGAAAGAATGTGAGGTTCTACAGAGCAGAGATTGTGTCTTTTCCAACTTTGTATTCCCAGGACTTGGTAGAGTGTGTTGAGTATACATAAAGGTTATCTAAGAATGGTTTCTTGAGTGAAACAACAGTAATTACCACCTCCAAACCACAACATCTGGGCACTTATTTCAAGATTTACATACCTATGGTCTATAGATTCATAGGGTGACTTCAGGAAGTCCAAAAACCTGGTGACAGTGTAAGCAAAAAGTCACTTGGGGCCCTGGCCGGTTGGCTCAGTGGTAGAGCCTCGGCCTGGCGTGCAGGAGTCCCGGGTTCGATTCCCGGCCAGGGCACACAGGAGTGCCCATCTGCTTCTCCACCCCTCCCCCTCTCCTTCCTCTCTGTCTCTCTCTTCCCCTCCCGCAGCCAAGGCTCCACTGAAGAAAAGTTTCCCTGGGCACTGAGGATGGCTCTATGGCCTCTGCCTCAGGCGCTAGAGTGGCTCTGATTGCAGCAGAGCGATGCCCCAAGATGGGCAGAGCATCGCCCCCTGGTGGGCATGCCGAGTGGATCCCGGTAGGGCGCATGCAGGAGTCTGTCTGACTGCCTCCCTGTTTCCAGCTTCGGAAAAATACAAAAAACCCCACAAAAAAACAAAAAAAAAGTCACTTGGGTGAATATTTAGGGGCTGGAGCAGAACACATGGCTTTCAGAAGGAAAGAAATAGTTTAGTGGCCGTAAAAGACAAAAAACCCTACTGTTTTGAACCATGCTCTTTTGGGAGTGGACTGAAAGTAATAATAGTATATCATGACCTAATTGTTGTTACTTTTTCTTTGGTCCAGACAAATTGAAGAACTGAATCAGAGCCTGGCTGCCCAGGAGAAGCTTGTAGAACAGCTCTCTCAAGAGAAACAACAGCTGCTACATCTGCTGGAGGAGCCAACCGGCATGGAACTGCAGGTGAGGCCTAGGCTGTGCTTCCCGAGGCATGCGCTTCATGCTCTCAGGGGCCCTGCTTTTTTTTTTTTTTTGTATTTTTTCTGAAGCTGGAAATGGGGATAGACAGTCAGACAGACTCCTGCATGCGCCCGACCGGGATCCACCCAGCACGCCCACCAGGGGGCGATGCTCTGCCCCTCTGGGGCGTTGCTCTGTCGCAACCAGAGCCACTCTAGCACCTGGGGCAGAGGCCAAGGAGCCATCCCCAGCACCCGGGCCATCTTTGCTCCAATGGAGCCTCCGCTGCAGGAGGGGAAGAGAGAGACAGAGAGGAAGGAGAGGGGGAGGGATGAAGAAGCAGATGGGTGCTTCTCCTGTGTGCCCTGGCCGGGAATCGAACCCGGGACTTCTGCACGCCAGGCCGACGCTCTACCACTGAGCCAACCGGCCAGGGCCTGCTTTTTAATATCTAAATGTATTAGCTATCTGTTGCTGTGTAACAAATTACTACATATTTAGTGGTTTAAAACCATATACATTTAAGGCCTGGCAGGGAAGCAAAGTTGGATAGAGTATCATCCTGATACACTAGGTTGTGAGTTTGACCCCTGGTCTAGGCACATACAAGAATCAACCAATAAGTGCATAAATAAGTGGAACAACAAACTGATGTTTCTTTCTGTCTCTCTCTCTCTCTCTAAAATAAATTTTAAAAAATAGTCATTTGTTATCCCACATTTTCAGTAGGTCAGAAGTCCAGGAATGGTTTAGTTGGTTCTTCTGCTCAGGGTCTCACAAGTATGAAATCAAGGCTTCAGGGAGCTGCTTTCTCTTCTGCAGGCTCACTTAAGAAAGAACTTACTACTAAGCTTCATCAGCTTATTGGAGGAATTTATTTCTGTGTGGCTGCAGAAGTCATGGCAGCTTGCTTCTTCATAGCCAGCAGTGGAGGGAGGGAAAGAGAGAGAAAGAGAAGGGTGGAAGGAGAAAGAGAGAGACTTGCTTTCTCACTTCTAAACACTCTTTAAGGGGCTCACCTGATTAATCAGGCCCGCCAGAATGCCATCCTTTTTGGTTCACTTAAAGTCAACTGAGTAGAGACCTTAATTACATCTGTAGCATCCCATTACCTTTGCCATATAACATAATATAACTTTGTAGTAATAATCCATTACCTTTGCCTTATTCTGTTGGTTGGAAGCAAGTTATATTTATTGTAGGTCCTGCCCACACTCAATGGATGGGGATTATACAAAGGTGTGGAGAGCTGGGAATGAGAATAATGGGGACTGTTAAAATTTTGTCTGCCTCACTGAGTGATATAGAATATGTAATGTGGTTTTAATATTGAAGATAGAACCCTGACTGGGGTGAAAATAACTGCATTGATCTAGATTGTTGTTCTCGGAAGTTATCTCAGAGGAACTCCTGTCCTCCATTGGACTTTAACTTACTAAAAACATACTTTCTAAAGGAACCCTAGAATATAAATGTGTCCAGACCATATAAGCAATTACCAGGTACTGTATTCTTAGAGATCTTAGACCAATAATAAAGCAAAATATATGTAGTTTAATTTATTGGTTCACAGATATAGAGGTTGGAACCAGGATAAAAAAAGAAGTGATATAAATTTGTTTAAAGTAGTTTCCCTCCCTTTCCAGTGTTGTGGCACAGGTGACAAATGATCCTATCTGTAAGGTGTAGTGGTAAATGGATGGAGCTTCTCAAATGGAGGTGTCCAGCTTAGGTGCTTAGGCCACAATGAGGGCAGACGAAATCACTCTCTTTGCCACGCTTGTAAACCTCTCAGACTGTGGCTTCATTTCGGTTAGAAAGTTCTGGTTACACTTAGAAAATGATGTGTGTGCATATAATTTGACATGATGAGTAAAATTCAAGCTCATAGACTTTTTGCAAGATACATATTGAAATATGTGTAAATCTGATGGGACTCCTGAAAAGATTTCATAACACTTATTTAATTAGAAAGAACCTGACTGGTAATTTGGAGAATTTGATTTCTATACTAATTCTTTCTCTATTAACTGTATGATCATGGGTACATTCCTTTCTTAGCTTCTATATGTGTAAAATGGGAAAATTAGCCCAAATTATCTCCAAAGTCTTCTATAATTCTGACATTTTATCATAATGAATTCAGTATCATCAGAAATGTATCATCCTCAAAGTATACACTTTGAAAAACTTAATACTCATGTGAATTCTGAAATAAAATCACTCTCACTGCTTTAGTTTTATACTTACAGACAACATAAATATGGTTGTATTTGTGTACACGTGCTTATTTTCATCAGTATCTTTGGTAAGCACCAAAATGGGGATATGTACCTTGTTATTTGCAGTTACTGGGAGGACTTTATTTGGTACCAGTTTTCAGAATAAACTTGAAGAACAGAAAGATGGAAAAGACAGGACTGTGGTGGGCCGCTCAGAGGCACACTGGCCGGAACACCCAGGCTGGGAAGCTCTGCTACTGCAGCCTCTGACAATAGGACCTCTCAGCAGGGACAGAAAGTCTCCCACAGCTCATGTTCCATGTTTTCCCTTTGGGTTTGTGCCTTGTGGGAATAACGAAGCACCAAGTACTGGCCAATCTATATAGAATTATTTGGTCATCATTATTCCATATTAACAGCCCAAAGTGGCCTAGCCAGAGAACGCAGCCTTCTGGTGAGTGTCTAACAGTCCTCTGAAAGCTTCCTTCTCCCAGTGTATTCAGATGCCAAAGACAAGGAAACAGTAAAATGGCAGGAAAGCATGAGCTCAGGTTTTGGAATTTGGATCCGAGTAGCAACACTTTATGGTTGGCCTTGGGCAAGTTACATAACCCTTCTAAGTAGTTTCCTTCTCTGTATAATAAGCATAAAACCACCTAATGTTCAGCTATTTGTAAGGATTAGAAATAACATATATGAGCCCTGGGCAGGTAGCTTGGTTGGTTAAAGCACTGACCTGAAGAGCAAAGGTTGCCAGGTTTAATTCCTGGTTAGGGTGCATACAGGAATGGGTCAGTGTTCCTGTCTCTGTCTCTGTCACTTCCTCTATCACTAAAATCAATTAAAAAATTTTAAACCACAAATATAAAAAAAGAAATAATATATATGAGGTGTCTAACATATTACTTAAAACATGGTAACTACTAGCATCATTATGTATATTAACAACCTAAAAGAGAGTAAAGGTGTTCTTAAAACGAGTAGCAGCTATAAAGAAAATGAGTCAGATATTGCAAGCCTCACTCATATTGCAACTATCTTTGTTTTACAACAAAGACAAAATTAAATGTCAGTTATTAGTGAGATCAATGGTTGTATTTCTCCCTCTGGACTTGTTAGCCTTGAACAAAGAAAAACTATTATATAGGGAAAAACTGAACTCGTAGTTGTTAATGAGAGTTATTGCTCCTCAGGAGGACCATAACAGAATATGCATGGTTCAGGGTAAATTGGTCACAATGATAATTATATCTCACTTAAATCTCCTAGACAAAAAGAAATACTGAAGCACTTTCTGTAACATCTTGGGAACATTTAGTCACACTCAAATGATTCAGGTTACTATATAAAACCTAAAAGTGAATTTATAGGATTTCTTAAATACATATTCCAAGTGTAATTTAAAACATTTATCAGTGAATATTCAACAACTTTTCTGTAATAATGAAATCAGCACATATTGTAGCATTTTTTATGTGCCAGGTGCTGTTCTTATATATAAAGTCAAATTAGCTCTGGGTAGCTCAGTTAGTTAGAGCATCATATTGAGGTTCAGAGATTGCTGATTAGAACCCCAGTCAGGGCACATACAGGAATAGATCTATGTTCCTGTCTCTTTCTCCTTCTCCCTTCCTCTCTTGGTGAAATAAATAAATTAAAAAAAAATTTTAATAAAAAAATAAACTCAAATTAATTTAAGTCTTAAAACAACCCTGTGAAGTATTTATTTATGTATGAGACATAAAAAGAGAGTAATTTATAATAAAATAATGTTTATTTTAATATGTAAATTCTTGAGCACAACTATATTAAAAAACATAAAGAAATAGGTGCTTATACCTGTAATAAAAATTACTGTGACTATCACAGCTTCAAATGTGTTCTGATGTTATAAATGGAATTATAACATGCAGATAGCTTACACTGGAACTTCAGAAATGGAAAATGGCAATGCTGTTGTAATGAGCTAGTGGTCATGCCAGGTGATAATGAGCTAGTGGTGATGCCAAAGTGAGAAACTCTTGGTCAGTTTCCAGATGAAACAAAAACAGCCCTCTTTTAACTTACATAGCAGTTCAATTCGTGGAAAATTTAGTGTTTAGTAACGTGTTCATATATACAGTAGAATTAAGTCCTAGGTTCAGATGACTATAAAAACAGTTTTATTACCCCCACCAGTGCCCTATGGGATATTTGGAAGTCATTCAAATGCCATGCTTTGTCCATTGCAAATTATGTAGCACCCTTTGCCCCACTCATCATTGTGACAATAAAAACGAGAAGCACCCCATGCATTTGCAGAATGTACTACAGGAGATTGTATAATTGCTTAGCAGAACCTTCAAAGGGTTTATAGTCCAATAAAAGGTTGGCATGTAAAGAACTAAAATACAGGATGATAAATAGAGACATAGAAATATATGTGTGGTGCTTAAGGGCCCCACAGATAACAGGGAGCAAGGAAGTCAAAGAAGGCCTCCCCTGGAAGTCACCTTTGACCTGGGCCTTAAAGACTGAGTGCACCAGGCAGAAAACAGGAGAAGTGCATTCTAGGCAGGGGAACAGTATATGCAGTGGTGCGGAACATAGTTAAGGCAATGGGAGGATTGGTATTACCAAGTATACAGTAAGAGCTGGAGAAAGAACTGCATAGCTGGCAAGGCCTGTAAACATCAAGCTAAGGACTTCATGTTGTAAGCAACAGAGAATTAAAAACAAATTAAACAAGGGGAATAAAAGCATATGGTTGCTTTTTAGAGAGACAATAATCCTGGTGGTTATTTAGACTAGTGTTTTTCAACTGTCAGTCCACTGACTGGTGCTGGTCCACCAGAAGTTTTCTGCCGGTCCACGAAAGAGTTAACCACCTTGATATTGTATGAAGATCATAGACTTGGTTGAAAAACACTGGTTTAGAGAGAGGATTGAGCAGATAATTGATGCCGCCCCTTGAGGTAGTAACCATGGTGTGACATTGCTGTTAACTGCTTCATCTAATCCATTCTGTGAATTAGACAGGGGCAGAGAGAATGTAAAGCCCATTTAAAAGCACTTTGTCTCCCCCTCTGTACACAAGAATGTGTGGCACCTCCTGCTGTTTGGGACACCTGAAGCCTTTGCTCTGGGTGTTATCCTTACTGCTAATATACAGTATCTGTTTTAGTTCCTTCAAACAAGACACACAGTTTTGATACAGATTATTTGACTTAATTGATTTTATTATCCCTCTGTTTTTCTTTTCCAGTCTAGCAAAACATTATACAGCATCCATTTTAGCTGGAGTATACTTGCACAATACTTCTGAGCTTCTGTTGTATAATTAACTTCATACAACAACAAAATGCCATAAGCTTGACATGCCACCAATGGACAGCACTCTGTGTTGTGACCCGTCTGTATATCCATTCAGATTGATAGCATGTTGTGATCAGAGTGCTCAGGAGCTGTTTGATGTGGCTGTCATCTTTTTCACTAGGGACTCAAAAAGCTGAATAAAGCAAAATTCTCAGAGCATTTCTCTCTTCCTTCATGAATGCATCCTCAGCATTTCCGGGGGAAGCCAGCAGTTGAGGGGGATCCAGTTATTGATATTATTCCCTTTAGCAGAATGTCGGAAGCTTCATCTCAAAGAGACGTTCAAATGAAACCAGTTCTGGGGGAGTGCAGGCAGGGGAAATGATGTGCTTGCAAAAGAAAGTCTAGAGGAATTGTCCTTCTGTTTCTTTCCCTTTTTCTCTCTCCATTTTTCCCAATTATAAGATAAACAGTATTTTTTAACATGTAATTTCACAAGAAGACAACAGAATTAGGAAGAGGCACACATTAAACAATAAGGCACACACACAAAGCAGCAGATACTCAAGCCATTGCATTTATGGCTTGTTTGGAACCTAATGCAAATAGCACTGGGTTTAGTGAGGCATATTTCCTAAAATGGCAAACATTCCAGCATTACCATGGAGATATCTGAAGTGGAGGTTAAGGCAGTACTGTACTCTAAGTGCTCAAGGCATAGATTGAGAAACTTGCATGGATTAGTAGCTTGGGCGGCCACAGCCAATTTCATATTAAATTTTTTAGAGCAGCTTTTCTGCATCCCCTTCTTAAGCAAATGAATGTTGAAGCTGGAGACTCACTGACAAATCTTCATCCAACATCACTGGCTTCCAGACATAACTCTCATTGGTAACATATATCAGAAACAGGTCTTATCAGCTAAGACAGTCATAGTTCCGACCCTTTAGAGCAGCAAAGGAGGTGGAAAATAAGAGACTACTTTGCAGCTTCACTGAAAATATTTACTGAGATTTACAGTGCACATACCATATATTCCCATGTATAAGATGCTCCTTTTTTAAAAAAAAATTGGGGGTCGGGTCTAAAACTGGATGTGTCTTATACAGTGGTTTTAGATATTTTGCATTTCCCAGTTTTTCACGCTTGTTTTTGCACTCATTGTTGAAGACTGTGACTCATCATCAGACACAGATGAGGACAAGCTAATGAACGGGAATTTTGACAGTGATGAGGAGTTGTATGAATTTTATGATGAATAAAACTTCAGTTCAATAACTTTATGTAATTTTTTTTTTCAAATTTTGGGCCCCAAAATTAAGGTGTGTCTTATACATTAGAGCATCTTTTACATGGGGAAATATGGTAGTTCTGTTACGTGAAGGAAGAGGAACACAGAGATGTGTAAGTCTTCATCTCTGACTTCTAGAAATTTTAATCTAATTGGAAGGTAAAAAGGTCACTGATAGAGACAAAACAAGGCAGTAGAGAAAATAATCATCCTGGATGGGGTGAGCAGCGAAGACTCCAGTGTGTGAAATATGAGTAGGAGTTTAATAAGAGATGAAAAGGAAAAGCATCCATTCATTCATTTATTGATTCATTCAATGATTATATACTTAGATCAAGGAACATACTGTTCTAAGTACCTCAGAAGATAACAAGATGAGTAGGGTGTATGGTTCTTCTTCTTAAGGAGCTTACCAGCTAATGGGGAAAAGGCAATATGGAGAAATGACACACATATTACTACAGGTAAAAAATATTTTAGAAATTCAAAGATGGGAAAGATGTCTTTTGAAGGGATTAAGAGAAGCAGCTTAAAAGGAATATTAGAACGTTAAATAGGATTTTGACAGGTGGAGGTGGTAGTGATTGGAAAGAACATACCAAGCAGATGAGATGGGGAGGTAGGGAAGTTCTGGTACTGAAGCAGCAGTCGGAATAGAGTATATGCAGGGAGGCAGTGAGTGTAGGCTAGAGAAACGGGGAAGCTAGTGTCAGGGGGCCTTAAATAGAAGGTTAAGGAGTTTATGATCAACTGAGAAGTTATTAGGTCTCCAGGTTACTATGCAGGAAAGTGATATATCTGAGCTCTGTTTTAGAAAGATTAATCCAGAAAGAGGAGAAATAGAAGGGGAAAAAGTTTAGGGGACTAATTATTATATAACTCTATTACTTAAGATATGATGTCACCAGAGGGTAGCCAAGAATAGAAGCTTCTGACAAGGCAAGAGAGTGAAACATTTTAAGAAATAAAGAACAACTTGTTTGTTCATTCATTTCATTCCTTCATTCATTCATTCACTCATTCATTCATATATAACAGTCAGTGACTATTTATTGAGTATCTACCATGGCCAAACTCTGGTGCTGCTAGGTGTTGGCGAAAGAGTAAGAATAAGAAAGGCAGATCTCTTCCCCTTAAGGAGATTACATTCCAATAAAGGAGGGAGATAAATTACCAGGTAATCAAACAAATAAATAATTGCAAATTGTGGTAAGTACACAAAGAAAACAAAGAGCAGGGACTAGCAAACTTTTTCTGTAAAAGGCTAGAGAGTAGATAATTTAAATTTAGACTTTAGCCACATACAATACATAAAGAAATTGGCATGGCTGGGTTCCAATAAAACTTAATTTACACAAACAGGTGGGGGTTGGACTTAGCCCACAGTCCGTAGTTTGCTGACCCCTAATAGAGAATTAGGAGGAAGGGGGGCATTATATGTAAGGGGAAAATAGCAATCAAGTCTTTCCTGTGGTAATTTTGAAATGTCGCTGACACATCATGCAGACACAAATAGGTAGTTATTTGAGAATTGAACTCAGAGGAGAATTCTGGGATAAAGATATAAAAGGGAAGTTACTGGTATAAAGGTGGGAAAGGATGGGATGATATGGAAAGAGAATAAAAAAAGAGAGGTTTCAGGTGCCCAAACAGCAGGAGGTGCCACACATTCTTGTGTACAGAGGGGGAGACAAAGTGCTTTTAAATGGGCTTTACATTTTCTCTGCCCCTGTCTAATTCACAAAATGGATTAGATGAAGCAGTTAACAGCAGTGTCACACCATGGTTACTACCTCAGAACTCACTGAACACCTACAAAAGGTTCATTGTGGGTATGACTCTTAGTTTACAAATTCATTTATGCAGGAAATATCACATTGTTTCTTTAAACCAATTTAATGTCATCCTGAGTCCCTATCCTAATCAGGCTGGTAGGGAACTCAGGTTTATCCATTTGATACTTCCTCCTCCCCACTCTCAGTTATGTGAAGGTGAAGGTTCCTAGGAGATTACTCTGATCATTGGCCCACCACTGAAGCAGCCCTGCCCCAGCAAGCACAGTTCTGCCAACCCTAACAGCTTGCTGTATTAGAATCTTTGATGGAGCCAGAACCCACGGACCTGGAGTCCAGCCTCTCCAAGTCACCCACTGCCTTCTCCCCTCAGGCCCTGCTGCTTCCCCAGGGCATTGAAATGGAATGGAGGTGGGTCCTTATTACTCTTTGACACCCCCTACAAACTTCCCCCATGGATGAAATTTCACCTTCTCCTCACTTGTTGATCTCAAAGGCATTTCTCTCTCTTTTTCTCCATTGGGACACTTGGTTTAATCTTCTAGGTAGGTTTAGAGTTTTATAAAATTCAGGGAACTGCCTGAGCAGTTGTGGTGCAGTGGATAAAGCGTCGACCCAGAACACTGAAGTTACCAGGTCAAAACCTGAGATTGCTGACTCTGAGCACAGGCTCATCAGCACAGGGTCACTGGCTTGAGCTGGGGAATGTCCATATTATCCCAAAGCTCACCAACTTTAGCCCAAAGGTTGCTGGCATGAAAAGCCCAAGGTCGCTGGCTTGAGTAAGGGGATACTGACTTGCCCCTGTCAAGACACATACAAGAAGTAATCAACGTACAACAAAAGTGAAAGCAAATGTGAGTTGGTGCTTCTTGCTCTCCTCCCTTGAAACAATCAATGCACAATGAGAGTGAAAGTGACTACAAATTGATGCTTCTCTCTCTCTCCCTTCCTGACTCTCTCTCATACTCTCTCTCAAAAAAAAAATTACATATAATTTCTTTTTAAAGTCGGGGAATGTATGTATTTGATTTCAGCCTCTGCTTTTCACTCTTTAAAAACTCCTGAGTCAAGATGATGCTGTGGGCATTATCTGACTATCAGATTAGAAAAGAGGGAGGCAGGGGCATACAGGTAACAAAACATGTTTATATCCAAAACTTCACCTTGTCACCATTTGGTTAAGGAAGAAGTATGAGATGAAACCAAAAAGTAGATTAGGATCTCTTTGTAGAGCTATTGAAATGCCAGGCTAAGGCTTTTGGACTTCTTCCTGTAGGTAGTAGACAATGATGGATCTTTACTAGAAATGTTCTGGAAATAGTACGCAGAATGCTTAGAGGAATAAGCTTCTAAGGCTGTGTGATGGTTCAGGTTTTAGGTTTCAAGAACCTGAAATAGAAAGTTTAGTGAAAATGTGAAGCAACATTTCTGAACAAACTAGAGATGCTCAGGAAAAGGATCGAAAATAATTTAGTGTTTGGTATAATAGGGAAGGATTGGGAGCAGTTCAAGGTAACAACTCTGAAGTTTACAAGTGACACAAAATGATGAGACTAACCTTATCTCTCCTGCTGATCTCTCTAGCTTTTAATAATGTTTGCCATTGCTCTCATTCATGAAACCGTCTCCCTCTCACCTGTGCTTTGATTGCAGAAGAGTTTTCTCAAGTCACCTAAACTCAACAAGGCCCTGAATCAAATTTCTCATCTTTTTGCAAATGGACTCCTCAACTTCACATTCCTGTTTATTCAGGCCATTTTTATCTAACACTCTTCCAGACTAAAAACTTTACCTCCATTTTTAATTTGTTCTTTTCCTTCATCCATTCTGCATATATGTTATCAAGTCCTGCTGTTCATTCCTTCATACCACTTTCTTTCTATTTCCACACCAGACCTTTATTATCCCACATATGAATAACTGCAATAGCTTTTTAGTGGGTCTTCCTGTGACCATCCCAAAATCTTTCTCCAAAACTCCAATCTCTGACCTCTGACTGAGATTTTGACTGTTGTCTGGCTAATCTTTCTAAAATAAAATTTTCATTATGCCATTCTCTGCTCAAGTTTATAACATTAAGTCCCAATTCTAGTTGCCAAGGCCTTCTGGAGTACCACAGTATAGTGTCTGGCTTATAGTTGGCCCTTCATACATGTTCTTTAAATGAACAATCATAGAAGATAAGATATATAGAGTAGGATGAACCTGGCTATTCAAATGTTCCACAAAGTCTCTAATATCTCCCTTTACCTACAGGCTAGCACTATATTTAACCCAAGTTCCAAGACTTCTGATGCTATTTTCTTTTTCTTCAGGTACTTCCTTTATTTCCTCCATTCTAAACCCATCTCAAATGCCACTCTTGTCTCCCACAACTACATTAACCCATGCAAATCTCAACTTTTTCTGCACTCACATTGAATTTAAGTCAGTACCATTTAGTTTACCAATCAGTTGTTCTAATTGTAGCATCCACTTTTTTTCTGCTTTACCTATACTGAAAGCTCCCTGAAGGCACAGAGAGAAGAAACTGAGGCTGCATAAATTCTTGCTCAGTGAATGATTGATTTAACAGTACTTTAAAATCCAATTAAATAGCCATGGGTATTTATCTAATTTGAAAGACTGATGTTTACTATTTTAATGGATTCTGCTGATACACCTATTACTACAATCTGTAGTTGAACTGGAAATCTCCTGGTTTTAAAACAAGTATTGTGGGTCTTGGCTGGGTGGTTCAGTGCATAAAGTATCGACCTGGCACACCAAGAGCACGAGTTAGATCCCCAGTCAGGGCACGTACAAGAGGCAATCAATGAGTGCACAACTAAACAGAACTAAGTGGAACAGCAAGTTGATGCCTCTCTCTCTCTCTCCCCCCCTCCCCCTTCCCCTCTTTTATTCTCCCCCCTCCAATCAATGGAAATTTTTTAAAAAAAACCCAATTGTTTTTGAAATGCTGTATTAATAATTCATGCAGAACACGATTGTGTCTTACGTTTTAAAGATTTCTAGGCAGCACAGTAAAATCATGCTTGTGGTATTACCATAAAGGCTAACTGGCTTGATTCGGATATTCTTGCATTTCCTCATCTGCCAGAATCACTTTTTTTGGCATAGTTTTTAGTAATTAGAACAGCTATTTCCAATGTCATAACTAGGGCAAGGAAACCTAATACAACTGGTTTGAGACATGGGGATTTTTCACATCTGATTATCTTGGAAACTCTCTCCAAACCCAGAATTAGATTACCAAATAATCATGTTAGAACAGTTTCTAGTACTTTAGTTTACTGTCCACTTTGAAATACAGATTTTAAATATTTTCTTGAGGAGTGAACAGAGTGCCATCTTCAGATTTTCTTTGATTGTTGAATAATTTATGCCCATCTGTTGATGGAAGCTTAGGTATGTATAGTCTCTTTCAGTATATTGATCTTTACTTATAGCAAACATATTCTTCAATGGTAATTTTTCTTTTCTCCATTTATACTGACTTGCACTTCTCCACGGGGCCATCTAATATAATCATTAAAGTTTAGAGACTATCAGTCAGATGCAAAATCTTATTAAGGAATAGAGAATAATACAAAGTATTAGTTTCCTCCTGAAAAGTACTTTATTAATTACTTTTTCATTGGTATTTTCCCCAATAGAAAGATGTGGCTTGCATTGACAGTCAAAGAAGAGGCTTGATTAATGTCTTATTTTGCACTTTTATGTACCTTTGAATCCTTGTTGTTCTTTGGGACAATACTTAAAACTGGGTAGTGCCCTGGCAGGCAGTCTGTCAGTAGAGTGAATCCAGAAACTACTTGCCTCTTTATAGAGCATTATAAATACCAAAGATCATTTAATTTCTTCTGACTTTGAAGGTCATAAGTAGAGGCAGGGAGAAATGCAGCTGTAATGCATTTTACCTGAAACTATTTTACATTCTTGGTTTTAGGGCCAGACCAATCACATATGCAAAGTTCTGTAGCCTGTGAGGTCCCCAGCTCTAAGAACTGTCCTCTCTCCCTATGGAGCTACTAAGATTTTGCTTTGATGATTAAATAAGAGAACAATATCATCATATATGTGCACAACTCCATAAAGTTTAAAAATTACTTTAAAACATTCCCTTTTATTATACATGTATTAAAATAACAACATTAGCCATCATTTAATGAGCTAAGCACTGTTAAAGTACTTGCCCCCAAATCATCTCATTTCATCTTCCATAAGAAGTCTGGGGGCTTATGAGCTTTCACTGAAGGCATGTCTCCCAAGTTTGGGAGTAGGGGCTTAGATATACTGAAAACTGTTGCTGGCCTTGACCTCTCACAAGGTCAAGTCAGTGAAACTCAGAATTTTCACTGGCAAATGTCCTGAGGGGGGTGGGGGTGGAAGGGACTGGACTCCAGGTAACTTCCTGGGCTGTTTTCCTTCCTGCTTTGTGTTTGTATGCCTCTCATGCCAAGAAAATTCTTTATTATGAATGATTTGACACTTGAATTCCTCCAAGTCAGAGCTGCAGCTTCCCTCCAGTCTCTGTGCTTCTCAAGTTCTCTACCAAAAGGTGGGGTGACTTACAACTGTAGTGTTTTAAGTAAGACAGGGTACTTACTGAAGTCTGAGAAATCCCAGCCCGATTTCTGCTGAAAGCAGCACTCCTGACACTCGGGACTCTTGCTCACTGAAGCTAGCTAGGTCTTTTGTTCTAGTGTTTGTCTACTCTCCCCACGCCCAAAGGACTTCCGTCTACCTGAACCTGAAAGAGAATTCGGTGATAGTGATCTACTCTCAGGTGTCAACATTGTTGAAAAAGCCCACTTTCTCTTCTATTATCTTTAAAATCTTGGTTAACCAGCTGCATTCACGTGGTATTTGCTAGACTCTCAGGTGACTGTTTTGTGCCTCTCTTGATTTCTATTCTAAAACAAAACAAAACAAAACGGCAAATCATCCGGGAGTTCTAAACCTCCCACCTTCTACCACATCGAGGGAAGAAACACTTGTCCCCTTTTTCCAGTACTCCCAAAAGCCGAGGGCGAAGCTGATCTGAGCCTCTGAAATGCGCCCTACCCGCCCCCTCTGGTTTAGCCACCCGTTCTCTACATCCGCCTTTGCAGCCCCAGGGCCTTTGAATCCAGGCCCCGGGTAAGGGGTAAGGAGTGGGGTGGGGCTGCAGGCGGGAGGGAGGCAGCACGCATCGGTCCCTAGTGGCGCTGTCTGGCTGCTCCATTCTGGATACGTGGCGCTACCCGTGGAGAGAGGGGGAGGGGACTCGGCCTTCCCCTCCTGGCGCAGAGCCTCGGGACACGCCGCAGGGGCCTCGGGACACGCTTCAGGGGCGGGAGAGAGGACCCCTGCGGGGACAGTGAACTTTTTTGGTGAAATCTTAGCAGATGAAAGTGGCCTGATAGGGGTAAAAATCCGTCTTGCTTCCCACTGGGAACGCACTGTGAGCTAGATCTATGTTGCACCGAGAGGGGAGATGACCCGATTTGGGGGAAGGGACACACTCGCCACGTCGCATGCGCAAAGCCGGCGCGGCCCCTCCGGACTACAGTTCCCAGAGGCACGTGCCGGGGGCGCGGGCGCTTAGCGGCTGACGCCATCTTGAAATCTGACCCTCAGTCTCTGAGCCTTTGCGTCAGCTACCGGCGGCGGCTGGTGCGCGGCGATCCTAGAAGCTAGAAGGGAGGACGCGGAGGCTAGCGGGAGAGACGGCCCGGGGAGACGGGGAGGTTCCGAGCGCGGTCTAGGCTGCTGTCACTCAGCACCGTCCCGAGGCGTTTCCTCCCTCGCGCCCTCCCGCGGGGCGGGGCTGACACTCCGGTACCCAGAGCTCGCGAGCGCGCGGAGCAGAGGTGATCCCGCGCACCGTGGGGACCCCGCCGGACTGTGCCATGCCGGCCCGCGGCCACCGAGGCGGGAGGCGGAGCGCAGCCCGGCGCGGGTGAGCGATCCCCGAGCAGCCGCCGCCGCCGCGGGGAAAGAGAGAGGGAAGATGAAGGAGATTTGCAGGATCTGTGCCCGGGAATTGTGCGGGAACCAGCGGCGCTGGATCTTCCACACGGCGTCCAAGCTCAACCTCCAGATTCTGCTCTCGCATGTCCTGGGGAAGGATGTCTCCCGCGATGGCAAAGCCGAGTTTGCTTGCAGCAAGTGTGCTTTCATGCTGGATCGGATCTATAGATTCGACACCGTTATTGCCCGCATCGAAGCCCTTTCCATCGAGCGCTTGCAGAAGCTGCTGTTGGAGAAGGACCGTCTCAAGTTCTGCATCGCCAGCATGTATCGCAAGAATAACGAGGACTCCGGCGTGGAGACCAAGGCAGGGAACGGGACGGTTGATATTTCCGGCTTACCTGATGTAAGATACTCTGCGCTGCTCCAGGAAGACTTTGCCTATTCAGGGTTTGAGTGTTGGGTGGAAAATGAGGACCAGATTCAGGAGCTACACAGCTGCCATGCTTCGGAAGGCCCTGGAAACCGACCCAGGAGGTGCCGTGGTTGTGCAGCTTTGCGGGTGGCTGATTCTGACTATGAAGCCATTTGTAAAGTGCCTCGAAAGGTGGCCAGAAGTATCTCGTGTGGCCCTTCATCCAGGTGGTCCACCAGCATTTGCACTGAAGAACCAGCATTGTCTGAGGTTGGGCCTCCGGACTTACCAAGCACAAAGGTAGCCCCAGATGGGGAAAGCATGGAGGAAGGGACACCCGGATCCTCTGTGGAATCTTTGGATGCAAGTGTCCAGGCTAGTCCTTCACAACAAAAGGATGAGGAAACCGATAGAGGTGCAAAGGAACTTGTAAAGTGTGACTGCTGTTCAGATGATCTGGCTCCACAGCATGTGTGTATGCACAAGCTGGAGCTAGCACTTAACATGATGAAAGGTCTTGATTATAAACCCATCCAGAGCCCCCGAGGGAGCAGGCTTCCTATTCCGGTGAAATCCAACCCGCCTGGAGTCAGGCCTGGCGATATCCTGACGGATGGAGTTAGTTCCTGTTTCCTTAGCAGGTCTTTGAAACCCTTTTACAAGACACCTGTCAGTTACTCCTTGGAGATTTCGAACCTGCAGGAGCTGTGGGATGATCTCTGTGAAGAATATTTACCACTCCGCTTCCAGGTATACAGAATGGCTACATAGCGCCTTCTTGATTATAATAATTATCCAGCCTTAACCTTCACGTGGTTTTTTGTCTGGATAAAGATTAATAAAATTCTCAACTTGAGACAATCATTGAGCCCATTTTTGCTACACCTCATGCTTGTGTCCCATTTAGTACATGTAATTCATAATCAAATAATTTGCTTTTCACAATCCTCTTTCTAGCAACATCTTTTAGCCTTTCTATTAATTACCAAAATTGCAGACCTTTTAAGACAAAAAAAGTAAAGATTCCTAATTCACTTTGACCCCATGAAAACATATATCTTATTTCTCTTTCTTTTTTTTTTTTTTGTATTTTTCTGAAGCTGGAAACGGGGAGAGACAGTCAGACAGACTCCCGCAAGCGCCCGACCGGGATCCACCCGGCACGCCCCCCAGGGGGTGACACTCTGCCCACCAGGGGGCGATGCTCTGCCCCTTCGGGGAGTCGCTCTGCCTCGACCAGAGCCACTCTAGCGCCTGGGGCAGAGGCCAAGGAGCCATCCCCAGCACCCGGGCCATCTTTGCTCCAATGGAGCCTTGGCTGCGGGAGGGGAAGAGAGAGACAGAGAGGAAGGAGGGGGGGAGTGGCCCCCCGCACGCCAGGCCGACGCTCTACCGCTGAGCCAACCGGCCAGGGCCAACATGTATCTTATTTCTGGCACTAGAACTCTTCCCTCCTCCCCTCTTCTTTTTTTGTTTTGTTTTTATTTTTGATTTGTAGGTGTTTTCTTTCATTCAGTAAGGGTGTTTGTTCTCTCTGGAGTTTTATCCAAGGTATGCCTCAAACTTATTAGAGCAGAGGATAAAGGTTTGGGGAAACCTATTAATTCACCGAAATACTGTAACATCCAGGCAATAGTTATACTAAATTAATAGGTCATTTGAGGACTAATGGTGACTTGCTCATAAAAGAGATTTGGGAATTCAAGTGTTGTCATTTAAAATCTTAAGACAACTTTTCACAGCCAGTTTGTCTATTGAGCTCCTTTAGAAGATGTTTGATGCTAAGAAAGGAATCATCCATTATCAAGTGAATTTCTAAATGACTAGAAGATGGCAGTTGATTTTTTTTTTTTTTTTTTTAACAGAGACAGAGAGAGAGTCAGAGAGAGGGATAGACAGAGACAGACAGACAGGAACAGAGAGATGAGAAACATCAATCATCAGTTTTTCATTGTGACACCTTAGTTGTTCATTGATTGCTTTCTCATATGTGCCTTGACTGTGGGCCTTCAGCAGACCGAGTAACCCCTTGCTGGAACCAGCGACCTTGGGTCCAAGCTGGTAAGCTTTTACTCAAACCAGATGAGCCCGCGCTCAAGCTGGCAACCTCGGGGTCTCCAACCTGAGTCCTCGGCATCCCAGTCCGACGCTCTATCCACTGCGCCACCGCCTGGTCAGGCACAGTTGATCTTAATTTAAGTTGTTTATGTCTGGCCAGTTGATTTTCATGACAGCTTTTAAATTCAGCTTCCTACAAGGACCTGACAGATGCTACTATATTTTGTTTCTGCAGCAACAGTGAATGCTAGGTTATTTACTTTGTGGAACATGTGGCAGGTTCTACTTGATACAGATTCTTTACTGATACTATTGTGAAGGTGGATATTCTAGAAGGTGTTTTTGGAAAGCCTGCCATAGCCAACATCATCCTACAAACTTACAGCTAGATAACAAAGGAAACTATAGATTGTCACTTGAAATTTTTTGAAAAGTCATGTTATTATATAGGAAATTTGCATCACAGTGACAAAATTGGTAGAAACAGTATGTATGTTTCAACAGTTATGAAAAGGTTTTAAATGTTTTCGTTTGTGTAAAGTATCGAGTATTAGTTAGTATGCCTAATGCTTGGGCTGCTTTTCTGTTGCTTCCTTTGTTTAGAGTGCAGCCTCACAGCTAAATTTGGACATTCCAGGATTTGTGTGACCAGACATAGATGTCACAAATTAAACATGGTGTTTTCATGTTAGGATTTTTAAAAGTAGTCTAGGCAGGGTGGGTAGAAAAAAACTGTTTTTACCCCCTCATAGATGGTCTATATTATAGAAAAGTAGAGACTTAGAAAATTGCAGAACACAAGAGTAATTTTTAAATACACATTTAATTGAAAATACTGTCCTTTGGTGCCTGCACTCATTAAATTTTGGTGTTGGAAAGGATGTTAAAGATCATCTCATGCAGGTCCTCAGTTTAGAGATATGGGAAGCTTATGTTTTAAATAACAGCCCAGGCAGAGCCAAAGATCCCTAACCATTCTCAGCCAAGACCTTTTTTCATTTCTGTATATTACATTGCCTGCTATACATTGAATTAAATTTTAAACAAAGCCCTTTTCTATTGTATAACCTGAGGGTTCCAGGAGGATTCTTGAGGGATTCTGTGAAGAAAATTGAGCACACTTAAGTAATGTTGACTGTATCTTTAGGTCAAGTCCCTTTACTTCACTAAATCTGGACATTAAAAAAATAATCGTTTAAAACAATAGTTTATGACCTTTCTGCTGTCACCTGGCTTACATTCTTTGCTGTTGAATGATAAAACATCTAGAAGAGGGAGAACATAATATTCAGCTCGAATTAAGGCATTTAATTATTATGCCATTTTCTCCATGTGGGGAAAAATACAAAGATAAACGGCTCAACGTGTAAATAAAATGTATATTTTGGACCCCTGGTCTGTTCTTTAGATGGAGTTGACTTTTAATTTTAAGCTCCCTATGTCTGTTGTGCTTTATGGCAAAGCCAGAGCAAAGTGGAACAAAAGGCAAACTGGGTTTTTTCTATTTCTCTGAGAAAATGGGGAAAGAATAGAAATAAATGTAAATTATTTTTCATAGTTGTCTTTTTAGTTTGTAGAAAGAAAAAAAACCATGAAAGAAAAAAGATTTCCTTTAGTTATATTCTACTATAAATATGAAGAAAACCTTTTATCCTGAGAGCAAGATTGTTCTGTAAGGTCATTTTGAGTCCTTTGTTTAATCCTCTGCTTATCCCATTGTGTGCACTATTAAAATGTCACCATCACAATGCCTCCTGATTGCTCTTCTTCTCTCTCTTTTTTTTTCTTCTTTATATTAAAGACACAGCAACAGTGTCATTCTCCTGCTTACACGTTTTCCAGTATTATATAAGTTGACTTACTTGCCTTCTAAAAAATTTATGCCTTCTACAGAATTATACCCAAGGTTGCTTAAATATCTAAAGAAAGGTTTGAAGCCTTATTCTAGCTCAGCGGTAGTCAACCTGGTCCCTACCGCCCACTAGTGGGCGTTCCAGCTTTCATGGTGGGCGGTAGCGGAGCAACCAAAGTATAAATAAAAAGATAGATTTAACTATAGTAAGTTGTTTTATAAAGATTTATTCTGCCAAATTTAGCGAAAATCCGACATAAAGTACTTGGTAAGTAATTATTATCAATATTATATGCTTTAACTTGCTGTAACTCTGCTTTATAAATTTTATAAAGTAAAGTTACTTCCCTACTTTAAAAATCACCATTACTGTGGAACTGGTGGGCGGTTAGAAAATTTTATTACTAACAGAGTAAACAGATACAAAAGTGGGCGGTAGGTATAAAAAATTGATTGCCCCTGTTCTAGCTGGTAATTATTCCTTCTTTATTGTCTGGCCCAGCACTAGGAAAGCTATGATAGGAAGAGTGTGGTTCCTTAGTAAACACCAACTCAAGTCTGGCCCATGTGCAATTTCCTTTTCTGTCTACATTCAAAGAGCACACATCTTTGTTTCAAGCTTTGCAATGCTAGGGTCTGCTCCTGTCTGACCGTAAGTCAATTATTACCCTCAGAGTTTAGGTACGTAACATAAATCAGGCCCTTTGGAGTGCAGGTCCTTTGGAAGGTGTGTTAGATGCTGGTCAAAGATTAGACCTTTATATTTATGCTAGCTGATGCTTCTTATGTATCTCCTCCTATTGAAAACAGGATAGAAAATTACAGCAGCTTGAGAACTATGACTTGCTATTGTGATGACTAGAAAAGTGCCAAGAGAAATGCTATTAACCCAGAAGATCTAAATGACTGCCTTTCAGCCTAAAGGACTTACAATATGCGTTAGCCCTGGAAGCAATTCTTTTTTTTTTTCTTCTGTTACTGGATTAGTCCTAACTGAATCAAAAGCAGCTTAATTAAAATTATTACCACATGATTTTACTAACTGATAGTCTAGAGACTAACACTGACCAGCCAAATTAAATAGCACTGCTTTCAAGCTCTAAAATTTTCATAGGTGCAATTGGTTTATGTACTTGAGAATTCACAAGAATTCACTATGAGCTGTTGATCAAGAGAGACAGTGCTTTTCTGGCATTCTGTGATCTGAAAGGACATTTTCTGAGATGTAAAATAATAGAGTATTATGAATAAACAAGAACCAAACATCTTCCAGCTTTTAGGTCAGTACATGATTGAATTGGGAGTTTCTTATAACAGTTTATGCCAAGGTGGGTTCAGATGAGATCCTGATTCATATGTACTTATCTATGATATTCTTTGGCTTTCATGCTGCTTTTGGAATATCTGCATTCAATATCTATCTATCTATCTATCTATCCATCCGTCCATCCATCTATCTATATCTATCTATCTGGTCTTATTTCTAAGAGAGCCACTGAAGGATTAGAACATTTGCCTGAGAATTAGGAGACAGGCCTATTTTTTGTTTGCTTTTTATTGTTTTTTATTTACTAAACAAAATCTTTTGGTCTCTATAATATTTCAGGTATTACAGTAGGGAGTGGGTGGTTTTATAGAGGTGAAGGTACAGTACCAAGTTTCAGTTTAATTGGAACCTTTTCCTGATTTCCTGTGTAGCTTTGGACAACTTACGTCTCTTAAGTCACAATTTCTTCAAATGTAAGATGGGATTGGACCAGATGATTGGTGTTAAAAGTTTTCTTCACAGCGCTAAGATTCTTGAAAGTGGCATAGATATGACCACCTTTCCTGCTTTATTAAACTTGAGACTGTTTTCTCTAATTCTGTTTGTTATAGTTTAAATTTGAAAAATATCTTATAATAGACATTATTGATAAGTTGTTTTACTGGAGGAAGTAAGCCAAGTTTTGTAGACAGTGTTTTACCATTAAACTAAATGATAAAATTATTTGTCTTTTCAAATTGTTGTACCTAGCTATTAAGTAGTTTACCTCTCCCATGTGTGACATAATCCACATTGCTTCAGGGCAAGGCTCCCTGTTCTATCATAACAAATATCTCAATTTTTTTAGGAGTCATTTTCCTTGCTTCTTTTCTCTTTTTCTCTCTTCCACCATCCAGTCCTGTTGACTGTCCTTTCAGACTGTATTTACCCATTTCCCTTCCCATCTGTTACTACCACTATAATCCAGGTTGTCTTTCACTATATTACTGCAACTGCATCCCACCTAGTCTCTCTGTTTCTACTACTGTCCCCCACAATCCACTCATCACAGAGCAGCTTGAGCAACCTCCTAAAAAATCAAATGTGATTGGATTACTTTTCTGTTAAAACACTGCCATGAGAGTGAAATTCAATCTCATTGACCCTGGTGTAGAAAAGTTTTGTATGACTTAACCCCTGCCGCCTTATCCACCTCACCGTATATGACTATCCCCTTTGCCCATTATGCTCTGTCCCTGTGCTGTCCAGCAAGGTAGCCATGAGCCTATTGTGGCTATTGAGCACTTGAAATATGGCTAATCTGAATCAAGATGTACTGAGTGTAAAAAGTATACCCCTAATTTCTAAGACTTAGTATGAAAAAAATGTAAAGTATCTTGTTAATAATTTTTATATTGAATGCATGTGTATGATAGTATTTTGGATATGATGTATTGAGTTAAATAAGATATTTTATAAAAATTGCATTCACCTATTTATTCTTACTTTAGCCAGTGAAGATACTAGAAAATTAAAAATTACATGTATGGCTCATTATATTTCTATTGGAAAGCAAAATTCTAGTCACTTAGGCCTTTCTCTTTCCCAGGCTCATATCATTTCCATTAGCTGTTCTATTTACCTAGCTTGTCCTATAGACAGATCTTTGCAAGATGGGCGCCATGTCATTTACATGTCCACTTAAATGTTGCCATATAGAGACTTTCTACTGATCACCCAATTTGTAGTAAATTAGTCACTTAACCATGCTTTCTATTTTACTGCATAAGGCTTGTTACTATCTGATATTTTATGCATTTCCTTGTTCCTTTATTTACATAGCTCCTCATTCTGACTTCCACAGTGCTTTATGTACTGTGGCATCTACCAGATGTGATAGATAGTATAGGGCGGGAGTGCACTGAGCCGAGGAGATAGTAATACATGGTGAAGTAGAAGAATTGATAGAGCCCTGGAGGAGTAGAAAAGATTTTTCCTCTGAAATCTTTATGTTCCCAGTCAGTTTCTGGCAGAGAGGGATTCAAGGTAAGCTGTAGTTCCACTGCCTGCAAGGTGGTAGTCAGAGCTTGAAAGAGTGAAGGAAAGAAAACATGCATAGCAGTTGCCTTTTTTCTCCTCATGGTTATATTTTTTCTAATTGGAGTAGGGGTGGGGCGGGGAGGGAGGAGATGAAAGTAATGCCCAAGAGTTCCTAAAGCTTTATTTTAGTAAGTACTAGTAGCTCATAATGAATATGTTCATCTTAGTCTGATTAATCATCCCATGTATAAATAATATAATTTGTTTTTTTTTCGAATGAATTGTTTTGGTAAGTTGCTATAAGATATACCTCCTTCTCAGACCACTATGGATTGTAAAGTTAATTTCTAAATATTTTTACTTTTTATTTTGAAATAATTAAAATTTAGAGAAGTCATAAGGGAGATACAGAGGACGTCCATATTCACCAGTTGCCTAATGTCTTATTACATTGGCTCCCACTGTCTATATAGACACATTTTTATTTTTTCAATTTCTGAACCATTTGGGATTTAGATGCAGATATTATGCATCTTTACACTAAATACTTCAGCATTTAAAGACAAAGATGACTCTTATAAAATGACAGTTATTTAGCATTGATAAAATGCTATTATTTAATGTATAGTCCATATTCAAAATTTGCCAGTGTTTCCAATCATGGGGATAGGCACGTCATAGAAAGATAGTTGGAATAAAACTTTTCCTCTCTGAGGGATGGCATAAGTTGGATCAGTGTGCCTTTTGAATTTCCTGATTGAAAACAGGATAAAGTGAATATTCAATATCATAAGCATTTTCTGCTTTGAATTCTCCCCTCTCTTTAAACTCTGAATTAATTGCTTTAACTGAGTAGTAGTGTTTGAGTTTGTAGGGAGATTAGGAAGGGAAGCTAGGGGGTATAGTAAGAATGGAATTGAATCAGTACTGTCTTCAGGAATTCATACTCATAATTTATGCAACAACTCCAGTTTTCTCATTCTCAGGCAAAAGATGCTATAAACATTGGAAGATAAAATTTATTGTTGGCTACCTTTAACTCAACTTCTCTTGCTGCTTCTTCCTAGCCCATGACTGAAGAGTTACTCAAACAACAAAAGGTGAATTCAGATGAGACCATTATAATTCAACAGCCTGTATCTGATTCCCACTTTGCAGAACTTCAGGAAAAAATCCAGCAAACAGAGGCCACCAACAAGGTATGATCACCACCAGGCCCTCAGAGATCACAGTCTTTCCTGAGAATGTGACTGGCTCTAGCTGAGTCTGTTAAATTCTCTGACTAGGACTTGGAAGATGGATACTGTGTATTTCTGGTAATATTTGACTTAAAAGTATAGTTTTCGGCCCTGGCCGGTTGGCTCAGTGGTAGAGCGTCGGCCTGGCGTGCGGGGGACCCGGGTTCGATTCCCGGCCAGGGCACATAGGAGAAGCGCCCATTTGCTTCACCACCCCCCACCCCCTCCTTCCTCTCTGTCTCTCTCTTCCCCTCCCACAGCCAAGGCTCCATTGGAGCAAAAATGGCCCGGGCGCTGGGGATGGCTCCTTGGCCTCTGCCCCAGGCGCTAGAGTGGCTCTGGTCACGGCAGAGCGATGCCCCGGAGGGGCAGAGCGTCGCCCCTGGTGGGGGTGCGGGGTGAATCCTGGTCGGGCGCATGCGGGAGTCTGTCTGACTGTCTCTCCCCGTTCCCAGCTTCAGAAAAATACAAAAAAAAAAAGTATAGTTTTCTATTTCTCATCAGGATTTTAACCTGGTGCCTTCTAGGTCTGTGATTAAAACTTGAACATAGCCTGACCAGGCGGTGGCACAGTAGATAGAACGTTGGACTGGGATGCAGAGGACCCAGGTTCGAGACCCCGAGGTCACCAGCTTGAGTGCGGGCTCATCTGGCTTGAGCAAAAAGCTCACCAGCTTGGACCCAAGGTCACTGGTTACTCGGTCTGCTGAAGGCCCGCGGTCAAGGCACATATAAGAAAGCAATCAATGAACAACTAAGGTGTCAAAACGAAAAACTGATGATTGATACTTCTCATCTCTCTCCGTTCCTGTCTGTCTGTTCTTCTCTCTGACTCTCTCTCTGTCCCTGTAAAAACAACAACAACAACAAAAAAAAACCTTGAACATAATTTTTAACTGTATTCGGTGTCAACGCAGTAGGTTTGTGCTTTTGAATTTAGCTTAACTTTTGACCTCTACTGATGTTAAAAGCCTGTGGATTTTAACATCTGCTTAGAAAAAGAGTCCCATAATTTGGGATGCTGAGCTTCTGGCCTGTTGTAGTCCTGCCCTAGATTAGATAGCAGAAGCTCCTTGGTTTTTGTGTGAGGGAACCACAGTGGATCACGTGGACCAGTGCCCGGTATGGCTGCCATCATGGAGAAAGCACAGTGCGTGAGAATTGAAGCAATTAGATCAGGGGTAGTCAACCTTTTTATACCTACTGCCCACTTTTGTGTCTCTGTTATTAGTAAAATTTTCTAACCACCCACTGGTTCCACAGTAATGGTGATTTATAAAGTAGGGAAGTAACTTTACTTTATAAAATTTATAAAGCAGAATCACAGCAAGTTAAAGCATATAATAATAATTACTTACCAAGTACTTTATGTTGGATTTTTGCTAAGTTTGGCAGAATAAATCTTTATAAAACAACTTACTATAGTTAAATCTATCTTTTTATTTATACTTTGGTTGCTCTGCTACTGCCCACCATGAAAGCTGGAACGCCTACTAGTGGGCGGTAGGGACCAGGTTGACTACGACTAAATCAGAGTGTGGAAGGAAGTATGTCATGTTTCCTTCTACTTTCTTCTGCTGATTGGCTTAGGATGTTAATGGTCACTGTATGTGGGGAAATTAACAAGAAATATTCCCCCAAGAAATCCTTTAAACCTAAATGTGAGGGACGATTTTATGGCTGCATTTGAGGTTAAAAGAAATCACTGACCTGACAAACCACTGTACTTTTCTGAATTCAGATTCTTCAAGAGAAACTGAATGAAATAAGCTGTGAACTTAAATCTGCTCAAGAGTCATCTCAGAAGCAAGATGGTATCATTCAGAACCTGAGAGAAACTCTGAAAAGCAGGGAAAGTGAGGTAAAGTATTTGTCAATCAAGGACCTGCGAGGAAGTGATTTGTCACATCCAAATCACCATATATTCTATATTTTTGTACAAATGGATATTGGCAGACTAACATCTTACCCCAGGGAAATTGTAGCTTAACCTAAATTGTTGTTTCAGAATAGTCCTATTACCAAAATTAGTACAGGCAAGAAAATGGAATTCATATTTAGTGTACTAACATGGTTTGTATTCCCACTCTCCTTTTCAGATTGAGGAGTTGTACCAGGTGATTGAAGGTCAAAACGACACAATGGCCAAGCTTCGAGAAATGCTGCACCAGAGCCAGCTTGGACAGCTTCATGTATGTGGGTTCACACAGGCAAGACTCCCGTGGAGGGTGTGCCATTCTCTGTCAGTCTTATTTTGTTGGTCTCAGCCACCCAGTGCCCACTACCCTTGTGATCATGATTCTTACTCTTTGCAGAGTGCAGAGGGAACTGCTCCCGCTCAGCAGCAGGTGGCTCTACTTGACCTTCAGAGCACTTTATTCTGCAGCCAGCTGGAAATCCAGAAGCTCCAGAGGGCCGTGCGGCACAGAGAACGCCAGCTGGCTGAGGCCAAGCGCAGTATGCAGTTTGTAGAGGCTGCAGCCCACGAGCAGGAACAGCAGAAGGAGGCTTCTCAGAAACATAACCAGGTAAGCCATTAATCATTCTGTGGCCCTGCCTGCCGACTTTGCTCTGATGATAAAATTTTATCAGGACAGTCAATGTTGAAACCTTTAGTCACTTGCTTAATCTGAGTAATTCAGTTCAACATTTGTTGCCCTCATACTGTGTGCTGAATATTGGGCTGTGTTCCAGAAAATCAAGAGTGAATATCACAGGCAATTTTCTCATAAGTTACTTGTAATTTTTTAAAAAAATACTTTATTTATTGATTTTTAGAGAGAGGGGGGAGAGAGAAAGAGAGAAGGGGGAGGAGCAGGAAGCATCAACTCCCATATGTGCCTTGACCAGGTAAGCCCAGGGTTTCGAACCGGCGATCTCAGTGTTCCAGGTCGACGCTTTATCCCACTGCGCCACCACAGGTCAGGCCTACTTGTAATTTAGTATAATACAGTCACGTAGAATTTCAGTGTGGTAAGTGCTGTAGGCAGGATGAGTCTGGGGCCCTCTACAAAATAGAGGAGGCAGAGGAAGGGAGTCTCGGAAAGCTTTATGAAGGAGACAATATATGAAGTTATTCTTTTTTTGTGTGTGTAACAGACAGAGACAGACAGGAAGAGAGAGAGAAGCACCAATTCTTCATTGCGGCACTTTAGTCATTCATCGATTACTTTCTTATTTGTGCCTTGACTGGGGGTTAGAGCAGAGCGAATGACCCCTTGCTCAAGCCAGTGACCTTGGGCTTCAAGCTAGTGACCTTTGGGCTCAAATTGGTGAGCCCGCGCTTAAGCCAGCAACTCAGGGTTTCGAACCTGTGTCCTCTGCCTCCCCATCCAACACTCTATTCGCTGAGCCACCGCCTGGTCAGACTGCAGTTATTCTTAAAGGATGGGTATAAGTCATTGAGAAAGAAATGGGGGAAGAACAACCAAGGTCAAAGGAATGGCATGCACCATTAACTGTGTATATTTTTAAATAAAACACATAATTTTTAATGGTTTCTTCATCTTGTTAGATTAGAGCATATACTATCATTTTTTTTTTTTAGATTTAAAAGGATGGTAGAAATATCCTATCCTTGAGCTTATTATAAAGGATCCAGGTTAACTCTGAGGCAGTTGCGGTGCTGTCTCTGCAGTCTCAATTAGTCCTGTCTGCTCCAACCCAACAGGTACTCAGCTTGTTGGTGGAGAGTCTTAGAAAATGAGAATAATAAAGATAAGTGGACTTTGAGATTCCAAGATGGCAGCGGAGTAGGCAGACAAACAGACTACCACCTCCCATGACCAAACAAATTAATTTAAGAACAACCATCGTTTAAAACCAACTTTGGATTAAAAGATCAGGACTCGAAAACCAAGGAGCACAGAAGAATCCACAGCAGTCCTGGTAGGGAGTGCGGGGACATGGTGGGGGCTCTCTCATTCCCAGGAGCAAGGCGAGGCTGAGGCTGAGGGTCCAGAAGGGCTCTCGTTGCAAGGAGAGGTGGGGGTCCTCAGTCTCAGGACCAGAGCCTCAGGCTAGAAACACAGGAACTGGAGGAGACAGCCTGACAGCATTGAGTGGGGAGAAGAGCGAGAGTTCTGTCTGTGGGAAGTGGCTGGCAAAAGAAAGTGCACAGAAAATATGCTCACAGCCACTTGCTTGGGACTCCGGGGGCATGGAGGGCTGAGAGGACTGGTCTTGCATGAGGAGAGTGGGGAGAGTGAGACACGGGGAACAAACAGTGATGGGGAGAAGAAAATTTGAGCTGAGCTAACTCATTCTCCAGTGCCCAGGCAGCCATAGCTGGGAAAGGGGTTGCTCCCTCCACCCTGTACAAGTCTAGTGTGGAACCAGTTGACCCACCTCCAAAAAGCTTTCCAGCTCCAATAAGCAGGAAAGGTTGTTCAGAAAGGAGGAAGTAAAGGGGAGGGGCAGTGACTCAGTTTTCCAGGGAGATCTGAGCTACACCTCCCCCTTCATACTAAGAACACACACCACCCCCAGAGAGGCACTGGTCAGAACACACTTTCAGTTTTTTAGAGGCCACACCCACCACATTCCTGGACATAGTTTCAGCTGGGGCTAAAAGCAAAAACAACAACAACAACAAAAAACCCCAAGATATGCCCACTTCTCCCCTCCTAAACAGAGAAGCCCCCTGCTGGGATCAGCAAACATAGATGCTTCCTGCTGGACTTGGCAAACAGCAGGGAAATTAAGACTTTTAAGCGGCTCTACTAGTTAAGGAGAATTAAAATCCAAGCAACCAGCAGAGACTGAGGAATAAAGTCCTGGAGAAGAAACCACATTCCATAAACCAACCTCAGACCCACAACTCTTAACAAGCTTGCAAACCACACACAGAAAGAATGGGAAGACAGAGGAATGTAAACTATATGAATCAAGAAAAAAAACCAGAAAAATAACTGAATGAGATGGAAGTAATCAAATTACCAGATGCAGAGTTTAAAATAATGATTGTTAGGATGTTTAAGGATCCTAAGCTAGAATGGATGGACCTAATGAGCAACTAAATAAAGAAATTGCAAGCATCAAAAAGGACACTGAAATCAAAAAAGAATCAATCAGAAATAACAATTACAATATCAGAAATAAAAACTACACTAGAAGGAATCAACAGTAGGCTGGATGAAGCAGAGGATCGAATCAATGAATTAGAGGACAAGATAAACAAAAACACAGAAACAGCAGCAAAAAGAAAAGAGGTTCAAAAAGGCTGAGGAAACTATAAGACAACTCTGTGACAATATGAAGAGAAATAGCATCCGCATCATAGGGGTTCGTGAAGGAGAAGAGAAAGAACAAGGGATAGAGAAACGTTTGAAGAAATCATAGCTGAAAACTTTCCTAAATTGATGAAGGAAAAAAGTCACACAAGTTCAAGAAGCACAGAGAGTCCCAATAAAAAGAAACCCAGTGAGGCCTACATCAAGACACATCATAATTAAAATACTAAAGTTAAGAGATAAAGAAAAAATACTATTAGCAGCAAGAGAAATGAAGTCAATTACCTATAGAGGAGCCCCCATAACGATGACATCCGACTTTTTAACAGAAACACTTGAGGCCAGAAGGGAATGGCAACAAATATTTAAAATAATGCAGAACAAGGTCATACAACCAAGACTTCTTTATCCAGCAAGATTATTGTTTAAAATTGAAAGAGAAATAAAAAGCTTCTCAGACAAAATAAAAACTCAAGGAATTCATTACAACCAAACCAGTACTGCAGAAAATGTTAAGGGGCCTGCTGTAGAAAGAGCAAAGGAAAAAAAATCGAGAAAAAGGATTATAGATCTAAAGAATAAAATGACAACAAACAACTACATATCAATAATAACCTTAAATGTAAATAGATTAAATGCTACAATCAAAAGACATAGGGTAGCTGCATGGATAAGAAAACAGGACCAGTACATATGCTGTCTAAAAGAGACACACCTCAAAACAAAAGCTAAACATAGACTGAGTAAAGGGATGGAAATAAATATTTCATGCAAACGGAAAGGAAATAAAAGCTGGGGTAGCAATACTTATATCTGACAAAATAAACTTAAAAAAAAAGGATATAGTAAGAGAAAAAAAGGTCACTACATAATGATAAAAGGAGCATTACAACAGGAAGATATAACTATTATGAATATATATGCCCCTAATATAGGAGCACCTAAATATAAAACAGATTTTGATGGACAAAAAAGGCAAGATTAACAGCAATACTATAATAGTAGGGGATTTTAATACCCCACTAATATCATTGGATAGAATCTCCAGACAGAAAATTAACAAAGAAACAGTTGCCTTAAATGACACACTAGATCAACTGGATTTAATAGATATCTTCAGAACCTTTAACCCCAAAGCAGCAGAATATATATTCCTTTCAAATGCTCATAGTACATTCTCTAGGACAGACCACACGTTAGGACACAAAACAAGTCTTAATAAATTTAAGAAGATTGAAATCGTATCAAGCACCTTCTCTGACCACAACGGCATGAAACTAGAAATCAACTACAATAGAAAAACTGAAAAACATTCAAACACTTGGAGACTGAATAGCATGCTATTAAATAATGAATGGGTTAACAATGAGATCAAGGAAGAAATAAAAAAATTTCTTGAAACAAATGAAAATGAACATACAACAACTCAAAATTTGTGGGACACAGTAAAAGCAGCCCTGAGAGGGAAGTTCATAGCATTACAGGCATAGCTTAAGAAGCAAGCAAAAGCTCAAATTAACAACTTCATCTTGCACCTAAAAAAACTAGAAAAAAACCCAGCAAGTAAAGTTAAGAGGATGTAGAAGGAAAGAAATAAAGATCAGAGTGGAAATAAATGACATAGAGGCAAAAAAAATCCCAACAAACCAAAACAAAACACCAATACAGATCAATGAAACCAAGAGCTGGTTCTTTGAAAAGGTAAACAAAATTGATGAACCTTTATCCAGATTTTCCAAGAAAAAAAGAGGGCTCAAATAAATAAAATTAGAAATGAGTGAGACGTAACAACTGACACAGCAGAAATTCAAAGGATTGTAAGACAATACTGTGAAGAACTGTATGCCCCAAAATGGGACAACCTTGATGAAATGGATAAATTCCTTGAAAAATATAAGCATTCAAAAATCAGTATGGAAGAATCAGAAAACCTAAACAGACAGATTACACCAAAAGAGATTGAAACAGTTATCAAAAAACTCCCAACAGGGGCCTGACCTGTGGTGGTGCAGTGGATAAAGCGTCGACCTGGAAATGCTGAGGTTGCCAGTTCGAAACCCTGGGCTTGCCTGGTCAAGGCACATATGGGAGTTGATGCTTCCAGCTCCCCACTCCCCCGTCTCTCTCTCCCTCTCCCTCTCTCTCCTCTCTAAAATGAATAAATAAAATAAAAATTTATTTAAAAAAACCCAAAAACTCCCAACAAACAAAAGCCCTGGGCCTGATGGCTTCACAGGCGAATTTTACCAAATATTCAAAGAAGAACTAACTCCTATCGTTCTCAAGCTATTTCAGAAAATTCAAGAGGAGGGAAAACTTCCAAACTCCTTTTATGAAGCGAACATAATCCTTATTCCAAAACTAGGTAAAGACACTACAAAGAAAGAAAACTATAGGCCAATATCCCTGATGAACTTAGATGCTAAAATTCTCAACAAAATATTAGCAAATTAGATCCAGGAATACATGAAAAATAATCATACATCATGATCAAGTGGGATTTCTTCTAGGGAGGCAAGGCTGGTACAATATTCACAAATCAATGTGATTCATCACATAAACAAAAGAATGGATAAAAACCACATGATAATAACAATAGATGCAGGAAAAGCATTTGATAATAATCCAGCACCCATTTATGATCAAAACTCTCAGCAAAGTGGGAATACAGGGAACATACCTCAACATGATAAAGGCCATTTATGACAAACCCACAGCCAACATCATACTCCATAGGCAAAAATGAAAAGCAATCCCCTTAAGATCAGGAACAAGGCAGGGGTACCCCCTTTCACCACTCTTATTCAACATAGTCCTGGAAGTCCTAGTCACAGCAATCAGACAAGAAGAAGAAATAAAAGGCATCCAAATTGGAAAAGAAGTAAAACTATCATTATTTGCTTATGACTTGATACTGTACATAGAAAACCCCTAAAATCTCAGTCAGAAAACTACTGGAACTGATAATGAATTCAGCAAGGTGGCAGGTTATAAAGTCAATATTCAGAAATCAGTGACATTTATATACACCAACAATGAAATGTCAGAAAGAAATATTAAGGAAACAATCCCCTTCACTATTACACCAAAAAAAAATAAAGTAACTAGGAGTAAATTTAACCAAGGAGGTTAAAGACCTGTTCTCGGAAAATTATAAAACATTGATAAAAGAAATCAAGGAAGATACAAATAAGTGAAAGCACATACTGTGTTCATGATTAGGAAGAATAAATAATCATTAAAATGTCTATACTGGCCTGACCTGCGGTGGTGCAGTGGATAAAGCGTCGACCCGAAACAATGAAGTTGCCAGTTCAAAACCCCGAGCTTGCCCAGTCAAGGCACATATGGGAGTTGATGCTTGCTACTCCTTCCCCCTTCTCTCTCTGTCTCTGTCTCTCTCTCTCTGTCTCCTCTAAAATGAATAAATAAATTAAAAAAAATAATTTAAAAAATGTCTATACTACCCAAAGCAATATACAAATTCAATGTAATTCCTATTAAATTACCAATGTCATACTTCAAAGATATAGAACAAATATTCCAAAAATTTATATGGAACCAAAAAAAGAACACGAATAGCCTCAGCAATATTGAAAAGGAAGAATAAAGTGGGAGGTATCACACTTCCTGATAATCAAGTTATACTACAGGCCATTGTACTTAAAACAGCCTGGTACTGGCATAAGAAGAGGCATATAGATCAATGAAACAGAACAGAGAACCCAGAAATAAACTCACATTTTTATTGTCAACTGATATTTGACAAAGGAAGTAAAAGCATACAGTGGAGTAAAGACAGTCTCTTGGCCTGACCTGTGGTGGCGCAGTGGATAAAGTGTCAACCTGGAATTGCTGAGGTCACTGGTTCGAAGCCCTGGGCTCACCCGGTCTAGGAACATATGGGAGTTGATGCTTCCTGCTCCTCCTCCCTTCTCTCTCTCTCTCTCTCTCTCTCTCTCTCTCTTCTTCCTCTCAAATGAATAAATAAAATCTTAAAAAAAAAAAGACAGTCTCTTTAACATGGTGCTGGAAAAATTGGACAAATACATGCAAAAAAATGAAACTAGGGCCCTGACCAGTTGGCTCAGTGGTAGAGCGTCGGCCTGGCGTGCAGAAGTCCCGGGTTTGATTCCCGGCCAGGGCACACAGGAGAAGCGCCCATCTGCTTCTCCACCCCTCCCCCTCTCCTTCCTCTCTGTCTCTCTCTTCCCCTCCCGCAGCCAAGGCTCCATTGGAGCAAAGGTGCCCCAGGCGCTAGAGTGGCTCTGGTCACGACAGAGCAACGCCCCGGAGGGGCAGAGCATCGCCCCCTGGTGGGCGTGCCGGGTGGATCCCAGTCGGGCGCATGCGGGAGTCTGTCTGACTGTCTCTCCCCGTTTCCAGCTTCAGAAAAATGCAAAAAAAAAAAAAAAAATGAAACTAGATCACAGTTTACACCATTCACAAAAATAAACTCAAAATGGATAAAAGACTTGAATGTAAGTTGTGAAACCATGATCATCTTGGAAGAAAACATAGGCAGTAAGCTATCCAACATATCTCGCAGCAATATATTTGCTGATTTAACTCCACAGGCAAGTGAAATAAAGGGCAGGATGAACAAATGGGACTATATCAAACTAAAAAGCTTTTGCACAGCTAAAGACAATATGAATAGAATAAAAAGACAACCCACACAATGGAAAAACGTATTCACCAACACATCCGATAAGGGGTTAATAACCAAAATCTATAAGAACTTGTAAAACTCAATACCAGGAAAGTAAAGAATCCAAAAATTGAGCAAAAGAACTGAAAAGACACTTCTCTAAAGAGGACATACAGAAGTCCAATGGGCATATGAAAAAATGTTCATCACTAATCATTAAAGAAATGCAAATTAAAAACACAATGAGATACCACCTCACAGCAGTCAGAATGGTGCTCATTAACAAAGTAACACATAACAAGTGCTGGTGAGGATGTGGAGAAAAGGGAACCCTCCTGCACTGCTGGTGGCAATGCAGACTGTTGCAGCCACTGTGGAAAACAATATGGAGATTCCTCAAAAAACTAAAAATAGAACTGCCTTTTGACCTAGCTATCCCACTTCTAGGAATATATTCTAAGAATGACAAATCACTGATTCAAAAGAAGAAATGCACCCCCATGTTTATTGGAGCATTGTTTACAATAGTCAAGATCTGGGAACAGCCAAGTGGCTGTCAGTGGACGGGTGGATTAAAAAGCAATGGTACATATACACCAATGGAATACTACATGGCCACGAAAAAGAAGGAAATCTTACACTTTGTGGCAACATGGATGGACCTGGAGTCTATTATGCTAAATGAAATAAGCCAGGCAGAGAAAGAAAAATATCATATGACCTCACTCAAATGAGGAATCTAATGAACAATGAGAACTGAGGAACAGAATAGAGGCAGAGAAAGCGTTAAAGAGTCCAGAGGGAAAGGGGAAGAGAGGAGGGGATCAAATAAAGGAAAGACATTAGTGAAAGTATATAAACATAGCACAGAGAGCTAGAGAGCAGGATAGTAAATCATGGAGAAAAGGGTGGAAAGTGGTAGGGGAGGGGGGCAAAAAGGGGTATCAAGGAGAACAAGGGGGGAGTGAGATATATTTGGGCGTACACATGTAACTATGTAAACACAATAAATTAAAACCAATAATAATAAAATAAAACAAAAAAAGGATCCACGTTTACAGTGGAATGGAGTCCTCCTTAGTAGTTTTAGAGGTCTATCATTTTTAAGCCAGAAAATCAGTATTGAACTATATATAATACCAAATCTTAATCCCATCCACACTTCCCACAATGTTCTACAATTTTCTATAATTTCCACAATTTCCAACAATTTCCCATATTCTATTTGATTCATGTACAATATTTCTGAATAATTTTAAGAATGGCACTTTTAGTGTGACCTGTGGTGGCACAGAGAATAAAGTGTTGACCAGGAACACTGAGGTCGCTGGTTTGAAACCCTGGGCTTGCCTGGTCAAGGCACATATGGGAGTTGATGCTTCCTGCTCCTTTCCCCTTCTCTCTCTCTCTGTCTCTCCTCTCTAAAATGAATAAATTTTAAAAAAAAAGGCACATTTAGCCCTGTCAAGGTGCTCAGTGGATAAAGTGTTGCCCAGCACACCAAGGCTATGGGTTCGATCTCCAGTCAGGGCATGTATGAGAAGGAATCAGTGAGTGCACAACTTAAAGAAAGAAAGAAAGAACAACTAAGTGGAACAAGGAGCACTTTCTGTTACTTTATATTTCATTTTACATGTCTGGAATTTTTCTTTTTTCTTTTCTTTTTTTTTGAGAGAGAGGGGACAGGGTATGGAAAGAGAGAGAGAAAGCATTAACTCTTAGTTCCACTTAGTTGTGCCTTGATTGCTTCTCATATGTGCCCTGACTGGGGCTCAGTCCTGTGACCCCAGGGATAGAAGATGCTGTATCCACTGCACTGCTGGCCAGGGCTGTCTGTAAAGTTTTAAGGCCTCCGTAGCTAATGATCATGTGAAAACTTTAGATTGTGTAAAAAAAGAACTTGAGGGTGCATTTGATACCTTGCTTATGTCGTCAGCTTGGCACAAATAAACTTAAAAAATTCAGATAATAATATAACTAACAAAGGGAATCTGTTTAATTCAGGAATTGCAGAAAGCCTTGCAGCAGCTACAGGGAGAACTGCAGAATAAGAGCCAACAGCTTCGTTCCTCAAAGGCTGAAAAGTATAGTGAGATTCGAACCCAGGAGCAACACATTCAGCACCTGAACCAGAGTCTGAGTCACAGAGAGCAGCTGCTTGAGGTGAGTCACATAGTGATTACAGCTGAGACTGGGCACATAGAGCTCTGAAGTTCCTGTTCACATCATCTCAAGATAGCGGTCCACCTGTGCACTAGTGGGAGTAGAGTCGGGTGGGTTTAAAATAATAGAAGGTATAATCTGTGAACCAAGATGCTGACAGGAAGTGTAGGAAAAAAGAAATATAAGCTATAGGCAATAAATAGTCAGCAAATAGCTATTAAGCACCTCTGTGAGACAGAAAGTATGCTAAGTGCTAGGAAGACGAGACATGGCCACTGCTTTCAGTCTAGTAGAAGACATCTGTATAGAAGTTTCCCCAGATGGTAAAAGGAAAGTTTTAGGGGGAAATGAAACAGTAAAAAAAAAAGCAGTGCTCATTTCTACCAGCTACTGTAAGCTGCAGTCATGTTGAATCCCTTACATTTCTCTGTGCATACAGTAGTTTTATAGTATGCATATATTGTGCGTATATTTTTACTCTGTTAGAAGTACCTTCGCCGCCTCTTTACTTGAGCAACTGCTAGTCATTTCAAGATGGAGCAAAAGTAATCTTTTGTGAGATCTTTAGTGACACCTTTAGGCAGAGTTAGACAATACATCCTGTGTTCCCCTAGTACAGGGGTCAGGAACCTTTTTGGCTGAGAGAGCCATGAATGCCACATATTTTAAAATGTAATTCCGTGATAGCCATACAGCGACCTGTGTACTTTACGCACTATCCAATAAAAATTTGGTGATGTCCCGGAGGACAGCTGTGATTGGCTGCAGCCACCTGCAACCATGAACATGAGCAGTAGGAAATGAATGGATTGTAATAAGTGAGAATGTTTTATATTTTTAATGTTATTTTTTTATTAAAGATTTGTCTGCGAGCTAGATGCAGCCATCAAAAGAGCCACATCTGGCTTGTAGGCCATAGGTTCCTGACCCCTGCCCTAGTAGCTAGCTAGCTGTGTGTGTGTGTGTGTGTGTATGTATACTATGTGTTATATTGTGGCTTTGTCATTAATATTATATATCTGTCTGTGTATGGCCACAATCAGACCACTTTTTTATTTTATTAATATTTACCATTGGCTATTTTTGAATATTTCTTTTCGAGCATATATATTTAACTGTCTGCCACGTCTTAAAGAAGTTCTTTACTTCCTGAATACTATAGCCTAATTCCTCCAAAATACTTCATTTATTATGTATCTATACACATACATATATGTGATGCAAAATAGTTAAAAATTTATGTTTTGTATCTCTGCCAAACTGTGGGAAATCACTTTCCCCCTGGAAAGTGATCACATTTTGTTCTTTATCCTGAATAACTAATAAATTGCTTGGCAGAGGATGGGAATTCAGTTAATATTGGATAAGTGAATAAAGGAAAATATTTTGTGGTCTCACTAGGAATTTCGGGAGCTCCTGCAATATCGAGATAATTCAGAGAAATCCCTTGAAGCAAATGAAATGTTGCTTGAGAAACTGCGGCAGCGAATACAAGATAGAGATGTTGCTCTAGAGGTATGTCCCATAATTTTGCTCATGGTGCTATGTATTTGCCCACATAAGTCCTATAGAAATCTGTGTCTACTGATTTGATGCTTTCAGAGTCAATTCTCCATTCCTTTCTATTTGGATTCTTATGAAAAAGGGTGATCAGAATAGTAGCTATTAAGGAGCCTTAGGATTCTTGCTTTCCTTGCAGCGGGCTATAGATGAAAAGTTCTCCACTCTAGAAGAAAAAGAGAAAGAGCTGCGGCAACTTCATCTAGCCATGAGAGAGCGCGATCACGACTTAGAGAGACTGCGTGGAATCCTCTCCTCCAATGAAGCTACCATGCAGGTAAAAGGCACAATCTGCTGTGACTTGGCATCCCTCTCCTTAGATTCCTGAAGCATCATTGTTCTGAAAACCAGCGTATTTGCTTTATAAGAAAAACAATACAAAACCAAAAATTAACAGTTATTAGTTTCATCTTTATAATAAGAAGTGAGAAGTTTTAGCACTTTCATGAAATTTGTAGGGGGAGGCAGTGGATATTCCATACGTGGTCCCAATTAATTTCTAATACTTGTCAATATCTGTATACTTTTACATAACCATCACTAGGGTGCAACTATTGTAGCTTTGTTAATAATGTCACATACATGTCCATGTATAGCCACAACCAGAGAACACTTATTGACTTTATTAATACTTACTGTGGGCTATTTTTGAATATTTTAGAGCTTATGTATCTGACCATTTGCCACTTTAAAGTTCTTCACTTCCTGTATAGTATAGCTTACTTCCTTGAAAATACTTTATTATGTATTTCTCTACAAGCTAGATGAGAGTTTCTAAAAACAAGAAATAGATTACCATGGCATTTTTAGATGAGATACTAAATTTTCTCCTTTTGTAAAATAGTTCATAATATAGGAGATAGTTTAAAAGTAGATTGTGTTTCTAGTATAACCTGACATGTGTGGGGTGGGCCTTTGAGTTATGGTTGCTTTCTTTGTGATTGTAGAGTATGGAAAATCTCCTGAGGGCCAAAGGCCTGGAAGTGGAACAGTTATCTGCTACCTGTCAAAACCTCCAGTGGCTGAAGGAAGAAATGGAAACCAAATTTAGCCATTGGCAGAAGGAACAAGAAAGTATCATTCAGCAGTTACAGACATCTCTGCATGATAGGAACAAAGAAGTGGAGGCAAGACTTTAGTTAACTTGAAGGCAGTTGGTTTAGTGCTTATGTAATTTCAGTCTTAGCTTAGGACTCATGAGGTCTGGGAAGCAGTGATTCAAGTCTTTCATTCCATTCTGTGCCTGGGCAAGTCACTGGCTTTCCTGGGACTTTCATCCCTTCTGTAAACTCAAGGAAACAATTATCTTTCTCAAAGAAATTGTGTGAGGATTAGTGAGATCTAAAAATATACCTACAGAAGGGATTAAGAAGTACTAATTGGTAGTTACAAAATAGTCTCATGGTTGTACAGTACAATACAGGGAATATAGTCAGCAACATTCTAATAACTCTATATGGTCCAGGTAGGTGCTGGAAATATCGAGGGTCACTGTATACAGTACCATATATGACTGTCTGACCACTATAATGTACACCTGAAACTAATACAAAATAGTGTTGAATGTGAACTGGAATTGAAAAATAAAATAAGAATTTGAAATGCACCTACAATATAATGACTAACCTTTATTAGTCATGGTGCTCATGCTATGTCATGTGCCATTTTAAGAGCTTAATAGATATTAACTAGTGAATCCGCACAAGTCTTAATAGATATTAACTAGTGAATCCTCACAAGTCTATGAGGTGCATCCCTCTTTTACAGGTAGAGAAACAGACTTCTGAAGTGAAGTAGCTTGTCCCCACCCATTAACATAGCCCATGAGGAGAGAGCCAGTATGCGGCCCAGGCGGGTGGCTCCACAGCTTCCGCCACCATGACTGCCTCTCAGTGCAGAAGCAGGGACTGCATCTCCCAGCTAATGGATGTAGTGCTCACTGTTCTTTTTCAGCTTATTGTTTTGTGTTCCCCCTATAAAGTTACATTGGGGAGAAAACAAATGAAATAAGTGAACTGCTTGTGTATTTATCCTCAGCTAATATGAATTATTATGTGCCCTTTTGGGAAAAGCAAATTGGGAAAGGTCTTACTTCTGAAAACAGTATGTCAGTTGCCATTACAAGTACTTTCCTGTATTGTTCGTGTTCTTTCACTGAGCGCATGTTTACGGCCTTCTCTGCCAGGCTGTTCTGGATTGGGGAGACAGAAGCAAACGGAACATAGTTACTTGTTCTTCAGAATCTCACAGCTCTTTCTTCTATGATAGACTCCTGTAAGTCCTTTGATATGAGGTAGAGGGCATTCTTTCCTCCAAAACTTAGAGTTTCTTCTGTCTTAGGATGTTAGTGCAAAGCTGCTCTGCAAACTGGGACCAGGGCAGAGTGAGGTGGCCGAGGAGCTGTGCCAGCGTCTGCAGCAGAAGGAAAGGATGCTGCAGGACCTCCTGAGTGACCGCAACACGCTGGTGCTGGAACATGAACTGGAGATTCAGGGCCTGCTCCAGTCTCTGAGTACCCGGGAGCAGCAGAGCCGTGTAAGCACTGCCGCCCAGACCAGGGAGGTGGCACTCAGTGCACTTACTTTCTGTGAAAAGAAAGCGTTTGAACCTTGTAATGTATGTATTTATGTCATTTTACAGTTCACTCTGTTAGGGTTTTTTCCCCTTTAGCCTATTAACTAGATAACAGTTTTACATCAATCATCAAAGTATAAAATATTTTTAGAACACTTTGCATTTGGAAAGGTGCCTAAACAATGCATGTCTCACCCTGGTCCGGGAGCTCAAGTGGATAGAGACAAACTTACATATAGTTCATCTTAATTCTTGTAAGATCTGAGTTAAGAGGAAAAGAAATATTTGCATTTTTTTAAAGCCATGATGAGAATAAATAATCTCATAATAGGGGATAAATTAATCTCAAAATAAGGGTACACAAGTATTTCAAAAGTAAATTTGTAATTTATCCTTGTTTCCATGTACCTTTCTCCTCAAGGCACATTTGACTTGTGCCTGGATTTTAGGGACCAGCTGCTCAGACTCTCCCTAGTCAGTTTTCTGAGGGAACTAGAGTCTTAACCATCTGCTGTGTTGTTTGACGACAGGGTTCTCTGACACTTCTTGTGCTTTGGGAGTAGTGATCCTCCACTCTCGAACTCGCAGGCCCACTGACATCAGTCTATTTTGTTAGAAGCCTGCTGCCATGTGCTTCAGAGTTGCTTCTAGAGTAGAGCCTAGCACAATCATTTTGAATTATTTAAGTCTTTGGAAACAGGCTAATAAGTCTTTATTTGAGTTTTCTTTTTAACTCATTTATAATTTGAAAGAATTAGTCTTTTTTTTTTCAATTATTATTTATTTATTTATTTATTTTTAGATTTTTTTAAATTTATTTATTCATGTTAGAGAGAGGAGACAGAGAGCGAGAGAAGGGAGGGAGGAGCAGAAAGCATCAACTCCCATATGTGCCTTGACCAGGGAAGCCTGGGGTTTCGAACCGGTGACCTCAGTGTTCCAGGTCAATGCCTTTACCCACTGCGCCACCGCAGGTCAGGCAGAATTAGTCTTCTTATACCTCAGAAAGAAATATTATACATTGCGGTGGTAAAATAATGGGACCAGGTCCTGGCCGGTTGGCTCAGCGGTAGAGCGTCGGCCTGGCGTGCGGGGAACCCGGGTTCGATTCCCGGCCAGGGCACATAGGAGAAGTGCCCATTTGCTTCTCCATCCCCCCCTCCTTCCTCTCTGTCTCTCTCTTCCCCTCCCGCAGCCAAGGCTCCATTGGAGCAAAGATGGCCCGGTTGCTGGGGATGGCTCCTTGGCCTCTGCCCCAGGTGCTAGAGTGGCTCTGGTCGCGGCAGAGCGACGCCCCAGAGGGGCAGAGCATCGCCCCCTGGTGGGCAGAGCGTGGCCCCTGGTGGGCGTGCCGGGTGGATCCCGGTCGGGCACATGTGGGAGTCTGTCTGTCTCTCCCCGTTTCCAGCTTCAAAAAAATACAAAAAAAAATAATAATAATGGGACCTAGGAGATGACTGAAATTACAAAAGTTTTTCAACTCAAGAAGAGTAATGATTTTATTCTTTTAGTTCTGCTTCTCAGACTTTACATGCATAACAATTTCCTCAATAACTTTTAAAAACAGAGATTCTCAAGCTCACCCCCAGAGTTAGAAATTAGGAGGTATGGGAGGGGATCAAGAATTTGCATTTTTTCCCCATCATAAAATCTCTTCACAGAGATTTTTAATAAGGCAAGTTAATAATGTATTGATGTCTCTGTGATGGTTATCATCCGAGTCCAAATCTTACTTACTAAAAATTGAAGGTTATTCTTTTATTTCCCTTAGAAATGATGACAGGAGCTCATGTTCTCATGTAAAACTGACCAGATAGCTCAGTTGGTTGGATTATTGTCCCAATATGCCAAGGTTGTGAGTTCGATCCCTGGCTGGAGCACATACAAGAATCAACCAATGAGGCCCCGGCCAGGGCACACAGGAGAAGCCCCCATCTGCTTCTCCACCCCTCCCCCTCTCCTTCCTCTCTGTCTCTCTCTTCCCCTCCCGCAGCCAAGGCTCCATTGGAGCAAAGTTGGCCCCGGGCGCTGAGGATGGCTCTGTGGCCTCTGCCTCAGGCGCTAGAATGGCTCTGGATGCAACAGAGTGACACCCCAGAGGCACAGAGCATTGCCCCCTGGTGGGCATGCTGGGTGGATCCCGGTCGGGTGCATGCGGGAGTCTGACTGCCTCCCCATTTCCAACTTAAGAAAAATACAAAAAATAAAAGAATCAACCAATGAGTGCGCAAATAAGTGGAGCAACAAATCAGTTTTTCTCTCTCCCTTCCTTCCTCTCTCTAAAAAAAAAAATAATCAAATTAAAAATTATAAAAAAAGAAATGGTGATAATTTTCCCCATGGATAGCTTGTGCTATGATATAGATAATGGTTTTAATTCATCATCTTTTACCCCTCCAGTAATTTTAGTCTTAGTTTATTATTTCCAGATGTTCTGATGAAATGCAGACTTTCTGTGTGAGAATGGTCACAAATCATGTTCTAGATCTCTTCCTTGCAATGCCATCAGCTGTTTTAGAAAACAGATTTGTAGTGAATCAGCTGAGTTTGATAGTTTTGAAATTCAGATTCTCCTGCTCATGTAGTGTGATACAAATGTTTCTGTGTAATTGATTCATTCAGTAAATATGTATTGAGTGCCTGCTATGTGCTAAACCCTACCATGGCCATTTGGGATTCAGCACTGAACAAAACATTATAGTACCTTCCCTTAGGAAACTTACATCCACTTGGGGGGTGGGGGGAGAGAGAGAGAGACAGAGAGACAGAGAGACAGTAAGCAGATATATCAGATAATGGTAAGCGCATAATTTTTAAAAATGTAGCATGAGGAAGGGAATTGGGAATAGAAAGAAGATTGCTGTTTTTGATAAACTATGCTGCAAAGGCCAATCTGATAAGGTAGCATTTGGCAAAGACCTAAAGGGAGCAAGTCAAATTAATGTTTTGGTGAAGAACATCTAGGTCAAAAGCACAGTACCCCAGAGTAAAGAAAGACTCTGTTATCCCAACTTAAACCAGAATTGTAACACCTTAGTCTCATAGAGATCTAGCAAAACCAATTTCAGATCATTTTCTCTTTAATAACATTTGTTATATTCAGTTTTTTCCCCAGTATTCTACCCACAGGAGACTCTCCACTCATCAGCTGTTTTTCCCTATAAATTGAAAGCAAGGAAACGATTTTCTAGAGTCGCACTAGCTTCATAAATGGTTGGATTTTAACAAATAACATCAAAATACAAATTTTGTTTTCATTTGACTATTTTTTTAATGTTATGTGTGATTTCCTTACTAGGCTGCCTCAGAGAAGATGGTGCAAGCCCTAATGGAAAGGAATTCAGAATTACAGGCCCTGTGCCAATATTTAGGAGGAAAAGACTTCATGTTGTCCCAAAAAGTCTTCTCTAGCCAGCCAGCAGAAGTGACCTCCGTCAGCCCCCATCTTGGAGAGCAGACAGATCAAGTAAGAACTATAGGCTTGCCTAGATATTCTGAGGCCTAAGTTTGATAATTACCTGAACTGTGTGAGAACATTCCTGCACCTTCCTAAATCCTCTAACTCTTCTGATTTTAAGGGTGCAATGCATACGCCCTCCAGAGGTGAAAGCACTTCGTTGACTACCACAGAGGATACCAGCATACCCAGGTATTCATTAGGTAAGTATCATATCTCATTTCCTTAAGGAAACTCTGTTTTTCCTTTTTATAATTCTCTGTTAATAGGCTTGGCCAAGACTCTTTCCTGTCCTACCTTAATGGAAAAACTAAATTTGGATTCTCCTGAAAGGATAAAGACATGTCTATTCTAGGAAAGACTGCCTTTTCCTTAAGTTGAATTGAGGTGATTGCTCTGGGTACACAATTTAGCCCACGGAAATTGCATCCTCCTTTTCAGATAGCTTTGCTGGGATTCAGAAATGCAGGAGGTAGTGTTTCCAAAGCTGCACAGCAAGACTGTGGGCTGATACCTTCTGGGTATCTTTCAAGAAGACTGAGGACACTCACTGTAACTTAACATCATCTACATTATAGTTTTGGGAGGGCCAGGTGTACATTGAGTCACTTTCCAGGCTTACCTCCGTCCAAGGGATGGTTGTAGGCTTTGAACTCCCTAAAAACAATCTGATTTTGTGGATGGTAGCAGCAAAGTTCAAATGGATCCCTGGGATTAGAGTCTCTGACTTTCTCAGAGCAAAAGGTTGGGCTAACTCCATTCCCTAGTGAGTCCCAGAAGTAAGGACTCACCATGATTACTGAAGTGGTGATTATAGTCCTATGATAAGAAAGGTTTACAACTTTTAATGATATTAAGAATGTAAAAATTTAGTATGTATGTTACAGTGTAGGACAGTGGTTCTCAAAGTGTGCGCCCTAGAAGATTTCCAGGTGTGTCCTATGGTATTCCAGAGAAATATGTGCCTGTTGGGGACCCAAAAACCAACAGGGTTTTTGGAGTTTAGATTTTGGGGGGACAGAGAGGTGTGGGGAATCGGCTGTAAGCTGACAGTCTGCCCAACCTCCCACCTCGCTTGCCTGATTAGTTTGCAAAAGGCTGTTAAGCTGTGGTGCTGGATTGTTTACATTACCTCCCATGTTCCCCAGAAAAACTGTAGGCAAGTTTCTTCTATCCTTTGTTTGGTGTAAAGTTAAGATGATATGTTTGGTGGGGGTTTTGGATTGATAATTAAACATAAGGAATTGTCTCTTAAAGCCTTTTGGATTTCTATAAAAAGAAGAATATGTGGCAATATCTAAAAGAACTTTGAACATTTTACTATAATTTTCAACATCCTATTTATGTGAATTAGGATTTTCTACCCTCAACACAATTAAGAGTAAAAAGAGAGGAATTCTTCAATGTATTGATGAGTAAATGAGAGTTTGCCTTTCAAATATATGCCCAAACATTGAAGAAATCACTAGGACACCTCAGGCTCATGTTTCTCATAAACACAAGAATGAAAACACTTAACACATTTGCGCAGGGACCTGCCGAATTTACTAAATCTTACTAAGAATTTATCTATATATAAAAAGATGACTTTTTTATTTTTTAACCCCTCTTTTTTATAAATTCTAAAAAGCATAACTCAAAAAATGTAACATAAAAATGTTTTTTTTTAATGTCAGAATAAATTTAATTTTGTTGTATTTATTTCATTTAATTACCATAAAAGCACACTTGGACTTTATATTTTTTTCTTTAATATTTGACTTAATTATTACAACATATTTCTTAGAAATTTGTATATAGTGCGCCCACAATTATTTGTAGGATTTTAAATGTGCCCTGACTTCAAAAAGTTTGAGAACCACTGGTGTAGGGCATTATGGAATTCCATAGATAAGTCATACAAGTAGTCATTTTTTAGTAGGAAAACTTTATACTAGTTAAAAAGTAAAGAATGGTGGATTTGTTTAATTTACTCTTTATATACCTTTTCTTTAAAAGTGCCTTTCCCCAACTTAATATTTTGCAAATTTCAAACCTACAGAAAGTAGCAAAAGTAGTATATTGAATACCCCTATACATTTTTATTAAAACTCACCAATTAACATTTTGCCACATTTGCATTATTTCTTTGCATGTACACACACATAGATATGTTTTTTCCGAGCTATTTGAAAATTACTTGTAGACATTATGACACTTCATTTCTAAATACTTCATTATGTATTTCCAAAGAACAAGGGTAGTTATCTATATAACCATAATTACCCAAAACTATAATATAATTGTGTGGATAAACTATAGTTTATTTAATCTTCTTTTTATAGGCATGTAGGTTGTTTGTAGTGTTCTGCTTTTATAAATAACGCTGCAAAGAAAACCTGTGCATATATGTTGTTTTTATTGTTGGAGTGTGTCTTCAAAGTAAATCCCTGAGAAATAAGGCAGCAGAGATCACATGTTAACAGTGATTAAAACTAACACTATTTTTCAATTTAAGGAGACTTGGACATAGTTGTGGTGCTGGAAAAAGAACTGAGTAATGCCAAAGAGGAACTTGAGCTCATGGCTAAAAAAGAAAGAGAAAGTCGGGTGAGTTTTCTAGTGAAGCCTAATTTCTAAATTCTGGTTTTTCTTTCAAAGTAGTTTATATTTAAAAGAATATAGTTCTCAGGTATAATATCTGGGTCCAAATACAATGTATGCCTTTTTTTTCTTTATGGAGAAAAATATCTATTATTTCATATACACCTGACCTCTCCAAGGTGCTTTTGTTTTTATAAATTGGGACTGTTAAAACTTTTTAAGTGCCAAAATAACACAGTTTTCTCTGCCCATTGCTAATTGGAATAAAATACTCGTAAAGTACCTTGGAATAAATGACATTCTGCTCTAAACCTTTAGAGTTATTACTTTAGATCCATGAAATTATGGAAACATGAAACGAGAAATTGAGAATGATCAGTAATGTTTGCCGATTACTTGTTATGTGCAATGCGCTGTATTGAGTACTTAAATTAGCACTAATGCTTACAATTGTATGCAACATAAGTGTTATCAACCCTAGTTTATAGACGAAGAAAGCTGAAACATGGATTTTTTTAAAATATGGAGCTGGGGAATAGTCCTATAATTACAAAATGCCAAAACTAAGATTTAAACTCAGTCTTTTGTGACTTAAAATGCTTTTAAAGTAGTCAGTTCCTGGAACAAATGGTTTTTCCCACCCTTATGCTCTATTTCTAGTTTTAAAGTATTCATCAATTTTCTTAGAAGAGACCTCTCAGCCTTACAGAATTTTTTCCCCTTCTGCCTCCCTATGTAGTTAGTTGTATGTCCAGCTGTGATGCAGAAAAAATATTGGGGTCACACTAGAGTTCCAGACTAAAATTAAAACACCTTATGTTACCATGGCAACTGTGTTAGCCATCGGTCAATGTCATGGTTTCTAAGTGAAGTGCAGCTGGCTAATCTGCATCACTGCTCATTTTTGTTCCAAGTCTTTGGGTTAGTTAGAGCTATCATATAAAGCCTGTGTTGATTTTTGTGATGAAGTTATCGTATTATACCTCATATTTTATCTTTTTACACCATTTATATCCTTATAAACATACTCACATTATATGACTAAAGTTTTGAGGATATGAAATATTGTGGCATTTTTAAAATACCGGTTTTAAAAATCGCGTAGTTTCCCCACCCCCCTTTTTGACTCTACCTTAGCGGTTATAAGCTTATTCATGTCAGATACTTAGTTTCCATATGCTGTTCCTGTTTTTCTCATATATATTCGGTTCAGAGCAGGGCTGCTTTTTGGTTTGGTTCTGTTTTCAGGATTATAAAATTATGACTAAATGGATATTTTGAGTGAATGCTGTTTAACTACATTACTTACCATCCTAGGTCCTTAATCAGCTTCTAACTTCTCAGTTCAATGCCTTGTATTCATTATCGCTTTCCCTCTAATACTAGGTGTCTTCTAAAAGCCATGTAGGTTTTCTCAAATTTCTAAGCATTCTGTCTGCTATCTCGGAATAATAGCAGTACTGGTAACAGTAGTTCTCACTCACTGAGTGCCTGCTCTGCGCCAGGCACTGTGGGTACATCTCCTCTGTCCTCACACAGCCCTGAAAAGTAGTCATTACCCCATTTACAGTCGGGGAAACTGAAGCTTGGTTTAAATGCCTTGTCAGGGGGTTATGCCATGATTTATATAAAACTAACCTGTGTCTGACCACAGGCCTTTGTTATAATACAATCGCGTTTCTTCCTCATTTTTTCATTTTTCTTCTGTGGAGCAGATATCTGGATACTTAATGATAGAGATCTCTGAAGAGGGCCTCATGAATAGCACCCCTTTTTTATAACCCAAACCCAAATAAGCTGAGAAATAAAACAGCAATGGCAGGTAGTGTGACACTTTATCAGCTGTATTAGTGATAAAGGCTAGGTCGAGAGCTTACTGTAAGAGCCCAGTGGACCTGCTAGCTGGTCCTTAGAATTAAGTGGACTCTCTACCCAGTCACAGGCAGCTCTGGGCTCCGGCAGACCTCCAGTCTGCATGGTAGGGAAGAGCCAGCCCTTGGAGAAGCTGTGGCCAAACAGGCTCTGCAGGCAGCTCCCCCAAGGTCGGGACAGGCGGGACTGTCAAGCACACTGGCTCATTCTTCCCTGTGTGCCGTGAAACCGAGTCCTTCTGCCTCCTGGGGCTGAGTGAGGGAAGGGGTGCAGAGGGGTCAGGGGCTGTACTACCTGGACCCCTTCGGCGTGCAAAGAAATGTGAGGAGGACCATTTTTTTCTGATGGGCCACGGAAGCCCAGAGCCATCAGATAAGTTTGTGTAGTTATAGGTCATCAGGAGCCTGCACAGTGATACTGTATGCATTGATGGAGTTAGAGGATAGGCAAGTAAAATTTTTATTGCTTATAATTTACATTTTAAATATTTAAAGAAAAAGGCTTTGCTTCTTTTAGGAAGCGTGGTTACACCTTAAACTAGCTGTGTGCTATCCGTCTTTACTTATGACTTATTTTTTTTAATTATCTCAAAATATTTCCTTAAAATGTTTACTTAAATTTACCTTAAAGAGTATGGTGGTGCGGTATCTACAGAGAGGGCGTTCTAGCTTAGTGATTCTGAGTCTGCTTTCTTGAGTTCATGTTCTGCATCTGTCACTCACTGGCTATGTGATTTTTGAACCAGTTCCTAAATGTCTTTTAGCCTCAGTCATCTCATCCAGAAACTGAGGAGTATAAGAGTAGTTACCCTACAGGGTTGTTGAGGATTTCCTCATTCATTCATCAACTATGGGCACCTTCTGGAAGCCAGAGCTAGTACTGGGAATGAAGTTGTGAACAAAGTCGACAAAGTCCCTGACCCAATGTAATTAATTTCTCCTGGAGAGATGTAGACAGTGTACAAATAAACAATATAGTTACAGATTATAATAAGTAATCTGAGGAAAATAACAGAAAGTAACATGGATGGGGACTAATTTAAAGTGGCCAAAGACAACTCCTCTGAGTAGATGACATGTGATCTGGGGCCCGAGGACAAGAAGGTGGCAACTCTACAGAAGATATTTCAGGCAGAAGGAAGAGTAGGTGCAAAGCCCTGAGTTAGGAGAAAGTCTGATATTCCTAGCACAGAAAGAGTCCAGTGTGCCTAAGAAATCATAAATGAGGATTAAAATGGCAGGTATTGAAGTTGAAGAAGTAGGTAAGAGCCAGGTCACTAAGTTTGTTAAAGGGATTAAATATATCCAAAGCTTTTTTTTTTTTTTTTTTTTTTGCATTTCTCTGAAGCTGGAAACAGGGAGAGACAGTCAGACAGACTCCCGCATGCGCCCGACCGGGATCCACCCGGCACGCCCACCATGGGGCGAAGCTCTGCCCACCAGGGGGCGATGCTCTGCCCATCCTGGGCGTCGCCATGTTGCGACCAGAGCCACTCTAGCACCTGAGGCAGAGGCCACAGAGCCATCCCCAGCGCCCGGGCCATCTTTGCTCCAATGGAGCCTTGGCTGTGGGAGGGGAAGAGAGAGACAGAGAGGAAGGCACGATGGAGGGGTGGAGAAGCAAATGGGTGCTTCTCCTGTGTGCCCTGGCCGGGAATCGAACCCGGGTCCTCCGCACGCTAGGCCGACGCTCTACCGCTGAGCCAACCAGCCAGGGCCTATCCAAAGCTTTTATAGTGCCTGGGACATAGTAAGCACTTAGTAAATATGAATGCTATTGGTTATCATCATGCTTACTAGTGAACTTTGTTGTAACAGATACTGCCATTTTCTGGTTGATACAAGCCTGAAAGTATAGAGCGTCCAGTGCTGACTTTTGGTAGGATTTCAGAGCTGGGGGCATGATCTTCCATCAGGAGGCATGTAAGGTTTGGTGATTTCTTGTGATGTTAGCAGCTATTGATGATAGATGCCTGTATCCATTTGCTCATTAAGGGTTGCAAAATACAGATACTCTATCATTGTTTCTTTCATTAGTTGAAATACGTACTTATTTAAAGAAAAACATCTATTTTTGCATCTGCTAATGATACAGTGGCGACCAACTTTTTAAGTATCATAAAAAATCACTAATTCAAAAAATTTGGTGTGTTATAGTGTTAAATAAATCAGAGGACATCATTAAAATCACTGTTACAGCTTCCCATAGTGTCCTTTGGGCCCCACCATGTGGTTTATCAGTCTGATCCAGAAGAAGGTCGTTCATGTTCTAGTTTCTGCTTGACTTACTGGTTTCTAGGGATGTGATAGGAAAAACATTTGCCTCAGTGTTGAAATATCAATGTGATCAATACCATTTTCTCAGCCCACTGACTTGAAGATTTCTTCTCTGCGCAGATGGAGCTTTCCGCTCTGCAGTCCGTGATGGCCACACAGGAGGAAGAGCTGCAGGTGCAGGCGGCTGACATGGAGTCCCTGACCAGGAACATACAGATTAAGGAAGACCTCATTAAGGTCTCTCAAAGCTTTTAAAAGGCCATTGGAAGTCATTACAGCTCAGTACCTGTAGGGCATCTGCAAACAGCATTTGGGTGTATTGAGTCCTGTGGCCAGTGCTGCTTTCTTTGATACTGCTGTATTCTCTTTGACTTATCATAGTTGTTAAGACTTCATAAGGAATATATTATTACCATCATATGGCTTATCAGCAGCCCACTTAAAAGTATAGCCGACTATTTTAGGAGAACTTGCTCCTTGGCTGAATAGTATTTTTATTACTATTGTTGTTTTTTGACTTCTAGGACCTGCAAATGCAACTGGTTGATCCTGAAGATATACCAGCTATGGATCGCCTGACCCAAGAAGTCTTACTTCTTCGGGAGAAAGCTGCTTTGGTAGAATCACAGGGTCAAGAAGCTTCAGGAAACCGAAGACAACAAGTCAGTAATTACAATACAAACCGTACTTTTTACTGTGAAATAAACACTGGAAAGGCTGTCAATCTCAGTTAGTTATGGAGGGATCCACTGGTGGAACTTCATAGAGAATCTGCTCTGAAGTTTCCTGCCTTGGTCAGTGGCACCAAGGACCCTACTTTCTTGGATTTGTCATTCTGAAAGGAGAAGCAGTTCTTTTCGGTCACATGCTGTCCCATAACTTTCACTGTGATCCGTAAGTCACCTCTCTAGCCGAATCCTTCTCACCTTCCTGCATTTAACCATTTTTTTAACTTATTCATTATAGAGATTGGGGGGGGGGAGAGAGAGAGAGAGAGAGAGGGAGAGAGAGAGAGAAAGAAAAGGGGGGAGGAGCAGGAAGCATCAACTCCCCATATTTGCCTTGACCAGGAAAGCCCAGGGTTTTGAACTGGCAACCTCAGCGTTTCCAGGTCGATGCTTTATCCACTGCACCACCACAGGTCAGTCCATTTAACCACTTTTTAAAAGTGGTTAAATCTTGCCTGACCAGGCAGTGGCAGTGTGGATGGAGTGTCGGCCTGGGACACTGAGGACCTAGGTTTGAAACCCCGAGGTTGCCAGCTTGAGTGTGGGCTCATCCGGCTTAAGCACAGGCTCACCAGCTTGAGCCAGGGGGTCAGCAACTTGAGTGTGGGATCATAGACATGACCCCATGGTCACTGGCTTGAAGCCTAAAGGTCACTGGCTTGAAGCCCAAGGTCACTGGCTTGAGCAAGGGGTCACTGGCTCAGCTGGAGCCCCCCAGTCAGGGCACATATGAGAAAGTAATCAATCAACAGCTAAGGTGCTGCAACTATGAGTTGATGCTTCTCATCTCTTTCCCTTCCTGTCTGTCCTGTCCTTCTCTCTCTATTTATCTATCTCAAAAAAATAAAAAAATAAGTGATTAAATGTTAAAATTTTTAAAGTTTTTTAAAAAAAACAAAAAGAAAAAGAACTGTGCTTCTGTCCCAGATTCTTTTGTAACTGCTACCCCATGCCTAACCTTTTTTGAACCGAGAGAGAGACAACATAGAGAGGGACAGATAGGGACAGATACACAGGAAGAGAGAGAGATGAGAAGCATCAATTCTTCATTGTAGCTCCTTAGTTGTTCATTATTGCTTTCTCATATGTGCCTTGACCAGGGGGTTACAGCACAGTGAGCAACCCCTTGCTCAAGCTAGCAACCTGGGCTTCACACCAGCATCCTTGGGCTTCAATCCAGGACCTTAAGTCTCAAGCCAGCGACCTCAGGGTTTTGAACCTGGGTCCTCTGTATCCTAGGCCGACGCTCTATCCACTGTGCCACCACTTGGTCAGGCCCTAACCATTTTTCAATGGTGAAGTTTTCAAAATACCATACTGTGCTCCCTGTCTCCACTATCATCTCTTTTACTACTGATCTCACTCCAATTTGGCTCTTAGCTCTACGTGTTCACTTAAACAGGTCTTTGCTGGTTGTACACGATCATAGCTTGCAGTGACAAATGTGATTGATGAGTGTCTCCCCCTTCCCCGACTAGATAGTAAGCTTATCCCTAAATAGAGCCTGGCGCATGAGAAGGGCCTCAATAGATATTTATTGAATGAATAGGGAATACTAGTAGTCCTCTGTTTCTCTTGCCCTTCTCCTTTTTCTTTCCCTTCTTTCTCTCAGCTTCTTCCCAGTCTTCAGGCTCCTCTCTTCCTTCTACTTGCTTCCATGTTTAAATTCTGCCTTACTGTGTGTTAAAGATTAAAAAAGGTAACACATGTGACATTGATTTGAAAACTAAAATACTCTGGAAAGCGTAAGTAATAATAGAGTGAGCTTTTTTCAGTCATAGTACATGCTAATGCATTCTCTTGGTCTCTTTCTCTGGATTAACTGGCTTCATGTCTCATGTCTCCATTTGTGTATTCTCTTCTTTTTCCTCAGTTGCTGCTCATGCTGGAAGGACTGGTGGATGAGCGGAGTCGGCTCAATGAGGCCTTGCAAACAGAGAGAGAGCTCTACAACAGCCTGGTGAAGTTCCATGCGCATCCCGACAGGTAAGAGGGACTGCATGCACCTCCCTTTCTGTTATTCTTGTTAAGTGCAGGTGCTTATGGCATTGAAGAAGGAAGGGAAGAAAGCAGAGATAGCTACCAGGACTACCCAATTTGCCATATGTTGTGTGAATTGTTCTGAGCCCAAGTGTCTGAATCTTAAGTCAGTCATGTAGCTACTGTAGATTTCAAGTGAGAAGGCTTAGCAGGTGTCTGAAATAATGCCTTGCGTTTAGTCAGCACTCACTGTATAGCTCTTTTTTTTCTCTGCTCCATGCCCTGTGAAAGGCTGTTATAAGAGTAAGGCTGTAAGGGCACTGACAGCCACTGGTTATCACCAAGAAAAATTATTTTTTGTGATGGCAAATGTCAACCCAGGATCACCAGTAGCCGTCATGTTTGGGTCATTATATGTATTATATTGTTCTGGCTCACTTTGTGCCCCCTTCTCTTTCCATTTTGTCTTCCCTTCTAGCCCCCTTTTCTCTTTTCTGATTTTTATTCTTTTACTGTTCAGTTTTTCTAGTTTATTGTTGGGTTTAAATTTTTTTTCTTTCTACTTCAAGCAAATGAATGAAGAGGAAAGGTAGAATAGAACCCCTTGATTGTGTTACTTTTTTACAGAACATCTGGATCTTTAGTCTCTGAACTGGGTTCCTTTCAGAGCACTGTCAGGTTTGGTTAACAAACCAGAGAACAAACATCTTCATTAACAGTCCTACTTGGCTCAGTATTGCTTCAGTGTGCGTTAGATTTTCCCTGGGTTTTGGTTTTTCAGAAATTAACACGCTTAGTCAAATAATGAAATTTCTCTTACGTGTGCTGTAGGGGTGTGAGATAAATCTCAGGAACTAGATGTTTATGTGAGGCCGGCCCAGAACCTAGGTATCCTATATAGGAACAAGCTTTAAAGAGAGGAGCAGGCCTTGTTAGCCTCCCAGCACTGCACACAGACGCATGGCACAGACGCCTTCGTGTGCCGTGTCCTGGACGACAGTTACTTTAGAAGGTCTCATGGCACTGGTGGCTCTTTGGAAGCACAGGGGGATTCATTATCATTGATGGTTAATCCGTTTTCCTTCCATGTGGCATGTTTAATCAGCTCTGAGAGAGACCGAACTCTGCAGGTGGAACTGGAAGGGGCCCAGGCATTACGCAGTCGGCTCGAAGAAGTCCTTGGAAGAAGCCTGGAGTGCTTAAGCAGGCTGGAGACGCTGGCCGCCAATGGAGGTGGGGAACTGGAGAGTGTGCGAGCTCGTCACAAGCATGCCTTCTGAGCCTGGTGGGTCAGGCTGCACCAGGACGGAAACCTATCTGTACTAACCAGAGAGCCGTGTCTGACTTGGGCAGAATTCAGTGGTGACTTGCTAATGATAAAACTGGTACGAGTAGCATCAACTACAAAGTGAAACTCACTTTAATCTATCTGCCTTTCACAGTACATACCCCACCTCGAAGTTGAATGGTAGAGGTTACAAAGGATATTTGCACATTTTAAATCATTCCATTTTAGTTTTTCCACCCGTACTCGTTCTTTCCTCCAGTCCTTTCTTCTGATTCCCTCATCCCTTTTGTGGGCCAATAAAGTTTATTCCTCCCCCACTTTCACAGTCCATTTGATGTTCCCTGCCGTGTCGTGAATGCATGTGTGTGTATTGTTTTTGCCATTCAGTCAACTCCTGTTCCTTAAGGGAGAGCAGTTCTTAAATCAGAAGTTTCAAGATGAGAGAGATGGAAAGTCTAAGAATGACTTTGCAAAGACGATTTAATTCTTATCAGATGATAACTGAAAGCAAATCTTGCTGAGTGGACGATGTTATTGGGAAGGCCAAGTCCAAGAGCAGAGGCAAAAACTATTTAAGTATTTACAGTAAACCTTTACTGCTAATATTGTGTCAGAGTCGATTATTGAAGGACAGTGGAATTAGATTAGGAGCAGGTTAAATTCTATTAATTTATTGTTCTCTAAATGAAGGGTATGTTATTTAGTCAGAACCTAAGAAAATGCCCAGGGCTTACAAAGTCAGAATCCTTCATGTAAAAAGATAATTTCAAATGAACGTCCCCCTTTAAGCCCTTTCAGTGGTGAGTTTTTTTCATGCTTGCTGGATGGTCAGGAGGCACGAGGATGTACAAGAATGTTTGTATTACTCAAAGGGTTAAATTTAGCATTTCCCTAAATAAGTCATTATAGCCTGAAGACTATTGCTTGTGTATTTCCAGTTGGTAGTGGCCCCGGATGGAATCCTGTATTTTTTACTTTTAGTGCTTCTGCTTTCCCCATATTAAAATAAGTAATATGCTTCAGGCTTTGAGGTGTTTGAATAGTTTAGAAAGAAATGTCACAGATCTGAGTTCATAGGTTCTGGTCATTGTCTCAGTGCTTTCTTTGGGCAGTGTGACAGGTATGAGGAAAGGGGCACTGGAGATTGTGTTTGTGGGGTCGTCAGTGTCGAGAGTATAAAAAGTAACCAGGATAATTTTAGAGCTTTGTGAGTTCAACACTATGAAATTTCTTATTCTGTCGGATAGAAGTTTCTTAGATTAGAACTGAGATATTCTAGAACTTTAAACAATAAACAGTGGCTCTGCCACCAGGAACAAAGGGCCTATGAGATTTTAGTATTTAAACATGAAATTAGATGAACAGCACCTTGAGTGAGACTGCATACTCTATCATTCAGGTGGAGCACAATGTTTTCTGTTTGCCCTCCATATTTTTTTTTCACATTCATGTGTTGACCTGGCTTGCCTGACATTCTAAATTCCATCCAAGAGAAGCACTCTTGTATTGTCTTATTAAGTATTTTGCAAAGATTGATAGCCAAAAGCCTTTCTCTTAATGGGAATGTGTGCCAGGTTCAATGGCTTTTGGAGAAAAAGGAGTCATTTAAGGAAGGAGGTAGGTAGCATAAGCAAAACCATCTACTTTTCTTAGTCTTCTAATCTAAAGAGAGCCTGTCCTGCAGAGATTTCTGTGACTTTCTAGAAGTAAGGATGGGGGTAATCAAAATTTAAAACAGTAAACTAACCAAATCATTTAGGAAATGGCTTTCCTTAATTTTATTAATAGACCAGAGAAGCTTTCTAAGTTTCCTAAGAATGAATCATCCTTGGGTGATTCTTGGGTTCTAATGATTTACAGTGATTACAGAAACTCATGTTAATTACCACTGCTGCTGCCGTCAACCTCCAATAAGAGGAGGTATCTTGAACTGTTGTTTAAGTATTAGAAATATTAGAAAGAAGAAGGAAGGGAGGGAGGAAAGGAAGGGAGGAAGAAAAGGGAAAGGAAAGGAGGGAGGGAAGAAGGAAGGAAGGAAGAATGGAAGAATGGAAGGAAGGAAGGAGCGAGCGTAGTGGTCTGGGACACAGAGGACCCAGATTCAAAACCCTAAGGTCACTGGTCACTGACTTGATTGTGGGTGGAATCATAGATATGACCCCATGGTTGCTGGCTTGAGCCTAAAGGTTGCTGGCTTGAGTAAGGGGTTACTTACTCTGCTGTAGCCCCCTGGTCAAGGCACATATGAGAAAGCAATCAATGAACAACTTAAGGTGCCGCAATGAAGAATTGATGCTTCTCATCTCTCTCCCTGTCTGTCCCTATCTGTCCCTCTCTCTCTCTGTCTCTGTCTCTCTCACTTAAAAAAAAAAAAGAGAGAAATAAGGTAGTTGGATGAATAATGAGAAATCCAACTTCTATTGAAGTTATCAAAATAGATTAGCAAAAAAATGTAAGTGAATTTCTGGTTGGTCCTGATTTGGATTCTGAAAAAACAAGCTTGTTACTTGCCTTTGATACTAGTCTTTGGAAAACATTTTAGAAAATTAAGTGCTTTAGCCACAAAGGATAAATGAAGAGTTTGATCTTGATACCATAGGTGTGACTAAAATCCAGTACTAACTTTCTGGTCATGACAGCTGGAATGAGGCTCGCAAACACTGCCACCTGGAGAGAGCTTGTTGGACTAACTTTTGTGTGATTGCTTGACATCTTGTTAGGCAACACAATTCTGATGAAGTTTGTTCTGTAACCCATGTATAAGTGATGCTGTGATTGACCACATATATAATCATATTCAGTATTCCATTCTGTCTTTGGAAGCACAGACCCTTTTTCTTACTGGATTATTCCGTGTGAGGCATTTTTCAACATTACCATAATTTTAGATAAAATATTTTATGTTTTGCTTATAGAACTTTGTGACTGAATTAAAAAATCTCAGAAGAAAATAAATGAATTAAATTCTCCTTCAGGTCATGCTAAATCAGAAGTGTGGAACTTAAATTGAGAAAAGTCCATATTGATAGATTTGGTTTTTCTCATGTTTCCTTTTTGAATAATGGCAAATGTGCAAAGTAATGGTTGTAAGAGGTCAGAATAGATTCAGTCTCTAGTTCTTAGAAATAAGAGTTGAAAAGGGCCTCCAAGAGGGTTTTTTAATGAGTGAACTGGGAGACAGAATTTCCCCTAACTCTTCTCTATTGAAGGTTTAAATTATGTTATTGAAATCTGATGATTGTTGTGCCTAGTATTGATCAACATTTTCCTGGTGTTCTCTTTTTTTAGCTATTTAGCCAAGTTATAGCTGTTGAAAGGACATGATTGGGCTATTCTAATTCTATATTGCCAGTTTTAGTTTGATAGGGTGTACTCTTATCCTTACCCCCCCCCACCACCACCACCACTGCTCTTCATTCAGTTGTGGATGGCAGCAATATTTTTGGTACCTCTACTTCCTTATTTATGACTTTAAAAGGTTTGTCACTGCTGTTATATATAGTGAGAGCTCTATTAAAGATCAAGCAAACCTTGCCCTGTAGAGGATATTAGATTCTAGCTGCAGGACATTTTTTAAGAAGATTTTTTATGTTCCTAATTCCATATTTAGTCTTGAGAAGTTTGGCTTTTATCTTTAGAATGGTTCAAGAAATTGATTTCAGTTTTCTGTCTTCCAGATGGATGTAGAATACTGTGATTAGGGAAGGGGAGGGACAGATCGGATTATACCAAAAATTGTCTTTGAGGAATAAAGGTTGATTGACCTACTTAAAGTCACTTCTCTTTGGACTGGAAGCCTTGGAGGGAATAGTACTTGAATATGTTGGTTTTCCTTGAGCTAGTATTGGAAAACTCTAGTTCCTGTCATTAGGATAAAGTCATTTTCTGGTTTCCTGGTGCTTTTAAATGAAAAAGTCACAAAATCTTCACATTTGATGTCCCTAAAAAATTCAAGTTGCCTCATCAACTAGGACCTCTCTAATAATGATACAGGTCTGCAGCCAGTGCCCTGCAGGGAAAGGTGAGCTTGGGAAGAAGTATCAGCAATCCACAGACAGTCCATTTTTCATCTTGTCTGACAAAAGTTGTAGTAAGGGGAGACTACATGAAATTAGCTTTATTTTTCAGATACTAACATACTTGAGATGAAGCCTTAGAGCATTTTCTCTCATTTCTCTTTGGGTTCAGGCTCAGAGCTTTTCCTCTTCTTTGGTGATCTAGACCCATTGGTGCTGGTAATATGGAGCTCGTGAGACAACCAGTAATAAAAAGCAAGGAATGAGTCGACAGGATAGGTACATCAGAGTGATTTCTGTGGGTAATAATTTCTGGTTCTTAACGCATTTTGGAATATGATTTAAGCCACCCTCTCACTCGACATTTGGAGCAATAACTTTGTCAAGCTATTTTTATTATGATTACAAGACAAGCATGTTGCTGTTTAGTACTTTGAGTGTTGATAGAAGGTAAGTCCTCAACTTCTTCCTATATAATCACAGGAGCCAGGATGAGTTTCCCAAGTGAAAAATTAGCATTGTAATTAGCTCCCAACAAAGGCTGGGAAGTAGAAGGAAACAAAACTAGAGCTGAACAATACTAATTTTACCAGATTTCAAACAAGAATAATTAAACTTAGTGATGTACTAATTCTTTTTTCATTACTTTCCCTTTTGGTTGTTTAAAGTCAAATTGCAAAAATAAACATCTTTATCATACTGTTTTCCTCTTGCTGAAGCTGGAAGGAAAAAATAGAAAGTTCAGCAACACCAGAAACTGTTTGATCTAAAATAATCTGATGAGTCCGGTGTTAAGCACATGAACCAAATCAGCCTCCTTGTTCCCTTTAAGGAACTCATAAATGTCTAGCAGATGCATATAGGTTTGCTTTTAGTCTGTAACCTGAGTAAGCTGTGCTGCTTTTTTTTTTGTATTTTTCTGAAGCTGGAAACGGGGAGAGACAGTCAGACAGACTCCCGCATGCGCCCGACCGGGATCCACCCGGCACGCCCACCAGGGGGCGACGCTCTGCCCACCGGGGGGCGATGCTCTGCCCCTCTGGGGCATTGCTCTGCTGAGACTGGAGCCACTCTAGCGCCTGGGGCAGAGGCCAAGGAGCCATCCCCAGCGCCCGGGCCATCTTTGCTCCAATGGAGCCTTGGCTGTGGGAGGGGAAGAGAGAGACAGAGAGAAAGGAGGGGGAAAGGGGTGGAGAAGCAAATGGGCGCTTCTCCTATGTGCCCTGGCCGGGAATTGAACCCGGGTCCCCCGCACGCCAGGCCGTCGCTCTACTGCTGAGCCAACTGGCCAGGGCCAGCTGTGCTGCTTTTTGCAGTTAGCAAGGTCATTGCTCTAAAACACCAACCTCTCTCAAGCTGCACCTGTATGTACAAGTATGTTTTATAAGTCATGAATTTGTTTCCATGAAGTAGTAGAAGTTTGATAATAAAAACAGCTTTACTTTTACCACTTAAAAGTTTGCTCTTAGGCTGTTGAGAAAAATTAAAATGATTCATACAATTTAAATGAAGGAGGAAGTGACTTGTTCGATCCAGTATCTTATTCGTTACTGCATTAGATTATTTTCAGGACTATTTCCCCATCACAATAAGCTGTGTATCTTCCTCTGGAAGTTCATTTCTTCTTGGCACTGTGCTGTGCTAAACTGTTAACATTTGTGCTGAGTATATAAGTGTTAGAATTTCAGCTACTTTAGTTGAGACACACAAAAAATTGTTACTGATCAATCAATAAACTAAACAGTAACTAAACAGTAACTATCGGTTTCATCATTAAAAAATTAATGAGAAAAAAATAATAAAAGGAGAGAAAGCTCCTAACTTTTTCCCCCCTTATAGGAGAATCAGTCTGTTGATCATTGTACTAAAATTCCAAGTCAAAGTAAGACTGTGGAATGAGTGAGTGCCTTTGTATCCATTTAAAGGAAAGAAGAGGAAGAAACCTGCATTTTTCTGCTTGCGAAGAAGTGAGACTAAAGAAACAGCCTTATATTTCCTGCAGAAAATTACCTAAAACCCTTTCCTTGCTCTTCTTGTAAAGTAGAAAGCCAGGTGGGGATGGGAGGAGCCAGTTGTTATGGTGGGTGGTGCTATCCCCTTAAATGTTCCTGGAAAGGCTTTGTCCTGAGTCTCTTGAGGGGATAAAGACCATGAGCAGGAAGAATTTCTTCACATAGAATTTCAATCACTGAAAACAGTTGCTTTCTGAGTAAAGCTGGAAGGCTACTTAAGAGATGTTGCAATTTAAAGACAAAGCTGCACTGTGAAAGGGCTTGTCCACAGACAACAGTTTTCTGGCTACTTCTCTAAAATCAAAATCTGTCTAGTTAAAGAATTTTATTTCTTGCCAGAAGTTTGTGAAGACTATATTAAATCTTAACATTTTCTATGGTCCAGAAGGGAGTTGATGCAGGTGAAATTGCAGAGTTTGATTGGAGAACGTGTTTCTTTGATTCTCTCATATTGCATCATAATATCTGAGCCAGCAATAGCTGGTCCATGATGTGGGCATGGGAGAGTTCTCGTAAGGAGCCCATGGCAGACTGCCTGGAAGTGCAAGTGGGATGGGCACCGAGGACCTGGCAGGTGAGCCAGGCACCTGGGGGAGGAACAGCTGGGAACTTGGCACAGTGAACTTGTTCATGCTGTAAAGTTTTTAGCTCTTTGAATCTTCTTTCAAAATAGATGCAACTCCTAATATAGTCTGAGTAACTATATGGGAGAATATTATTCCTTTTCTCTTGGTCACATAACAATGTCTTAAAGGGGAAACAGTAATGATGTAGATAGTGTGGGGAAAATTGTCTTGTCACAACCCAGTTTGGGCTCCTTACTGAAGAATTGAAGTAACACCTCATGGCTTTCCCTCTAAGGCTTATTCATGCCTGATAGAGTTTTAAGGCAGTTATAATTTAATGATGATGAGCCCTGTGTGTGAAGCACCTATTATTCAAAAGAGTTCATTCTACTTACTTTCAACTATGTTTTTTCAATGATCCTGTGAAACGGGAGAGCAAAGTATTATTTCCAGCCTCCTACTGGGGAGAAACACTCAGGAGTGAAGTGCAGATAGACTCAATCAAGGTCATCCAGTTAATAACACTGGGTACAAAGTTTCCCTCTGCTGGTCATTTTTAGGTCCCACAACCTGCTTTTTCAACCCTCAACTTTTCCGCCTTGTCAGTTTACCAACAATACTAATAGAACAATAATATTATTTAAGGGCAATATTTATTGTCACATGCTTTATGCCAAGCACTGTTCTGAGCACTTCAAAAGCAGCAAACCCTTGGCCTGACCTGTGGTGGCACAGGGGATAAAGCATCAACCTGGAACACTGAGGTTGCCGGTTCGAAACCCTGCACTTGCCTGGTCAAGGCACATATAGGAGTTGATGCTTCCTGCTCCTCCCCCCTTTCTCTCTCTCTCTCTCTCTCTCTCCTCTCTAAAGTGAATAAATAAATTAAAAAATTTTAAAAAAGCAGCAAACCCTTTAAAGTTCACAACTGAAAGGGGTGGATATTACTATTCACCCTAATTAACAACTGAGGGAATTGAGTTAGGAAAAGGTTGTGACTTGCCTTGAGTCACGTAACTGATGACAGAAGCAGAAATCTAACCTAGACATTCTGGCTCCAGAACCCATGTTCTTAATAATTACAGCCATCCTCAACTTACAAAGCTTCACAAACGTGTGAATTTTTGCCCTAATGAATATATTTGCATAGTGTTTCCATTTTCACCCAAGGATTTTACAGTATTTTGGAGGTTTGTTTTATTTCTGTGTACTTTATAATCAGATAGCTGGTAGAACAGAACTTTCTAAATCTGAAAAAGGAAGGTCTGGTGCCCCCTATTCTGTGTGGTTCAGAACCCGGAGACCGGCAATAACCACAACTTGAGAACTACCATTGAATCATCAAATAAAAGTTTTTAATGAAATTTCTATAACATAAAACTGAACCCTGGGGATAAAACCTGGAGAAACAAATTAAATTTGAATGGACAGATTCTTAGCTTTCAGAGATGCTAAAGGTGACCATTTTATTTCACATTTATGAAAAATAAGTAGGAGGTTCATTAATACAAAATATAGCACCTTTAAATTAGAAATTTAAAATATTCCAAGTCAGATTTGAAGATAGTGTTTTGTAGCCTTGTAAAAGCTTAGAAAGGGGTATTTTGCACACACAAAAAAAGGTTTTTATTATTGTCATTTATTTTAAAAGTGAGAGCAGGAGGGATATCTAATGTAAAACATATAAGACCTTGTGTGTGATAATACTCATTCTAATATTTTCTGTAAATTAAAAAAAAAATTTATTCCACCGTACTCAAACACAAAAAAGCTTTTCGCTTTCTAATTCAAGTTGGTAAAAGGCTGAGCAGCCCTTAAGCTGTTCCAAAGGAAGTATAGCAGACTATAAACTAACTAAAAAAGTAACTAAGTAAAGTAAAACCCATGTGCAGGGGAGTGTTGGGTAAAATGGGCATTCTTGCCTGGTCTCCATTTAACTCTTGATGACTCATCAAAACCATGGTACCCTGACCCTGAGAAAATTAGAGACAGCATTGCCTAGAAACACAGGTGTGGCACGAGAAAGGTGGCGGAGGTGAGTGGAGTGCAGAAAGTTAGACAAAAGCCCTCAGGACCAGAGACAAATCAGCCATTCTATCCCCCACTAACCCTGCTCCTGGAACCTAGTGCAGGAATCACCTTGGGATGTGGGCCCAGCATGGTTACACAACCCACCTCACCAAGAATGGTGTGGGATGAGGATCCTGATCTCAGCTGTGCGCTCTTCAGCGCAGCATCATTCCTCAACCAGTGGTTTCAACCTTTTTCATCTCATGGCACACATCAGCTAATTACTAAAATTCTGCAGCACGCACACAGACACACATACATACACACACAAAATGCATTTTTTTACAATCTGACCAAAAACAAGTATAATTTTGATTGATTCACACCAGACAGCTATTGTGTTGGCTGTTGGCATTTTTTTATTTGACAGTCTAAGGGAAAAGAGGTCAGTGTCCCTGACTAAATGACTGAATGTTTTAAAAATTCTTGCAGCACACCAGTTGAAAAAGGCAGTGCTTTTGGGGGGGTGTGGCAGGAAAAATTATGATTTTGGAAGTAAGCATAGTAGACAGATGTGGAGAGGAAGACATATCCTAGTTTGTGTTGTCCAATGTGGTAGCCACTAGTCACATGTGGCTGTTTGAATTTTAATTTAAATTAAATAAAAATTTTAGTTCCTCAGGTACACTAGCCATATTCCAAGTGCTCAGTGGCCATGTGTGATTACTGCCTATAGTATTGGGGAGCAGACACAGAATTGCAGAAAGTCCATTAGTTAGCACAGTTCTCGACTTTGCCCAGCCCACTAGGGGCAGTTTCTTGTCCCCTAATGCAGGGTATAGATGTTTGTACGCTAGAGTGACTGTATCCATCTTTGGGGGATAAAAGAATGGATTAAATCCCATTTGGAAAAAGCAGTACAAGAACCCTTCAGGCCATGGGTGTTGGCATTGAACAAGAGTCAGAGAGCTGGGGAGGGAGGAGGTTAAGGAAGGAATTAAGAAACTCCTTTGCTTTGACTCTTAACTATACCTGAGCTTCTGTAGGACACAGGACCCCTAGAGGAGGGTTCCCTGGAGAGATTGTCACCCATGCACAACTGGCCCTAACAATGGAAAAGTATGAGAGGAGCAGGGCTGCCCTAATCCCCCCAAAATCAGGAACCCCCTCAGCACTCAGTGGTAGAAAAAGGTTAGTCATGCTGGGCCCGCATTCTAGAAGAGAAGGTTGTTACACAGCCAGTTAGTGGCAGGAGGGAGAATAATTCAGGCTTTCTGGAAATAGGTGAGGGGTAACCACTGGCAGTTGGCTCCTTAGGTACAGGTCTGTGCAATCCAAGTCAGTTTATATTTTGAAGCTTAAACTTGAAGGTTAGAAAATATTTCATACAGCAAGAAGGCTCTTCTACAGATTTGGCACACTGGTTTTGCCTTCCCTGTCGGCCCTGCTGGCTAGGGGGCCATGCATATGGGGAAGGGAAGGAATTAGAGGCGGATGGCAAGGGTGTAATTTTAGCTGCTGACTGGAAGCCATCTGTGAAGGGAGTCACCTTTCTGTTCTGGACTTATTTCCAGGTGCAGCTGCAGGGGATGACACCGAAGATGCCAGCACTGAGTTCACCGACAGCATCGAGGAGGAGGCTGCACACAACAGCCACCTGCAAGTAAGTCTGAGGCAGGTTCTGGGTCCCAGGATGGGAGGCTCATAGCCCTTTGGGGTCTAGCGGTCTCCTGTAGCCCTTGCAGACCTAGAGTGAGAAGCTATCTTTTTTATATAAACCACTTCCCGGTCTTCTTCCTGCCCTTCCTGAGCTTCCCAGCAACCTTGCCAGCCTCTATCCTTATTCCATTTTTCTCTCCAATCCCCCTTTTAGTTTTTACTCCTTCTCTTGCTCCTGCTTTCTACCCCTCATGCACCTGTGCCCCTATGTCTGTATATAGCTGTAGCTCCAGAATTTTTATTTACAGCGAGACACAGACACTACCCCTCTTGGGCTTTTGTAACTGAAATACACCATAGGGACAGTCGTTGAAGGGCTATTTGGGGAGGTGGCGGGACCTAGGACTTGCCCCAGAGGAATGTTCTCTGAGAAACTCTGAAGAGGCTAGGAATCATTCCCAGTGAAATCATATACAAAAGAGAACTTTGTTGGGCAACCTGACAAACCACCCAAGTCATGACACATCAGTGATCAGGAGAAGACACTTCAAGAGTCAGCCCCTGTCAAACCTCAGAACTTGGAACCCAAGGCTGAAACACTGTTCTCACCATGCTGAAGGTATAACCAGCATGTTCTCAAGAATTGGATGGCCTGGACCTCAGAGATGAAGTCAGCATTAGTGATCCCAAAGAACTCACTTGTACTCCTGTGTGTTTCCCCCTTGCCCAGTGACATTTAGTAATCTCATCTAGATGGACGTCTGTCACTCTGAGTTATTAAAAAGAGAGCAGATTATTGGAACCTGCCATTCTGCAAGGGCTGTTAGGAAAACTGTAGGGAAATGAGGCTTTCTGCACAAGAAAAAGAGGAGACAGCTAATAAACCAACCAGAAGAGCACAAATGAGCAGTCCCTAAATCTCACAGGATTTGGCACAGTCTTTGGCTCTTGAAGACTAATTCTTGACCTTCTATCAAGATCCTTTCTTTATTGCTATAGACATACCTGACCCTTTCTTTTCCCTTAGTTTTTGCATGAGCTCTATTTATTCTTTTGCTTGAACAGCTTCTTCTGAGTCCTCCTTCCTGATGCTTGTAACTTTGATTATGTACACGCAGCCCCTCTGGACAGGTCTCTGCCTCCCACTTCCTGATTTCATAGAGGATTCTGGGTGAGTGAGAGGAATCTTCAGGATACTAAATGCCCCTCATAAGACAGAGCTAGATTGGGATGTCAGCAGGTCTCTGATGCTTATTGCTGCTGTGGGTCAGGATTAACTTTGACATAAATAGACTGGAGACACAGATATGAAGAGAGCCAGATTCTGATTGACACATCCTCCACTCTAATTCTCAGTTGGAGGCAAACTGGTTAGTAAAGTGACTTCTTCCTTAATCTTCTTTCCAATAGCCTCATGCAGAGAAAATCACCAGAGCACATTTTGAGGTCAGTTCAATCCTGAAGCCAACCTTTCCATTGGGGCATTTGTATTTCCCTTGCAGTGTCTTCCCTATTAGTAGGCATGGGAGATAATAAATTATGGGTTAGAAAAATCTTTGGATTGGGGCTTGACTCATGATAGACAAGGTATATACCTATTGGATGAAGAATATCTTGGGTAAACACCATTTTGCTTTTCATCACCTTGTCTTGAAACTCTGATCTTCCATTTTGGGTAAGAGGCGTGTGTAACCATTTTAAATTTACTTCAGCTTTTCTGGAGCTTGAGGGTGTGACTCTTCTGCTACCAGTTAAATAAAGCTTGTTTTGCCATAACTTGTTTTGTGTCCAGATTCTCAACAATGTGTTGCTTGCTTCCAGGGAAATGGCCCCTTAAGATTAGTCTCTGAGCTTCTTCTAGTTGTGTCTTTAGAAGGTTGACTTTATTCTTGACACAAAGCTCCCTTCCTACCTCAAACATACACACAACTGCCCTAACAAACACATCCCACTTTTGGCCAAGAACCACCTTTTGGCCAAAGCAAGTTGCTTTATCCTTATATTTGAACTCACCTGCCTCAGGAAGTCTCAGGTTTGACCATGATGGTGATTTCCATTCTCAATCAAATGTAAGCTCTGTAATAAATACCTAGACCTAGGAAATTCCTGTGAAAGAAACCAGAGTAATCAATTATTGTGGGGGTTTTTTTTACTTGTACTTTTGCAATGGAGAAAAGTTAATCAAGAATCAAGATTCAAATCAAAGGAGAGAAACATCAGTAGACTGGTGTGATGAACTTGAGAAGAGAGTATTGTTTATGCCCTCAGGGCTGTCTGAGAACTGATTTACAGTGTGAGAGATGTGAAGCAACAGGGTAAAAACAAAACAAGAGATCTAGTCATACAAGAGATCAGAGCTACATGTAAACCTCTATGGGGCAAGTGGAAACCCAGCACACAGAACAGCTGAATTATACCATGGAAGCTGTAGAACAGATGAATTAGGGAATGTGAAAAAAAGGGAAAAAAAACTATACCATATATAATTAACAACAAATCTAAAGGATTTATACTACATACTAGCACACATACTTGAGGTTATATTTGAAAGGGAAAAAGAAATACTAGCTTTCATGCATTTGCATTTTTTTTCAAGTGAGAGGAGGGGAGATAGTAAGATAGACTCCTGCAAGTGCCCCTACTGGGATCCACCTGGCAAACCCTGTCTGGGGCCAATGCTCAAACCAACTGAGCTATTTTTAGCACCTGAGGCTGATGTGCTCAGACTAACCAAGCTATTCTAAGTGCTCAGGGCCTATGCTCAAATCTATCAAGCCACTGGCTGTGGGAGGGAAAGAGGGAAAGAAGGGAGAGAGAGAGGGGAAAAGAAGCAGATGGTTGCTGGTCACTTCTCTTGTGTGCCTTGACCAGGAATCAAACCCAGGATGTCCATATGCCAGGCTGATGCTCTTTCCACTGTGCAAACCAGCCACGGCCCTCATGCATTTGTATTTAAAATGTAAAGACAAGTTAGGAAAATTAAGTTCTCTTTGCCATGGAAATATAAAAACCAAATTAGCCTGGGGACAAATCAGTTCAGTTTTTTCATATTTTAAAATAGGAAATTAGACCACATTGACCTTATGGTCCCTTTTTAGTGTTAACATTCCATGGGTCTTAATTTTTTATTTAAAGAAAGTAGATATATTTAAATCAATAGAAAAAGGTATGCATACAAAAGACACATTAAAAATATGTGGGGCCTGACCAGGCAATGGGGCAGTGGATAGAGCATTGAACTGGGATGCGGAGAACCCAGGTTTGAAACCCATAGGTTGCTGGCTTGAGCACAGGCTCATCCTGCTTGAGTGTGGGCTCACCAGCTTGAGTGCAGGGTCGCTGGCTTGAGCGTAGGATTGTAGACGTGATCCCACGGTCGCTGGCTTGATTGAGCCCAAAGGTTGCTGGCTTGAGCCCAAGGTTGCTGGCTTGAGCAAGGGGTCACTCTCTCTGCTGTAGCCCCCGGTCAAGGCACATATGATAAAGCAATCAACGAACAACTAAGGAGACTAAGGAGCCACAATGAAGAATTGATGTTTCTCATCTCTCTTCCTTCCTGTATGTATGTATGTATGTATGTATTTATCTATCTCTTTGTCTCTCTCTCTGTCTCTGTCACACACACACAAAAAAAAATAAAGAAATAAAAATAGGTGGGTATTGTTAGATATTTTTAAGCAGAAGGAACCCTTAAGGTTTAGAAAAGAACAAATGTTGTGCCCATATTCAAAGCTAATGGCAATGTTAGTTGCAAAGAGATTACATAGAAAGATATCATATAGTTTAAATGAGGACTGAGGTCATAAACTTTCAAAAGTGGTTATATCCAGTCCCTCTTCCTTTATTTTGTCTCAGATGCTTTGTGGCAGATGCAAGGGTGGCCACCAGTCTAAGCCAGCTTGATCGCCGAGGCATGGAGACAGATCTCAGGTTCACAGTCCCAGGTGGGGTTGGATACCTAGGAAATTCAGTTGTGTTCACTCATCTCTTTCATCTTTGACATGAATAAGCATCTCTTTACAACCCCAACTTCTATGTTACTAACTGCCATTGCACATGTATGCCATGATCATCAGCACTACTACATACATGCCTGTAGCCTAAATCTTACATGCTCTGTTAAAAAGTCACAAAGATCAATAGCTTTGTGCCAAGCCAAGCAGCTCTATCAATAATTGACCCATTTACCTTCCTCTGGTCACTGTTCTATTCAACATATTGTGACTTTAATAAAGGAATAAAGCACTTAATTATTTCTACAACATGTACCTAATCAAGTGGCCACTACGTGACTTACGGAGATGCACATAAATAGCTTGATGACTTTGATAATTGGGAAATGATTTTGTATAATCAGAATGAATGTATAAGTGACAAGTACAAGACATAGTACACTGTTTATGAAAATTAGGGGATATTTCAAAATGAATATGAAGCGATAAAAAACATTTGAAAAAAACATTACAGGGAACAAAATAAAAAAAATCATTTGATTTTTAAAAAATTAACATCAGAAAAGCAAATGACAAGTCAAAGAAAGTTGTTCAATTATGCAAATGAGATGCAAAACCAACTTTGATTTCATTGGTGAAAATGCACTATACAAAAGGCTGGAAGTATTGGAGTGTCTGCACATTCCCCGATCCCCTAATTTTTGTAAGCAGTATATTTCTAGAGATAAAAGATGACAAACAGCGTGACCCAGAAATAGCTGTGGGGAGAGGTGGGGAAGTGGGAGGTCAAGGTTGACCTGATGTTAGGTAAAACCCCTCAAAATGTTGCTACTGAGAGGAAAAAAGTCATATGACATTGACATAAAGATTAATATTGGACAGATGGGCAAATTCTTTTGCTAAAATAATTAGTCATGCACTAAGTTGATTATATAACTTGGGTTTGGGTTTCTACACTTTTTAAAGCTTGGGAAAAACTGGAGAGGAGCGCAAGGTACATAAGAAAGTCTAAAAGTGAAGAATTCTCATTTGAGGGAAACACCATACGATCTGCTTTAGTTGAAACACTGATCAGTAACATCAAGAATATCCTTGCCTGACCAGCGGTGACGCAGTGGATAGAGCATTGGACTGGGACGCAGAGAACCCAGGATCAAAACCCTGAGGTCGCCAGCTTGAGTGTGAGCTCATCTGGTCTGAGCAAGGCTCACCAGCTTGAGCCCATCGTTGGCTTGAGCAAAGGGTCACTTGATCTGCTGTAGCCCCCTCCCCCTCCGGTAAAGGCACATATGAGAAATCAATCAATGAACAACTAAGGTACGGCAATGAAGAATTGACGCTTCTCATCTCTCTCTCTCTCTCCCTTCCTGTCTGTCTGTCCCTATCTGTTCCTTTCTCTCTGTCTCTGGCAAAAAAAAAAAAAAAAAAGAGTATCCTTGTTGGGAAGTTCTTTCTGCCTTGTTCTATTCTCACACTTAGATGTATAGAGGAAGTTTGGCTGGCAGATTATCCAGCAAGTGAAGTTGTCCACGGGCAAGTGGCCCCACTTGAGCATCTCAGCAATTGTGGGGTGTGATTCTCCTGCTGCCTGCTGGGAGATAGAGCTTGCTTGTCTTAATTGGGGCTTCGCCTGCATTCTGATTCTGAGATGTGACCCTGACTGCTGAGTGCCCTGAGTCCTCCCTCTTCACCATCCTTTTTTGAGTGTGAGTGAAAGATGCAGCCTTAGGGTTTGAACTCTGGCATCTGCAGCCCTGATTTTTGCAGTCAAAGGACTCAGGTGCCAGGGCTGACAGAGCTTCCTGACTTGTGAGAAGACTCAGGGACGTCTGTCCCCATGGGAAGAGAAGAATCCCAGCCCCCACACGCTCCAGTCCTGTTTAAACCTCATCTGTTTGCATTTGTTTTAAATTCATTATATGCTTGTGACTTTTGCTCACCCACCTCTGGAATCTCCTCTTCCTGCCCATGGCCACAGTTCTCCCTGTTCCCAGGGTGTGTCCTCCCCACCCAAACCAGCCTCCAGGGCCCTGGGTCCAGGAAGCCTGACGGGAGCTTGTTTTAGGTCTGCCTGTTTTTGTTCCCATTTAAGGCTGCCTTCACAATCTGATGTTTCTCTTGGATCCTCTGTAACGACCTGACTTCTTTAAACCATGATTTTCTTTCAGTGCATCAAGGTGGCCTGGGAGAAAAGTCTGGCAGCTATGGAGACCCCAAAGATGTCTCTTCCCCCTCCATCCCCAACAGCAGGGGAAAGTGACAGGGGTATTCAGGAGGAAATGCTCCACCTGAGAGCTGAGATCCACCAGTATTTAGAGGAGAAGAGGAGAGCTGAGGGGGAACTAAAAGAGCTAAAGGCTCAAATTGAGGAAGCAGGATTCTCCTCTGTGGCCAGCATCAGGTAGGACATCCCCCTGGAGACAGGGAGTCTGCTAATTACAGGCTACCATCACGGAAGGACTGCGATGGACTGCAATGGGCAGCCGCGGGGCTTCTTAATGCACGTGCCCACTCCATGCATCTATGGTCTACAAATTCTTTAGAGGAAAGTGAATAATAGTGGATAATGGTGATTATCAACACTTACCATTCAAATAAATCTGATCATAATTCAAAATGATAATGCTTATTATTAGCCAACCATATGACAGTTGTGAGTGGAAATCTAGTTTTGAATCGACTGTAACATATAAAGAACCAGAACAGTCCATGAAGAGAATACACAGAGGAACTCTCATCTCCACTCAGCTCTCTCTTAGAAGTGTGAGTCCTTGAATTATGGAACAGCAATTTTATTAACTAAGCAGTTAAGCAATTTTATTTATTAAATTAATTAATTCAATAATTTAATTAAGAATTGTTAATTATAAATATTTAATTATTAATAACTAATTAATAATTTATTTATTTAATCAATTGATTTTTTTTTTTGTATTTTTCTGAAGTTGGAAACAGGGAGGCAGTCAGACAGACTCCTGCATGCTCCCGACCGGGATCCACCCAACATGCCCACCAGGGGGCGATGCTCTGCCCATCTGGGGCGTTGCTCTGTTGCAACCAGAGCTATTCTAGTGCCTGAGGCAGAGGCCATGGAGCCATCCTCAGCACCCGGGCCAACTTTGCTCCAATGGAGCCTTGGCTGCAGGAGGGGAAGAGAGAGACAGAGAGGAAGGAAGGGTGAGGGGTGGAGAAGCAGATGGGCACCTCTCCTGTGTGCCCTGGCCAGGAATCGAACCCGGGACTCCTGCACGCCAGGCCGATGCTCTACCACTGAGCCAACCGGCCAGGGTCCAATTGATTTATTAATTAAGCAATTTTATCTTACTAACTTTACAAAAGTGGCAAAGAGCTGATTAATTAGTAGATTGGCCACTCTGTCTTTAATGACTTTTTTTTTTTTCCAAAAGATGCTTGGGGAACATGTTGATAATAGGGTTAATTCATGTATTCATTCATCCCTGATTACCCATAATCATTGTCTAGAGCTGTCCAGTTGTACAACTTCTCATTCCTGCTCTATTATTTCCCAGCTGATTATATGCCACTTAAACATCTCTGCATCACAGAATAATATTAGCACCAAACACGACCCTGGCCTCTAGCCTAATGTTCTTGTTTCATAGTCAAGGAAAATTAGGCCTAAAAAGTTTTAGTAACTTGCTTAAGGTTGCCTGAAGTCTATGGCTAGACCCCCTAGCTCCCAACATTTGAAATCTATGCCTTTTCTTCTATACTATACTTTGTTATACAATTTTCGAAATATTCTTATGATCATAGTTCTTTTTTGCTTGTTCTTTTACTCTGAATTATCATATTTCTTTCTGTAAATTCTCCTTAAGTTGAAGTATACATTTTACTTAAACTGTTATTCGTACACTTAGTTGAGCTGCTATAGGTTAGAACAGGGTATCTCTTTTTTTTTTTTTTTTTTTTTACAGTGACAGAGAGAGACAGACAGGAACAGAGAGAGATGAGAAGCATCAATCATCAGTTTCTTGTTGCAACACCTTAGTTGTTCATTGATTGCTCTCTCATATGTGCCTTGACTGTGGGCCTTCAGCAGACCGAGTAACCCCTTGCTTGAGGTGAGCCTTGCTCAAACCAGATGAGCCCGCGCTCAAGCTGGCGACCTCGGGTCTCGAACCTGGGTCCACTGCATCCCATTCCGACACTCTATCCACTGCACCACCACCTGGTCAGGCAGGGGTATCTCTTTTGATCCTACAGTTGAACCTACAATCAAACCATATGTACATATTTTCGAGGATATTATCTTTTTTTCCCCAGAGTTACTGACCTGGAACTGATTTGTTTAACTCTCCATCCAACCCTAAGATTCACTGAAATTATAGAAAATAGAATTTATGCAATGCATAGCCTGTCTCTTGAGAAGATTTTGTTGAGCTTTGCTTTCATTAGTTTGTATTGTGAACATAATAGGGATTTTCCCAAAACATAAAGTTTTATTATTAGATATTCTCTTCTGTACTACACATGTGCCTCTTTCTCTCCTTCTGACATCGCAGTTTTGGTAAAATACCAGCCCCCTTTTTCTCTATTGAAAAAACTGTTTCGGCCCTAGCCAGTTGGCTCAGTGGTAGAGCGTCGGCCTGGCGTACAGAAGTCCCGGGTTCTATTCCTGGCCAGGGCACACAGGAGAAGCGCCCATCTGCTTCTCCACCCCTCCCCCTCTTCTTCCTCTCTGTCTCTCTCTTTCCCTCCCGCAGCTGAGGCTCCATTGGAGCAAAGATAGCCCGGGCGCTGGGGATGGCTCCTTGGCCTCTGCCCCAGGCGCTAGAGTGGCTCTGGTCGCAACAGAGTGGCGCCCCGGAGGGGCAGAGCATCGCCCCCTGGTGGGCGTGCCGGGTGGATCCCAGTCAGGCGCATGCGGGAGTCTGTCTGTCTCTCCCTGTTTCCAGCTTCAAAAAAATACAAAAAAAAAAAAAAAAAAAGAAACTGTTTCATAGATGGTCCAAAGTAGTTTCTTCCTTAATTCATATTAGACAAGCTCTGCTCTTGATTCCAAGACTTCAAGATTCTGAGAAATTCAATGTGGGTGCACTGCCAGCTGCCAATGCTTCAAGTTGTGAAGTACTCACTTCCTTTGACTGTTCTAGTCAGCAGTTCTCATGCTTAAGCCCGACCATGGTGGCACAGTGGACAGAGCATCAGCCTAGGATGCTGTGCTTGCTCCCAGGTTTGAAACCCTGAGGTCTCCAGCTTGAGTGCAGGCTCACCAGCTTGAGCGCAGAGTTGCCAACTTGAGTATGGGATCATCAACATGATCCCATGGTTGGCTTGAAGCCCAAGGTCGCAGGCTTGAGCAAGGGGTCACTGGCTCAGCTGGAGCCCCCAGTCAAGGCACATATGAGAAAGCAATCAATGAATAACTAAAGTGCCACTACTACAATGCCTCTCATCATTCTCCCTTTCTGTCTCTGTCTCTCTTACCTTAAAAAACAACAGCAACAAAAAACAGCACCTGTGGAACTTAAGTAACAATGTAGATTCACAGGCCTTATAGATTCTGAAGTTAGAGTTCCTCAGGTCTGCAGCTCGTACAGTAAAAGTCAGTGGCTTCTCCATTGCTGACCTGAGCTAACCACACACATGTGATTTCATTTAAGCATCCAATAACTCCACTAGGTAAACATTGTAATCTTTATTTCGTGTAAAAGGGGACTGAGACTCAGAGAGGTTAGGTGAGTTGCCAATTTAAGTGAATTGCCTTGTTAAAGGCATGATTTCTTTTTATTACTTCCACCAGTCCCACTAAAGGGTTTGGTGGGAGGAAAAGGGGGGTCTAGATGTCTTGGTGAAAATTATTTGTTGAGTCCATTTTATTTTTTCAACAAATATGAATGTTTAATGTGGAAGCCCTGGGGGTATGGGCTGAGCAGAACGGACAGTCCTTACTCTTAGGAAAGTGATCTCTTATTATAGGAGGACATAAAGCAAATACTTATATAAGTTTGCTTTTTTTTTTTTTTTTTTAATGTTTCCATTGATTGAGAGAAACAGGAAGGGAAAGAGAGAAAGAGAGAAAGAAAGAAGCATCAACTCATTGTTCTATTTAGTTCCATTTAGTTGTGCACTCATTAGTGGCTTCTTGTATGTGCTCTGACTGGGGAGATAAACCACAACCTTGGTACACCAGGATTGATGCTTGATCCACTGAGCATTCTGGCCAGGGCGTACGTAAGTATGTTTGATTGAAATTCTGATTGTATTATTTATTTCTTCTGTGTTCCTAGGTGCCAATTTCTTATCCAATAGTTGAAAACTGACTGATGATAATTAATAGAACTGTGGAATCCATGATAGTCAGTTTGTCATGGATAATAAGGCAGGTCTTAATTTTTTTCTCAACAGTGTAAGTATCCTTGTTTATTACAGGGGCCACTGAAAGTTAGAGCATGAAGCTATGTGGCCCAAGTAAAGACAACAAAACCGGTGCCTTAAGTCCAAGATTTGTAGTGATGGTGCTGCCACCAAATATCTGTGGGAGTGTGGGCAAGTTTCTTACTCTCCTTGGGCCCTAGTTTTCTTGTCTATAAGACAAGAGCATAATTGCAGGTCTCTGAGGTTGCTTCCTGCTCTGGGGTGTCTCTGAGTCTGTGATGGACCTGACATGTAGGAAAGGGGGTTTAGGAACTGAGGCCAAGGCCAGACCTGGCCCCTGATGATGTATGTTTCCTGCAGGAACACCATGCTGAGCCTTTACCTTGAGAATGCAGAGCTGAAAGAGCAGATGGGAGAAGCCATGTCTGATGGATGGGAGATGGAGGAGGACAAGGAGAAGGGCGAGGCAATGGGGGAAACTGTGGTGGCCAAAGGGGATCTGAGTGAGAAGAGCCTTCAGGCTGAGTTCAGAAAGCTCCAGGGAAAACTGAAGAATGCCCACAACATCATCAACCTCCTCAAAGAGCAGCTGGTGCTGAGCAGCAAGGAAGGGAATAGTAAGCTTAGTCCAGAGCTCCCTGTGCACCTGGCCAGGGAGATCGACAGGATGAACACAGAGCTGGACCGTTCTCCTGGGGAGCACCACGGCCAAGAAGAAGAGCTAGTGAGCATTAGGCCTCACCCCAGACCCCAGAGCCTTGACCTTGGGGCTGCCCTCACAGTGGATGCACACCGAGTAAGTGTGGGAATGAAAGTTCTTTCGACAAGGGTGGAGAGGTCAGTTTCTACTTTGAGCAGTCTGCCTTGTGGGTCAGGAGGTACTGAGGGGAGGACTCCTTGGCACCACAAACAGTGGTCACACTATTCCTCACATATTCAGCCTTTAGAATGGCTTTTACTACATTTCAGAAATAGTTCTCAAGCAGTTCATGTTCTGTAAATACATCTTGAGTGCTTACTTTTCTAGTAACACACTAGGTAGGCAACAAGAAGACCCAGCCTGTGTCCTCAGGCAGCCAGTGTAGAGGGAGTTGGCACCATGCCAGGTCACTTCAGCAGCATGCCCTGTAGGGACGCGGGGGTTCTCAGGCAGCCAACAGTGGTGTGTAATGATATCTGTTCCTTATCACTGCCATTGTCATCAAGCTCATCACAGGCGCCTGTTCCTGGGTCTCAGAGGGGTTATCAGGGTCCTTTTTAAGGGGAGGGTTAGAGAGGACAGTGGGGCAGGGATGTGGAGAGAGATGAGTGGAGATTCCTATCCCTTCTCTTCCCAAACGTTGAGCAAACATTCCCTGAGAGCCCTCCGCAGACTCGATTGGCACTGTGCTGTGTGCCATCGATACAGAGATGAATGAAACACCATCCAGCGCTCCAGGTGCTATACCTGGAAAGCAAGTCACTGCCAAATGACATGAGCAGTGCTGTGACAGACACGTGCGTCAAGTCCACAGGGCTTAGAAGGGGAAGTGGCCGTCACTGCCTGGGGGATGGCCTCAGACTGTCTTGGTCCCTTCACTTCCCTGTGCCGGCCCCCTTCCACAGCTGGACAGCCAACCCCAGGCCTGCAGCCCTGGGATTCAGTCAGAATTCAGCCTCCCGGGACCCATCAAGCAGCTGCGCTCCCAGCTGGCACAATGCAAGCAGCGCTATCAAGATCTCCAGGAGAAGCTGCTGATCTCAGAAGCCACTGTGTTTTCCCAGGCCAACCAGCTGGAGAAGTACAGAGTCATGTTCAGTAAGTCTGTCTCCTCCCTGGGAAGCTACATGCTTTGCAGAAAAGCTTCACTTTTCTTCCTGGCCTCAAAATGCACTTGATCCTGGATCCAGCATGGTGCTGGATGGGGGAAAGGGATATTTCTCTTTGACTTGTGAACAACAGAGAGGAACGGAGGGATGAAGGAGTGTGCAGTGAGTGTATGGGGGGGAAGTGGCTTATGCCTGGGGTTTGTAATGTCTGCTGTCTTCAGTAAATTGCCTTACCTCACTCACCACGTATTAATTGTCTCTTTCTTGCTCCTGTTTGCACCACATCAGATTCTGCAAAACTATGTCAATCATTGTTGGTCTAGAATCGGTGCTTCCCAATAGAACTAACTCTCTGAGGTGATGGAAGTGTTCTGTCTCTATCACATGGGGTTATTGAAGTGTGGCTAGTTTAAATCGGGAATTTTAAGTTTTATTTAACTGTAATTAATTTAATATAAAATCGTCACAAGTGGTTAGGAGCTACCTTATTGGACAGTGCAGATCTGGATGACTTGGGATTCTAAATTACGTAGTTGAGCTCCATGATACGGGACTTGCTAGCTTCACTGGAGCTTCTAGAGATGAGGGGAGGCAATGCATGACTAAAGAAGCCTGGTCCCAACTAAGTTTAGGTTATCTGTAGGTGAGATCATCAGCGGCAAACACAGGCTCACCCTGGCAGAGGAAGTCCTGCTGCCTGGAGAGGGCGGGCACTCTACCACATGAGTCCAAAGAAGCATCTTTGTCCCACCCTGGATCTGACATCCTGTCCCCAAGGGCCAGTGGATGTGCCAGAGTCTATGAGAAGCTCAGACACTCTACAGCACCCTCTGTCTCTCCCGAGCAGGTGAACCCCTGGTGAAGCAGGACAGCAAGCAGGTCCAGGTGGGCCTCCAGGACCTGGGCTACGAGACCTGTGGTCGCAGTGAGAATGAGGCTGAGCGGGAGGAGAACACCAGCCCTGGTATGATTACACGTGCAGGCTGTCTTCCCTCCCCACATTCAGCTTTAACGTCTGGGTGCTACTCGCCCATCCCACACCTAATGAGGCGGAGGGGTGAAGGACTGTTGTAGACTGAAGGGGACACAGGACCAGAGAGGGACAGGAAATTCAGAGGAAAACTTGCCCAAGATGAGGATGAGTGTGAGTTTGAATTTCTATAGCATTCTGTTATTAAAGCAAACACTATTCTATCCAACTGATTTTTATAGAAAAAAAATTACCAAGGCTTACTTATTAATTAAAAGAGCAAATAAGCTTTTGGGAATATACAAACCATAAGTTAACAAATTGTTTCTTTATTATAAAAGAACTTTGACTGTAAGGATGCCCACCAAATTGAAATTAAGAAGAGGGTAAAAATGCTCAGTGACACAGAGGGTGGCCACACCTGATTTGCAGGGCAGTTATGAGGATAAGGAAGCCTGTATTTGAGCGCTATTCCAGTGCCAGGGCTGAAGAAAGTCTTGCTTTAAGTGTTTCTCTTGTAATTACTGTCCTTATTACCAAACCTGCCTCTGCTGGAAGGCAGAGGCTATGGCAGCATGCCCAGCTTTATTTAGGAAGATGTCTTTGTCTTTTCTCAGAGTGCGAGGAGCACAGCAGCCCCAGGGGGACAGTTTTCATGGAGGGGTTGTGCTCTCAGCAGGAGTGCCTGGACTCGACAGGCGCTAGCCCCCCTGGGAAGAAGCCCTTGGAAAGCCAGCTGGGGAAGCAGGAGGTGTTCCAGGCATATGGAAAATCAGAAGACATCTCTGTCCTCCATAAGAACATCAAAGACCTAAAGGCCCAGCTGCAGACTGCCAACAAGATCATTCAAAACCTCAAGAGCCGGGTCCGGTCTCTCTCGGTCACAAGTGATTACTCGTCTAGTTTGGAGAGGCCCCGCAAGCTAAAGGCTGTTAACACCCTCGAGGGGTCATCACCTCATAGTGTCACTGACGAGGATGAGGGGTGGCTGTCTGATGGCACTGGAGCTTTCTATCCCCCAGGGCTTCAGGCTAAAAAGGATCTGGAAAGTCTGATCCAAAGAGTGTCCCAGCTGGAGGCCCAGCTCCCAAAAACTGGACTGGAAGGGAAGCTGACTGAAGAGCTGAGGTCCGCCTCATGGCCTGGGTAAGACGTGCATTCTTTGGACCCTTAATAGACTGATGGTGTTTGAGTTTGTGCTTGAAGCAGGGTAGCAAGGCAGCTGAAAGTGAAAACCCATTGGGGCATTTATTTCGGTGGTCGACCTAGGTTTGCAGAAAGGGCAGGGGGCAGCCAGCAGGGCATTGGATGGGTGGCCCCATCTGGGAGAGGCAGGTCTCTGGGATTGCCTCCTAGAAATATAGTAGGAAAGTAACAGTAGCCACAGTAGTTAGACTGTCTGGGTTTGAGTCCTGGCTCTGGCACTCAAAAGCTGCATAACTTATTTAGTCTTTCTGAGCCTATTTTTTACATATTAAGTGAGGGTAATAAAAGAACTTATCTCAAAGAGTGGCTATTAGGTTTAAATGAGTTAATACAAGTACTTATAATAATGCCTAGCACACATTAAGCTCTCAATACCCTTTGCCATTGTCATCATTGTTCTTTATATTTTATGTTTAGAAACACTGGGTAGACATCCATCTCAGTGTCCATCCCAGTTATCTGTGCTGAGTAACAAATCACCCCGAACATAAACAGTGATTTGTGTGGTCTGACTGGGCTCAGCTGGCTCTCGCGTGTGGGGGTGTCTCTCACGTGGCTGGAGTCATCTAGAAGGTCTGGCTGGCTGGACACAGCGTCCTCATTGATGTGCCTGGTGACTGTGCTCCTTCGCTTCTCTTTTTCTCCATGTGGCTTTTTTTCCAGGGCCTCTCCTGGCTTGGGCTTCTCATAGGATCATGGTCTCAGGGTGGTTTCATTCCTGTGTGGCAGCTGACTTCCAAGAGACAGAAAGTGGGATTTGCCAGGCCAGTTAAGGGCTTCTCTGCACTTGGCACAGTGTCACTTCCGCTCTATTATTTTGGTCAAAGTGGTCACAGAGCCCAGTCAGATTCAAGGGGATGGAGAGTAGCCTCTACCTGCTGATGGAAGATCAGCCAGGCCTCACTGCACAAGAGCAAAGGAACGGGAGCTTGTGTGATGGCCACCTTTGCAATGCAGTGGACATTATATGGATGGTCTTAGAAACAGAAGATATGAAAGGTCCTGTGCAGACTTAGGATTAAGTGATTCTACTCAATTTGTTTTTAGTATTTATTCAGTATATACTCTATAAATACATAGTAAATATATACCTAGTATTTATTATCACTGTGAGTCTATTATCCTGGTGCTGTAAGGGGTGTAAAATATTATGGCTGTCTTTCGCCCACAGAAATTAGGATTCATATTTGGACACGTGGGTAACATATGTGAAGTGATGGAAGAACGGGCATAAGTTGTTTGATGCAGTCATTTCTCAGAGCAGGATTTACTGCTAAATACCTCCTGTGGTTTATGTGCCAGAATTCCACTTGGGGGAGATCCTAGAGATGTTCTTACAGAAATCTCCATGGAAGCCCCAATAACTTATCATTCACTCTTTTCCATTCTCACTCTTTCCTCTTCTTCCCTGATCTAGGAAATATGACTCCCTGATCCAGGATCAGGCCCGAGAACTATCCTACTTACGCCAGACAATACGAGAAGGGAGAGGTATCTGTTATCTTCTCACCCAGCACGCAAAAGATACAGTAAAATTTTTTGAGGACCTCCTAAGGAGCAATGACATAGACTACTACCTGGGGCAGAGCTTCCGGGAGCAGCTTGCCCAGGGAAGCCAGCTGACAGACAGGCTCATCAGCAAACTCAGTACCAGTAAGTTGGCCACAGGGCTTTGGAATAGGCTCAGTTGCTCTCACACACTCTCAGGCCCAGATGGTTGGCACATCTTCATAGCAGCCTTTTAACCCAGCATCTGGCTTCCACTTCATTCCTGGGGCCATTGCAGAGTCAGGCCTGTAAGAGTAAGTAGCGGGTTAAGTACCCAAGAGGAACACACAGGGTTAGAGTGGCCCCATGATTAGCATGGTAGAAGCATCATCATTCATGTGACCTGTAGGGAAGGAGGCTCATCCATCCAGTGCTAAGGAGAGGGAGGGAGGTGAGATCAGAGGACCTTGCTGTAGTAAAAAGAGCTCTGAACTTAGAACTGCAAGACCCATGCTCTAGCCTGGATGTTGCTATGAACTTGCTCTGGGCAAATGACTTACCTTTTTTTAAAAAAAAATTTTATTTATTTATTTCAGAGACAGAGCGAGAGTCAGAGAGAGGGATGGACAGGGACAGGCAGACAGGAATGGAAAGAGATGAGAAGCATCAATCATTAGTTTTTCGTTGTGACACCTTAGTTGTTCATTGATTGCTTTCTCATATGTGCCTTGACTGTGGGCCTTCAGCAGACCGAGTAACCCCTTGCTCGAGTCAGCGACCTTGGGTCCAAGCTGGTGAACTTTGCTCAAACCAGATGAGCCCACGCTCAAGCTGGCGACCTCGGGGGTCTCGAACCTGGGTCCTTCCTCATCCCAGTCCGAAGCTCTATCCACTGCACCACTGCCTGGTCAGGCCAAATGACTTACCTTTTTGGTGTCTGTTTTGTCATTGATTGCATGGAATCATACATGAATGTAATTAAAATATAGTAAAGCATCATGCTCTTTTGGACATATTTGAGGCATGGTTTATCATAGTATCAGCCTAGCAATGTTGGTTATTATTTTATAAATGTTTATTTATTGATTTTAGAGAGAGAAGAAGGGAGGTAGGGAGGAAGGGAGGGAAGAGGGACCGAGAAAGAGAAACATTGATTTGTTGTTCCACTTATTTATGCATTGACTGGTTGATTCTTGTATGTGCCCTAACTGGTGATTGAACCTGCAACCTTAGTATATCAGGATGATGCTCTAAAGCCAACTGAGCTAGCCAGCCTGGGCAGGAATGTTGGTTATTAGTGGAGCTCTTTGCTTAGAGAGAATTTCCTGAGTGCTGCAGGATCAGTCTTTGAGCCGACCACGCCACATCTGGTCGCAGGTGCCGAGGTGGGACAGGGTCTAGCCATCTCAGAGCAAGTCTAGGTTCTGCATGAAAGCCATGAAGGGACACACAGCTGTACACTGGGAGTCAGTGTATGGCATGCTCGGAGGCTGAATTATTCTAGAGGGAAGCTGGGCAAGTGCCCTTTAAACGTTTCCACTTTGATTTAGGGCAGAGGAAGTCATAGTGATCACCAGGCCAACCTGTGGGTCTCTTCTCTAAAGACACAATCTGAGGCCTCCTAGAATAGCTCTTCCATATAGCCTGGGCACACATAAAGTAATCATTATTCTGCATGCAAATAGGCTCCTGTGTTTACAATGTGTGAAGTAGGACCTGTTTAATTTTTTTGTTTGGTTTTTTTTTTGCATTTTTCTGAAGCTGGAAACAGGGAGAGACAGTCAGACAGACTCCCGCATGCGCCCGACCGGGATCCACCCGGCACGCCCACCATGGGGCGAAGCTCTGCCCACCAGGGGGCGATGCTCTGCCTATCCTGGGCGTCGCCATGTTTCGACCAGAGCCACTCTAGCGCCTGGGGCAGAGGCCACAGAGCCATCCCCAGCGCCCGGGCCATCTTTGCTCCAATGGAGCCCTGGCTGTGGGAGGGGAAGAGAGAGACAGAGAGGCGGAGCGGAGGGGTGGAGAAGCAAATGGGCGCTTCTCCTATGTGCCCTGGCCGGGAATCGAACCTGGGTCCTCTGTAATTTTTTGACTGTTTCTTTTCTTTGGCTTGCAGAGGATCATAAAATTGAGAAAGATCAAGCTGAACTCGAGCCCCTGGCCCTCAGGTAATTCAAGTAGGATCTGGTGGAGGGGTCAGGAGCCAGGCCCAAGGGATTAAGCATGGCTGTGGCTTCATGAATGGGGGAATGGGGTGCAAATTGCTGATTTTAATCAATTTATTCATGGAACAATTTACTGTTGTTGCATTTATTTATTTATTTATTTATTTATTTATTTACAGGGACAGAGAGAGAGTCAGAGAGAGGGATAGACAGGGACAGACAGGCAGGAATGGAGAGAGATGAGAAGCATCAATCATCAGTTTTTCATTGCGACACTTTAGTTGTTCATTGATTGCTTTCTCACATGTGCCTTGACCTCAGGCCTTCAGCAGACCAACTAACCCCTTGCTTGAGCCAGCGACCTTGGGTCCAAGCTGGTGAGCTTTTTTGCTCAAGACAGATGAGCCCACACTCAAGCTGGCAACCTCAGGGTCTCAAACCTGGGTCTTCCACATCCCAGTCCGATGCTCTATCCACTGCACCACCGCCTGGTCTGGCTTTACTGTTGTTTTTAACCTAATTCTTTACTCTCTTTTGATATAATTCTGTTGATTTCTATTTGCATATTTATTCTCCAAGCTTGGTAACATGGAGTCAGTCTGTTTAAAAGTGAACTAAGCAAGGGTCCTCTCTGCTTCCCTTCTGTGTGTTTCTCTTTTTAAAATTGAATTTATTGGGGTGACATTGGTTCACAAAATCATACAAGTTTCAAGTGTGCAACTCAATAGAACATCACCTGCACACCGTATCATGTTGGCAACATCTCTTTCCCCTGTGTGTTTAAAGACCAGGGTATACTTTTTGCCCAGTTGGCTTACATCGGTTGAGTTGGCAGTTAGTTTATAGCCACCCAATTCCTTTGGGGAAAAAAATGAATTAAGTTACAGTTCCTGGTGAAAATGACCTGACATTGCAGTCCCCTAAGAAACTACAGTGACTTAGAAACCAGTTTTTGAAGAGTCACTGCATGTAGCCTTATAGTGTACAATAGAATATTGTTGTAGCCACTAGTTCGAGCTACTTTGTGTCACAAGTGTGCTTTAGACCAGTGGTCCCTAACCCCAGGCCACGGACCAGTACCAGTCCGTGGGCCATTTGGTACCGGTCTATAGAGAAAGAATAAATAACTTACATTATTTCCGTTTTATTTATACTTAAGTCTGAACGATGTTTTATTTTTTAAAAAAATGACCAGATTCCTTCTGTTACATCCATCTAAGACTCACTCTTGATGCTTGTCTCAGTCACGTGATACATTTATCTGTCCCACCCTAAAGGCCGGTCTGTGAAAATATTTTCTGACATTAAACCAGTCCATGGCCCAAAAAAGATTGGGGACCACTGCTTTAGAGCACATAGTGATTCTCAAAATATCCGTGGTGAAAGACATAATGTTTTCATTTTTGCTTTTGTTTTCATTTCTGATCCATCGCAGACAGGCATGGCCCATACCTCAGTCATCCAAGTGATCTTCCTTACTGTGCTCTTGGATGTTGATGCAATGTTGCATTGCTCTGTGTTTCCCAAAGCTTATCTTCCACTTCCATACTGACCTGTTGGGAGATGGGTTACCGGAAGTTTCAGGCTGCAGCTGTCGTGGGGACCTTACTTTAGACAGCAGTGCCTTGGAGGGCTCTTAGAGTCCCTGCTGGTCCCCAGCATATCATGTGCCCAGGCGCTGGGCAGCTATTGCTTCCCTCCCTCTGCACCACACCTGCTCCCACCCCTAATCAGAGATGGGTTATTTTGATTACTCTCTGCAGGAAGGGCCCCCTTGACTTCTGTGTATTGCTCAAGTGCCTCAGCCAGGGACCTTGATTTCACCTGTTGTCCCCCCGCACCCCTCTAGGCTCAGCAGGGAGCTGCAGGAGAAGGAGAAAGTGATCGAAGTCCTGCAGGCCAAGCTGGATGCCCGGTCCCTCACGCCGTCCAGTAGCCACGCCTTGTCTGACTCCCAGCGCTCCCCCAGCAGCTCCTCCTTCCTGTCTGATGAGCTGGAAGCCTGCTCCGACATGGACATGGCCAGCGAGTACACACCCTATGAAGAGAAGAAGGCTTCGCCTTGCCACCCAGGTAATCTCCCCTTTCCGAGTGGTACTAGCTTTATCTAGGCTGAGAGGAGACCTCCATCACCAGGACTTCTAGACCTACCCTGGTGTGGATGACACTGAACATGGCTCTGGGACCAAGTGCCAAGCATAGGCCCCAGCAGGTCAAGGTCTTTGCTCTGCTTCTGACTCTTCCAGTTACCCTGTCCCCAGGTCTCCACCAGCATCATGTACATGCTGTTAGACCCAAGGGGAGAATGGGAAGATAATGTGGACTTTCGTCCCCACTGCCTCATGACCATAGAATCTATCTGCTGACCTCCTTTGTGATAGGTCATCTGATGCTCTGGTTAGCTGCACCCCCGAGCATGGCATCCCACTGGTGCTGCCAGTTGTGCCAGATATGACCGGAGGTGCCATATTCATGGTCTCAGGGTGCTGGGCCCAGTGTCACCTCTAAGGTGGCTTGCCTTACTGTATGAAAGAAAAGGATCCCTCCTTGCCCACAGTGCTTGTGCTTGGTGCTGTCTTGAAAGCAGGGCTTTGCCCTGGTGCCCTGTTTAAATGGAAGGCCAGGTCCCAATTCTCTGTGGAACATCAAACATTTTCTATTATTCATGGGTTTTGTAGACTCCATCCATCACCCCTGTCATCCTGCTGTACTGTCTTCTAAACCATCATCCACCACTGCACCTCAGGCGGTTAAGGCCGAACCCAGCAGCAGCCCTGCCAGCTCGCCTGCCTCCCGGCACCTCCCCCAGGAGGCTGGCCAGGCCCATCCAGGTATGCGACCATCAGCGGACAGGAGCCTTATCGCTCTTCCCCAGCTGCCTGTTTGACTTTTCTTCAGGGACAGATGTTTTCACTGTTAGGAGCTTATTTGCATCAAACCTGAGACAAAAAGAAGAAACCATTCCTAATTCATTAATTGTGTTGTCTCTTCTTTGTTTTAAATATTTTAGAAAAATAAGTAATCCACAACAGACTTGGAGCTGCATACAAATTTTGACAAGTAGTTGGCCTAATCATTTTTAAATAAACATTTTCATTTCTTTCTCTCATTTCACCCTGGGGAGCAAAGTGGCAAAATCCTTTCCCAGGATCAAAGTAGTCAAAGAACAACAACAAAAAATTCACAACTGCTCCCCAGTACACATCACCCATTCATTATATTTGCTCCGCAGCCTCTGCAGCAGGTGGGGCTACTTGCATTCCGGCTGAGGTGGCCCCAGGACCATCAGACAAGGTTCCCTTCCTATTGCGCTATTGTTCAGGATTTATGAATGGGTGGGCAGTCCTTGATCCATACATGTGTGTATCCTGGGGCCAGCCAGAGGGGTACATTTCACTTACCTGCTTCAGGGTAGTCGCCAAGGGTGCACTGTTTAATCACAAGTCTGCACCAGCCGTGACAGGAAGAGGGCAAAGCTTGTCTTGGCTCCCTAACCCCCAACTTTCCCTGGCCACTGTCTTCAGTGTGGTCTGTGAGGAGGTCAGATTGTGTAGAGTTGCCCCCAGAAAGCACAGCACTTCCTTCTGTTGCTTCCTGATGACCAGTCAGCTAAGATCTTAAGGAGAAAAATGTGGTCAAGTTACTGAGCCTCACACAGTGAGCAGCAGCTGCACCAGGAACTCATGGAGAGCTGCTCATCTGCGTAAGTGCTCTGGGCTCAAGCAGAGTAGAAGGCCAAGGGTTTTACAATCAGAATGCTTCCCTGAAGGGTGCCTGGGCCTGGCAAAGTGTACTCATTTAAATACTATCTTCTTGCCTTGGCCAGATAGCTCAGTTGGTTAGAGCATCTCCCAATAGGCAAAGGTGGCCAGTTCGATCCCTGGTCAGGGCACATACAGAAACAGATCAGTGTTCTCTCTCTTTCTTTCTCTCTCGCCTTCCCTCTTTTTCTACCTCGCTCTCCCTCTCTCCCTTCCTCTCTCTCTCAAATGAATAAATAAGGTGTTTTTCTGTTTGTTTGTTTTGTTTTAATGAAGGCATTCTTAAAAAAAAAAAGAAAAATAATTTTTCCCACGTGATACAAATACCCAGACATGTTTGTAAACTATACTGTCCAAGTCACTTTGAGGACACCTCTGTTTTTCATCTGGTGAATGAACGTTTTGATTTCAGATTCTAAAATCTGTTTACATCAGTCTTGAATTACATGTATTAATAACACAAGTTTTCCCATAGCCTTAGTGTACTCTTGCCCTCCTCAGGGTGAGCCCTAATGCTTTCAGGGAAAGGGGTTCTCAGTGTAGGAACAGTCTTGTCAATAAGAAGAACTGGCACATGCTAGGAGCAGCACCCAGGGGCTCCAGGAAGCATTCAGACACAGCTCTCCTGACCTGCCCGTGGCCAGGATGGCTGGGACAGGCTGCAGCAGCCTGGCTATGGTAATGCCATTTGCCTTCTGTAGCCACTTGTTTTCAAGCTGAGCACGGACTGTGTGCAGGATGGCCCTGGCAGGGGATGGGGGAAGGGGGTGGCCAGGCCAGCCTCTTGGGGGTAGTGCTCCCCCTAGGCCATGGCAGTGATCACTCCTAGCCATCCCAGGCAGCGCCACTTTGAATGATGGCCACTCCCCAAGGAGACAGGTGGTTGAGGAATAGTTTTATCTCCTCTGTCTTACCCATTCCTTTTTCTTCCTTTCTCTCTAATGATGTGTCTACTTTCTCCCTAACTTTCTGTTTCTAGGCCTTCACTTTTCCTCTGTACCCACGCTGGTTAGCCTCCCCCAGGCACCATTGCCCTCAGCTCCACCCAGCTTCCTGCCTTTTGGCTCCACTGGCCCTTCCCTCCTTGGCTGCTGCGAGGCCCCAGTGGTCTCCTTGGCCGAGGCTCAGCAGGAGCTGCAGATGCTGCAGAAGCAGTTAGGAGAAAGTGAGCACTTCCGCTGCATTTGTGTGCTTGCTAGCAATCCCCCAGCCCCCACTCCCTGTGTTGTTCTGCATGGCTGTGGCTTGATGGCAGAGTTTGGGGGGAACAATAGGGATACACGTCACCTGTAGATGGATGATGGCAGGACAGCTCTGCTTGCTTTTCTTTTTTTTTTAAATGTATCGACTGTTAACTTTCTGGTGTGTGTCTCATTGGTTACAGGCATATGCATTCACCAGGTGCTGTCCAACAGCTGACAGTGTGTAATACACCCGGTGTGCCGAAAGCCTGACAGCCTGGTGACATGCTGGAGGGCAGGGCGTGGGAGGGAGCTTTGGGTGAAGTGGCCATGGCAAAGATGGCCGTGTTCAGTGGGATTCTTCCCATGTCTATTTCCTGCTATGAAATGCTTTTAATCAAGGTCAGATCCTAACCTCCTCAGGTGAGGGCCATAAAGGGTGGTGACATAGGGATTCAGAAGGGGGTGACAGCCCTTCTTCCTATTGCACAGGTTCATTTCTGCCCCGGACAGGTGGCAGATGGGCAGTTAGAAACAGATACATAGGCTGTGATGTCTGCTCATGAGTTCTATCCTTGAACTCACAGAGGAAGTTGATGTGATGTAGTCACAGAATTCACGGACTGTTTACTGTCATCTTTTAGAAAAGAGTTTGATGTCTATATGGGTTACATGCCTCATTATAAATTTTTTTTTCGTGGGTGATCACTTATAGCTCAGAAAACAATAAGAAAAGAACCTTACATGATAAATTTGCTTTTTAGTAGTGCTTTAAAAACCAGCTGGAAAGCAGTTTGCCATCACTTAGAGCCATACTTTGTGCCTGCAGAGGGGCTCAGGTGAGCCAGATTGGTGGTGAGGACCACCACACAAGGGGCGTCCAGTGACCTAAGACTACAGAAAGGAATTTGTACACCTGAAGCCTCATATGTCATTTAGACCAGTTTGTTTTCTTTGTCAACCCCGAAAATGGATTCACTGCCCCATTTTTTATTTGATTTCCAGAACCAGGTAGACTAAGACTATTTTTTAGGAGAGTTTGTGCATCTTCCTTTCCACCAGTAGTGAAGTCTGAGAGGCTACCTGCTCATCGCTCACACAGATACAGCAATCTAGGCTCACTTGGCAACATGGACCTGTTCTCTCCTGAGCCTCATGCACCTTGCGTGACAGGGGAGCCAGAGAGCGGAGCTAAGGCTCAGGGAAGGAGAGGTACCTGTTCAAAGGCACTAGGAAGAGGGAGAGGTGGGCCCTCTGCCCCCAGTTCCGTGTTTCCAGTATACCTTCTCAGCTTAGGATGGCTTTGTTACCATCCTGCTCAGATCGTGAGCTAAGCTCAGCTGAATGAATTCTGAGGCCTTTGCAATAGTCCTCTCTCTCTCTCCCTGCAGAGACCAGTGGAGAGTGCTGGTGTGTCTGACCTGGAACTTGCTGCTCTAGCAGCTCTGGAGCCAGCAGCTGACGGGTGACAAATATGTCCCATGCCAACGTAGCAAGAATGTTTTCTAACTTACTTTCCCCCCTTTACGTTTCCATAGTTGTCAGTTTACCTCTGTCCAAGGGGACATAAAAGGAGAGCCCTGCATAGAAAGGGGTCTGGTGGTATGGACTGGAGTCGTATCTAGTCTGCGGCATTGACTAGAGTTGGGGTGGTCCCCGCATTGGTGAGGAAGACTGCAGCCCTTTCTTTGCCCTCCTGATGTGTGGTCCTCTCCAAGGGACCATTGCTTACCAGTGTTTCTTTTTTCTTTGAACCAAGCTTCCTTGTGGTGCATGGTGGCTTCTTAGGTTGCTTTGGGGCTAAAATCTGGTGCAAGTCTGTGGTGTCTTTGCATGGTTAAGGGCATGTTTTCTGTCTTGTGTGGCCAGGGAGGCTGGAGAATGAGTATACTGATCACAGTGCTGACAGACTTGGAACCTCCTATGACCTTGGTTAAAAAGTAAGCTGTCAACAACCATGATTTCCCCCTTTGCCTTGTGAGGGGGTGCATTGAAGAGGGTAGGGAACAACATCTTTGTTGAAGCTTAAATAAAATTTAGAGGCTTATGTTGTTCATCTTCTTCTTTAACTCCCAGTGATCCTAATGAATGTCTATATTTTGCAAATTGGGGAAGGAAAGACCCATCACAGTATTTCTCAAACTTTACTGCCTATTAGAATTACCTGGGATGATTTAGAAACATCCAGGGCTGTTGCGGTCCAGCCACGACAAGTATATACCGGGGTCCCGAACGGGAAAAGGTATGGAATTGAAATAAATGATAGGGACTTAAAGATATATATACATACAGATGGGTTCAGGAGAACGCCACAGCAAACAGTCTCTACTGTTCCTTAGCTGTAACGTCCGTGCTCCCAGAAACACATCCACTTTTATTCATAGAAAAAATGTGGTCCATCAGCAATTCAATTAAGTTTCCAAGGCAACTCGAAGACAACCCTCCATCATACCATCCAAATCTACTTTACACTAATAAGAAACTAGCTTCCAGCCTCCTCCGGAGAACATGGGTGAGACAAATGAGAATCAGGTGTAGCTCTTTGTTAACTAGGCAGGTGAGGGGGGGTTTGGGCCCAGCACCTCTGTCCAGATTGCAAAAATACCCTGTTTATTTATTCAGTCCCCAACACAGGGCCCAAGCTGTACCCCATACCAATTAGGCAACATCTCTGGGGGGCCTGGTAAAAACATGTATTTTTTACATTGTCCCAAGTGTTTCCAGTATGTAGCCAAATTTGAGAACTAGTTACAAAGAGCGTTAAAAATTGGCAAGTGCCAATTGCATTAACTTAACTACTCAGAGGAATCTGGCTTTGCAGGAGGAAATGTGACCTCACTTCTGTTTATTTAGGTGAACATGCCTGTTTACCCTGCTACTCATGTGCATGCTACCTGAAAGAAAGCAGCCACGAGTATCAATATCCTAAACTATAGTCCTGCCCACCTCTCTCCCCCTCGCCCCAAGCTGGGCTCTTGTTACATAGACGCAGACATGAGGGAGCTCAAGGGAAGGCCCATGACGTCATGAGATCAGTGAGAGCATCAGCCTATGAAATGAAAGGGCCTCCCTGCCTCTGCACAAGTCTTCAGTGATTCTTTAGACAGCAGTGGTGGATCAGTGTTGGGTGAGGTTTGCCTTCCGTAGAGCCTCCCCTAGCCTCAGCAAAGAGTTCCTCAGTCTGGAGGAATGGGAACAGCAATCTCTAGCTGCATTTCAGGTCCCCTTTCTCCTCTGACAGCCCCAAAGGAAAAGCTCCCTGGTTACCTGCTGGGGAAGGCAAGTAGTGCTGGCCAACCAAATAGTCCCGTTCACAGGTGTGCTCAATGCTACATCCCATCACATCTTTGACCCCTGACTTTGGGAGTGAGTTCTACTCCTGGAACTCCCCTGGACTCTGTCGCAAGGAATTCTAGCAGGAGCCAGGGGGAGTACTGGACTTCCCCTTTGTGTACACCGGTGACTTTCATATACTTTATCTGTCCCCTACCTTGTTGTGTCTCATGAAAGCAAATACATGGCTTCTAGGTTATGTCTTGATCTAATTGATATTTGGCAGTGGGCTGGGATCCTGACATCCCATGTTGCCTTCGCGGACACTTCACCTCTGACGCTGTTTCCCACTCGTGTTTCTTCCCGCCCAGGTGTCAGCACCGCCTCCACTGCCTCCCCAGGCACACTGCAGAGCAGCCACTTGGAAGCTGGCCTTGCCCACTATCTCAACCCTGCCCAGCTCCATTCTTCTCCCAGGGGCACCCTAGAACTGGGTGGAATTCTGAAGCCTACTAGGTACCTGGGAAGCGGTGGCCAGTGGGATATGATGAGACCTCAGAAAGGGAGCGTGTCTGGAGACCTGTCCTCGGGCTCCTCCGTGTGCCAGTTTAACTCCAAACCCACAGGTAAAGCAAAATGAAATCCTACTTAGAGCCCACACTTGTCCTCCCCGGGCAGGGCCTTTCCTTTCTCTCTGGCCCCTGGTGCATAGAGCAGGGGTGAAATGAAGGAGCCATATAGTGCTTCAAGCATCCTGAATCCTCCCTGCCCACGGCCTCGGTGCTGTGCGGGGCGTGGGACAGCCAGGGATCCCCCGCTGTGCACATAGTCACGTCCCCTCTCCCTGCACCCTGAGCCCGGACAGCCCATGCTAGGACCTTTCCGGAATGCCAGGCCCCAGCACTCACAGGACATTCTTCCATCAGTCAGGAATTGTAACAGAAAGGATGCTGTCTCCACACAGCTCCCTGCCCCACAGATAGATTCTGTGAACAAAACCCAGTTCAAACTTTTCCTCTCCGAGCTCTCCTGGTCAGGGCTGTGAGACATCGCACACATGGACAAGTTAGCTGTATAGTGAACATGGGGTGTGGCTCAGTTCCAACAGTGAGATGGTTGCCCTTTTCAGAAACAGACTGAGGCACAACGGTGTAGGTGACGTAGTCTGTTATTAGCACCCCTCCCACTTCTCTGTTCTGCATCTTTCATCCCCTTGTGGGGCTACTTCTTTCTCCTGTCTCACCAGCCCCCAGATCAGAGCCAGCTCCCCTTCCTTCCTCCATATGAGAGGGGTGAGAGGGCAGCATTGCAGACCATTAACCCCACGGGATGAGTTTATATTCATAAAATCTGACCCAAGGCCTTCTGTCGGAGGGCAGAGAAAAAGCTTTGTCTTGTGCCAAAGACTATTTAATCGAGTAGCAGTAAGAAGAGGTATTAGGGTGTGTGAGGCCTTCTCTGCCACAGCCAAAGTGACACTCAGGAGGTGGCCACACCGTTCCAGATGCCCTGTCCACAGCCCACAGCCTTCAGCTAGTTTTCTAAACTGTGTGGCACTGCCTTACCCTCACTAGTTACACCAGTAACTGCACACTTACACTAATAGTTCCCTTGCACTTAGCCCTTTATGGGAGGAGGTCCATGGGGCTTGCCTCGCACTGAGCTGTCCTGTATTTCTGGTGCCCATATGAAAGGATGCAGTTGGCAGAAGGATGGTGATGTTTAGGGGTCATGCTGAGAGGCCAGTGGCCAAATCCCTGCCCCACGTGGACCCCACCTGTGACCAGGATTCTCCATCTCCACCTCTTTCCTGTCTGGCGCGCTGCAGGAGCCGACCTGCTGGAGGAACACCTGGGTGAAATCCACAACCTGCGCCAGCACCTGGAGGAGTCCATCTGCGTTAACGACCACCTGCGGGAGCAGCTGGAGCACCGGCTCAGCTCCACTGCCCCTGGGAGGGGTAGGCCGGCCCAGGGGGCCTCCTTGGGTCACACTTAGGGAGCTTCGGGAGGGAGGCCCTCTGTGCGGTACTCAGGCGCAGTGGTCTGCTTCACTGCAGTGGCTCCCTGCACACAGTCCAGCAAGGTAGCTGGGTCAGTACTGTCACCTTTACTTGGTAGATGTCGGGGAGCTCAGAGGGTAACTTCCCTCACTGCAGAACCAACAAGGTCTGTCCCTAGAGCCGTGTGACTTCTCATTCCATCATTAATCTGCTCAAGGGTGCTGTCTCCTCTGCACCCTTGTATGTGGCTGGCAGGTGATCCAGCCAGGTCTTGGGCCTCCCCCAGCCACTTATCCCCCTCCCCCATTTTCCCCCAGGCTGCTGTCACTGGGAGGCCATCCTTTCCACACACCTTGTTCTGCCCACAGCGCAGCAGCCACAGCAATTTAGGGAATGAGCCCCCCCAACCGGTAGCAGCAAGGACACGTGATAATGCAGCGAGGACCCTGAGAGGAGGCACAGGGAGCCGAGCCTCCAGCCCACCAGGCTTTCGGCCAGGATTGAGTCCTCAGGGTTTTCTGCTGGACTGGGACAGTATCTTTGGGGACATAGGAGGGACAAATGTGTAACTTGCCTGCTTGCACTTTTCGGAACAGAATCCACCTCTAACTTCTACAGTCAGGGCCTGGAGTCCACGCCTCAGCTGTACAACGACAACGAGTACAGGTTCCTTAGGGAAGAAAACCGAAGCCTGCAGGCTCAGCTGAGTCATGTTTCCAGAGGTGGGTGATCAAAAACCACAGACTGTGGTCTCTCTCAATCCCTTTCTTCCCTGGCCATACCAGTCACCAACTGGAGAAGCAGAGAGAGGAGGTAAAATACCAGCTCCCCAGGTCTACCAACCCCAAATTCCCATAGCTGTTCTCAGTCTGGGAAAGGGTGCTCCAGAGAGGGGCCAACTGTGGACCTCTGACCCATAGGTTCCAGGGACAAATAACTCCCGGAAATCTACCGCTCTGAGCCAACAGCCTGCAGATATGCAGAATCATCAGCTAGCAAAGTGGATACCTCTTGGGTATCTGTTCTACCTCCCCTCAACTCACAGTTGGTTGGGAACCAGAAAAGGAAGGAATGTGAGTGCCTATAAACCCTCTCAAGTTTCTCCAGACTTGACTGCCGCTCTGTGTGTCTGAGCTGCCATCCCTGTGTGTCCTCCCCACGTCCCCTCACTCATCGGTAAGGCTTCTCTCTGGTCAGTAATCCTCAAGACTGTGTCTAGAGGTGCTAGCAAAATGTCTATCATTGCCCAGATTCCCATCTCTGTGCAATGGGCATTCATGGATGGGCATCATTTCCTGTGTGGCCTGGGGCACAGCTGACCATAGTGTTAATTGACTTACTCAAATCACTGTATTATCAACAACTGATTTTTATTTACAAATATTTATTGAATAGCCATAAAAGACTGGGAATAGTTCTAAAAGACTGGGAAGATATGAGAGGATAGCTCACTGCTTGGGGAAGTTAATAGAACTTAATAGATAACAGAGAAGGCACAACTACTAAACTATCATTGCATGTCTGGAAAGACTAGAACAGACTTTACAGGTGAGAAGATTGTACTTAAATGAGTACAATTTGCCAGGCCAGCTAAATTCCTGCCCAGAGGACTGACAGTACCTACAGTCTTATTCTTAGAGTTACTGTCAAGAATCTTTAAGAAATCACGAAGATCAGAAAGATGACACAAGCCCAGAACAGATGTCCCTATCAAAATGATGACAATGCCTGACCTGTGGTGGCGCAGGGATAAAGCGTTGACCTGGAAATGCTGAGGTCGCCGGTTCAAAACCCTGGGCTTGCCTGGTCAAGGCACATATGGGAGTTGATGCTTCCAGTTCCTCCCTCCTTCTCTCTCTCTGTCTCTCTCTCCTCTCTCTCCCTTTCTGTCTCTCTCTCTCTCTCCTCTCTAAAAATGAATAAATAAAATAAAAATAAAATTTAAAAAATGATGACAATAACATATACTAAAAATGGTAGACAGGAAATCTTGATGTTGATCTTTGGCAAAATTCAAGAATGGATTATTGTGCAGAAGGTGGTGGGTACTTAGAAATAGTGAACGTTAGAAACCAGAATGTTTTTTCTAATAGCAAGGTAGGGCTTATTAAGTCAGAGGATCAAGTGCATTGCAAAGTCAGTTCCCCAGAGTGTGTGGGTATGGTGAGCGAACACTTTGTCTCCTGGCTGACTGCAGCAGAAGCTGGCCTTCCTTTTACCTTAGTTCTGTCTGTCAGGATGGATGTGCTTGGGCTCATCTCCTTGCTGACCTTGGCCCACAATCTAAATGCTCCTGTTTCTGCCCTCCAGAGTACTCCCAGGAAACAGAGTGCCTGAGGGAGGCCCTGCTGACCTCGAGATCCCGACTTCAAGAGCTGGAAGTGGATCTGGAGCACCAAAAGGTGGGCCGGCAGCAACTTTTGGAAGACTTGAAGGAGAAGCAGCAGGAGATCTTGCATTTCCAGGAGGAACGACTGTCCCTGCAGGAGAAAGACTCCAGGTCAGGGGGAGCCCACTGATAAGGAAGGTGGCCCCAATTTCACATTTAGAAGAAGGAATATTGGCAAGACAGTTAATAGTCCCTTTTGGAAGCCTCAGTTTCCCCTTTGCTATTCCTGATTTATGGGTACTGAGCAGAAGGAAGGACTTCTCTGGGATGCCTGTTTTCCTCCAGAGCTGAGCAAGTAATCCTCTGAAGCCAGCTGTGATGCTCGTCCCCAGCATAAAGTCTATAACTGCTTGGCAGTGTGCAAAGAGCACTTCCAGGCAGTAAGAATATTGTGCCAGTGTGTCCTAGCTATTGTGGCTAATGATGGGACTCTAAGTAAAGTTATTGCACCTCTCTGGGCCTCTGTATTCGTGAACATGGTCTTCACGAATCCTGAGTTAACAGCTAGAGCTGAAACTCTGTGCTGCAGAGGTTGGCACATGTTGCCCAAGCGTGACTGAGGGCCCCCAGCTCAGCGGTCTGTCTCCCCGTCTCCCCTGCAGGCTGCAGCATAAGCTAGCCCTCCTGCAGCAGCAGTGTGAGGAGAAACAGCAGCTTTTCCAGACCCTGCAGTCAGAGCTGCAGATCTACGAGGCCCTTTATGGTGATTCCAAGACGGGGCTGAAAGGTACAAGTTCCCCTCCTCCTCCACCCCACCAGTTTCCTACCCTTGCTAGAATCCCAGTGGGATCTTCTTTACCTTGGGAGTTTGCAGATTTGGAGAAGCCACAGAGATTTTGGGAAGTCTCAGAAAAGCCACCTGCCAGGCCTGTGGCTCCCAGACCTTATACACAAAGCCCAGAGGTTGGTCACAGGAGCGAGATCAAGCCCAGCTAGACATCTTTAAAAATAGGCCACATGGGCCTGACCAGGCGGTGGCGCAGGAGAGTCAGACTGGGATGCGGAGGACGAGACCCGGAGGTCGCCAGCTTGAGTGTGGGCTCATCTGCTTTGAGCAAAGCTCACCAGCTTGAACCCAAGGTCGCTGGCTTGAGCAAGGGGTTATTCGGTCTGCTGAAGGCCCACGGTCAGGGCACATATGAGAAAGCAATCAATGAACAACTAAGGTGTCACAACGAAAAATTGATGATTGATGCTTCTCATCTCTCTCCATTCCTGTCTATCTGTCCCTATCTATCCCTCTCTCTGACTCTATAAAAAATAAAAATATATAAATAAATAAAAATAGGCCACCTGGGTCAAACTTCACCCACCATCTAGGCCAGAAACAAGTTTATTAAAGTCCAGATATGCAGTGATATTGTTTAAATACAAAGAATTGTCCTGGTAGTGTCATCATTTGAAAAAGGTTTTGAATATTATAAATAATACATACTGACTACCTGTGCAGCCCATTTAGCAGGCAGCCTGATCCCATTCTGACTCCTTCTCCAGTGAAAAAATTAACAGATACAATTTTTTTAATGGGAATATCACTAATAAGACCTAAATGTCAAGGCTCGATTTAAATTTTACTCTTATTGAAGATGTTTGCCACCTGTTGAAATAACTTAAAAAAGTCCTGAGCTTGATTAAAAATATCAGTGGTAGGCCCTGCCAGTTAGCTCAGTGAGAGCGTTGTCCTGAAGCTACCAAAATAATAATAATAAAATTTAAAAACAAAACCAAAACAAACAATAAACAAAAGAAAATACCAAGGTTGCGGGTTCCATCGCTAGTCAGGGCACATATGGGAAGTGACCAATGAATACACAACTAAGTGGAACAACAGATGAAGCTTCTCCCTCTTCTCCTCTTCTCCTCCTTCCTCTCTTGTCTCTCTAAAACCAATCAATAAATTGAAACAAACAAACAAACAAACAAACAAACCAGTGGTAGAAATACAGGATGAGGCAGCTTGGGTCTGCAGCTATTCCTGGGTTTGAGGATGGGGGAGTTAGGTAGGAACACATTTCCACAAGGAGGTGTAGGTCAGGGTTGCTAGAAGAGCCAACTCAGCCTGAGACCACAGCAGTGTGAGCAAGGTGTCCCTATGGTGAGACTACATCAGAAATATTGTTAGATGGTGGGCACCATCTTGTAAAAGGGACATTGACAAACTAAGGAACATAATGAAGACACAGACCACAAGGTCAAGAGACCAGAAATCTCCAACTGGTTGAAGAAACTTAAGTATTTTTAGGCTTGAAAAAGATCCTAAGAGGATGAGAACTGGCTTTGAATATCTGAAGAATAGTCAGGTGACCAAGAGCTAATGTGCCTGCAGAGGGCTGAGCAAAGGGCAGAGGGTGAGGGGTGATGGAGTTTGGATTTACATAAGTCATGTTTTCCTTAGCGCTAGAGCCTTCTGGTGATGCAACAGCTGGTTTGTGAGGAATGAGCAACTGTCCCAGCCCTGTCTAAACAGAAAGCGGTGCTTTGTCAAGGACGACATAGAGGCAGTTCTTGCTTTGGATGGAAGGTTGACTCCCTGAGTCTTTCAACTCTAGTTTTTTTTATTATATATTTAGAAATTCCATAAGCAATATGGTTTATTATATTAAGAATTTTCACTATTCAGCCCAATTTGAATTGTCATAAAACCTTCTTGAGTGTCCTAATTTTGCTGATGAGATGAACATGAGCTTGAAGAAACATTAGAGGGCACCGCAGGCTGAGAGCGGCTCATGTACAAAGTCACGGGACCTCTGCGGGGAGGCCAACCCGCCTGTGGAGAGCTTTGTATCCGTTGGTGTGAGGGTCGTGCTGGTCGGAAGGAGAGTTGCCAGTATATGGAAGACCTCTCTCTGAAATCAATAAAGGGCAAAATTTAACATTCTGTGAAGTCGGCAATGGAAAATGAGTTTGATTTTTCTGAGCAAAATAGGTACGTGATGAAAATGGAATTTTAAGATGATAAGACTGATGGGACATATTGGAGTTGGCAGTCCTCTGAATGGGTATAGTGATATTCTGTATATTAAGTGATGAGAGTATAATCTAACGTGCTAGTGGGAAGAAAAAGGGGAATGGATAAATGAAAAACATTTTTTAATAAGCAAAATGTGAGAATTTGGATTTAGAGAAAGAAAGAGAGGGAGGAGCATCATGGAACTTTGCAGTTAGTATCCTGAATCACCTCACCTTCTCTGCCTTTATCCATTTCCACAGGTATCTTAGGATTCATTTCAAAGCTACTCCTACTAAAGCCCAATAATCACTTATCCTTGATTCTATTATTCAGTATAAGCTCTGAATTGAAATCTTTTTCATATACTCATTTGATGACAAAACCTAACTGAACCAGCTTGAAAACTGAACCTACTGAAAACACCAGTGTTTTCATAATCTTCATTTATCCCACTTAGTGAGAATATTCATGTAACTCATTGCAGAAATAGTGAGCGTGCAAGTCCTGTGGCCCAGACGCAGTAAGTGGTGTATGTGGCACATGCATCCTGTCAAGTCCCTTCCCCCAGCCCCTGCCCTCGTTAGAGCGTGCTGACCTCCTGTCTTGGAAGACACTGCTCACTAGCCAGGAGGACTAAAGTTAATACAGACATGAAATAACAGACTTGACCCCATCTGTCAATCAATTTCTGTTCTGACAAATGCTTAGAAATACTTGGATCAGTGCTACCAACCCCTTCTCCCTCTTCTTTCAGCTTACACCTGGGATGCCTGTCACCCGGTACCTTTGAGCAGTGACTTGAGCCACCTGGTGGCAGAGATCCAAGCATTGAGAGGGCAGCTGGAGCAGAGCATTCAGGTGAACAACAATCTGCGACTGCAGCTGGAGCAGCAGTTGCACGATGGGGCCGGCAAAGCCAGCCTGGGACCCTCCTCCGCCAGCCCAGACTTGGCAGCCCACATTGACCCTGGAAGCAAGCAGCCGCCCTTCCAAGGTAGGAAGGAAAGGGAGTCGGGAAGCCGTCAGCCAGCAGGGAGGCCACCAGGATGCCTGTGGTGGAGGGGACAGTCTTACCTCCTCTTAGCTCCTTAAAGTCAGGGTGAAGCTGGATATGCTCCAGTGTATGTGTGGGAAGGCATGGATTCAGGGTCAGACCCACCTCCAGTTCTGAGTCTGAGTCTGAGTCTACCACTTGCTGGTGTTTGCCTTGAGTCAGGGGTTTGACCTCCTCAGGGGTTTAAGCCTTAGTTTCCTCATTTTTTAGATGTAGATAATAGCCCTGGCCAAAGAAAAAGCTCAGTTGGTTAGAGCATTGTCCTGAAGCACAGAGGTTGCCAGTTCAATCCCTGGTCAGGGTACAGACAGGAATGGATTGATGTTCCTGTCTCTCTCTCTTGTCTTTTCTCTCTCTCTGAAATCAATAAAATAAATAAACAAAAAAGATGCAGATAATAATAATATCTAGTTTGTGTGGTTATTTGGAACATTAAGTGAAACAATTTACAAGTGTTTGATAAAATAAGAATTGCTCAGTAATTTGATAGCTCTGTAGCTTAACGATTCCTTGTATTTATGGAGTGTTAAAATTTACCACAAAATTTCAAGCAATATTTCAAACAACTTCACCTGAGGTAGGGCAGGTTTTATTCTGTTCACATGGGAAAACTCGGGCACTGAAACAGTCTAGGGCTGACAGGAGCTGAGAGACTGACCCCAGATTCGAACCATAGGTTTTGGTTTCCAGTCTGTGTTCCTTCCGCCTCATCTGCTCTGTCTCCGTATTGCTGGCCTTTCCAGACTTGCAGGCCTGGCTTCCCTTTGCCTAACATGTGGGGAACTCAGCCATGTGGGAAACATTTCTGTCCCCAAGGAAATCTGGCTGTTGGAAAGTGGTGGAAAGCAACTATATTTATTCCAGGTGGCTGTCAACCAGTTCTGTCCTCACACCTTGCCACCTTTGTCCACCTTTGCAGATGGAAATGTGTAACTGCTTTCTCCCTCTCATCTCAATATCCTTCATCACTCTCACTTCCCCTAGTTTTAACATGAATGTTAATACTGTCCCCACACTGCAGTCTCTTGACACATTTATTTCTACTTCCTCTTTCCTTTCCTGTTGGTCCACCATTAATTCATATCCCCTCACCTCCATGGCTGTATCCTCAATTTTATTATAGTCAAAAACTAATTCTGCTCAGGATCACCTAGAGCTCAGCTTTCAAACTTTCTTGCCTGCTTTTCCTGAGCATGTTAATCTTTTAATTTTCATTTTTCTGGTTCTGCTAGATTTTCACTTATCAGACAATGACCTCATCTGTCAAATGAAGGTGATACTCCCCTGATCATGTTGTTGTGGCTGTTATTTATTTATTTATTTACTTTGTTTTTTTTTTTTTTCTGAAGCTGGAAATGGGGAGAGACAGTCAGACAGACTCCTGCATGTGCCTTACCAGGATCAACCTGGCACGCCCACCAGGGGTGACGCTCTGCCCACCAGGGGGCGATGCTCTGCCCCTCCAGGGCATCGCTCTGTCGTGACCAGAGCCACTCCAGTGCCTGGGGCAGAGGCCAAGGAGCCATCCCCAGCGCCTGGGCCATCTTTGCTCCAATGGAGCCTCGCTGCGGGAGGGGAAGAGAGAGACAGAGAGGAAGGAGAGGGGGAGGGGTGGAGAAGCAGATGGGCGCTTCTCCTGTGTGCCCTGGCCGGGAATCGAACCCGGGACTTCTGCATGCCAGGCTGACGCTCTACCACTGAGCCAACCGGCCAGGGCTGTGGCTGTTAAATGAGAAAGCGGGCCCTGGCTGGATGTTCAGTGATTAGATCATCATCCCAAAACACCAAGGTTGTCAGTTTGATCCCTGGTAAGGGCACATATGGGAAGCAACCGATGAATGCAAAACTAAGTGGAACAACAAATAAATGCTTCTCTCTCTCTCTTTCTCTCTCCCTCCCTTCCTTTCTCTGTCTCTCTAAAATCAATCAAAATAAAAGAGAAAGAGAAGAAAGCATATATGGACTGGCACACAGAAACTGCTCAGCCTACACTAGTGGATGCCTTGCCCTATTCAGGCCAACATGATGGTTGTAGTGTTCAGTTGCGTCTCGACCACTCTCTAACCAGGCTTTCCCCCACAGTCTCCAGCAACAGCCAGGACTCAGGCCCCCGGCTCAGTCACTGCTGCTCCTGTCCCACCAGAGGCCGAGCTGGGAAGCAGCTCTCAGCCACGGATGCTGAGCAAGATTGTTTCTGTCTTTGTAATATTTTCCAAGCCCTCCGCTCTAGGCTAGCCTCCTGGTCTCCCACACACGTCTCTGACCCACTGAGGCTTCTGTCTCCTGTTCTCATACTACTACATTTTTTTCCAATACTAACTCCTTATCAGAATGGTGATTAAAATGCTGATTTTAGGCCTTGGCTGGTTGGCTCAGCGGTAGAGCATCGGCCTGGTGTGTGGAAGTCCTGGATTTGATTCCCGGTCAGGGCACACAGGAGAAACAACTGCTTCTATACCCCTCTCTCTTCTCTCTCTCTCTCTCCCCTTTCCCGCAGCCATGGCTTGGAGTGAGTTGGCCTTGGGTACTAAGGATGGCTCTGGGGCCTCCATCTCAGGTGCTAAAAAAATTGACTTGGTTGCTGAGCAACAGAGCAACGCTCCAGATGGGCAGAACATCCCTCCTAGTGTGCTTGCTGGGTGGATCCCGGTCAGGACGCATGCGGAGTCTGTCTCTCTGCCTCCCCTCTTCATAACAAAAATTGGAAAAAAAAGAAAAAAATGTTTAGTCACTTATACATCTGTTCATTCCTTGATTCCATATTTTTAACATTTGTACTTAGTTACAAAGCATAGTATTGGGCACTACATACAACATTACATTCAAAACCAGGGTTAGAAAATTATAACTAATAATTTTTAAACTACAATTCACTTTTGCCTGACCTGTGGTGGTGCAGTGGATAAAAGCATTGACCAGGAATGCTAGGGTTGCCAGTTTGAAACCCTGGGTTTGCCTGGTCAAGGCAAATATGAGAGTTGATGCTTCCTGCTCCCCCCCCCTAAAAATGAATAAATAAAAATCGTAAAAAAAAATAAACCTATAAAAAAATAAACTACAACTCACTTTCTCATGGAATATCCTTCAATTAAAAGAACATCTTGTTCCAAACTAGTGATTGGGTAGAGGGTGTTATTTGGAGTGAGACACTTGAAACCATGTCAACACAATCAATTAAAAAACAAAAACAGGAACTTGCGATTGGTTCGCTCTTGTTTTCCCTTGTGATGATGGATGTGTAAGAGGTGAGTCGTGCCGCCTGAGCTCTCATAGAGACCAGGGGCCCTGCGTGTGTGTGATGAGCTCACTCTTGTCTCCACCCCTAGGTTCAGCTGCCTCCCCTCCAGTTCGGGATGTTGGCATGGACCCAGTGCCCAGCTTCTCCAGCTCTCCCTCCGCGGCTCCTGGTGCGGACAAAGCTGTCTTCATTAGGACAGATGGTAAATATGGCAGCTACAGGGCTCAGGAACTGATGATGGAAAATTATTAATGCAAGTAACTTTTGCTTTTCTATAACTGCATTATCTGAACTTAGAAAGTTCTCTCTGCGTGTCCTGAGGCCTCTAGCCCTACTCACTGTGACCTCGGTGGCCGTCTTTCCTGCCGTGCATGTCCGCCTGCAGTTGTCCTATTGCTCTGTCATTGCCTCGTTGCAATGACATTGCTACCTGCGCCCTGCATCACCAGCTTCTCTCCTGGCCTGTGTCTTCTCCTCAGAAAGTTTAAATTTTTAATTTATAGTATTTGTTCTGAATTTTTCACTTGTAACAAGCACAGCATTTGACTCGTGGCAGTTTTGTCATTATGAGATGATGTAAGAAAGATGATAAAAACCCAGAGCCCAGGATATCTGTGGACGTCACGCCCACTCATGCTTTTCCGTGACTGCCTCCCATTCCTGCATCTCCACTATTTGATGTGCCTTTTGGATTGAAGTGAACTGAAGACACGATGATAAATAACAGTGGGCTTCTTTGCTGTGTGTGTGTTGTTGTTTTTTTCCAGAGCAGCAGGGCTGTGATTCTTCTCCAGTAATGAAGAACCCTCCCAAGCTGGAGGGTGATGTGGCTGATGGCTCCTTTGCCAATAAGCATGGCCACCACATCATTGGCCACATTGATGACTACAGTGCCCTGAGACAGCAGATCGGAGAGGGCACACTGCTGGTCAGGAGGATAGCGTCCCTCGCGCGGTCCGCCTGCAGCTGCCCGGGCCGTGAAACTCGGGACGCCGAGGTAACCCATCACAGCTGCAAGTGCCCTTCTCCGGCCCTTTCCTTCTGATTTTACCTCCTCCTACTGTTGTTTTCACACTCTGCATCACCCAACAGCTGAGGATCCATCTTACCCAGCCAGGCCATTCTTCTCCGTCTTCTGTTTTCACTGTGAGCTCTGCTCTGTCCAGATGGAGCTGATTTGGTGTTTCCCCTCAGGACCCCAGAAAAGCCTGTGCAGCACCCCCGTGTTCATCAGCAGAGTGTCTGTTAGTGTGACATCCACGTGGTGCTGTGCCGAGCTCCCTTGGGTCGCTTAGTGTCTGTTACAGTTCTGTTGGCACATGGCCATCCGTGGCGAGAATAGTCACTTAATCAGATGGCTGGAAATTGCATATTCACATCCACACGGGCCACACGTGTGGATGGGTGGGAAGCCTGGTGGCCATGGGTTTCCCCGCTCCCACCGAGCAGGGGAGGGAAGCTGGCAGCAAGGCCCCTCAGAGCGCTCCCCCACAGAGAGACAGGCACCAGTGATTGTGCTGTCTGAGCCACTGGAGACATACAGACACATGGGGACCCCGTCTCAGGAATGCCCACCTCAGAGAGAAAGCCACACATCCAAGTAAATGAGCACAAGGGGCTCCAGGCACAGTGGACACAGAGTGGCCATTAGCCCAGGCGAGCACAGTGATAGCGCAGGGGGACATGTGGGCTCTCTGGGTGGAGCGGGCATTCCAGACAGAGAGGGCGCCACCTCTGTCCCCGTCCTCATCTCCATCCCCATCCCCATCCCCGAGCTACAGGTGGGTCAGCCTGGTTCAGCCTGGCCTAAGGTGTGGTTCAGGGCAGGGCAAGGCGTGCCAGTGCAGACATCAGGGCATGGGCAGGAGCTCCCCCTTCCTCCCCTCTAGGTTCTCTGGCTAGCCTAGCCTAATAGTTACCTTGACATAAACCAGTTGCTCCCAGTTTAATGGGAGCAACACAAATTTAATTTCACATGGGAGCCCCAAATACATGAGTCTTGAAGAAGTGATCAAAGCAGGCAGCTTTTATACTTTCTTACACCAGCTCTTCCTTAAGTAACTTGAATTCAAATGAGTTCATATGTGAAAATGGTATGGTTTGCTCCCCTTCAGGACTTTAGACTCAAGACTATGGAGCAGGACTAAAAGCTCAGAGGCTGGGCAAAGCTCGAGTCACATGAATTCTTGCAAGTGGATGGTCACTGCTGAGGTCAGAGTCTGGGCTTCTAGGTTAGGGCTTCACAGGAGCAAGCAGGCCCGTGTCTGTGCCTCATTCACAAAGGAAGCTTAATATCATTGAGAACTTATAGGACCCACTGTGCCTGGGGGGGAGGGAGTGACTTCCCAGTCCCACGATGCCCCTGGTGTCCTCCCCCTTTCCCAGGCACTGGGCAGTGGAGGTGCCCATGAGCTTCGGAGCCACGCCAGTGCCTTGCACCACGTGTTGGAGGAGTCGGCCTCCCTCCTCACCATGTTCTGGCGAGCGGCCTTGCCAAGCCCCCACGGCCCTACGCTGCCTGGCCAAGTGGTAAGATGCCAGTGTTCTTGACTGGTACTACCCCCAGTTACCATGTTGCTCACTCAGTCCCTCAGATCCTGAAGGAGGAGCCCAACGGTGAACTGACACAGAGGGGACCTTAGAGGAGTGTTCCTAGGGGAGACCCCTCATCTGTGATGGCTGCTTCCAGTGTAGTTCTGACCACATCTCTTCTGCTCCCAGCCCCCACTTCCCAGGATGAGAAATCAAAGAGGGAAGGAAAGGATACGGAGAAGGCAGAGACAGGAGAATCCCGGTAACCTAAGCTGTAAATGTGCAATGTCTTGAACTCTGAGGTTGGGCAAAGCTGCAGTTCAGGGACAGGTTAAAGCGTCAATACTCTTATCCACCCACCTTCCACAGAGCAGGATCGCAGAATGTCACCGCGAGATGGCCAGACTCTTGTAACCACCCTCGGGAATCCCAACACATACTTAAAGTCTGCATTTCTGGGTCTGGCCCTGGGGGGAGCCAGCCACCCCCAGGTGCCTGCTCTCTGGTTGGCTAGGCAGGTTTCAGAATCCTCTCCGAGGGCTTCTAATCCAGATTAATACCACTGACACCTTACAGGACTCAACTATGCTAATTCTAAGGGAGGAGACTTTTGCCATTTTGAAGTTGGCACAGATATCTACAAAACTAGACTGTCTTAAGCCAGCCCAATCTCCCCAGGCTTAATGTTCCTAACTGCCAAGGCTCACCTGTGCTGCCGAGTGAGGTCAGTGATGACGCAAGAACTTGCGCTCTGGTTCCCAGCTGGGAATCTCACTACCAGCCTGGAGTAGGGCTCTCAGCTGCAGGAGTGCAGCTGCTTCCCGCATGGGGGCCCCAGGTTCTCAGGCTCCTCCTCCTGAGCTGCCTGCAACTGCAGGGTTTGAGACACTGTCATGGAGTTTAGTCTAGAAATAGGAATATTGTAGATTTTTTTTTTTCTTACAGAGACAGAGAGTCAGAGAGAGGGATAGATAGGGACAGATAGGAATAGAGAAAGATGAGAAGCATCAATCATCAGTTTTTCGTTGTGACACCTTAGTTGTTCATTGATTGCTTTCTCATATGTGCCTTGACCACAGGCCTTCAGCAGACCGAGTATCCCCTTGCTCAAGCCAGCGACCTTGGGTCCAAGCTGGTGAGCTTTGCTCAAACCAGATGAGCCTGCGCTCAAGCTGGCTACCTCAGGGTCTTGAACCTGGGTCCTCCACATCCCAGTCCGACACTCTATCCACTGTACCACTGCCTGGTCAGGTTGGAATCTTATTTTGGATTGTAAAGAGCCACACAGGGTGCTTTAGGCCTCTGACCATTGACAGACGGCCTGTCTCTCTTCCCCAGGGAGAGTCCATGAAAAGGGAACTTCTGGAACTGAGAACCAAACTGTCCAAACAGGAGAGCCTTTTTCAGAGCACCGCTGAGCGCCTGCGGATGGCCAGCCAGCAGAAGGAGAGCATGGAACAGTTCATTTTCAGCCACTGTGGGTGCCCCAGGCCAGGGAGCGGGAGAGGAAATGGGCTGGGGGTGGGGAGGCACTGATGTGACGTCCTGAACATCCGGTGCCCTGGGTCATCATCATGCAGAGGGACAGTGGAACGGGCTCAACAGGATCCCCCAACCTGAGTGGCCAGAGAGACACACTTGAGAACACACACCGAAGGCAAGCCTGGGCCCAGCTGCTAACTTGTCTTGTTGGGCTCTTCTGTTGTTTCAGTAACCAGGACACATGATGTTTTGAAGAAGGCAAGGACTAATTTGGAGGTAAGAAACCCACTGCCCCAGTCAAAGCCCGAGAGCTTGCCCCAAGACCTCCCCTGTGTCTCGTCAGTCTGCAGGAGACTCTCGACCTCCTCTGACCACGTAGGTTGATTGGTCCGCGTGTAGGAGCTCAGGTAGTCAACAGGCATCCTCTAGTTCCTGCTCCTCCAGCCTTTCATTGGGGCTCTCTCCCTGAGGGCCTGATGCTGCAGTTTGCTCTCACACGGCCATCATCTTCTCTCTGCTCCGGTTATCCTTTTGTGCCATGCCAGGACCCCGGAGAAGGCCATATAGCTGATACTGGAGATCAGGAACTGGCCTCTGATTTATTTTCAGTAAAGGGCTTCTGAGGTCAGTTCAGTGTTGGCGTTTTCTATGCAACTTGTGAAAAAAGTAAAAAATAAAAGCAAGATGTATCCTAACAAACTGATTTCACTGCACACTATTGGGCTGAAAACAGCAGTTTGACTTCAATACATCCTTTTCTTTTCTTTTTTTCCCTGAAGTTGGAAACGGGGAGGCAGTCAGACAGACTCCCGCATGCGCCCGACTGGGATCCACCTGGCATGCCCACCAGGGGGCGATGCTCTGCCCATTTGGGGTGTTGCTCTTTTGCAACCAGAGCCACTCTAGCGCCTGGGGCAGAGGCCACGGAGCCATCCTCAGCGCACGGGCCATCTTTGCTCCAATGGAGCCTTGGCTGCAGGAGGGGAAGAGAGAGACAGAGAGGAAGGAGAGGGGGAGGGGTGGAGAAGCAGATGGGTGCTTCTCCTGTGTGCCCTGGCTGGGAATCGAACCCGGGACTCTTGCACGTCAGGCTGATGCTCTACCACTGAGCCAACTGGCCAGGGCCCATCTTTTTCTTTTTTAATTTAAACAGTATCACAAAAGAAAACTGTTGGGTCTTATTGACCTAAAAGAGAGTTTGGTAATAAATAACGGCTGAAACTTAAAGGGAAAGATCTGGTGTATAAGTAGACCATCTCCAGTTACTTAAAACACTAACACATTCCTTGGCAGGTGCTCCAAAGAAAAACTTGAGAAGTTTATAAAAACAAAACAAAACAAAACAAAAAAACAAAAACTTGAGATGTTAGAAATGGCTGAAAAACCAGAAACCAAGTCTTAACTTAGACTGTAATTTACCATAAGCAACAAGCGCCTCCCTAACTGGTCCCTGAAGGAATGCTGCCCCCCACAGTGTGCAATGGGTTGGGCCTGGATTGAATTCTGCCCCCCCTTTTGTTTTCCTAATTCCCTTCTGTTTTTCTCTGATTCCTTTCTTTCCTGAGCCTTTTTAGAAGAACACTTCCAAGATTGCCTCTGTAAAGCCTTATTCCTGTCACAGCAAAGGTAACCCAATGGCTTCAGTACCACCAGCTTCCTCAGACTGAGAAGTTTCCTCTTTACTTCCGCTAGACCAGTGGTTGGCAAACTCATTAGTCAACAGAGCCAAATATCAACAGTGCAATGATTGAAATTTCTTTTGAGAGCCAAATTTTTTAAACTTAAACTATATAGGTGGTACATTCCTTATCGAGGTAGCGCCCGCATGTGGTGTTTTGTGGAAGAGCCACACTCAAGGGGCCAAAGAGTTGCATGTGGCTCGCGAGCTGCAGTTTGCCGACGGGGCGCTAGGCCATTGCACAGGGCCTGAGGCCTGGGTTCTAACCTGGGCTTGTCACAACTAACTGGTTGTGTGGCTTTGGCCGGCCCCTTAGTCTCCGAGCCTGCTGCCACTCCTCTGTAAGAGGTGGCACTAGACCTAAATGACCTCTTGAGGTCCCTGCTGACTAGGCCCCTTTCTCTCCTAGTTAAATAAATGGGACATAATGGGACACTTGGTGCAGCCCTTTCTTTCCTCTGAGCTGTCTGTGTGTGTGCATGTGTCATACTAAGCACTTCTTTTCCTGGGAGGTCACAGAAGCCATCATTTGGCTCCAAAGTGAATTGGACAGTGAGCTGGCCTCTGAAGAGGGGGTGCTAGGATCCGGCCACCCTGAGTGCAGTGGCTTTGAGCAGGATGTCACCATACAAGGAGATGGGGAGCTTTCCTCTAACCTGGTGGCACAGAGCATCTCCTCAGCTCATCCTCTTAACAGGGTCTCTGTGCTCGCACTTCTGTCCAGCCTCAGCGCCCCGCAGGGCCTAGTAACAGACTCACTTTATTCTGTTTGTCTCCAGGTGAAATCCCTAAGGGCTCTGCCGTGTGCTCCAGTCTCGTGACCCCTGCCTTCAGGAAGGATAGATCTGCCCCCCTCTGGTGCAGCTCCCTGTCTGCGGGAGAGATGTTGGCCCTACTCCTCCACTCCTGCTGGGGGTCTAGAAGGAACCAGTCGTGGCGTGGGGCAGGGCGGAAGGCGGAGCCCTCCCTGCACTGACTGCCTACACCGGCCCCCCGCTGCTCAGCACTAAGCAAACACGTAGTTTGTAGAGGACTGTGTGGCTTTGCTTCTGAATGCCCGGCTCAATGGGAACCAGCAACAGCACAGTCTCGCCTCAGCAACTATCCTCAGATGGTCAACTCAGGGGAAACAGGGCACTGCTGCCCACGGATGGAGCACGTGGTCCCAACACTGGAGCTCCTCGGCAGCTCTGAAAGCACCCGTCGGAGCAGGGTGCCCTGCGGGACTGTGGGGCTCACCGGCACCACTCACAGACCCATATACCTGCCGGGGCAGCTCAGCTGGGCACCCAATACAGCAGCACCATGTTCCTGAATCCACCTGGTGGAAGGGGGGACTCCAGGATACCATCTCATGCTCAGCCCAGCACCTCTTATTTCTATTTATGATCTCCAAAGTGTACTGACCTCACTCTAGATATGCTGTCCTATTTTATCACCCTACCTTCTCCAGGGTATTGGGGACTGATGGCCAGACCAAACCACTGAGTCTTGTCTAAAGCAAACCAGTGACCATATTTAGGTGGCATGTGAGACCCCAGTTGTGCTAAAGCCTAGTTTGTCTCCACAGTTCTCTGGAATGTGTGTGTGTATAAATGTATGATATATATTTATATATGTTGCTATAGCGATATGTTGAAGGCCGACATAACTGGTGGACAGGGTCTGGAGAGGAAGTGAAACCTTATTTTCCTGGTGGCTATTAGAGCAAAATGTGCATAAAGAAATAAAAAGGTTTTCTTCGCCTGCACTGTGTGCAGTGTCTGCTCTGTCTCAGCTGAGAGTGTAGAAACAGGAAGGACACCCTGCCCTGGAGAAGCGGTCTTATGCTTGAAGTCTAAGTTTAGAAGACAGAGGTTTTCTTTTTGTCATTTTGTAAGAATCTTGTCTAAAATATATATACAAGCAGTCCTCCTCAACTCTGGTGTCTCAGGATCAGCCGTGGGGACTAGAGAAGCTACTTGCTGGGCCCCAGCCTGACAGCTTCAGCTGGCATGAGCCCTGGGATCTGCATATGCACAAAAGCTCCCCAGAGGCCTGTTGCAGGTGGGCTACAGACCACGTTTGAGAGATACTTTCATAACACTGACTCAAAGCCAGAACTAATCTTAGCTTAATTCATAACCTCAAATCACAAAGTATATTTTATCCCATAAATGTTGACATAGATCTTAAAAATATTCCTTGGGGAATGTCCTTTGTTCTGCCACTTGCTTTCCAGAACTGTGGCTTTCCATGCCAGTTATTTCTTAGAAACAGTTAGAAATGTAAACAACAGACTCCAGCTGAACTCCAGCCATACCTTCCTTTCAGTCGCTGGTGTGACCGCCAGGTGTTCACACACAGCTGTTTCAGGATGTCCATGAGTGTCTTCAGCGCTCAGTACAGAGTAACTTGCTGGAAGATTCAGCAAAATGGGTGAAAAGTTGGCAAAACTATTCATGAGTCTTTTCTTTATGGCATTACAGGTTTCTACTGGTAACATTACATTATTTCCAAGAAATATTTCTCATTAAATGGCTTCTGTACTAAGGGTGACACATAGCCAATGACTGCCACTAAACGCTGACTTAATGACTAGAAATCTACTTGGCTTACAATTTACGTTGTAACCCAGTGGTCAGCGTCAAACCTTTAGGGTTAAGGAGGGTCAAGGCCTTTAAGCAGCAGTCACAGCTGAGGGGCTTACTGTGCACACCACTCCATCAGCAGGGGCACACCAGACAGAAACCCCCTGATGCCCCCTGGGAGCACCAACCCGAAACGGTACAAAGCTGGGGGGGAGGTGGCACTTTGAAACATATATGTACAGAGTGCCCTCCTGGTGCTTACTGTGGTTTTGGAAACCATCAAAAACGTTAATGAAAAATGCTGCAATTTCTTTATGATCTGATGGACAATCCCAAGAAGCAGAAACACAACGTGGATTCAGCCTCTGTTCATTTAAGAGTGAACTCCTCTGCCTGGAGCAGGAACAGCTGTCTAAAGCTTTCAGACAGAAAGCTTCCAGACGCCACCACGCCCCGTCGTCTTGTCTGCTCACCGTTCAGCTTTAGGAACTCGATGCCAACTTCTCTTTACCCTTATTCTGTCTCACAAATAAACCACTGCATCTCTCACCTCGCTGCGGTGGCTGCTGCGCTTAGGAGCCTCATAGACTTGTGGTTTGGGACAGAATGCAAGCAACAAGGACGCAACTCTGAGACTGGCCAGAAAATGGTAGCATTTTTTTCACCAGCGGCTTGGGTGCAATGGACAGATTCACAGAGAGACACAAACTACTGACACTGACTCAAGAAGATGCAGAAAACCCAAACAGAACTGTAACAAGGAGGTTCAAGGAGGAATTTTAAAACTTCCCATAAAGAAAGGCCCAGGCCCAAAGTATTGTATAAGTCCATTTCTTTTCCTAAAACATTCCCAACTCCCCATGGCCCTCCCATGTACACACTCTATGTATACAGTGCATCAGTCACCCAGACGCCCAGCAGGGAGTCTCAGCTCAACTTCACTTTATTTAGAAACAACTTTTCTATTGAGAGAAGTATAAACAGCAGGGAGTCTCAGCTCAACTTCACTTTATTTAGAAACAACTTTTCTATTGAGAGAAGTAGAAACAATCAGCAAGTAGGATATTTTTATATATAAATATAAAAACTTGCAAGAGGTTAGGTATAAGGAGGCTGCTCTAGATAATTCTATGGTCCTGGTCAGCTCTCCAAGTCCACGACTGCATTTATGGAAGGAGGACATTCTACAGTGTGTCTGAGTTCTCAGGAGGAGAGCACAGACCAACAAATCAACCAGCAAATCAGCCACAGAAAAATCAGATCAACTTTTGAAATATTCCTTTCAAGTCTAGTGAAATGAAGACCTAGTTAAAAAAAAAATCTTCGCTCCCTGCTACAATATAACAGGAATAATTCCTAAAAGGCTCAGCCTTCCAGGGCACAGAAAAGATTTTAAACTAATTCTGGGTCAAATCCAAGAAATGGAGCCCACAGGCCCATGTTGGAACTGCCTCAGGCAAAGCTGGGACCACATCCTGAGATGTTTGGCAGCACAGGAAATTGTTATTTGGTTACTTTTAAGTTGATATGGGCTCTACTGCTGCTTAGTTTAGAAGTCCCTTAAAAGAAAAAGTAGAGGCCTGACCAGGCGGTGGTGCAGTGGATAGAGCGTCGGACTGGAATGCGGAAGACCCAGGTTCGAGACCCCAAGGTCGCCAGCTTGAACGCGGGCTCATCTGGTTTGAGCAAAAGCTCACCAGCTTGGACCCAAGGTCACTGGCTTGAGCAAGGGGTCACTCGGTCTGCTGTAGACCCTCGGTCAAGTCACATATGAGAAAGCAATCAATGAACAACTAAGGTGTTGCAACAAAAAATGATGATTGATGCTTTTCATGTCTGTCCCTGTCTATCCGTCTCTCTGACTCTCTCTCTCTGTAAAAAAAAAAAAAAAAAAAAAAAAGAAAAAGTAGAAAAAGGCACCACATTTCAGTTCTAAGTCAGTGTTAAAATCAACTTCTCTCTCTTTCTCCTCTTCCTTTTCTTCTCTTCCAGATGGCTGGTAGCATCAGCAAAAAACATAACTTCACTCTTTGCCTCACATTCCCTCTTGAGAAACTCAAGACCTGCCATATTGAAGCCAATAACATCCTGGGAGGAATATAAGAAAGAAAGATTAAACAAACTTGCTCTCACCTCTGATATCGCAGCATCTGTGAGTCAGGACCATCACTGCAGGTGCTGTTACTCACCCCCCACCCCAGCCTCAGGTCTTGTTTCCCTATTCCTACCAGCTCCAAGGACAACCTGATCTCAAATGCAGATGACGTCTAGTCCACGCCACCCAAGAAGGCACAGCACACTATGCCACTTCTAAGTCACACACACACTAGGATTTTCCCCTCGCTGTTCTATCTATACAAACATACTCACCCGGACTTGTCTGACTTTTGAAATGGTTGTTTCCTTTAATTTTTCAATCAATGGCACAAGCATTTGGTTGCTAGTGATCTGCCCAAAGTGAATCCTAATAGAAAAACAAAACACCCACGTTATGAAGAGGGGTAGGGGTTGGTTCTATAAATAGCAAATAGACAGTATCAAAGCAAAAAAAAATTTATGATATCATGGGAGTATGGACATGCTTCTAACAAAAAAAGCTAAAGAAATTTCTTCCCTGCTATTCAATTTTATCTGATTATAACTTAAAAAATATCCTAGACCTTATCAACATGTTCAAACTCTGACACAGAGCAGCAAGATGCCCTTGACGGCCTCAGGCTCCTTTACTTCTATGCCCACCATCTCTCAACTGTGCCCTGCCCTACCTGCCCGTGAGGTAGAGCCATCCACGCCCTCTGATAGGCCAGAAGGATTCATGGTGTTTCTGTTAGAAGTAACCCTGATTCAACAGCATATTTGCCATACCAGTAAAAATTAATAGTACTACTGTTGAATAGGAATTTATGTTCTCACAACTTGCCCCAAATTCTAAATATGGCAATAGAATAATATATTGTTCTTCTTCTAATATCCAGGTAGACTAAAAGAAGTGGAGGGTTAAGAATCATTAAAACAGTTCAATTCACCAACTTCACTAAACATACTTGTTTGTTTTAACTAATTGGTATAAAATAACTGACTAGTTTTTATTTTGTCCTCATAACAGCATTTTAAGTAATGTTCAATTTGTCCCTATTTCTGTTTTCTGTTATAACAGCTTCTAACTGAGGGGCAGAGAGTGGGAGGCAAGAATCTATTCTTAAGCCTTGGTCAATACTGCTCACAAAACTAGGGGATATTTTACAGCTTCAAATTCATTTTGAAATATCTCCAAAATTTTGTGGGCAGTATATATTCTCAATTACATATGAACATGAATTTTCTTTTTTTTTTTTTTTTTTTTCAGACTATTGCACAATCCGTCTTTTTTTTTTTAAATTTTTTTTTTTTTTTACTTTATTTATTCATTTTTAGAGAGGAGAGAGAGACAGAGAGGGAGAGAGAGAAGGGGAGAGGAGCTGGAAGCATCAACTCCCATATGTGCCTTGACCAGGCAAGCCCAGGGTTTCGAACCGGCGACCTCAGCATTTCCAAGTCGACGCTTTATCCACTGCGCCACCACAGGCCAGGCTGAACATGAATTTTCATGCCTAAAAATAGAATCTAATGAACATTCCAATCTAGTTCTTTCTGTCTGTCCTTTTGTATTCATACCTATAGAAAACTGGAAAAGAAATCCACTGTTCTTGAAAAAGCTGGTAGGGGGACAAAACAAAAACATTAACTTAAACTAAACCATTAAGAAGGAAAAAACAGGCCCTAGCCGGTTGGCTTAGTGGTAGAGCGTCAGCCAGCGTGTAGATGCACTGGGCTCAATTCCTGACCAGGGCACACAGGAGAAGCACCCATCTGCTTCTCCACCCCTCCCCCTCTCCTTCCTCTCTGTCTCTCTCTTCCTCTCCCGCAGCTGAGGCTCCATTGGAGCAAAAGATGGCCCGGGCCCTGGGGATGGCTCCATGGCCTCTGCCTCAGGTGCTAGAATGGCTCTGATTACAGCAGAGCAATGCCCCAAATGGGCAGAGCATTGCCCCCTGGTGGGCATGCCGGGTGGATTCCGATTGGGTGCATGCGGGAGTCTGTCTGTCTCCCTGCTTCTCATTTCAGAAAAATAAAAAAATAAAGGAAAAAAAACAAAGGAGGCAAAGTGGCCACTCAGTACTGGAGCTTTTGGCAAACTGACTAGAACCAGAGCTCCCCTGCCCAACCACAGCCAGAGACCTGTGCTTGCTAAAGCCTGGTGCCTCGGGCAACACGTGGCTGCTTATTAAAGGGCTGGGCCAGCGCTACTCTTGCTTTAAGGGCAAGGCCAATTCCGAAGGATAAGCTATAATTTATGTCAGGCTGCAGTGAAACTCTTTTAACAGTCCCTGAAACCAAAACATCAGATTTTTCTCCCAAAGTCCTGACAGCTTCAGTGAAGGTTCTAAGCAGCAGTCCTGCTGAGCAGACACGGCTGCTGGGGAAAAGGACGTTACCTGAGGAGAAAGAAGAGGCCCCTACACAGCAGTTCAACATCCGAGCCCAGCTGGATGAACTCCTCCAGGAGGCTGAGGACGTCTGGCACAAAGGAGAATGGCAGCACGAGCAGAGACTCCTCCAGCTCGCTGAAGAGGAAACACGGACACGCAGACGTCACACCTGAACCGTCAGCATGGGACCCTTCCTCTGCTGTTCCCTCCTACTGCTTTTCCTCTTCAACAGATCTTCAGAGTTAAAGTCAATAGTCATCCCTTTTCAGATGGTTCTCGCCTGTCAACGCTTTGTTTTTGTATTGAACATTTTAATCTATTGCATGCACTGGCGCATGACATGGTAGAAGAATCTAACTTTGTTTTCCTGATAATTTCTCCAAAGCCTTTTGTTGAACATTCCATCTTTATATGATGCTTCTCTTACCATTTATTGAACCCTTGTACAGTATATGATAGAGTCAGTTTCAGGGCTGCTGTGTCTGTGTAGATGATCAACTGATTCTGACAACAAACCTGTACAGTACTATATATTTTAATTTTGCTAATGTATAGGGGGTTTGTTTGTTTAAATATAGAATAGCTGCTCTGGTTTTGGCTTGTTTTACTTTCCTTGAACTAGCTCTATTATCATTTCATCAACTCCAAGAAGATTTAATTGGGATCACAAACCTGTAAATTAGTTTAAGAAAAACTAAATCCTTAAAACACACAATCTTCCCATCTAGGAACGCACTGCACCTCTGTGAATCTAAATGTCATTTTACACTTCTCTAGTGAAGTCTCATCATTATTCAGATAGGTCCTGTTTATTACGTGTAGCTCTACTTCAAAAAGAACATTATAATGAATTATTTTCCATAAAAATTTTGACCTAGTTAAACCTATAGGGATGATAACCATCACTTATAATTTCTATTTATCGCATGTTTAGATATGTACTCAATAAATGTTAGCTGACAAATGGTAATAACTACTGAGACTAACCTTGACTTGATCCCTTTAAAAATCTCGAACACATAAGCGGAAGGCTATAGAGGAAGGACACAGTGTTACTGACTGTCCTGACGGGTCTCTCCTGAACTCCCTAATCCCATCTCCTAAACACCAGACCCCCCCCTCATGACAGTGTTCTAACAGAAAACAGCAGGATATGCATGAACCTGGCGTCACTCAGCTCTGGGCTCACACTCCAGCTCAGCCCCTGACCAGCTACGTCACCCTCTACCTGTAAGGGAGGCCTGCTTCCTGTCTGTCAGATGAAGACAGCTGACTCACGTGGTTACTGTGACAAGGGAGACATGCAAGCAAAGCACTAAGGAACTGGAGACTGCTGACGGCACCCACTGCCCACTGCCCTCTCTCGTTCCTTGATCTGACTGATTCCTCTCAACTCTCAACTCTTCCCCCCAAACCTTCAACTTTCATCTAGAGCAGGGGTAGTCAACCTTTTTACACCTACTGCCCACTTTTGTTTGTCAGTAGTAAAATTTTCTAACCACCCACCGGTTCCACAGTAATGGTGATTTATAAAGTAGGGGAGTCACTTTACTTTATAAAGTTTATAAAGCAGAGTTACAGCAAGTTAAAGCATATAATAATAATTACTTACCAAGTACTTTATGTCGGATTTTCGCTAAGTTTGGCGGGATAAATCTTTATAAAACAACTTACTATAGTTAAATCTATCTTTTTATTTATACTTTGGTTGCTCTGCTACCGCCCACCATGAAAGCTGGAGCGCCCCCTAGTGGGCGGTAGGGACCAGGTTGACTAAGACTGATTTAGATGAACAGAATCTTCAGAGGGATCGGGACACTAATCAGGGATAAGCACCAGGAAGAAAGCCAGTCCAGTGCAAGAAAACGATGACTTGGAAGTTACACTAAAATGGTCCTTTTCAAATTCAAAGTACTCGAGGATGCCACCCTTCACGAAGGACTTTAAACGACAAAGTACTACCTCCTCTCTCAGCCCTGAGGTAACCTGACTGACCAAGGGGAAACTGTGGTCTACTCACAGAGATATTGCCGTAAGCCATCAGGATGGGGTTGGTGGGAAGAGGAACCTATGAAGAAATGATTAAATCCAGTCAATAAGAAATGAGACTGATAGTGTTTGTCACAGGGAGGGTGATGATAGTATTTACATTTTTGAAAGAGGAAACTGACCCCAAACCAAAAGAATGTAAATAGCAATCAGGCCTTTAGTTTCAATAGTACTTCCGAGTAAGCCTGAGCAGCAGGTTCCCTCTAGAAATCTGACCTGGCTCCCTGGCCTCCCGAACCCCAGTGGGGGCACAAGAATCTGCTCAGGACAGTAACCACCTCCATCTACACTGTCCTTCCTCCGTTTTCATTGGACCAAGCTTCCTTCTCCCACACTTCCTCCATTCCTTCTTCCTAATGACTGAATGAGAAAGTTCTGCCACATTGCTCTCATTTCCTGATCTGAGCCAGTTATGTCTTGAAATGCTGGTTTTCTCCTCTGGGACCATCTCTATTTGACCCTGTCTCCCAGAGCATAACTTAGTGGCTGTCAACCTCTTTCCCTGCAGCTTTACAAATGGCTTTGTGTTCTTTCATTCTTGCAGTTTCTTCTCGGTATAGCTCCACAGCCTCCATGATCCTCTCAGCCTGCAGAGATGACGAAGGACAGAGGTCATCACAACACACTCCTTCATCCCTGATCACCGTACCTGGAAGGTGATGGGAAATCACCAAACAGCTTCACCCAGTTTAATAAAGATACACCAACAGTGCCGAAGTGCATTACAACACCTTGGGTTTTCCATCTTTCTTCCCTACTATGCAGGGAGGAGAGGCAGTGTTCCGCAGTGAGGGGACAGTGAGTGAGACCCCTGAGAGAGCAGCAGCTCCGGGAATGTCTGAGAGGTGCTCCTTCCAGGAGAGGGAGCTTTCCTTTCTAGAAACCACAGCCGAACCAAACAGGTTCCGCACCACCCTGTCCTTGCTTAGAAAGAAGGGAAACAGCTTTTGATCTCCATCTATAAATTCAATCAGCATTTTGCCACAAAAGGACTCCCGGATTGATAAAGGTCCTATGAAAAAGAAATCAACTTACCGCCTTGACTGTTTCAATAGTTTTCTTTCCAGTAAAGTAATTTTCACTTTGAGTCTCCCCTGGAACCTGCCAGAAACAAGGGATCCTTGGATAATGTTGTTGACAAGCATTAAAGAGCTAATACACTTTTATATTCATAGAAGGACAGGCATTATCCTTCTATCATTAACTGAGAACTTAGTAAGGGTCAGACATTATGTTAAGTATTTTACATCTATTATCGTAAACATATCCTCCTTTAAAAATGTTTAAAAATCATGCCCAATTTCTCATTTTTTCCTGATTTTTATTTTAGTTCTGCAGTAATTCCCTGAAGTCGCCTTAAAAAGAAAAAAAGCCAGAGTACAGTAGAATACAAAGGACTACTCAGATTCTTCCCTCTATCAGCTGCTGATGACTTTGGCATCGAGCCCAATTCTAATTCCATCAGAAATTCTTAAAATTAGTAAATTCCAGTAAAATAATTACAGGGGAACCCCAAGCACTTTACTTACTGCTGGCTGGCCTTTGGCCACACTCTCCTCATATTCTGCTTCCCGTTGCTGCCAAAAGACAGAAATGGATTTGAAAGAAAAAACAGTCTCTATGTGAAGCGAAGTGAGAATGAGACAGAGAGAAGTGGCTTCTTTCAAAATACAATCCCCTGTGGCATCTGTCTCTGCCTGGCTGCTGAGAGTGACAGCAGGCTTGGAAACATCGCACGCAGGTCCTTGACTTGCACCAACTAGGTGTGACTGCAGCATACAGAAAACTTTGGGTGGGACAGCGTGCTAGGCACGCACTGTGTACTTGTAAAGATGTGTTACTTTATTTTATTTTTTTAAGAGAGAGGAGAGAGAGTCAGTTTGTAGTATGCAGTTACTTCTCATGTGTCTTGACAAGACAAGGGCTGGGTTTCAAACCAGCGACCTCAGCGTTCCAGGTTGACACTCTATCTACTACACCACCACAGGTCAGGCAGTATTTGTTACCAGACCTAGAGTCCTTACCATCTCCCTCTCCTCCTCGAGAATAAGAGGCTCCCTTGTTCTCTCCCAAAGTCTCAGAGATTTGTCATGGGATGATGACACGACATAGTCTCCACTGGGGCTTACTGCCAAGCACCAGATTTCCTGGTGGTGCCCCTGGAGAGAGAGGAAAGAAACCCAAACCCTGAGTAAGAGTGTTACTCATACACTGCCCCTGCTTACATGAGAGGATACCAACACTTAATCTTTGAAGTAGTTCTCCAGCACGGAGCACACAAAGTGGGCAGAAGTTACCTCCAGCGTCTGTACGTGCTCAAACCTGTCTGCGTCCCACTGCTTAATCTTACAGTCCTTCCCAGAAGTGAAGAAGAGGTGAGTCTTGGGGACAAACTGCAGGTACATCACACTGAAAAGCGAGAAAAGTACTCAAACATCATCCTATTCTACATTATGTAAAAGTCTTATACACAGAAGTAGCTTTTGACTAGCTGGTTCTAGAATGCCCTATTTGTATTTTAGAATTTTAAACATATGGCCAAGAACACTAAATGACGGTCACATCTCCGGGGAGACAGCACAGGTGACTGAAAGGGAAGTCTTTGAAAAGACTGCACCCACCTGTCATCATGTGCAAAGAGAGACTTGTGGCAGTCCCCAAAGTCCAGACCCCAGATCTTCACGTTCCTGTCGGCAGAGCCAGTTGCTATCAGGGCTCCATCCTATGAGGAACAGGTAACACGTCACTTTCCTGGATTATACAAAACCCTAAAATTAGACAAAGAAAAGCTAACCAGGACATTTAACCCATTTCTGTTCAAAACATTAAAATCAGTGCCCAAAAAGTAAATGCGTTTCTCTACCAAGAGCACCTACTTCTTTGCTTTTATCTACAGATCTACTTGAAAGCTTATTAAGTGAAACCAAGACGTGTAGGGCTGCAATGTTTCTGCACAGATCCAGGCCAGGGCTATGCCCTGATGGAAGTTATTTACTTTGTTAATTAGGAAAAGAATCTCCAATCTGTCATAGGATTTGGAGGGAGAGGAGAGGAAGAGGGAAAAAGGGCAGAGCGAGGCTGGGAAAGAATCTACCAGAATGTTGGCTCTAGCCTCTTATCTGATGTTCCCTATCACTACTTCTCTTCTCATCCCTGTTTCAATGTCTAGTTCAAGTGCTTGTGAATACAAGAAAATTGGAAATACTTTTAACAACTTGTTCTGTGAATGCACTGACCACACACAGACAGAACACAGGGCCAGTGTCTTTTGTACACACTAGACGTCGTTTCTGAGTATATACTGCCCTCATCATAACCAGACACGGCAGAGATGTGATTCTGGTTAAGACACTAAAAGATACATTGTGCAAAATAGAGTAGATATCCAAATACAAAGCTTAGGTCCACCTTCCTCACCCCCCATCAAAGCAAAAGAGGGTTACCTTTTTAAAGTTGTTTATGTTTTAGGGTGCTCTATTTTATAGCATTTTAGACAAAATACTGTTTGAGGAATCTATAACAGGAAGCTAGTTATGAGGATTTATTCAGATATTTTGAAAATATTCTGAAAGCATTAAAGCAACATATACATGAAAAGTAGGATGGTAATGTATTATTTTGATTTTGAGGGAGAAAGATGTACAATAGAATTAAAAAATACTCTAAAATGAAGACACAAAGTCAAGAACTAAAAAAAAAATGCTTCTATGTGGAATCTAATGACCAAAATGAACTAACAAGCAAAACAGAGACAGACTCACAGACAGAGCAGGCTGACAGCTGTTGGGGGGAGGGGTGAAAGAGATGGAGGGGTTGAGCAAAAAAAGAATAATCTTGTGGACATGGACAGTAGTGTGGTGACTGCCAGGGGAGAGGTGTTGGGAAAAGGAGGAGGGCATGGGGGATAAATGGGGCGATGTGACGTGGGGGGATGGTGGACACACAATACAGTGTACTAGCACATCAGTACACAGAAGATGTGTTGTGGAACTGTGCACCTGAAACCTCTATAATTCTCTTAACCAGTCATACCAATAATTTAATAAAAAGGAAAACAAAAAAATGAAAATCCTTTAGAAAAATAACTTGTTACTGAGTTACTATTTAAATTTTACTTACGTAAGAGATGTCCATGCATATAACAGGCAGTTTGTGTCCATACAGTGAGAGAAAAAACTATACATTAAACAAAAGAATATAAATAACCCGTGTTTGTCTATAAAATGCAGGCACAATTTATCACATATGAATCTAAACCCTAAGTTAAAGGACAATGCTGACACTGTTCTGTGTGGGTTTGTCTTTATTTTCAAAGACGACAAAGCACTGAGGACAGCGGTGTTCACGCCCGGCACACAGACCCTGCCCGCCCTGGCCAAGGACCCGGCAGCAGAGCAGAGTTAGGGACACTGCAGGGCCCATGCCTTGGCCCCGACACAGCAGAGACGGTCTCTGATCTCGCAGCTGAAAGGCCCCCAACCACTGACTTTCCACTACTCTCAGGTCCAATCCAGTCCCATCAACCCTTTGGGGGGTGTGGCCTAGTAATCTATATTTTTAAAGCAACCCAATGTCCCTGGTGTATAGCCAAATGTGGAATCGTGACACCTAGCGATGCTCTTAAAACTACTGGCTACAACAGACTTTTCCATCTACAGGTTCTCTGAACATATGATATATAACTTGCTCTAATCAAAAGTTATAAACAAGGCGGCCCTGGCCGGTTGGCTCAGTGGTAGAGCGTCGGCCTGGCGTGTAGAGGTCTCAGGTTCGATTCCCGGCCAGGGCACACAGGAGAAGTGCCCATCTGCTTCTCCAACCCTCCCCCTCTCCTTCCTCTCGGTCTCTCTCTTCCCCTCCCACAGCCAAGGCTCCACTGGAGCAAAGATGGCCCAGGCGCTGGGGATGGCTCCTTGGCCTCTGCCCCAGGCGCTAGAGTAGCTCTGGTCGTGGCAGAGCGATGCCCCTGAGGGGCAGAGCATTGCCCCCTGGTGGGCGTGCCGGGTGGATCCCGGTTGGGCGCATGCGGGAGTCTGTCTGTCTCTCCCCGTTTCTAGCTTCAGAAAAATACAAAAAAAACCCCAAACTTATAAACAAGGCTGACCTGTGGTGGCACAGTGGACAGAGTGCTGACCTGGAATGCTGAGGTTGCTGGTTCCAAACCCCGGGCTTGCCTGGTCAAGGCATACTCAAGCAACAAATTGATTCTTCCCTCTCCCCACCCCTCTCCTCTTTCTGAAATTAATAAAATCTTAAAAAAAGTTATAAATCTGAGGATTCTGCTAAAACTCCAGCTTTCCTAGAGCACCTACAAAGTTTTGATTCACATACAACTTTTTAGAAATGCACTCCTGCCAGGCAGGCAGGGCCCAGCCCAGGGTCAGTCGGAAAGGAAGAAAAGTTTCCCAGGCACAACCATCATACCTTTAAGGTGTCGACATAGAAAATTTTCACTGTGCAGTCCAGCAAAGACACAGCCACCAGCTTCTGATCGGGAGAGTACCTGACACAAAGAACGTCCTCCTCCAGCTGCAGGGCTCGGGTCTGCGTCACGGACAGTCTGCACCACAGAGCACCCAGGACATGTGAGTGTCTGCAGGGCCGACAGACCCCAGACACTCTGAAGCTCAGCAGTCTGCACAGGGGCTCCTGTTTTCACCCCAGGAAACAGACACAAATAAAAAACATCTACTCGCCTCTTCTGGGGACTATTTTCATCTTTCACCAACTCAAAATCCCAGAACTTGACAGCTTTATCTGCACCGCCAGTCACAAAACCACGCTGAAAACCAAACGGCATTTCACTTAAAAGTACTTATTACAGAAACTTGGTTAAGACACACAAAGATAGTATAAAAGACCATTTGCATTTCCTGGCAGGGGGTAAAATGAAAGAAGACATGGACTCTCTGACCCTCTCATTCTCTCTTGGGGCCACTGCTCAGACCCCATTTGAGAACTCCTAGGGGACACTGATGCAGACAGATGACAAGTGGGAAGTTTTACTCACACTTTTGTTCAGCGTCAGGAAGAAAGACTCAGTGAACACAGGGGCGGGGGAGGTTTGCTCCACCTAAGAAGGCAGCAGTCTAACAATTTGCTAAGTAGTAAAGTAGTCTGACAAATACAGAGACTGGATAATCTAAGTTTGTTCAACTATTTACCTCAGAAGAGTATAAACTTTTCCCTACTTAAAATATGTTCAAAACTGTTTTCTAACATCAAGAAAATTAGTCTCGCCTGACCAGGTGGTGGCGCAGTGGATAGAGGGTCAGACTGGGATGCAGAGGACCCAGGTTCGAGACCCTGAGGTTGCCAGCTTGAGCGCGGGCTCATCTGGTTTGAGCAAAAGCCCACCAGCTTGAACCCAAGGTCTCTGGCTCCAACAAGGGGTTACTTGGTCTGCTAAAGGCCCGTGGTCAAGGCACATATGGGAAAGCAATCAATGAACAACTAAGGTGTCACAACGCACAACAAAAAACTAATGATTGATGCTTCTCATCTCTCTCCGTTCCTGTCTGTCTGTCCCTGTCTATCCCTCTCTCTGACTCACTGGCTCTGTAAAAAATAAATAAATAAAATTTAACAAAAAAAAAAGAAAATTAGTCTCATCACATTGTGGTGTTAGTGTAAAGCAGGGGTCTCAAACTCAACTCAGCATGTGGGCCGCAGAGCAAGATCACAGGCGTTTGGCGGGCCGCACTAGGTCTACAAAAGGCAACTGTTACGTAATACTTTTCTCACTGCAGTTGAAAACAAAAAAAAAATCAGTACAACAAGCACAATCGTACATGCAGTTTACTCAGTGTCACAAAACGACCAGAAACTGTAGTTCGCATCACAACTGCTGTTAACTAAGCTAATATCTAGCTAGGATGCTAGAGAAATGAAAAATACAAGTAGGCCCCAGGTTTACTTAATTTTATCCAAAATATTTTGAACTTCGTGGATTAGTCTGCGGGCTGCACAAAATTGTTCAGCGGGCCGCGAGTTTGAGACCCCTGGTGTAAAGTGTCTAGAAGAGCGATTTTCAACCGATGTGCTGTGGAATTTTAGTCATCAGTTTGTGTGCCGTGAGATGAAAGAGGCTGAAGCCACTGAGCTAGAACACAGGGGCGGAAACTAAACCTCAGGCGCCTGGTCTGCCATTCGGAGATTTGTTTATACACAGGAAACAACTGGACACTGATCCTCACTGCGGCTGTAGGGATAAAGACTACCTGGTTTACAAAGTCACTGCAAAAGGAACAATAAGGCCTTGGCTGGTGGCTCAGGGGATAGAGCATCTCTCTGACGTGCAGAAGTCCCAGGTTCTGTTCCATTTCTGGTCAAGGCACAGAGGAAAAGTGACCATCAGTTTTTCCTCCTCCCTTCTCTCTCTCTTTTTCTCTCTCCCTATTCCACAGTCATGGCTCAACTGATTCAAGTGCACTGGCCCTGGCACTGAGGGTGGCTCTGTTGAGCCTCAGCCTCAGCCTCAGGTGCAAAAAACAGGTTGGTTCGAGCACAGGCCCCAGATGGGCAGAGCATCGGCCCTAGACAGGGGTCACTGGGTGGATTCTGGTCAGGGTACATGCAGGAGTCTGTCTCTCTACCTCCCCTCCTCTCACTTAAAAACAAACAAAAATAACCCCCACAAACAAAAAACAATAAAAGATGTAATGGATGTGAAAATCTTATAAAAGAGAGACCACTGTACAAATGGTAAGATGATATTACTATTTAAATTTTAAATGCTGTTCTGTTCTGACCCCAATGGCATTACCCACTCTAAATTCCAGAGCTCATTTTTCCCCCCAAATCACGTCCACTTCAATGAATGAAGGTTTGTCACCATTGACAATATTCAAATGTACAGATCACAATCTCAAGGGATTTTCACATAAAAATCTCAAAATGTCCTGAGCCACTGCACTGTCACTGGAGGGAGTGGACAGTCTCCAGTGACTCGTCTGAAGGGCAGCACACTGTGAATGACACATTCTCTAAAATCACTAGACATACAGAGTCACAGGTGAGTGGACTAAAGGGGAGCCAAGAGTCCAATCTGTCCTCGGCACTGTGCGGCCCAAGGACATAGTTCCTTTTAAGGAGTGTCACCAACCACTGGCAGAAATCAGGAAGGTAAGGAGTCGGTCATGTAGCTGACAATCAGAAGCAGCTGAACAAGGACTCATCTCACAATGAGAGCTGGTCACATTATGTAGCACGTGATACAATCTCATATAAAAAATCTGAAGATTAGACAAAATGCAGCTTTCTGTAAAGAGGCCGATCTGAGATAAAACTGTGAGGCAGCAGTAACACCGACAGAAGACATGGGAGATGCAGCCAGAGCCCAGAGTCCTGGAGTCTATACCTAAAATCTGGCTTAGTTACCTGATCTGGAGAGAGGGACACGGACCACACAGCTCCGTCGTGAGCATCCACCATCTCCAGCAGCGTTCCCGAGGCCAAGTCACACAGCTGCAGCTTCCCCGTCTGCGGAGACACAGAGTGAGCATGGCCCCAGGGGCCCCCCGTGCCCCCTGGTCGTGTCCACACACCTGAGAAATTCACAACCAGCAGCAGCCATGCGGCCAACTGCTCAGGAAACAGATTCCACAGTCCATGCTCTGAACTGCACATCTGAATGAACGCTGAGAACCCCCTCCTGATAAGCCAAGTGGACCCCGCCAAAGCTGCTATGCTGTCAACTATGGAATCGTACAGCCCTGGAGTACTGGACTCCGGGCATTTTCACTGGTTCCCCAACGTCAAAAGGGAATAGCATGCCCCCAGGAAAACAGGACAAACATAACAGCAAATGGCAAACCTAGAAAGCTCCCAAGGTCAATCGGTCCTTTAAGGGTACTCTCCTCCACGGTAATGAGCTTAACCAATCACTCTCCATCTAGATCTGGTTTCCTCCTCTACCATCACTGACCATGAGAAAGGGCAACTTGCCTCAGTGCTAGGGAGGGCCACGCAGCAGCTTAGAAAGCAATCGGCCACAATGCTGTTCAGAACTCAGTGCAGGCCACGGTCACGGTGCCGGCACAGAGCACACAGCGGATGGCCTACCTGTAAAAACCAACCTTTCTACAGCGTTGTGGGGATTAAACGAGATGGTGTATGTACATTAACTACACGGCTCAGAGGCTAGGCTAGGGATTGTATTTCGGTCTTCAACGCAATTTGCAAAATAGTCTCCCAACAGCAAATAGGAGATTAACAATTGTTGGGGAAGAATGAATAAAAAATGAGGAAAAAAAAAAAAAAGAGGAAAACGGCCCTGGCCAATTGGCTCAGTGGTAGAGCGTCGGCCTGGCGTGCAGGAGTCCCGGGTTTGATTCCTGGCCAGGGCACACAGGAGAAGCGCTCATCTGCTTCTCCACCCTTCTCCCTCTCCTTCCTCTCTGTCTCTCTCTTCCCCTCCCGCAGCCAAGGCTCCATTGGAGCAAAGTTGGCCCGGGCGCTGAAGATGGCTCTGTGGCCTCTGCCTCAGGCACTAGAATGGCCCTGGTTGCAAAAGAGCAAAGCCCCAGATGGGCAGATTATCACCCTCTGGTGGGCGTGCTGGGTGGATCCCGGTCGGGCACATGCGGGAGTCTGTCTGACTGCCTCCCTGTTCCCAACTTCAGAAAAATACAAAAAAAAAAAAAAAAAAAAAAGGAAAACTTTTAATTGAAATTTAATGCTCTTTTCCTGACAATAATACTAGGGCCTCTCTAGCTTATTTTACACTTGGTGTTGGGAAAAAGATAGCTAATGTAATATAGAGGTTTTCTAATAAAATAATTGTGCACATATAGGCATTGGTTTGCGGAGATAAAAATGACAAATACTTGTAAAGCACTTTTCAAAACATCCAACAGACCTTGCTCCATTTTAGTCTCCCTCCTATGCATCGCTGCTACTCTACCAGCTCTCATTAGCAACTTGCTATTAGCCAGTCTCTGTGCCAAGTGCTCTGTGTGCTGGAAGGTAGATTACTTGTATCATTTCACATGAGAAAACGAGGCTTACTGGGTTAGGTAACTTGCCCCAGGTTCACACAGCCAGTGAGTGGAAGAGCTAGGATTCAATCGTAGGCACAGTGGGTGTGAAAGCATGTCAAAAGCAAGTGTCACTGTCCCATTATACAGATTAGGAGACACACTAAGAGAAGTTATGTGACTTGCACCAAATGACCCATTTTGTGAGGAAGATTCTGCCTCCAAATCCATGCCTGCTCATTCCCACATGGTTAACTCCCTGACGGGCAACTGTGTGGGGATGGTTCAGCTCAGCTAACAAGTGCTTCTGTCTGCCTAGCGCTAAGTGGGGTCTCACTGTATTTCATCACTAGTCTTCTCAGAGCACAGCTACACATGTGCTCAGAGATGCACAAAAGGCTGATCACCAACATGCTGATGACAGGGATCTCAGGGTCATGACTTTATCTTCCTCATAATTGGACATAAGGTTTGATTTCTTAAAAACAAATAAAACAAACCCGATTTCTCAAACATCTTTAAGAATACTGAGTAGAAAAGATGCCAAAATCCAAGAAGTCTGTTTACCTTCGTTCCTATGACCACCTGCCTGTCACCAGGCACGAAGAACGAGCATAGCGCATAGTCACAGGACACGGTGCGGATACACTGCAGTGTAGACCTGGGGCAGAGGGAGTGACACAGACATGCTGAGAGAAGCTGCCTTAGAGGTCAATGTGTTTGGTTCACACCCAGCCACATACTGTGATCAGAAGGAGAGAGGACAAAGCCTGACTCTCTCCTGGCTGAGACCCAATTACAGTCAAGGGAGAAGATGCTGAATGACATCAAGCCTCGCTTTGCCTGCGGGGCTCCTGCTCCTGAGGAACAGGGATCACACAGCACAAGCAGGAGAGCACCCACTGGGTTCCTAAGACCCAACCTGCTGCCGCACGGACGGACATGAGGGGGCCCACAGGACTGCAGGTCAGTTAGCTTCTTAGTGCGTATCCCTGGAAGTTCATCCCATTGGACCATAAACATCCAGCCGCCCAACAAATATGTATCAAATGCCTACTTCATTCATCAAACATTTACTGAGCACCGAATCTCGAATCTCGTACAGCCCAACACTCTTTAGGAACGAGGCAAATAAATTAGAGCTCAGCTTACAGCAGGAGCTCTGGAGAAACAAGGCTGGGGGGGGGGGGGGGGGCAGTGCGATCATGGGGGAGGGAGCAGAAGGGCCACCTGACAAGAAGCTGGAGAAGACTGCAGTTGACTGAGGGAGTACAAAGCCAGGTCCCAGGCACACTCCTGTTGTGTTTGGGAATAATAAAAAGGCCAGTGTGGCTCTCGTGGAGCTGAAGGGGACAGCATAAGGGAGAAGGTCTGGAAGGACTTTGGCTTTTAGTTGGAGTGAGATGAAGCTATTGGAAGTGACATAACTTTCACCCTAAAGACTGCTGGCTACTGTGTTAAGAAGAGATACTACAGAAGACAGGACAGAAGCATGGGGCCGGTCAGGAAGCTATCACAACAATCCAGACGAGAGACAACATTCTGGGAGTCAGGTGCTGGCAGTGCAGGTGATGAGACGTGGCTGACTACCGCTGCACAAAGCTGTAGAAAGTGTCATCTCACAAACCTGTTCCAAATCTTAATGGAATCAGCTGCTGCAGAAAGAATAGCGATGTTGTCCGAGCTGAAGGACAGGGTCCGCACGTCGCTGCGATGACCCGCGAGGGTGACCCTGCTTGTCCTCACAGGCTGAGGAGCTGGTGTTGATGGACTCAATGAATACAGTTCCACCAGGTTGTTCTGCAGCAGGAAGACGGCCTTTAACTCACCTTGAGGCAAGTGAATCAGGTCAAAGGATCTGCATGAGAAAATATTCAAAGATCTTTCAGCTGCCAACTGAGTCCACAAAGTGAACTTTTTCTAGGACAAAGGCTTTGCAATGTCCTCAATGTGTATGAAGTTTGAACAAGTACAAAGAATGTTACACGTAAGAGTACTCTAAATATTGGAGAGTAGTCAAGTATAGGCTTTTAAAAGAAATCTGGGCTTAGATACTGTATGACAGGTTTGTTTTTGTGTTATCTTTTGTAAGTTCCTTTAAACCCTTTCAGAATAGATGTACATTTTTCTTTTCAATTGGCAGCAGGACAGAACAGTAAACCAACAGGTAAAAGACTATTATAAAATAAAACAAATATGAGATGATGAGTAGTGAGCCCACAGTGAGGGCAGTAGGAGCTGAGTATGACACAGGCATCTCATGATCGCTGTCTCCAAATATATAATTCGCAAAGACTGCTTACAAATAGCATGACAAAGCCAATATAACTTTGTAGCTTACTATTTCTATACTATTCCAGAAACTTCTCTCAGGCACTTCACATGCTACATTTTTACTCACTTGATTTTGGCAGAAGTCTTGATATTGATCACCCGTTGGATTTCATCCTGCAGAGTCATTTCAACCTTGACTTCAAGGTCTTCATCCTCCCCTTTGCCAGAATTTAATCTAGAGGGAAAAAAAGACTGCCATGCTATCACTTTTCTAGAAGCATTGCTATTATTTGAGTCAAGTTTTGGCTCTGAGACCAAGAACCTGTGTGATCTTGGGAGAGTTAACTTAACCAGACAGGATTACCACAAGAATTAAAAATGCAATGTATGTAGAAATGCTTTGTGAACCACAGTGTCAGAAATAAAGAGTGGGACAAAAGCAGGTTTCCCATTGTGACTACATGAAACAAAATTTATTCTTATATTATTATTTGTTAATTACTGTATTATTTTTCACACTCACAACAGTAAACCTATTTCTGCCCCATCCTGAATAAAGTGTCACTCCATTTAGGGGTACTCTCAAAAAGTGGATTCTGAATGCAACAGCCCATACCATTTTCTGGGACAAGTCCTTGTCATTTGAACTATTCTATTGAAATGTATCTATCTGGTAAATTTTTCTAACTTCAAGAATTTTCAGAAAACCCATGAATTTGCCCTTATTAATCCAATCATGTCAAATGAATGAGAGATCTCAAAAGAGTTGCCTAGGCAGATAACTTCTTATTTCTTTGAAACTTGATGAGTTTCAACCATTGAGAAGCCAATTTCTCTGGTTATAATGATCTATTTCAGGACTATGTCGTCTCCCAACATCAATCACATAATTGTCCAACCAGGCTTTCTTCTCACAGTTGCCAAAATTAGTTAGCATCATGCAACCCAGGTTCCTTCTGTGTGGGCTGCTGTCACTGACACACAGCTAGCCTCTGAGAAGTAAATCATTTAGAAACTCGTTTTAAAAATCTGCTTTCTTTCTAGTTCTGTGTGGCTCTGAGTTCAAGATTCAGGAATGCACTAGTTACAAAGCTGTACTGCACAGGAGAAATGTAAAATTCGCACTACTGCAAAATCTCCTCTAGCCTTTACTAGTAATTGGTAACAGTAAATGTTTCTTTAAGAACTCCTGTTTTTCTATAAGTACTATGTGGGCCCACCCAAGATACTTTCTTAGTAGTAAATATCACAGAAATACACCTGGCTTTCTTTCTAGCTTTCTTCATCTTCTTCTCCATTTTCTTCTGCATCTCCTCTTTGGAAAGAATACAGAACAGTTCCAGCACAGAATCATTTCCCTAGAAAGACAAGAGGCGGGGAGTCCAGGACAATGTGTAACTTAGCTTTTCTCAGAAAGAACTAAACCATGTTTCTTTTTCTTCCCTCAGTAGTTATATCTCCTTGGACAACTTAATCTCTCTGGGTTGACTGTCTCATCTTGTAAAGTGGGGGTGCCACCTCCCACTCACAGCCTTGCTCTGAAGACTAAGAGTTAGTGCTCTTAAACTGCACAGAAAAGCAAGCATTTAATAAATGGTTGCTAATAAGAATAATAGCAATTATTACTGTTGTGCTGATAGAAGCTAGGGGGTATATGTCCACCTAATACCATCACGATCTTTTAACACAACCCAAGAAAGTCTCATTTCTATACTGAATATGAAAGAACAGTCTCGGAAAGGAGTGGCATAGTCCTTGTTCCTTTCTGTAAGGGCAGAACTCACATGGCACGCCAGAATCCTGCCCGTCTTGTCAGCTGCGAGGTTCACGACCCTGTCCCTTCCTTCCCGCATGAGGGAGCCAACTTTTGTGCACGTGAGGATGCGCTACAGAGAAGCAAGAGAAGGTGAAGGTTAATGAGAATCTCTGAAGAGATGAGATTCCCAGAAATGCAGATGACAAAGACACTCCCCACAAGGATGACAAGAATTGAGAATTGAGTTGCAGTTTTCAGCTTTCCCACCCCTCAGCTCAATTAAAAATAAGAAACAGAAATGAATCACATCCTCGGGAGCTTCATCCCCCTTGAGGCTGCCACCCTCAGCTTCACGCGTGTCCTGCTTCCCAGTGGAGGACCCCTTGATCTTCTTGGGCTCTGGTTCTTCGAGGTCGTCAATCTGTTTTATCAAAATAAGAAACCTGAAATAATGTATGCCAGGAAGTGACGCTTCACCCTGAGGATGGAGAAGCCTGTCCTGACGGCACAAATGACTTCTGCTTAATGATCTCTCTGATCAGACCTCTTCAGTGGTGGGCTGTTTGTCAAAATGTATTAGAACCTGACTAAAACAGGTGCAAACAAAACACTGTTCACCACACTACCTCCAGTAACTTTCCCAAGTATAAAGACTACTTTTTAGTAACAAGGTGACAAAGTGACGATCGACTCTTCATTAACTTTAAAACCTTCTTAGGTGAAGGTCTACTGTATTCTAGAATTGAAGATTCAAGCTGGCATTAAGAATTGCAAAGGCATTGAAAGAAAGGTTCACTTTCTCCTTAAATTAAGGAAAGATAAGCCCTAGCTGACTAATGTAGAACCTATCCAAATAGCTACTGGACACACCACACTCCTACCTCCGCTAAATTGAAGGTCTATAACCTTTTCCCTCACAAAGTCTCTGAGGATCTGAAAAAAAGTTATAGACCAGAATATACATATTTATTATCACAAATTTTTTGTAGAATTTTGTTGAGGGGAAAGGGTCACAGATATTCTGAAGTCCAACCATGATCACACATCAACATCACTGGAAGCCATACGTCTAAAGCTATCCTTCTGAGCCCAAATCAGTGAGGGCAGTGAGGCACAGAAGGGGCTGGCTATCGGTGTGATAGCATTCCTTTAGTACCACAGGAAGCCAAGTGCAGGACTGAATACCTGCATCTGACTCCAAATCTGATGAGCCTCTACAATGGCTTCAACATGACAGGTATTGGGCCCGTGGCACATGATCAGAAAAGGTAATCACCTCTTGCAGGTAGGCTATGTCCCACGCCCTCAGCTCACTGTCAGATGCCCCTGTGATGAGTCGCTTTTCCTCTGACACCAGAACCAAGCCCCACACCTGCAGAGTATAAAAAGATTCAAATAATACAACTTTTAAGACTCCAGGCTGTTTGTATGAAGTGTATGTATGTATGTATGTTTGTATGAAGTGACATTCCAAGTTTCAGTATACTGTACTGAAATCTTTTTGGCATTTGCTAAGTCTAACAGGAAGGCAACCCTTTCAACATATACTAAGAAATCCCACTGTTAGAAGAAATGGCCTGTGGTAGAACTGTTGTCTATGTGATAACAAACATTTCTCTGCAATTTTCTAGCCTGAATTTTAGAGAATGACTGTTCAGCATAAATTTTAACTAGAATCCACTCAAATGAAGATTTTAAGTGATACTTCTTGCCTCGCACATAAAAGGAGCTCTGTTCATGTCTAGTGCATGACATTCAGCCTCAAATATCCAAGAACTAAACAATAACAACAGCAGTACTGTTACAAATCAATAGTCAGTCAGTCTGTCAACTGCCAGCTGTGGACGCGAAGAGCCATGGAAGGACCAGGGGGACACCATTTTTGCTTCTGTCTCTCCCTTCTTTCCCTGGCCCGAGAGCCCACACGTACCTCAGTTCGGTGGCCAACCATGGTTTTGAAACAGTGCTGAGTATCAAGGTCCCACCATTTCACCACGGCATCTTTCCCACTAAAAGAAATAGAAGGAAATCTTATTAGAAAAAGTCACTAAACTAACAGGGTAATAATCTAGGTCTCTTTTGTAGCCTTAAAATGGTAACATACAGCAATACTATCTGTGTTAGTATTCTACCCGAACTTTCTTTTAAAATGTACAGGCTCTGAACTCTTATGTGGATATTTTTAGGTAGAAAATAACATGTTTCACCTGTAAGCACAGAAACATTCTCTCGCACTAACCCAGAAACTTCTTAGGCCTCTCCTGCTCCTTTGTCTCCCACGATGCTAGTCCCCAAGTCCTGAAAATGCCGCCTCTGTGACCTCATTGGGGCTTGAGCCCTTCCAGTCCCTTTCTGTACATGACTGAATTCAAGTCCTACTGCCTGAGTTATTTTAACAGCTGGCCTCTCTGCCCACTCCTGTCCCCTCGTCACATCCAGTACACTTGTCAGATCATCTCAGTCCTCTAGGGCCGTGGTCGGCACACTCCTTAGTCAGCAGAGCCAAATGTCAACAGGACAACAATTGACATTTCTCCTGAGAGCCAAATTTTTTAACTTGAACTATAAAGGTAGGTACATTGTTATTAACTTAATTAGGGTACTCCTCAGCTGGCCTTTGCTAAACACTCAAGGGGCCAAAGAGCTGCATGTGGCTCGCGAGCTGCTTTGCTGACCAAGGCTCTAAGGTTACAGTAGCTCGTTTCTTTAGACTCAAAATCGGGCTCTTCAGCACCATTCTGAACCTGCCATTAATTGGCTCTTAATTTCGCTACTAATGGACTCTGCCCCTCCCTGCTTCTTCACCAACACAAATCTAATAAAATCCTCCTTCATGACCAGAGTGGAAAAAACCCAAAACAATACAACCTGATTTACAAAGTATTTCCTACATAATCCCACCTCTTAATGTTATTTCCTTCCCTTTATGGTCGCCAAACTACAACGCCTACATTCCAGTTGAGTGCAGTCATGCATCCTCGCACAGAAGCTGTCGTTTGAACAGGACACTGGGTCCCGCGTCCCCCCAAGACCAGCCCCCACTGGCACAGCACTCGGTCCTCTTGCACTTGCGTCCTCACTGTGGCCTTTCTCATTCCTGCCTGGCCCACCTCAGGATCCCACACTGTCCTGGGGGCCATTCCTAAGGAGTGGTAATTATTATATTAGGTTGAAGTCTATGAAATCGCTGATATCTGACCTACCATTTTTGACCGGCAGAAATGGAAATTTCAAAGGGTTTGACCTAACATGTCGGAGGTCTAACCATGGAGCACGTCTCTTCTCAAAAGACAGGCCAGGTCAAGGGGTATTCACGTCCACCCCTGCTCACACTGGGCTTTCCCGACAGCTCATTCTACAGAGTGGACAGCTCATTCTACAGAGTGGACAGCTCGGTCTATAGAAGGGGTGTTGAGAGGTTAAGGAACATGAAAAGCTTGAGTAGAGGGAAATAAGGACAAGGCAGAAAACAAATTTAAAAATGCTGTAAGTAACTCTGGAGAGCTTCTCTGATACTAACTGGGGGGGCGTGGGCAGACAGAGGGCAGAGGGACCAGCACAGGGGCCTGACTGGAGTGCGAGATGAGTGAGGAATGAAGCAAACTCCCTCTCTAGAACCCTCTCCGATGAGTTTACCTAGAAAAGAACTGGAAAAAAACCCGTTACTCCCTTACCTACTAACTAGCAGATTCTTTTCTCGTAGAAACAAGGCTTGTGTGATGGCGTCCTTGTGTCCCTTTAGACGGTAGAGGCCGCTTTCATTGATCACGTCCCACACAATGATATCTGTGTCCTAAAGGGATCAAATCATACAGAAGATTTTCTTTACCATATACGGCCTAACAACGGAATGTAATATTTTTATTATGAAAGAGATATATATAGCCCTTGCAGAATATCTGGAAAGCATACAGCAAAGCACAGAGGAAATAAATACCAGTTAAACCTGCCACCGAGATACAATCACCACAGATGCTTTGTTTTATATTGTTCCAGTCCTTATGTATACATAGACCCAGGTGATATTTTCCTATTAGAATACTGATACCATGCTGCTCATATCATTTAAAACCCTCATCCTTTCTTTCATTTAATGTATTTCTATTTTTCCATGTCCTTCCAGACTGCTCTCAATTTTTTTTTTTTTTTTTATTATTACCGGGATCCACCCGGCATGCCCACCAGGGAGCGATGCTCTGCCCATCTGGGGGCGTTGCTGTGTTGTGACCAGAGCCATTCTAGCGCCTGAAGCAGAGGCCATAGAGCCATCCTCAGCACCCGGGCCAACTTTGCTCCAGTGGAGCCTTGGCTGTGGGAGGGGAAGAGAAAGACAGAGAGGAAGAAGAGAGGGAGGGGTGGAGAAGCAGATGGGCGCCTCTCCTGTGTGCCCCGGCCGGGAATTGAACCCGGGACTCCTGCATGCCAGGTTGACGCTCTACCACTGAGCCAACTGGCCAGGGCCTGCTCTCAATTCTTAATAGTCACATAATAATCTAAAAAATATACCATAATTTTACTTAAATTTTTTTCTATTTTAGCCATTTAGGCAGTTTCCAATATTCTATGATTATATACATGTGGAAATGAACATTAACATTCTTGTACATAAATCTTTATATATATCTCTGGTCAGAATAAACACTATAAAGGGAAATTCTTGGGTGAAAAGGTATTTCTATTTTTCAGATTTGCAATTCACACCATCAAGGTACTCTCCAGAGGTGAACCAATTCATAAGCCCCCCAGGGATCTGTGTGACATGGCGTGCTTTCCCATCACCTCGGCTCTGGGCATTATCAGTTTCTCAAAAACCACTGCCAATTTCACAAGTTAAAAGTGGTGCCTCAGTATTTGACTTGCATTTCCAAATATCAATAAGAAATTCTGTACACTATCTATGGTGATTACTGGCCATCTGTACCTCTTTAGAACTCCTATGTCATGTCTTTTTGTTTACCTTTGTATCTTATTTTTACTTGATTGTAAATTATTACTAATGATATTAGCCCCGGCCGGTTGGCTCAGTGGTAGAGCATAGGTCCAGCGTGTGGAAGTCCCAAGTTCGATTTTCAGTCAGGGCACACAGGAGAAGCGCCCATCTGCTTCTCCACCCTTCCCCCTCTCCTTCCTCTCCAGGTGCTAGTATGGTTCCCACTGCAAAAGAGCAACACCCCAGATGAGCAGAGCATCGCCCCCTGGTGGGCATGCTCGGTGGATCCTGGTCAGGGGCATGCGGGAGTCTGCCTGCCTGCCTCCTGGCTTCTACCTTCAGAAAAATACAAAAAAAAAAAAAAATACAAAAAAAAAAAAAAGAATGATATTAATCCTTCCTTTTGATATTGAAAATATTATATACTTTTCCTTTTTCACTGTCCTTTAACTTTCCCTCCCCCAGTTTTATTGAGAATTGATATATGTCACTGTGTAAGTTTTAGGTGTATAGCAAGATAGTTTGATGTAAACATATTGTGAAATGATTACCACAGTAGGTACAACTGACTTCTACTTTCTCGGATAGATACAATAAGAAAAAAAAAAGAAAAAGCCTGACCTGTGGTGGCGCAGTGGATAAAGCCTCGACCTGGAAATGCTGAGGTCGCCAGTTCGAAACCCTGGGCTTGCCTGGTCAAGGCACATATGGGAGTTGATGCTTCCAGCTCCTCCCCCCATCTCTCTCTCCTCTCTCTCTCTCCCCCTTTCTCTCCTCTCTAAAATGAATAAAAAAAAATAAAAAAAATAAAATAAAAAAAAAAAAAAGAAAAAAAGAAAAAACCAAAAACTATTTTCTCTCTTAGGATTTACTCTTAACAATTTTCCTATATATTTTTAAGTGTACAGATGTTTTAAAGTTAAGTATTCAAATCTATCACTCTTTTTCCTTTATGGTTTACCTCTTTGCTGATATGCTTGAAGTCCTTTTCCATCTTGGTATCAGGTAAATACTTACCTATGTATCTTCTAATACTTAAAATATCTATCACTCTTTAATATTTGTCTTTAATCTGTGGCTCATTTGAGTACACGGCAGTAGGTAAAGCTTTAACTTCAATTTCTTCCCACCAGGTTAGCCAATTGTCTAAGTACCATCTTATGTAAGTGATCTATCACTTCTCTACTTACCAGAAATATCATCTCTAAAGTATACTATTCAGCAAGAATAAAGTAGGTTAGTTTCAGGGACTCTTATTAGGTTGCAATAACTTATTTTATATTGATACAGGATTAATGGTTTTTAGATTATGATTTCACAATGCATTGTAATATCTGAAACCTCCCATAACAATCTAACCCTGAAAAAAGACTAAATCTGAAACCCTCTATTAGTCTTCTTTCTCAGAATTTTGGTGTCTTTGATTCATTTTCCAATATATGCTTTTAAATCATTTGAGCATGTTCTAAAAACGACAATAATAATAACACTCATTGGGATATTTATTTAAATTGCTTTTACTATACACACTAGTTAGAAAGCACTAGCATCTTTCAGTGCCTTGTCTTCCCACTCAAGTGCATGCAGTATGTCTCTACTCATGTCTTGCTTCATTCTTCAGCAATGTCATGGTATTTTTCTGAATGTTACTTAATATACTATACTGCTCACAAAAATTAGGGGATATTTCAAAATGCACTTTCAAAATCAGGAAATATGCAGATACTCCAGTACTTCCACTCTTTTGTATAGTGCTATTTCACCAATGAAAGAAAAGTTGGTTTTGCATCTCATTTGCATAACCGAACGTTTTTTGACTTGCTTTTCTGTTCTTGTTTAATAAAAAAAATCAAATGCTTCTTTTTTTTATCGCTTCATATTCATTTTGAAATATACCTTAATTTTTGTGAGCAGTATATATGTTTTTTTGTGTGTGACAGAGACAAAAAGAGTCAGAGAGAGACAGACAGGAACAGACAGACAGGAAGGGAGAGAGATGAGAAGCATTAATTCTTTGTTGTGGCACCTTAGTTGTTAGTTGACTGCTTTCTCATATGTGCCTTGACCGGGGGCTACAGCAGATTGAGCAACCTCTTGCTCGAGTCTGTGACCTTGGACTCAAGGTGGCAAGCCTTGCTCAAACCAGATGAACTCGTGCACAAGCTGGCGACCCTGGGTCCTCAGCGTTACAGTCTGATGCTCTATCCACTGTGCCACCGCCTGGTCAGGCTGTGAGCAGTATATTTTAAGTGGAATCTTTTACATTATATTTACTAACTTTAAGATACAGGAAATGTATCAATTTTACCAAACTCAATGGTAAAGAATTATCATTTTGTCTCTCCTTTTCCAATCTGGTTTTTCCCCTGGGTACTGTTTTGGGTGGCTCTTCCACAATGATGTTATATCCAGTGACCACAGGCATCCTTACCTTGTTCTTGTAGTTAGTAGGCTCTAAATAGCGACTATGACAGGAAACAAATGAACCTCCCAATTCGGACCCATCCCTCTCACTGTTTCTACCGTTTTGTACACCATATGCCCACTGTTTCACCCAACAATTTTTGTGAAAATCCAGATTAAGCATAGACCTTATACCTCTGTACTAGACCAAAGCATGGGTACTTGATTCAAGTTCTCACCTTGGACCCAGATGCTAGCCTGCCTCCTAGTTGATCATACTTCAGGGAAGTGATGGCTGCTCTGTGTCCATTGAAAGTCACATTCCCTTCCCCACTCAGGAGACTGAAGATCCGAACAGACCCGTCCTCATAACCAACAGCTAGGTGCAGGCCATCTGGGGAGGGGCACAAGCACGTGACTTCTTCTTTAAGGCCCCGAAGAATGAGAATCTGAAATCACAAGAATTAAAAAAAGTAGAGGGGTTAATATGCATGGTATCAAGGGACAAACATGGGGAGAATCAGGTATTGTCAAAATAAAAGCACCAGCAATTCCGAATTAGTCTTACAAATATGAAACTGCAATCCATCTCAAGTTCTTTAGAAATTATTATTTGTACTGAGCAATGAAACAGTCAAGAAAAGGTAAAATTATTTTTTTTCCAAAGTCCTACATTAGCATAGTATGTGCAAAATTTTTTCAGGCAATGGAATAAATTACTAAGTCCTTATCGTATTTCAATACAAAATGATTTACTCCTTGCGCTGAGCTCCACCTTGTAAGAACCCAACCTATATGGCATCAGAGTGCTATGTGGTTTATGTTGTGGTTGATACAGCAACAAGTATCAATGTATTAACCTCCTGGGAATCACACAGTGAGTGGACAAGATCAAAATGCCTGTATTTGCTTTGTCAGAAGAGGTAGGCTTCTGGAATTTAGAATTACAAATTTATCAAAGCCTAGTTAAAACAACCCTGGACCTCATCTGTCTAAGAAAAAGACTCAGTCAACATAGCAGAGTACTATTCTTTTACAATGCCTGAATTTTAAAACTAGTTGTGAAAGCAAGTAGAAGAACCTGAAATATATAGAAGTAGTCAAGTAGAGAAAACAAAATGTGGGGAATAATGATTACTAATAAGTGTAAATATCACCCCAAATAGATTCCTAAGAGGTAAGTTCCTCTCTGATTGTGGCTTTCAGAATTTCACGTAAAAGAACACAGTAGAACCTAAAACCTGGCTATCTTGCCCAAAGGAAAAAGACTTCCCCTCTAGGAGCACACACATAAAAAAAGCTCACTCTCTTCTGCCTCTCCCTCAAATACCCACACATCAACATCGACCCAGCTGATTTTGGCTTACCTTCTCTCCTTTTCTTAAGTCCCATATGAAAACATGTTCACAGGCCGGTACTGCCACATAGCGTCCTTTTTCACCACGCAGTGTCACAAAGACAATATTGCCTTTTTGGCTGCCAATAAGGCCAAAGACTGCACTGGCAACATAGCGTAAGTACTGCTTGGTGAGCCCCATGGTAGAAGGTCTGAAACCACAGGGGTGGCAGCTGTGTAGGCAAATGAAGAAAACTCAGTTCTGCAGGTACTTTGGTTCTACTGGGCTAGCGAACACCCCGTTTATCATGTGGTTAACCTATATAATAAATCATGGCATAAGATACTTGGACATCTTAATTTTTTATTCATTGGTGGTTCAACATGTAATTCCTCATTCATCAAGCTGCAATCTGGTCACACTGTGACATCCCCCCACAAATATCTGACATGAGGCCACACTGTCGCTAAACAATTAGCTTCTGCCCATTCTATCACCATCTAAATTTTTATAGAGATTGAAAGCCTGAGACTGAAAATATTTATCAACGAACATTTATTGTAAACTTACTAATTAATTAGACAAGAGCTGTTGTAGATGCTAGAGAAACAGGAAAGCAAATGCCCTGACCCCAGGGCACTCACCTTCCGGCACAGTGATTCTCAGACCCTAGCAAGAGCCCAGAGCATCCGGGGGCTTACAGAAAAAGATTTCAGGGTACCACCGCCACCTCCCCCTCCCCAGTGCCCATTTCTGATTCAGAAGGTCTGCAGTGGAGCCCAGGACTTTCCATTTCTAACACGTTCCCAAGTGCTGCTGCTGTGATACCTCGCTTTGAGATCTACTGTTCTAGAACAGCCCTTGATTTCCAAGCCAGGGCAGCCATGCCCCATAGCACAGAAAATGGAATGGTAACCTGGCACACTATCTTTGAAGGATGTCATAGTTCCTCCACTAAACCACATTCACTGAAAACACTGGTTATGGATAAAAGAGACAAGGCATGAAGGAGATAACAAGCCAAGCCCATGTGCTCTTGATATGGAAAAGTGAAAGTATGCCCCCAAACACCCATACAACTTAAAAAACATGATAATCACTTACTGGCCTCTTTTTTCTTACCATAGGAACTAACATAAGTCAGTTAAAAATCAAGGAAAGATACCATTAACATGGCGGCAATGCTCTTAGCCTATGCCATTTGATCAATATTTTCCAGTTCATCTTGTTCCTAAACTGTCATTGTTCCTTATGGTAATCTTTGACCATCTGCTCACTCTTTCCACAGTATTTCTCTTAGAGACTGCCTTGGCCCAGGTACTACCACATCTCTATTTCCAGTCTTGTCCACATCTGTGAATACTAATTAGACATCCCATTTGAATAACTTGCAGCATAATGTTTAACATGTCTAAAAACAAACCTACTTTGATTCCTTAACCCTTCTTATTTTTTTCTGATTCTATGATATACAAACCTCCTAGTCATTCAGGCTCAAAACCTTATAGTAACCTTTGGTTGATCAATAAAAAATATTGTTGTCTGATCAGTGGGGATGTAGTAGATAGTCGACCTGGGATGCTGAGGTCACAAGTTCAAAACCCTGAGGTCACCAGCCTGAGCGTGGGGTCCTTGGTTAGAGTGTGGAATCATCAACATGATCCCATGGTTATTGGCTTGAGCCCAAAGGTCACTGGCTTGAGCAAGGGGTCAATGGGTGGGCTAAAGTACTCCCCCCTGCCCCGTCAAGGCATGCAAATAATCAATGAATAACTAACGTGATGCAACTACAAGTTTATGCTTTATGCTTCTCATCTCTCTCTTCCTGTCTCTCTCACTAAAAATAAAGTTAGATAAAACAAACAAATGAATAAAAAATATTGTTATAGCAGCCAAGACTTAAAGAGTGTTTATTCATGACTCATGATGGGGGAACATCTGGATAAACCCATTATAAGTTGAAAATATTGTGTCGAAAAATGCATTTAATGCATCCAACCTATGGAACATCACAACTCAGCCTAGTCTCCCTAAAATTTGCTCTGAACGTTTGCATTAGTCTATAGTTGGGCCCAATCATTTAAGATAGCCAATCCACTGTAGTGTATCAGTTGTTTACCCTCATGATTGTGTGGCTGACTGGAAGCTACAGCTCACTGCCACTGCCTTGCTCATGAGTATCATGCAGCACAGAGTTAGCCCGGGAAAAGATCAGAGTTCTAAATTTGAAGTAAGGTTTGTAGAGAATGCATATCACTTTCCCATCATGGTAAAGTAGAAAAATCCTAAGTTGGGACTGTCTCACTGTCTGTATATGTTACCTAAAACATGCACAAAACTGAGTAAACATATACCGTTGTTTAGTTACTACATATAGCAATTGAGTTAATTAAATGCATTCATATACATAAAGCATTTAGAAGGGCATCTAGCATTGTGTAAATATAAGTATGAAAAATTCTAGCCTGAACTATGGTGGCACAGTGGATAAAGTGTTGACCTGAAATGCTGAAGTCGCAGGTTTGAAGCCACAGGCTTGCCTGGTCAAGGCATATCTGGGAGTTGAGGCTTCCTGCTCAACTGGGGGGAACATCCCCATTATAAGTTGAAAATATCCTCCTTCTTTCTCTCTTTCTTCTCTCCCTCTAAAAATGAATAAATAAAAAAATCTAAAAAAACCTCACCATAATCTTACAAGGCAGGTACTGCCCTTATCCCCATTTCACAGACCAGTAAACTAGGCAGAGATGTGAAACTGCAAGCCCAATAACATTTAGTGAGTTTTAAGTGCCAAAACCAGATTCCAATCCCGTCTAACTCCAACATTTCTTCTTTTAACCACTAGGCTACACTGCTTCTCTTTGCCTGTTTTCTTTAGTCAGAAACATCCATTGAGCTGATTGTTTCTCCTTTCTCTCTTCCATTTTCTGTTCCAGTTCTTTTTTTTTTTTTTTTTTTTACAGAGACAGAGAGTGAGTCAAAGACAGAGATAGACAGGGACAGACAGACAGGAATGGAGAGAGATGAGAAGCATCAATCATTAGTTTTTCATTGCGTGTTGCAACAGCTTAGTTGTTCATTGATTGCTTTATATGTGCCTTGACCGCGGGCCTTCAGCAGACGGAGTAGCCCCTTGTTGGAGCCAGCGATCTTGGGTTCAAGCTGGTGGGCTTTTACTCAAACCAGATGAGCCCGTGCTCAAGCTGGCAACCTCGAGGTCTCGAACCTGGGTCCTCTGCATCCCAGTCCGACGCTCTATCCACTGCGCCACCGCCTGGTCAGGCTGTTCCAGTTTCTTTATCAGAGCTCCTGCACTGGTTTTCCATGTAGCTTCTCCACCTGCATGGTTTACCAGGGGTAGTCAACCTTTTTATACCTACCGTCCACTTTTGTATCTCTGTTAGTAGTAAAAATTTTCTAACCGCCCACCGGTTCCACAGTAATGGTGATTTATAAAGTAGGGAAGTAACTTTATAAAATTTATAAAGCAGTTACAGCAAGTTAAAGCATATAATAATTACTTACCAAGTACTTTATGTCGGGTTTTCGCTAAGTTTGGCAGAATAAATCTTTAGAAAACTTACTATAGTTAAATCTATCTTTTTATTTATACTTTGGTTGCTCCGCTACCGCCCACCATGATAGCTGGAACACCCACTAGTGGGCGGTAGGGACCAGGTTGACTACCACTGGTTTATACTATTTTCATTTAAAAGCCATAACGCTACCACGTTAACCTTTTCAGACGCACTGTCTCTACCCCAAAGCCCTTGAGAAAGCTAAAGTGTTTGCATTTTCTAAGAGCTCAATTCTATCTATCCGTGTTTATTTCTTGCACAATCTCTTGTCAGGCCAGCTGGTTTCCATCCTTGGCCTGCAACCTACCCTTCTGAGTGTTCCTGCCACCACAACAAACATTCTCTCCTCTACTTATTTTAATCAGCATTGTCCTCTGAGGCCCAATCCTTCAGGGCTAGTACAATCCTTGCAGCCTCTTCCATTGCCTCAACACTTAACTTGTCTTCCATACAATCTGGCATCGACCAGTTGTCTCACGGGCACAGACAGAGAGAGATCACGGCCTCTCTTCGGCTCCCCTACCATCTCTGTTTTCTAACCCAGTCCTCAAATATGTTGCTTCGAGGGTGGATGCACTGAAGGGCTGCGACGTGGTAATAGACCTATCAGACGTCCCAAAACCGAGTTTTCAGTCAGGCGAGGGTCAGAGGGACTCCGCACGCCGACCACACTGCCGGAGAATCCTCGGGTGAACCCGTGCACCTGCGGGTCAGGCGGCACTAAGCGGCACACACCAACCCCGGACGTACGCGGGCGATCTCCTGGTACTCGGAGGGGCGCGTGATCGCCCCAGTTTCCCTCCACCCCAGCGACTATCCCCATGTACCCCTCGCCTGGTCTGCTGCTGGCACCACGAAGGCATCAGCCAGGACCAGCCAAACCCGAGTCGAGGGGAAAAGCCTTCGGCTACCTAGAATTTAAGGCTCTCACTCACCTCGGCCTCCACGAGGTTTCTGGCCGCTGGAACCCGCCCACCAGACCCACCCCTTCCGGGTCGGCTCCAGGATCCTTTTCCTTCCGACGTTCCCAGAGCCTCCGAGGCGGAAATGACGTAAACCAGGCTCTGATTGGTGAACGCCGGCCGCGAACGGAAGTCGATGTTTCGCAGCTCAGAGCTCTTGCAGCTGATCGCACCGGCTTCCTGGGACTTTGACTTGCTTTATCCCGGGGGCTGTCGGAGGATGCCGCTTCGCCGCTTTCTACGAGGAGCTTAACCGGGCCCGCCTACCGCGCGGATGGGACCGCAGGAGCGCTGTGAGAGACTGGCCGAAGGCCAGGAGGGATGGAGGCGGAGCGGACCGGGGGCGCGGCGGGAGGCGCCCGGGACTCGGTCCCGGCGGGGTGTGCGGGCCGAGGGTCGGTTCTGTCGGGTCTCTGCGAGAATGAGTCTGCCGCGTCTTCCCCAGCTGGCGGTCGGGTTCCTGTCGCCCGAGACGCTGTCGGGGACGGCATATTCTGGGGAAGAGACAGAGAGGGTGGGCAGACCCGGCACAGCGGCCGTGGTGCTGGGGGTTGGGGGAACGGGCCTTGGGGTGCAGGTGAACTAGGGCGGCGAGAGCCCTGCCGGTTGTAGTCCCAGAGCGGAGTCTGTTGCCGCGGGATGGATCGGGCGTCCCACGAACCGAGAGCAGTTCGAGTCGGGTGGGTCGGCGCTGAGCCCAGGATGCCGAGTTGTGTGGATCCCCGTGGTCCCTGGAGTGACACTGGTCTGGCTCTGTGTTTCCGCCGCCTGGCCGCTTGAGTGGCAAGTGACCAGAGCTGACTCCTCCTTGCTCGGTAATTGACGCGGTGGTCTGTCACCAGGTGGAGATGAGCTTTTCTCTCTTGCAGTTCTGTCCGCTTTTATTCTTGGGCTGCACAAAAGTGTTCAGAAATGAGCCCTGGTGTCTGTAACTGTGGAAAATTAAAGCTAATTTATAAGCTATACAAAAGAAATAAGCCTCAGCTTTTTGTTACTGAACAAGATACCTGTGGTCAGTCTAGAAATTAGACTTTTACCTTATCTGATTTTCTTCAGACGTTTCTTGAATTTTTAATACATGTTCAGCTAGTCTTTTATGTTCAAGAAAATTACAATAGTAGAGAATGAATATGCAGCAGCATAAATGTTTTAAAACGATTACTGTGGGTTGAATGAATGTGAAGAAAGGAAATTGTGGCAACAGACTATTTCAAAAATTTGGGGGGGAGGGGCGGGCTGACCAGGCGGTGGCGCAGTGGATAGAACTTTGGACTGGGACGCAGCCGGACCCAGGTTCAAAACACCGAGGTTGCTGGTTGAGCACGGGCTCATCTGGCTTGAGCCCAAAGGTCGCTGGCTTGAGCCCAAGGCCGCTGACTTGAGCAAGGGGTCATTTGCTCTGCTGTAGTTCCTTGATCCAGGCACGTATGAGAAAGCCATCAATGAACAACTAAATTGCTGCAACAAAGACATGATGCTTTTCATCTCTCTCCCTTCCTGTCTGTCCCTATCTGTTCCTCTCTCTGTCTCTGTCGCAAAAGTTTGGGGGAAGGGGAAGGGAGCATTTCGGTGTGAGTAGTTAATATCTCTTATAAGGTGATTATATAAGGTGAGGTGATTATATTATTGTAATGAGAAAATGTCTGCCTGAGTAGAAAACCTAATAGTCTAGATCAGGGGTCCCCAAACTACGGCTTCCATGCGGCCCCTGAAGCCATTTATCCGGCTCCCGCCGCACTTCCGGAAGGGGCACCTTTTTCATTGGTGGGGAGTGAGAGGAGCATAGTTCCCATTGAAATACTAGTCAGTTTGTTGATTTAAATTTACTTGTTCTTTATTTTAAATATTGTATTTGTTCCCATTTTGTTTTTTTACTTTAAAATAAGATATGTGCAATGTGCATAGGGATTTGTTCAGTTTTTTTTATAGTACTGCTCTCCAACGGTCTGAGGGACAGTGAACTGGCTCTCTGTGTAAAAAGTTTGGGGACCCCTGGTCTAGATACTATCCAGAATGACACCCCTTGGATTATCTGATTCTAAGAGCTATTTTACAAGTGTAAATAACTAATAAAAAGCTGTTAACTAATGTCAGTTAGAATCTGACTCTAATTGCACTGAGTCAATTAGAGGCTCAGTGGGAGTTTTACCACCTTGTGGTAACAATTCATATTGTTATTCTTGATCTATTAAATGCACTCAATTTTGGGATTCCCTTTATCTCCCATCTGTCTGGTTCTTTTGTGAGTTAAATAAAATAAACACATTCATTTTTATGTTGGAATGAGTCATCATTTTACCTTTAAAAAAATTCTCTTAACCTATTAGTACAATATTATGGGACAGGACAACCCCAGGTGGAAAAAAGAATTTAATAAAAGTTGGTGTGAAGACAACTGTGATTGAATGCTAAGATTAGGCATTTTATAAAACTCCCAATACATACACTTTACAAGAATGTCACCCTAATTTCTTATTTAAGTTTCAAATTGCTCACTGTATTAATACCTAGAATTGAAAATAGTAAAGTTCTTTTATTATGAATGTGGTAGTACTAACTCGCAGTTACAGCATATTCTTTGGAGGCTCTTGAATTATGGTGTTAAATTTGACCTGGGTGATTGACATGGCTTAGAAATGTTTTCGTTATTCTGTATTTCTTGTTGACATATTTGACCACTTGTCTTTCCAGATAAGTAACTTTAAAAAAAGTAATTCTTTGTTTGCATAGAATGTCTTAAATATATTTGATGTTGGGAGACGTGAATTGTGCACAAATATTTAATGTACCTTGAACTTTTAAATATTGAAATACAAAGACATAAAGAATAGTAAACCCGTAGTTTGTGCAAAGACCGAGAAATTCATCTGGTCACAAATGGAGGTCACAAGCAAGGACCAGCTTTCTTTGTAGTTTTTTGCAGGCCTGTCTAATCAATGTAAACATTTTGAAAAACAGATTTAAAGTTCTTGTTTTCCAGGAAAATGATACCATTTTCTTTTTATCCAGACCACAATCAGGTTGTTTTGAGACTGTGCTCCAAGGTGTTCTGCCTGATTCTGTTCAGTCTTGCCCAATACAAATCTAATCTCTCTAGCCAGTCTAGTTATTCTTATAAAGCACTATTTAGAAGGACTCCTTGAATTAAAAGACAACAAGATTTTTTTAAAATGAGTACTTAAACAAAAAGATGGCAAGATTGAGATAAAAGACAACCAACAGTGTAATTAGAACTGTTCATATTCATTGTGAATTTGAATTATGAAGTATATAGAGTGGATTCTCTTTCGTCTTTAGGTTCTCATCCACAGACATACTGAAGATAACCTTTAAGATAGTTTGGCTAAGGGAATAGATACGAGTCATTCTGGAATCGTCTGTTTGTTCCATGTAGTCTTTTTGATCCTGGGACTAAAATGTCTTGGTTCTGGAGCTTTTTTTTAAACTAAGTTTTAGTGTTTGCTTATGAACTAATTTAAGGTACAGAACTGGCTTGACCTCTGGTGGCGCAGTGGATAAAGTGTCGACCTGGGAACACTGAGGTTGCCGGTTCAAAACCCTGTACTTGTCTGGTCAAGGCATATATGGGAGTTGATGCTTCCAGCTCCTCCCCCCTTTCTCTCCCTCCCTCCCTCCCTCCCTCCCTCCCTCCCTCCCTCCCTCCCTCCCTCCCTCCCTCCTCTCTAAAATGAATAAATTAAAAAAAAATACAGAACTGGTCAGTTGATTTTCAGTGGAAAGTCTTGCTCCTTTTTAATGTTCTTCAAAATTCTGGCTATAGCTCTAGCTTATTTTAGTCTTCCCCTCCTCTATCCTACCCCCTTACCTGAGTCCTCTGTTTGCATTCTTTCCATCACTGGGATTCTTAGTCTGAGTCTGGGAACACTCTCACATTTATTTGTAAACCTGTGCTTGTATGAGCTCATAGACTCACATTTTGGGTGGTGAAAGGGTATTTATTGCTCATGTGATTTTCAGAGGGGTCTATGACTCTAAGAATATTAAACATTACTGTTCTTTAAGGATTATGAATCAGATTTTTCTGCCTAGTTTGGCTTTGGTTCTCCATTTGCTTTATTGCTGAGGTGTGCGTATTGGGGGGTGAAAGATTTAAATTTCTTTTTGATGAGAAAAATAAATTTCTGTTTAAAGATAGAGTTGAAAAAGAATTCACCTTTTGTTAAATGCCGTGGCACTGCCCATATAATGCCATTAAACTCTGCCCCACGATAAGTGCTCTGACCATTACTTATTACTCGTTTAACACCCAGTGTCATGTAAGGTCACAACAATTTTTAAGATCTAGGGAGAAGATCCTACAAACTATAGTGACAAGATGAGATTGGAGATAAAGGAGAACTCCTAATATGTACTGTCAAAGATGATAATAGTTACAGAAAGGGATGAATCAACAGTAAATGCAGATAAAACTTGGTTAGTTCTTGGATGGGACATTTAGGGAGTTGCTGACTTTGCAAGGGCAGTTTTAGCATTGCTGTAGAGGTGGAAGCAAAACTGTGGTAGGTTGAATAAATGAAAGAAAAGAAAGTAGAGCTGCAAAACAGATTGCTCTTAAGAAGTTACATTTCTGAAGAAGAAGTGTAGGAAAAAGTTTTGATAATAGGCCAACTCAAGGGAAGGAGAGATTAGATGTTGTGAATGAGAATTGACCAGACTGCATTCTCTTAGAGAACTAGTAAAGTGAACAGTGAGTATAGTCTTCTATTGTTCTCTGTTCAGCTTGTGTAGTTCAAACCTAGATATATTTAGTGTGTGTGTGTGTGTGTGTGTGTGTGTGACGGAGACAGAGATAGGGACAGATACGTACAGACAGACAAGAACGGAGAAAGATGAGAAGCATCAATTTTTTGTTGTGGCACCTTAGTTGTTCATTGATTGCTTTCTCATATGTACCTTGACTGGGGGGCTATAGCAGACCAAGTGACCTCTTGCTCAAGCCAGCGACCTTGGGCTCAAGCTGGTGAACCTTGCTCAAACCAGATGAGCCTGCGCTCAAGCTGGTGACCTCGGGGTTTTGAACCTGGGTCCTCCGTGTCCCAGTTTGACGCTCTAACCACTGTTACACCACTTGGTTAGGCCAAGTCTGGATATTTGTGAATAAGTCAACAGAACTTGTGGTGCCTCCAGTTTCAAAGACTGATTGGATATACTAAATATCAACTTCTGGATAAGTTTCTCTATTTCAAAATAATTTCAAAGGAGTTCTTAGTATCAAATAAAGATAATCTTCTCATGCAATTTTATCATGGTATTGATAGAGTAGGCAGCTAGATATGAGCAAAGCAGGTATGGAATGTCACCAAGGGCAAAAAGTCCTAGTGGACAAGACTAGAGAAGACAACTATTATAAGCTAGGACTTTCCTCCCAGGGTGTCCTTTCTTCCCTGTGCATATAGTTGGTTATATAGTTTAGACACTCCTAAGAGGAGAAACAAGGGGCCCAGAGAATAAATAGCCTTATAGGACTCCCATACAAGCCCTTGTAAGACCACTCAGTTAAGCACCAGGGCCTCAGGACAATGAGGTCCTGATCAGTATCAATAATCTTAGGAACAAAGCCTCAGATCTGTTGAGCACAGAGACAGAGTTTTAGTCAAACTAGAGATAACATGTAGGCCTCAGTTGTATTTCAGCTCCAGGCTGATCAATCAGTAGAGACCATGACCCTTAAAGGACACACCTGGAAAGCTGATGAATATTCTGTTGAGCTCTGGCAGTGTAGCTCTCATGAAGCACAAACGCTGGTTCAGTCCCCAGGCTGGGCATGTATAGGAACAGATTGGTGTTCCTGTCTTTCTCTCTCTTCCTCTCTCTAAAATCAATAAAATAACCATTTAAAAAAATTAAAAAATGTATTGTGTTGAGATCCTTCCCCTACCCTAAAATTCCTGCCTTTATAAAACATAAAAATCCTCAAGGCAAAAGAGACTCTCAATGTGCTCCCCCTCCCCTCCCCTCTCCTCCCCCCATCCCCATCCTCCTCCCCCTCTTCTCCCCTCCCCTCCCCTCCCCTCTTGTTCTTTTCTTACTCATGTATGTTTTGCTTTCTCCTAAGCTTCAAGGGCCCTTTTTCTTTTTCCTCTATTAACTTATTTTCTGAGTCCTTGCAGCCAAGCTAGCTCCCTCCTGTTGCCTCTGTGAATTTCTGTCTTAAAACGGCTAGATAAACCTCTTCCCCTAGAATTCTTGGTTCTGAATTCTTTCTTAGCTGAATTCAAGGACCGAGGTCCAACTCTGCTGTTAACAATATAATCTATAAGGTCTTTCTGAAATGGTTATATAAATTACCACATTTCCTACTACACAGAGCTCATATAGGAATTAGCATATGTGTCAGATATGGTTTATTCCATTTGGTGTGCCATGTCATGAGCAAGAAACACCAAGGCATTAGGCACAGAAAGGCGGTTTTTTTTTTTTCAGAGACAGTCAGAGAGAGGGATAGACAGGAACAGACAGACAGGAACAGAGAGATGAGAAGCATCAATCATTAGTTTTTCGTTTCGTGTTGCAACACCTTAGTTCATTGATTGCTTTCCCATATGTGCCTTGACTGTGGGCCTTCAGCAGACCAAGTAACCCCTTGCTCGAGCCAGCGACCTGGAGTCCAAGCTGGTGAGTTTTTTGCTCTAACCAGATGAGCCTGCTCTCAAGCTGGCGACCTCGGGGGTCTTGAACCTGGGTCCTCCGCATCCCAGTCCAATGCTCTATTCACTGCGCCACCGTCTGTCAGACCATTTTTCTTGACTTAACAACAAACATTAGAATCGTACAGAAAAATTTCTCAAGAAGTTCACATGCTAACTTTTATTCCCTGATCATCTTTGTATATTCAGTGTTCTGAGCAACCTCCAATTTACAAAACCCACTAATAAGTTCTTAGATCTATTACTCAACCTTTCAATAGCATTTAACCCTAGCCAATCCTTCCTGTCATTTCTGGAATTACTTTCTTCATTTGGCTTTTAGGCTCCCATACTTTCCTGGTGTCTCTTCCATTCTCACCTGTTCTTCTATATCTCATTTTTTGACTTGTCCTCTTTCCAACCTATAAATTCTGCCTTAGGACTCAATTGTTGGTTCTCTTATCTCTGTTTGCATTTTCTCTCGGTGATCTTACCCAGTTCCCATAGCTTTAAATACTATCTATATCAGGGGTCCCCAAACTTTTTACACAGGGGGCCAGTTCACTGTCCCTCAGACCGTTGGAGGGCCAGACTATAAAAAAACTATGAACAAATCCCTATGCACACTGCACATATCTTATTTTAAAGTAAAAAAACCAAAATAGTACAAAGACAATATTTAAAATAAAGAACAAGTAAATTTAAATCAACAAACTGACCAGTATTTCAGTGGGAACTATGCTCCTCTCACTGCCCACCAATGAAAGAGGTGCCCCTTCTGGAACTGTGGCGGGGGCCGGATAAATGGCCTCAGGGGGCCGCATGCGACCCGCGGGCCGTAGTTTGGGGACCCCTGATCTATATGCTGAGAGTCCCAAATTTATCTTTAGCTGGACTTCTTTGAGCTCTTGCCTCATATAATCAGTTGCATGTTTGACATAAATACTTGACCATATAATAGTCATCTCTTAACACTTAACACATGCAAAAAACATACAGGAGTATCTCTTTTCCCCATAACCTTCTGCAGTCTTCCCCTTATCTGTAAATATCATCATCTACTTAGTTGCTCATGCAAGAAATCTAGGAGTTATATTTGATTCTGTTCATTTCCCTCACGTTTCATATTCATTTAGCAAATCTTGTTGAGTCTATCCTTAGAATCTATTCCAAATCATACTATTTCTCACCACCTACCTCACCATCTCACCTAGATTACTGCAATTGTTTTCTACTAGTTTCTGATTTCAATCTTGGGCCCCACTCAATTTCACAGAGGCTAGGTACTCTTTCAGTGTAATTTATAAAGTCATTCTCTGTATTGGCATGCAATTGGTATCTGGCCTTTCGCTCTTTCACCAATCTTCTCACCTACTCATGTAGCTCATTCTCCTCTAGCCAAACAAAGCTCTTTGCTTAATAGATCAAGCTCCTTCCTGCCCTTTTAGCCCTTGCACTTGCTGTTTCCTCTTCCTGAAACACCCTCCAGAGCTTCACATGGTTTGCTGTCTTGTTTAATTTAGGTCTCTACTCAGATTATCACTTTTTCTCTCCTGATACTCATTTTCTCCAGTCATTCTGTGAGATACCTGCTTGCTTGTTTACTGTTTGTCATCTCTTCTCCAGGAAGTATAAGCTCTGTAAGGACAGGTATGTACCTGCTCTGCCTACTCACTAGTGCAGTGGTTCTCAAACTTTCTGAAGTCGGGGCACATTTAAAATCCTACAAATAATTGTAGGCGCACTATATACAAATTTCTGAGAAATATGTTATAATAATTAAGTCAAATATTAAAGAAAAAATATAAGGTCCAAGCGTGCTTTTATGGTAATTAAATGAAATAAATACAACAAAATTAAATTTATTCTGACATTAAAAAACATTTTTATGTTATATTTTTTGAGTTATGCTTTTTAGAATTTGTAAAAAAGAGGGGTTAAGGCTCTCTGCTCCTCCAGTTTGGTAGATAGCCGCGTCTTCCTGCGCAGTGCCAGCCACAATTCTAAGACACGATGGTGAAGGTCGGAGTGAACGGATTTGGCCGTATTGGGCGCCTGGTCACCAGGGCTGCTTTTTTTTTTTTTTAATAATTTTATTTTTTTTAATGGGGTGACATCAATAAATCAGGATACATATATTCAAAGATAACAAGTCCAGGTTATCTTGTCGTTCAATTATGTTGCATACCCACCACCCAAAGTCAGATTGTCCTCTGTCACCTTCTATCTTGTTTTCTTTGTGCCTCTCCCATTCCCCCCTCCCCCCTGTAACCACCACACTCTTATCAATGTCTCTTAGTTTCACTATTATGTCCCACCTACGTATGGAATAATACAGTTCCTGTTTTTTTTCTGATTTACTTATTTCGCTTCGTATCAAGATCCCACCATTTTGCTGTAAATGTTCCGATGTCATCATTTCTTATGGCTGAGTAGTATTCCATAGTGTATATGTGCCACATCTTCTTTATCCAGTCATCTATTGATGGGCTTTTTGGTTGTTTCCATGTCCTGGCCACTGTGAACAATGCTGCAATAAACATGGGGCTGCATGTGTCTTTACGTATCAATGTTTCTGAGTTTTGGGGATATATACCCAGTAGAGGGATTGCTGGGTCATAAGGTAAGTTCTATTTTCAGTTTTTTGAGGAACCACCATACTTTCTTCCATAATGGTTGTACTACTTTACATTCCCACCAACAGTGTATGAGGGTTCCTTTTTCTCCACAGCCTCTCCAACATTTGCTATTACCTGTCTTGTTAATAATAGCTAATCGAACAGGTGTGAGGTGGTATCTCATTGCCGTTTTGATTTGCATTTCTCTAATAGCTTAAGAAGATGAGCATCTTTTCATATATCTGTTGGCCATTTGTATTTCTTCCTGGGAGAAGTGTCTATTCGTATCCTCTTCCCATTTTTTTATTGGATTGTTTGTTTGTTTGTTGTTGAGTTTTATGAGTTCTTTGTATATTTTGGATATTAGGCCCTTATCTGAGCTGTTGTTTGAAAAAATCATTTCCCATTTAGTTGGCTTTCTGTTTATTTTGTTATCAGTTTCTCTTGCTGAGCAAAAACTTCTTAGTCTGATGTAGTCAGGGCTGCTTTTAACTCTGGCAAAGTGGATATTGTTGCCATCAATGACCCCTTCATTGACCTCAACTACATGGTCTACATGTTCCAGTATGATTCTACTCATAGCAAGTTCAAAGGTATAGTCAAGGCTGAGAACGGGAAGCTTGTCATCAACGGAAAGTCCATCTCCATCTTCCAGGAGTGAGATCCTGCCAACATCAAATGGGGTGATGCTGGTGCTGAATATGTTGTGGAGTCCACTGGTGTCTTCACTCCCTTGGAGAAGGCTGGGGCTCACTTGAAGGGTGGAGCCAAGAGGGTCATCATCTCTGCTCCCTCTGCGGATGCCCCCATGTTTGTGATGGGTGTGAACCAAGACAAGTATGACAATTCCCTCAAGATTGTCAGCAACGCCTCCTGCACCACTAACTGCTTGGCCCCCCTGGCCAAGGTCATCCATGACAACTTTGGCATTGTGGAGGGACTCATGACCACATCCACGCCATCACTGCCACCCAGAAGACTGTGGATGGCCCCTCTGGGAAGCTGTGGCGTGATGGCCGAGGGGCTGCCCAGATCATCATCCCTGCTTCTACTGGCGCTGCCAAGGCTGTGGGCAAGGTCATCCCTGAGCTGAATGGGAAACTCACTGGCATGGCCTTCCGTGTCCCCACCCCCAATGTGTCAGTTGTGGATCTGACCTGCCGCCTGGAGAAGGCTGCCAAGTATGATGACATCAAGAAGGTAGTGAAGCAGGCATCAGAGGGCCCTCTTAAGGGTATCTTGGGCTACACTGAGGACCACGTCGTCTCTTGCGACTTTAACAGTGACACCCACTTCTCCACCTTTGATGCTGGGGCTGGCATTGCCCTCAATGACCACTTTGTCAAGCTCATCTCCTGGTATGACAATGAATTTGGCTACAGCAACAGGGTGGTGGACCTTATGGTCCACATGGCCTCCAAGGAGTAAGAGCCTCCTGGACCACCAGCCCCAGCAAGAGGAAGAAAGAGAAGCCCTCAGCTGCTGGGAAGTCCTTGCCCCAGATCCATCCCCCAACATACTGAGAACCTGACCTGCACAGTTTCCATCCCAGACCCCCTGAAGAGGGGAGGGGCTTAGAAAGCCCTGCTTTGTCGTGTAACATCAATAAAGTTCACTATACCCAACCAGTTCTTTGCTTTATCTTATTGCAGGGTTTAGGGTGAAGGGGAGAGAAGCTGGGCTGGTGCTAGGATGAAACCACTCTCACACCAACCAGACATGCTTCAGTGATGGATTTAGAGCTGGCATAACTGAACACATCCCTTACAGCAGTGATCCCCAACCTTTTTTGGGCCACGGACCGGTTTAATGTCGAATCAGGGATGCCTGATTGACGAGGAGCTTGGGCTCTACTGGGACACATTGAAGAATTCCTCTCTTTTTACTCTTAATTTTATTGAGGGTAGAAAATCCTAATTCACATAAATAGGATGTTGAAAATTGTAGTAAAATGTTTAAAGTTTTTTTAGATATTGCCACATATTCTTCCATTATAGAAATCCAAAAGGCTTCAAGAGACAATTCCTTATGTTTAATCATCAATCCAAAACCCCCATCATGCATATCATCTTAACTTTACACCAAACAAAGGATAGAAAAAACTTGCCTCCAGTCTTTCTGGGGAATATGAGGGGTAGTGTAAACAATTCAGCACCACAGCTTAACAGCCTTTTGCAACCTAATCAGGCAAGTGAGGTAGGGGGTTGGGCAGACTGTCAGCTTACATCCAATTCCCCACACCTCTGTCCCCCAAAAATCTAAACTCCAAAAACCCTGTTGGTTTTTTGTTCCCCAACAGGCACATATTTCTCTGGAATACCAAAGGGTGCACCTGCAAATCTTCTAGGGCTCACCAGTGCGCCCTGGCACACACTTTGAGAACCACTGCACTAGTGTATCCCCAGTGCCTAGAACAATACCTGACACATAAAAGATGCTTATTTACAAAGATTTATTGAATGAATTTATCTGCCATTTTACTGAAACAGTTCTCTGACTTATTGGCAAATTAAGTATCCTTTTCTCGTGTTAAATTTCCCATGACCTCTCTGTAGTGTTGACACTGTGTGTCTTCCTATCACTAGTCTCTTCTGATTTCTATGTTTCTGTACAATTAACCCACTACCACATCAGTGTCTTATATACCATATCCTATAAATTGTCAAATCCTGTTCATTCTTTCTTTGTATATTGCCTCTTGGATCCATGCTGTCTCCATCCTCTCTACTTAGTTCAAAGCTTTATTATCTCTTGCTACTTGATTGAAGTAACCTCTTTGCTTCTCATTTTGTCTTAGTATATCCTCCATGTTATCATTAGACTGAACTCCTTAAGTTGTACATATTGTTTATCTTTATATCTCTTGCAGAACCTAGCACTTTCCCCCTTAATAGCACACACTCAGTGAGTGTTGAGTGACTAGTCCTATGTTTCTGGAAAGGAGAACTGGTGGCCCTTGTGATTATTTTAATGTCTGCAATTCTCTGAAAAGAATTTGTGCTTAAATAATCCCTCTTTCTTCCTCTTTTAGAAAAGCTGGAAAAAATTAGAAAGGAAAATTTAGTAATTCTTTGTTGTATATTGATTTTTTTGGATTATTTAAGTAACAATGTACTTTTAGAGCACTTAACAGAGTTTTGTTGTTTGCTGTAATAGAAGTAGAGTAGTATCAGTGCTTCTCAGTTAAAACAGTTGTTTCTTTTCTCTTCAGCTAACGTCTTCAGTGAATATTGAATTGCTGAGGGATTTGGGAAAAGACAAGCGGAAGTTTCTGTCACATGGATCCCTTGGGTGCACCTTCCCAGTTTGTGGACGTGGATACACTGCCAAGCTGGAGCGACTCCTGTGAAGATGAATTAAATGCTTCTGATTCTGCAGCTGAAACAGACACCATTAGATCACCTTTTCTTTATAACAAGAAGATCAATGGAAAAGTGATTCTTTGGTAATTCTTTGATTAAATCATATTATTATATGATAGTACATTCTCAGAACTTCTTCCTAATTTCTTTTTCTCAGAATTTCTTCTAAACTTTTTTTTGTAAGCCCTAACATTGTTGAATATTGCTTTGCATAGACATTTGTGGCTCTATTGAGTTATAACTGACGTACAATAAACTGTACATATTTAAAGTATACAATTTGGTAAATTGTGACATGTGTATATACCCATGAACTCATCATCTCAGTCAAGATAGTGAATATATTTATCACCACCAAAATATTTTTGTGTTTCACCTGACCAGGCGGTGGCGCAATGGATAGAGCGTTGGACTGGGATGTGTTGGACCCAGGTTCGAGACCCTGAGGTCACCAGCCTGAGCGCGGGCTCATTTGGTTTGAGCAAAGCTCACCAGCTTGCGCCCAAGGTCACTGGTTCGAGCAAGGGGTCACTCGGTCTGCTGTAGCCCCCTCCCCCTCCAGTCAAGGCACATATGAGAAAGCAATCGATGAACAACTAAGGAGCCACAACAAAGAATTGATGTTTCTCATCTCCCTTCCTTCCTGTCTGTCTATCTGTCCCTCTCTCTGACTCTCTCTGTCTCTGCCACAAAAAAAAAAAAAAAAAAAAATGTGTGTGTGTGTGTCACCCTTGGTAATTCCTCCCTCCTATCCTTCCCTGCCTCTATATCCTCAAACAACCATTGATTCTTCAGTCACTATAGATTAGTTTGCATTTTCTAGAGTTTAAATAAAAGAGAATCATGAACTCTTTTTTCAGTCTGACCCCAGCTTAATTATTTGAAAGTTCAACTTTGTTGTTGAATGTATTAGTATTAATACTTTAGTTTTTATAAAAAGCTTTATTGGGATACAATTCACCAATTATATTGTATAAATTAGTATATCACAAAGTTGTGTAGCCATCACCACAGTCGTTTTTAGAGCATAGTCATCAACTCAAAGTTCTGTACACATTAGCAGTCACTACCCATCTCCCTCACCCCCTTGTACATGCATAATCTCTCAACTCTAGCCAACCACTAAGCTGCTTTCTTGCTATGCAGATTTATCTGTTCTGGACATTTAATATAAATTTAATCCATCATGACTTAGTGTAATGTTTTTAAGATTCATCCATATTGTAATATGAATCAGTACTTCATTCCTCTTCATGGCCAAATAATATTCCATTGTATGGATATACCACATTTAGTTTGTCAGTTCTTTAGTTGATGGACATTTGCGTTGTGTACACTTTTTGGCTATCATGAGTAATGCTGTTGTGTCTAAACTCTTCAGACCAACCACTGCTGGCATTATGAGCATATGAAGGAAGCAAAAGAGTAACATGGTTTTGTTAGTTTCAGGGTCATAGTAATTGTATTAAAGATCTATCTGGGATGCCAGATTAATCTTTCTGAGTTAGGAACTACTTTTCTGCTATTGCTTAAGCTTGTCAGCTAGCAAAACCAATATCATAAAGGGATTGAGGGTAGAATGTTTTGAAAGAAGGAGAAACTAGCTTTCTTATCTCTCTGGTCTTCCCACACTTGTTCTCTATTTATCATTTCCTTAGGAAGGGCGATGTGGCGTTATTGAACTGCACAGCCATTGTGAATACCAGCAATGAAAATCTCACAGACAAGAACCCTGTGTCAGAAAGTATCTTCATGCTTGCAGGGCCAGATTTGAAGGAGGAACTCCAAAAACTTAAAGGTGAATTGCCGGGGTCCAGCCCCGGGGGGGATCCAGGGGTCCCACAGGAGGAGACGACGTTGGAGAAAATCGAGTGAGAGAGCCGAATTCTTTTCTTTCTCTTTATTCTCTAGTTCGCATTTACTGCCAGGCATCTCTACCAAATGCTAGTACAGCTCCTTTTTTATACACACACACCAAGTTACAATTACATGGTATTAATCATTGCTTCTGTTTCACTATGTTCACATGTTTCCAGATAACAGTTAATTTATATCTATAAACTACAAATCAGGTGGCAAATCATTCAAAGTACAATTAAAAAATAACTTGAATAGCGATAACATCGGTGAAAGCTTTTAAAGGATTAGTACTAACTAATAACTCAACTTTACTGTTGTGAGTCAAGGGGCAGAGAGAGATTAACAGACAAAATCATTAGGGAGTAGCAAAGGACCACCGCTTGCTCAGGCAAATGGCCTTGAGTTTATGCCGTGTCCTGACTTTTCTCACAAGATAACAAAAGGCTTGCCCATTAAGAAATTGACATATCATTAAGAGTAACTTTTACTTAAAGATATATAGAATGCACTCGCAAGATAGCTTAGTAGCAACATAATTTCAGAAGACATTAATTGCTATTGCTTCTATGGAAGCCCCCTCATACCTCTCATTAACTGAAGAAAGAATTTTTGGGAAAATATATAAATTTCATGAGAGTGTCTCACTGAGAAAGCCCAGCAACTGCCTTTAGTCATAAAACAAGTCTCTTAACAAAACATTCTTACTAGCCAGCTGCACTCCTATCCAAGGCCACGCAACAGGCCACTCCACTACACTTTACCTAAGATTCTAATGTCTAGTTAAACTTTATTTATTTACTATATTCATATACTAGCTAAGTTTTAACTATATTCTTTCTAACATGATTAATAAGAAGAAATTCTCCTACAAACTTAACCCTTTATGAGGGATATCATAGCCAGCCTCTTATGTTTATGAGCCCAGATCAAGGGGCTTACAGGCTTTTCTGTGGAACTTACACCTTCTGTCTCATTTCCAAAGAAATTACTACAAATCTACAGGGAAAGCACGGTACTATTATCCCTGTGCCACAAATAATAGCACACACCCAGAAAAAGGGGGGATATAAGGCCAGATTAATTCAAAAGATTAAAAGGGGAGGTATCGTTGTGCCTTTCCTTGCGGTGACTTTGTCAACCCACAGCTGTTGGTCTTTACTGCGGTGACTCTATCTTCTTTTGCTGTGACTTTGTCAACCAGCAGTTGTGGATCTTCTTCTGCTGTGACCTAGTTAGCCAGCATTAGTGGATCGGCTCCCGACAGTGAATGAATTTTCTTAGGTGTTTATTGCTCAGGAAACATTTGTTTTGATAGTTGAAGAACTTATTTTTCATTTTATGTGAGAAAATTATGTAGATGTTTTGCTGCTATTGTTAAAACTAAATAAAAACAACTTTTTTTTTTTAAAACAGCTTTTGAAAGCTCCACAGTGTGTTAGAAGCTGAACATTGAGACTTTACTCTCAGTAAAACTTCTCTGCCATGTTCTTGAATTTTGAATTTTTAAAAATGATTTTAGAGAGAGGAAGGGAGGGGGAATGGAGGGAGAGAGAGAGAGAGAGAGAGAGAGAGAAGCATCAATTTGTTGTTCCACTTACAAATGCATTCATTGATTGATTCTTGTTATGTGCCCAACTGGGGATTGACCCTGAAACCTGGATATATCAGGATGATGTGCTAAACAAGTGAGCTCTCTGGCGAGGGCATGAAGATAGATTGTTAATGATGCACTGATGGGCTGGATTGTTCATCCTGTCCCTTTTTTCATCTTTAATACCAATTTTATATATGATTACAAAGTATGATTTACCAAACTTGTAGATGATAGAAAGTTCAGAGGAATAACAGGAAACATTGAGTGGTAGACTAAAAGTTTTTAAATCCCGAATCGTTTGAAAGTATGAGCCAAAAAATGATAAAATTGACAGGGATGAATAAAAAAACCTTCATTAAGTTTAAAACATTACCCAAATCAGGATAGAGCAGTCCAGTTTGCCAGCCTTTCTTATATAAGAAAGTATTTGCTATCTCAGTAAAATGGCTTCCACTCCCTCTTTCATCCAAACAACCTTTGGGTTAACACTGCTCTCTCCTTACTCCCTCATAAAGTCTGTCGTCAGGCTCTAAATATGTCTGAGTCTCTGCACTACCACTTCCTCCAGCCTCGCTTGTGCTGCCATTGTCCCCTGCCTGGACCACAGCCATCGCCTCCCTCCCTGCTGGTCTCCCTGTGTCCATTCTTCTTTTCTTATCTGTTTTCCACACAAGTAAGCATTTGCCTTTTAAATCATAAATCCTTTTTTATTGCTCCCCTGTTTTAATCATGTAGTGGCTCCATTACATTTAAAATAAAATCCAAACTTCTTAGACTGGTCTCCAAGGACTTGTAAGATCTCATTCCCTTTCCTCCAGGCTCATCCCATGTCTCTGTGTCCCCTCTCACCATACTTGAACCAGACTGATCTCTCGTTGCCTTGTCATCCAAGCTACTTATCCGTTTTTCCTGTGCTATTTCCCTTTCTGTCAGTTTTCAACTCTTAAGTCTTTGCTTTCATCTCTTCCTCACAGCATTGCTTCCTTCTTTCTAGACTTGATCAGTCTCCCAGTGGGATGTGCTCCCACCTGTATTGCTTTACTTTTGTCCTCTCATTACAATTGTAATGGTAAATTCTTTACGTAATGACTATGTCTCTATTAAAAGTTGAACTCCATGAGGGCAGGCATGTTTAAGTAGCTGAGGAATAAATGGAAATTCCCTAGACTTTTAACTGAGTATACTCAGAGGTGATAGTACTTTAGTTCTACTGGAAATGCTAATAATGTGAGACTACATTGTTAGAAATACAGTATCAAAATTGAAGGGAACTTGTTATCTTAAAATACACTGTTATATTTATAAGATGTTGTATATGAGCTTTATGGTAACCACAAAGAAATAAAACCGATAGTAGATACACAAAAGATAAAAAGACAGGAATTAAAGCATTAATTAGCTTTTAAAAAATTGCAAAGTAAGACAGCAAGAGAGAAACAAAGGAACTAATAAAAAACCACTCAGAAAACAATGAACAAAATTGCAACAGAAGTCCTTACTTATCAGTAATTACTTTAAATGTAAAAAGATTAAACAAAAAGCAGAGTAGCTAAAAGATAAAAAAATAAGATCCAACAATGTATAACTCACTTTAGCTTTACTGCCACATAGACTGAAAGTGAAGGGATGGAAAAAGATATCCTATGCAAATGAAACCAAAAGAGAGCAGGAGTGGCTGTGCTTATAGCAGATAAAATAGACTTTAGTCAAAATTGGTCACAAGGCACAGAGAAGGTCACTCTGTGGTGAAAAGGGTTTCAATTCATCAGCAGGATTTAACAACTGTAAATATGTTTGCACTCAACATGGAAGCACCTGAATATTTAAGGCAGATACTAAAAGAACCGAATGGAGAAATAGACAGACTACAATAATATTCTGATACCTCATTTTCAATATTGGCTAGATCATCCAGTCAGAAAATTAATAAGGAAACAACAGGCCTGAATAACCCTATAGACCAGTGGTCCCCAACCTTTTTTGGGCCACAGACTGGTTTAATGTCAGAAAATATTTTCATGGACTGGCCTTTATGGTGGGACGGATAAATGTATCACATGATCGAGACAAGCATCAAGAGTGAGTCTTAGGCCCTGGCCGGTTGGCTCAGTGGTAGAGCGTCGGCCTGGTGTGCAGAAGTCCCGGGTTCGATTCCCTGCCAGGGCACACAGGAGAAGCGCCCATCTGCTTCTCCACCCTTCCCCCTCTCCTTCCTCTCTGTCTCTCTCTTCCCCTCCTGCAGCGAGGCTCCATTGGAGCAAAGATGGCCCGGGCGCTGGGGATGGCTCCTTGGCCTCTGCCCCAGGCGCTAGAGTGGCTCTGGTCGCGACAAAGCGACGCCCCGGAGGGGCAGAGCATCGCCCCCTGGTGGGCAGAGCGTCACCCCCTGGTGGGCGTGCCAGGTGGATCCCGGTTGGGCGCATGCAGGAGTCTGTCTGACTGTCTCTCCCCGTTTCCAGCTTCAGAAAAAATACAAAAAAAAAAAAAAAAAAAAAAGAGTGAGTCTTAGATGGATGCAACAGAGAGAATCTGGTCATTTTTAAAAAATAAAATAACATTCAGACTTAAATATAAATAAAATGGAAATAATGTAAGTTATTTATTCTTTCTCTGCAAACTGGTACCAAATGGCCCACAGACCGGTACCAGTCCGCGGCCCGGGGTTTGGGGACCACTGCTATAGACCACATAGACATCCAATAGCACCAGAATACACATTCTTTTCAAGTACACATGGAACATTCTTCAGGATAGATCACATATTGGGCCACAAACTAAGCCTTATTAAATTTATGTCTTTTTAGACCACAGTGGTGTGAAGATAGAAATCAATGACAGGAGGAAAATGAAAAAAATTTACAAATACATGGTAATTAGGCAACATACTTCTAAACAATCAGTGGGTCAAAGAAGAAAGCAAAAGGAAAATCAGAAAGGCTTGAGACAATTGCAAATGAAAATACAATGCACCAAAACTGGGATGCAACAAAAGCCATGCTAGGAGAGAAAGAGCAGTAAGTGCCTACATTGAAAGAAAAGAACAATCTCAAACAGCCTAACTTTAAACCTCTAGGAATTAGAAAAAGAACAGTCTGTGCCCAAACTTAGCAGAGGGGAGAAAATAATAAAGAATAATTAATAATAATTACTTCAGAATAGATTTAACCAAGGAAGTGTAAGATCTGAACACTGAAAACTATGAAACATGGATGAAAGAAATTGATGAAGACATAAATAAGTGGGAAGACATCCTATTTTTATTAATTGGAAGAATTGATATTGTTATAATGTCCATATTACCCAAAATCATCGGTAGATTCAGTCAATTGCAATCAAAATTTCAGTGGCACTTTTCACAAAAATAGAAAAAAAAAAATCACAAAATTTGTATGGAGTCACAGAAGACCCTGAGTGGCCAAAGCAGTCTTCAGAAAGAATAGTGAAGCTGGAGACATCACACTTTCTTGTTTCAAACTATTCTGCAAAGCCATAGTAATTCAAACAGTACAATACTGACATAAAACAGACGCATAGACCAATAGAATAGAATCAAGAGCCCAGAAATAAACCCCTGCATATGCAGTCAACTAATTTTTGACAAGGGAGCCAAGAATAATCAACAGGAAAGAATAGTCTTTTCCATAAATGGTGTTGGGAAAACTGGATAACAACATGTATGTGTGTAAGCACGTATGTGTATACCCATTATATATTGTAAAATACACATGCAATATTATTCAGCCATAAAAATAGGAAAATCAGCCCTGGCCGGTTGGCTCAGTGGTAGAGCGTTGGCCTAGCGTGCGGAGGACCCGGGTTCGATTCCCGGCCAGGGCACACAGGAGAAGCGCCCATTTGCTTCTCCACCCCTCCGCCGCGCTTTCCTCTCTGTCTCTCTCTTCCCCTCCCGCAGCCAAGGCTCCATTGGAGCAAAGATGGCCCGGGCGCTGGGGATGGCTCTGTGGCCTCTGCCTCAGGCGCTAGAGTGGCTCTGGTCGCAACATGGCGACGCCCAGGATGGGCAGATTATCACCCCCTGGTGGGCAGAGCGTCATCCCATGGTGGGCGTGCCGGGTGGATCCTGGTCGGGCGCATGCGGGAGTCTGTCTGACTGTCTCCCCGTTTCCAGCTTCAGAAAAATGGAAAAAAAATAAATAAAAAAAAAATAGGAAAATCCTGCCATTTGCAACAACATGTCTGGACCTTGATGGTATTATGCTAAGTGAAATAAGTCTGACAGAGAAAGACAAATATATTATGATCTCATGTATATGGGGAATATATAAACTGAATTCATAGAAACAGTAAAATGGTGGTTGTTGGGAGATGGGGGTGGAAAATGAGATGTTGCTCAAGTGAACAAACGTCCAGCTATAACATGACTAAGTTCTGAGTATGTAACGTACAGTATGGTGACTATAATTAACAGTTATAAATGTTATATACTTGGAAGCTACTAGGAAAGTAGATCTTAAATGTTCTTACTATTAAGTAAAAATAGTTACTTGAGGTGATAGATATGTTAAATAATCTTACTGCAATTATTTCACATTGTGTGCATATATCAAATCATCATATTGTAGACCTTAAACTTAGGCAATGTTTATATGTCAATTATCCTTAATAAGGCTGGGAGGGAAAAAGAAGTACAGCATCACAGTCAAGAGAGGCTGTTTTATTCTGTCCTGGTAGGACCTTATGGTGTGACTATTCATCTTATTTTATTAGCACTTTTTAAGAGTGATAAACTGAGGTACACCTGAAAGAAAATGCTTCACATGGTAGACATTGTGCAAAACATATTATTTGAAGAAATAGTTTAAAGAGCTAGAGTTAGCATAGAGAAGAGAAGATTTGAGAGCAATATGATAGTTTTTCTCAAATAGTTGGGAAAGTTTTATATTGAGAAAAAAAGGAGGTAATTTTGTTGTGATTCTAGAATTCTTGGTAGGGATATACATGACAATTCAGTCAGAGAAACTTTTCTAAGAAATACACTGCTCACAAAAATTACGGGGTATTTTAAACTTGAATATGAAGTGATAAAAAAGGCTTTTTTTATTAAACAACATCAGAAAAGCAAATGACAAATCAAAGAAAGTTGTTTGATTATGCAAATGAGATCCAAAACCAGCTTTTATTGCATTGGTGAAAATGCACTATACAAAAGGCTGAAAGTACTGAAGTATCTGCATGTTTCCTGATCTTGAAAGTGCACATCCTACAATTTCCCAGCCCTTGCAATGCCCTTGCAACACGATTTGCTTGAAAGCGAAGACTGGAGAGCCATGGGATGTCTTGAAGCTGGCCAAGCACAGAGGACAGTGACAACAGCACCTGGAACATCCCAAAGCGTGATTAGCAGACTGTGGAATCACTTTCAAGAGACTAGCACAGTACGAAGAAGATGAGGGCAGAGTGGGGACAGTTTCTTGCTGCCACTAGACGACGGATATGCACCCAGACCATATGAAATCAGTTCCATCATGTTGGACTGCATGCCTGGCAATCAGTGGTATGCATTTCATTAATCAGTTGAACACCATAGAACCCATAGAGGGTGAGCTGATGAGCATTGTCATTGGACCAGTGATGAATGTTCAACTGTCTTCTCTGATGAGTCACGGTTCAGTCTGCAGTCTGACAATCACCAAGTCTTGTTCTGGTATGAATGAGGAACACGGGAGAATCCACATTTCATGCGAGAAAGGGACTCCTTTGGTGGTGGTGGAATCATGGTGCGGGCTGCCATCAGCGTTGGTGGTTGTACCAACTTCCATGTCATCAGAAACGGATCTCTGACTACTGTCAGATATTGAGATGAGGTCCTGCACCCTATAGTGGAACCCTAGGCTGGAGCAGTTGGAAACAACTTCCTTTTCATGGACAATAATGCAAGTCCCCACCGTGTGCATCTCATTAACAACATGCTTCAGAGGCAGTAATCAAACGCATGAACTGGTCTTCACGTTCTCCTACCTGAATCCCATTGAACATGCTTGGGATGCACTGGGAAGACGTCTGGCAAACCATCCAATGCCTCCCACCACACTTCTCGAGCTGGAGGTTGCCATGGAGCAAGAGTGGCAGTGGATCCCACAAGAATTGCTGGACAGTCTGATCCTGTCCTGCCCCATCACTGTCAGTGTGTTTTGGCAGTCTTGGGTGACCATACATCCCACTGAACAGTCAATGTGTGGCACTCTTGTCCAGTTTGACATGCTTCTGTTCATCCCCACCAGTGTCACTAGCTTACTCAATCATGATAATTGAGTTTGCATCTCTTTGCATAATAGAACAACTTTCTTGGACTTGTTTGCTTTTCTGATATTCTTGTTTAATAAAAAAGTCAAATCCTTTTTTTTAATCACTTCATAGTCATTTTGAAATATCTTCTAATTTTTTGTGAACAGTATAGATCTGTCTAAAAACTGAATGGACAGATTTGTTTATTGTATACAAAGTTTTTTTTGTGTCTGTGACAGAGACAGGGACAGATAGGGAGAGACAGACAAGAAGGGAGAGAGATGAGAAGTATCAGTTCTTCGTTGCAGCACCTTAGTTGTTCATTGATTGATTTCTCATATGTGCCTTGGCTGGGAGGTTACAGCAGACTGAGTGACCCCTTGCTCAAGCCAGTGACCTTGGGCTCAAGTTGGTGAGCCTTGCTCAAACCAGATGAGCCAGTGCTCAAGCCTGCGACCTTGTGGTTTCGAAGGTGGGTCCTCTGTGTTCCAGTCCAACGTTCTATCCACTGCGCCACTGCCTGGTCAGGCCACAAAGGTTTTTTTTTGAGAAAATCAATCTCACATTTGCTCTTTGAATTTAGGAATTTTGTGAAACTGGAGCTCTGTGGGGTTTGTTATTTTGGTAAATAAACAAGGCATAGTAAGAGACAGCTAGATTGACATAATGGTCGGCTTGAAAAAAATCCAGCATTCTCCTTTTTATGACACTGACTTGTTGAATGAACTAAGCCAAGGTGTTTTCTAAGATGTCCCATTTTCTGGATTTCTCTGATTCACCAGGAGTGCCATTTAGTTTTGCTGCTCTATCTCTGCTGTATTTCCTATGAACTGAAAGTTATATATAATGGAATCAAGTGTGGATAAATATTTCATAGGTGACCTTGTGCTGTCTACTTTCTATTGTATCATATTAGAAGATAATGTAAAATCTGAGTGACCCACTAATGGACCATTGCTGACCCTAAGTTGTCTCTGCAGTAGAGTGAAGAGAGTTTGACCTTTTCCTTTGTGCAGTTGTGTTTTATCTTTTGTGACTGAAAAGTAATCGATAGGGTGTTATTTAGGCTCAATGTATGTCCATTTCCTCATCAGATAGTCACACAGTGTTTTTAGCAGCAATTTATAGTCTTTGTCTGAATCAGTAATTTCACTAGATTATGAAGTTATGTTTTCTGAAATCTGTCCTTTGCCCATGCTTACTAGCTGGAGTTCTGCAAAATAAGGCCTTTCCTCAGAAAGGGACACATTATGTGGCTTCCTCTGAATTAAGTTCTGTTAAGGGGCAGAAGAAATGCTTGATGATTTTAATGTATTTTTTTCCAAATAAAGAATTGGTTTATTAGCCTCAAATGGTCCCTTTCTCTTTTTGAGTGTCATTTTATGCTTGTAGCTTTGCATTGAGTAATGTGTGTAATTTACAAGTCAAAGAATTTTGTATCCAAATGTCTGATGGAAAGCAATAGTCCTTACCTTTCCTTCCCAGCTTTCATTCCTGTTCTCCAGGAGTGAATACTTTCAGATCTTTAGGCTCCTTACCTTACTTACCTTCTATTTCCAAATAATATGCTAAGACTAATAGTGGGATTTTTTTCATGTTTTTCAATATCTGTTGACTTATTGTAGAAATTAAAGATTAAATTCGCTTTCATTCTTTCCCCTTTTATATATATATATATACACCTCTCACACATTTTCTTCTCCCTTCACCACCTCCCCAAATTGGTTTATCAACTTTTTATGAAATGAATATTCAGTATTTAACATTGTGACTATTTAAATGTCACTCATGGCTGATTAGAACACAGATTGTTACCAGAACAAGCCAGGATTCCTGTTGCCCATCATCTTTTTTTAGCCAATTTCATGACAGATTGAGTAGGGATAAGAGCATCTTTAAGTCAAACTGCTGCAACTTGCGAAGACAGTGGACTCAGGTCTGGAAAACTGTCTTTAACAGTCTCAGCTGACTGGCCAATTTATCTTTTTTGGAAAATTAGTAGTTCATTACTGAGCATGCAGTCAGTTAATTAACAGGCTGAAGGAGGTGGGGGAATTGGGAGTGCAAGGATGTCCTCCAGGGGGTGCAGGGTGTTTGATTGACTTCAGCTATGGCATAGAGGTCTTCAAGGTGCTGCATCCTTTGTTCCTGGGAACTCATCTGGAAAGTAATTCCTTGCATTCCTGAGAGGAACATAAAACAGAGATCACACACATTGTTCATTAGTCAAGCTATTTGCTTTTTCTTAAGATAACTTACTGAATGTAAAACAGATTTTCTTTGTATAACTACAGGTATACATAGACTAGTCTAGCGACTTTTACATAATCTATTGATTAAAACTAAAAGCTACTATTACTGAAGTCAAATTTCTAACTTTTGGGCTCCCCTATCAAGATTAGTATTTGTTTTGCAGTTATTTTTCCTGTAGATTATTGGTTGACTTATTTAATTATGTTGGCTCTTGAAGTAGCAGGAGCCTTTTTTTTTGTGGAGGGAGAGGGGACCTCGTGGTTCTCAGCATCTGTAGTTCCTTTGGTTTGGGCCTCTTTGTTTTCTGAAAGGACTCTCCCAGGGGTATAAGCCTGAGTGTATATATTTTGGAAGCCAGTTTGGAGCAGAGTATTCTCTGTGTTGCTGAATCAGTTACTTTTAGTTTTCTGACTTTGTGCCTCTTGTGGTTTTGATGATGCTTATCTGCTTCATGTTCTCTTCCATTCTTTTTGTCTCTTTTTTCATACCTAATGTATTGGTTTCACTGTCATCTTGGGAGCAGATGTTTGTGTTCAACCCATATTTTTAACTGAAATTTTTCAATGTTCTTAAAATTTCCTCTGTTCTGTTGTGTTTTTCTAACACCACCATGACTTACATATCCTCCGTTGTTCCCAGGTTGCCGGACAGGTGAAGCCAAATTGACAAAAGGATTCCATCTAGCTGCTCGGTTCATCATTCACACTGTGGGCCCTAAGTACAAGAGCCGCTATCGCACAGCCGCTGAGAGCTCCCTGCACAGCTGCTACAGGAACGTCCTTCAGCTGGCAAAGTATGCGTCCTCCTGGGACACCATGCCAGGCATGGTTAAAACCCTGCCGTTAAACTGACACCTAGCTATGGAAGTCACATTTTGAGGGATTTAGACAGTTTTAGAAGATCTTGAAGATAGAGTTGTTTCCTCAAACTTAGCTGAGTAAAAGCAATGGCTGTGGGTGACTTGAGAATTTAACTTGTTTCCATTTTACTGTGGCCTTTATTTGGAATATATTTCCCTCAAATGATGCAATTAAATTATATATCAATGTCATTAAATACTGTCGTTGAGGTAACTATTATAGTAAATTTGTCGAAGGGACAGGGAAAGAGATGTTAAGCTGCATTTTTAAATTAGTTGTGTGTTACGAGTGTTTTCTGTATAATTTTTGTGTTTTCCGTTTGATCATAGAGAGCTGTCAATGTCTTCTGTTGGCTTCTGTGTCATCAATTCTGCAAAACGAGGTTATCCTTTAGAGGACGCAACACACATTGCGCTTCGTAAGTGGTAACTGGAGTTACTGTGCAGAAACTGGTGTAGTGCTTCGTACATGGCCTTAGGGGTGCTGTGCATAAATTGAGTCTTAAAAAATGTTTTATTACTAGGGAAATAGTTACAACCAAGGAAGATTTGCTGCCGGATCATGGCACCTGGAGGGAAGCTAGTCCTGACAAAGTGCAGAGATCTGAATTTGCTTTCTTGTGTTGACATTTTTACCCATTTGAATAAAGGCTGGGAATATATGCCTATTAAATTTGAAAATGGTACCAAGCTATGAAATATAACCAATGCATTGGGTATTTGAATCCTAATTCAGAATAACCATAACAGCTGCAACAGTGAAATCAAACCGGATTGTATAATATCAGATTCACACAGCGCTTTGCTGTTTCAAACACGGCAGCATTTGCATGTGCTTTTTTAATGTATAAAACCCTGTAGTTAGCTTTCAAAAAAATTGGCTCAGTCATTGTGAGCTATTAATATAACATACATTCATGTATTTTATGTATAATGCAAAGTAGCCTTCAAAAAACTCATAGTCTAGCTATAAAATGCTGTGAGAAGTTTGCCAGTGGAGGCCTTCTCAGAATGCAGAGGAGGAGCAGAAGGTGGAGTTCTACACAAAGGAGATGGCTTTGACTGGGTCTAGAAAACTGAGTAGGTATTCATTCACAGCGTCATGGTGGTGAATAGTATTCTAGTGAAAGGTAACCATGCATGCACAAGTAGGGTGGCATAAAAGTGACATGTTCTGAGTACAGCAGAATGATTTGGCTGAAGCATAGGTATGTGGGGGGAAATAGGACTAAAGGGCAGGGGTAGAGGGGTGATTAATTGAGGTCTCAGTGTGAAGAGCCATGCTAGCAACTTTGGCTCTAACCTATAAGCAGTCAGAGCCATCACAGTGTTTAGTAATAAGAACAGCATCAGATGATAACTCAGGCAAGAGGGGTTACCGTATTTCCCCATGTATAAGACACACACTTTTCCAAAAAATTTGGGGTCTAAAAACTGGGTGCATCTTTATACAGTGGTTGTAGATTTTTTTTTTTACTTGCATTTCCTGCTTTTTCATGCTTGTTGTCTTTGTGCTCGTTGTTTAATGATGAATAAAACTTGAGTTCAATAACTTTATGTAATACAATTTTTTTCAAATTTTGGGCCCCAAAATTAAGATGCATCTTATACATGGGAGCGTCTTATACATGGGCAATACGATAAGTAGACTTGGAAAAGAGAGAAACAAGCGAACAGTTAGAGCTTATTGCCCAAGTCTTTGTGAGCACTGAGAGCCTGAGAGCAGCCGGAAGAGAAGAGTGAATGTCAGCAGTGCCAGCAATGGGATTTAAAGGACATGAAGCCCATTGAAAATGCCAGGTGAAGGAAGGGGCAAAGGAAGTGCCAAAAACGTCAGGCTTCTACCTTGGGTGAGGGGTGAATGTTGGTGTGTAACTGGAGCTGGAATACAGATGAAGGAGCAGGTTTGGGGGTGGGGAAAATGGAGATCAGGTTTGGACATGTCGAGTTTGAGGTCTTTTAGTAATGTGGGCAGATATGCCCAGTAGGTGGGAGGGAATTCAGGTTTTCTGCTCAGAAAACAGACTATAAAGATTTGAGAGCTATCAGCATTTGTGGTAGTACCTAACCAACAAATTAGCTAAAGGAAATATATATGTCAAGAAAATAAAAAATGTGAGGATAGAACCTTGGAGGACAACATTTTTAAGGTGGCGCGTGTGCATTTAGAAACCAAGCTAGAGAAATCTCTAGTAAGTTAAGAATTAAGAGAAGGCCATCAGATCTCATTGTTAGGAAGTTGAAAGAGAAGAATCTGGATAACAGAAGTTAAGAAAAATGTAATTCAGCTTTGGACAGGTGGGATTTTGACCGGGATGAAGGGCTGAGTAGGACATCTAATAATTCAGATTTTCAAATGTTGTGTTACAAGAATTTTTAAAACACGCAATGCTTATTTAGTCAGAGGCACTGACCTCTTTTCTTTTAGGTTGTCCAAAGAAATGACAACAGCCAACATAATAATAGCCATCTGGTGCGAATGAATCAATATTATACCTATTTTTTTTTTTGTCAGATCAGGAAAAAGTATATAGTTTTTAGTATGCTACAGAATTTTAGTAATTAGTTTATGTGTGCCATTAGATGTAAAAGGTTGAAAATCACTGATAGAACTGAATGAATGGAAAGACGGTTGTGCTAGATCATTCTGGTCAGGGAGAACTGCTGCAGACTAGACTAGGGAGACTGGCTCAGAGTTAGCAGCTCCTGTGGCCGGTGCTGGTCCAGGCATGGGCAATGAGGCTGTAGAGAAAAGGAAGAGAGCTCTACTTGCGGGGAGCTCTCATTCTAGTGGATGGCAGGGGGCAGTGAGGATCAACATTAAACAGGAAACTCCACAAAAGGTCTATGGCAGTTGCTCTGAAGAAAAAGAAATCAGGAAAGGCTTTTTAAATAGGAAAGTCTGGCTTGGCTTCGCTGGTAAGGTGTCATTGAGCAGAGTCCTGAATGAAATGAGGAGTCATCCATTATAAAAATAAAACTTAGAAGAATTAGATTTTTCTCATCTATCAGTAACGTTTTTTTAATTGAATAATCTAATCTTTTTTTAGGCACTGTAAGGAGATTCCTAGAGATTCATGGGGAGCCCATTGAAAAAGTAGTATTTGCTGTCTCTGAACTTGAAGAGGTATTTAGCTTCATTATATATGGCATTGTTTAAATTTTATAGATAAGTATTTGTTATGAATAGAGGTGCAAAAGTCTTTAACAGAGTATTAGTAAACTGAATCTAGCAACATACAAAAGGGTTATATACCATCACCAACTGGGATTTGTCTCAGGAATGTAAGGTTGGTTCAATGTACAAAAATCAGTCAAGGTAATGCAGTAGTAGAATAATAATAAAATAAGAATAATAATATAATAAAATATAAAACAATATGATCGTCTCAGTAGATGCAGAAAAATAATTGGATAAAATTTATCACTCTTTCATGATAAAAACACTCAGTAAACTAGGAGTAGAAGGGAACTTTCTTAACCTGATAAACGGCATCAGTGAAAGACCCTAGCTACCATTATACTTAATAGTGAAGTAACAAAAGTTCTCTGCTAAGATCAGGAGCAAGACAAGGATGTCCACTGTCAGCAATTCTGTTCAGTACTGTACTGCTTCCAGTCAGGGTATTTAGACAATGAGAGGAAATACCAGCACCTGGATTGGAAAGAAAAAAAATAGAACTATCTTGATTTGCATATGATATGATCTTATATATAAAAATTCTAATTAAGCCTACAAAAATACTGTTAGAACTAACAGAGTTCAGCAGGGTTACAGGACATGAGGAATATAAAAAATAAATTGTATTTTCTGTACAACCAATGAATAATCTGAAAATAAAATAGTTCCATTTATAATAACATCAAAAAATAAAATATTTAACAAAATATGTAAGACATGTACAATGAAGCTATAAAATACCTTTGAAAGAAAACACCTAAATAAATAGATACCCCTATTCATGAATTTAAAGACTTAATGTTGTTAAGAAGGCAGCATTCCCCAAATTTTTCTACAGAGTCAGCAGAATCCCTATCACAATCTCAACTGTCTTTTTGGTAGAAATTAATATATTGATCCTAAATTTATTATGGATATGCAAGGGATCCAGAAGAGTAAAAACAAAAAAACAGAAAAAACATACCTTTGGAAAAAAAGAACAAAGTTAAAGGACTTACACATAACCTATTTTGAAATGTACTTAAAGTACTGTAATGAGGACTGTGTGGCTCTGGTGTGTAAATAAACGTGGATTGATGGGATGGAATGTTTGACAAAGCTGCCAAGACAGTTACCCAGAAACAATCTTCTTATCAACAAATGGTATTGGAGCAGTTGGATTTCCACATGTAAAACAAAGAAGTTAGACCAGTACCTCACATCACATACAAAAATTAAAAATGGGGCCCTGGCCGGTTGGCTCAGCAGTAGAGTGTCAGCCCAGCGTGTGGAAGTCCCAGGTTTGATTTCTGGCCAGTGCTCACAGGAGAAGCGCCCATCTGCTTCTCCACCCCTCCCCCTCTCCTTCCTCTCTGTCTTTTCCCTCCCGCAGCCAAGGCTCCATTGGAGCAAAGTTGGCCTGGGCGCTGAGGATGGCTCCATGGCCTCTGCCTCAGGCACTAGAATGGCTCTGATTGTGGCAGAGCAACACCCTAGAGGGGCCGAGCATCGCCCCCTGGTGGGTGTGCTGGGTGGGTCCTGGTCAGATGCATACGAGAGTCTGTCTATCTACCTCCCCTCTGCATCACACTTCAGAAAAATACCCCCCCCCCAAAAAAAATGGATATAGGACCTAAGTGTAAAGCTAAAATGTTAAAACTGCTTGAAGAAAACAGAGGTATATATATCTTTATGACCTTGGATTAGGCCATGGTTTCTTTAATATGATATCAAAAGCACAAGCAGCCAAAATAAATATAGATCAGTTGGTCACTTATAATTCAATAATAAAAAGATAACCCAATTTAAAAATGAGCAAAAATTAGTACTTACCCAAAGGAGTTGAAAATTTATGTCCTCACAAAAACTTGCAGAAGATGTTTATAGCAGCTGTACTCTATTTGCCAAAGTTTGGAAGAAAGCAAGATTTTCTTCAGTGAGTGAATAAATAAACTGGTATTTCCAAATAGTGGAATTTAGTTCAGTGCTAAGAAAAAATGAGCTATTAAGCCATAAAAAGAAATGGAGGTAACTAAATATATATTACTGAGGCTCTGGCTGGTTGGCTCAGTGGTAGAATGTTGGTCCAGTATATGGATGTCCTGGATTCGATTTCCAGTCGGGACACACAGGAATAGCCACCATCTACTTATCCACGCCTCCTCATCTCCCTTCTTTTTCTGTATCTCTCACTTCCCCTCCCTTTTTCTGTATCTCTCACTTCCCCTCTCACAACCGAGCCATGGCTCGGTTGGCCCCAGGTACTGAGGATGGCTCCATGGCCTTGCCTCAAGCGCTAAAATAGCTTGGTTGCTGAGCAATGGAGCAACAGCCCCAGATGCGGTAGAGCATGGCCCGATAGGATGCTTGCCGGGTGGATCCCAGTCAGGGTGCATGTGGGAGCCTGTCTCTCTGCCTTCCCGTTCTCACTTAAGAAAAAAAATGTGTATTTCAGTGGTACCTTGAGATATGAGCAGACCAACATATGAATTTTTTAAGATACGAGCTGCGACTCAGTTCGTATTTTTGTTTGAGATCTGAGCAAAATTCTGAGATATGAGTTGTCATTCGGGAAGCTCCTGTTAATTGGTGCGTTGGCACACGGGTCCAGTATCAGCAGCACACCACCAGCGTCTTGTTTTTTCTCACGTGTTACAGAATCAAGTCGAATCTCATGCACTGTACTCGTTCTTGCATCATTTTTGCATTTTTTACTAACTGTTTTTGTGTGCTTCATGGGGCTGAAGTGGTGAGAAGAAGAAGAGAATGATGTCGATAGAAGTAAAGCAAGAAATAATAGAAAAACATGAGCGTGGTGTACGAGTGATTGAACTGGCAAGGCTGTACGACCGCAATACATCTACAATTTGTACCATCCCTTTTTTTTTTTTTTTATAAATTTTTTATTTTAATGGGGTGACATCAATAAATCAGGGTACATATATTCAAAGAAAACATTTCCAGGTTATCTTGTCATTTAGTTCTGTTGCATACCCATCACCCAAAGAGAGATCGTCCTCCGCCACCCTCCATCCAGTTTTCTTTGTACCCCTCCCCCTCCCCTTCCCCCTTTCCCCCCTTCCCTCCCCCCACCCCCCCCCATAATCACCACACTCCTGTCCATGTCTCTTAGTCTCGCCTTTATGTCCCACCAATGTATGGACTCCTGCACTTCTTGTTTTTTTCTGATTCGCTTATTTCATTTCGCATAATGTTATCAAGTTTCCACCATTCTGCTGTAAGTGATCCGATGTCATCATTTCTTCTAGCTGAATACTATACCATGGTGTATATGTGCCCCATCTTCTTTATCCAGTCTTCTATTTTTTTTACAGTGATTAAAAACCTTTAAGCAAACTCTTGGCCAATACAGCAAGAATACATAAAAGAGTAGTGTCCTTAACATGTTCACCAAGTCCAAGTTGGCCCCATCACCATGCCAAATCCCTGAAAAATGCAACCCAACCACAGTTCAGTCTGTTAGGAGCTGTCACAGGGAGCAGGAGTCCAGGAAAAGTCCACATCCAGGAAAAGTCCGCATGGCACTGGAATTGTTGTCACCATTCTATACTTTGCAGCTCATGTCCAAGTTCCAATGACCGCTGCTTCTAGCTGGTAATGATTCAGGTAGACTGGAAAAGCCATTTGCAGCATGCGTGGATATGGAGCTTCTGTTCTTCTCTGCCTGGAGAGATGAGACCAGGTTGCTTTTCCCTGGAGCTCTGCGATTGTGGCATGGTAAAGAGAACCTTGGGATACACTAAGTTTCCGCCACGCGAGTCTCCCTGCTGCCGTTCGCTCTGAGGAGCTGGGCAGCCCTCTCCCTGTTTCCGCTTTTCCTACCAGTCTCTGTGTGGCTTCTTCAGCGTTCCTTGGTTGAAGAGTCCTCTTAGTTTAGTCCAAAGTTGGTTTTTCCAGATGATAGCTCATAAAATTAGTTTGTAATCCACTTTGGTTCTGGGAGGTAGATGTTGGTACGTCCGCCTACTCCAGCGCCATCTTGTCTCTCCCCCAATGTACCATCCTTAAACAAAAGGATGCCATCAAAAGTGCAAATCCAGCGAAAGGAACTACAATTCTGTCCCAGTTAAGGACAAAGGATCCATGAAGAAATGGAGAAGCTTCTGCTGGTGTGGGTGAAAGAGAAAAGAGCTGGCAGGAGACACAGTGATGGAAAATGTAATATGCAAAAGGGCACGTATTATTTACGGTGACTTGAAGAGGAAAGAACCATCAACCTCAAAAGAGGCAGCAGAAGATATGTTTAAGGCAAGTCATGGCTGGTTTAAAAATTTCAAGAAGAGATCTGGCATCCACTCGGTGGTGAGGCATGGTGAAGCTGCGAGTGCTGACGTTAAGGCAGCTGAGGAGTACATTGCATGTTTTGCTGCGCTTATTTCAAAGGAAGGCTGCATCCCCCAACATGTGTTCAACTGTGAGGAAACAGGATTGTTTTGGAAAAAAAATGCCCCAGAAGACTTTTATCACCACAGAGGAGAAGAAGCTGCCGGTCCATAAACCCATGAAGGACCATCTGACCCTTGCGTTGTGTGCAAATGCTAGCGGTGACTATAAAGTAAAGCCACTGCTAGTGTATCATTCCGAAAATCCTTGAGCTTTTAAGACTCACAGATTCTTAAAGAAAAACTGCAGGTTTTGTGGCGTGCCAATGCTAGGGCATGGGTTACGTGGCAGGTTTTTATTTATTTTAATTTAATTTTTTTTTTTTTTACAGAGTCAGAGTGAGGGATAGACAGGGACAGAATGACAGGAACAGAGAGATGAGAAGCATCAATCATTAGTTTTTCGTTGCTCATTGCGACACCTTAGTTGTTCATTGATTGCCTTCTCATATGTGCCTTGATCGCGGGCCTTCAGCAGACCGAGTAACCCCTTGCTTGAGCAAGTGACCTTGGGTCTAAGCTGGTGAGCTTTTGCTCAAATCAGATGAGTCCACGCTCAAGCTGGTGACCTCGGGGTCTCGAACCTGGGTCGGGTCCTCCGCATCCCAGTCTGATGCTCTATCCACTGCGCCATCGCCTGGTCAGGCACGTGGCAATTTTTTATTGAATGGGTAAATATCATCTTTGGACCTGCAGTGAAGAAATATCTTCAAGAAAATAAACTCCCGATGATAGCATTGCTAATCCTTGAAAATGCTCTAGCCCACCCACCTGGTCTTGAAGATGACATTCTTGATGAGCTTAAATTTGTGAAAGTCCTCTACCTTCCACCTAACATGACTTCAGTCTTGCAACCTATGAATCAACAGGTCATTTCCAACTTTAAAAAGCTTTACACAAAGCATTTGTTCCACCACTGCTTTGAGGTGACTGAGAATACAAATCTAATAACCCTTTGAGAGTTTGGAAAGATCACTACAACATTGTGATATGTTTATGCATTATTGACTTGGCATGGCAAGAGCTTACAAGAAGAACCTTGAACTCAGCATGGAAGAAGTTATGGCCTGTTGCTGTTGCAGATAGGGACTTCGAAGGATTCGAACCTGAGTCCGAGGTAGAAGCGTTGGAGGAGATTGTGTCCCTCGGAAAGTCTGGAGATAGATGAGGGTGACATAAATGAGCTTGTTGAGGAACATGAAGAGAAACTCTCAACTGAGGAGTTGGAGCTACAGATGTTGCAACATACGGACCAAGAGATTAGTAGTGAGGAGGAGGTAGAGTCAGAGGAAGTGATTTCTACAAGTGAAATTAAAGACATGATGGCAATGTGGAAGAAGCTTTCAAGTTTCATTGAAAAGAAACACCCAGAAAAAGTTTCAACTGGCCCTTTCAGCACTTTTTAATGACATTAGTTTTCACATTTCCATAACACTTTTAAAGGCAGGCAAAAGCAAACCTCTTTGGATAGATTTTTTTTTTTTAATTTTATTTTTCCGAAGCTGGAAACGGGGAGAGACAGTCAGACAGACTCCCGCGTGTGCCCGACCGGGATCCACCCGGCACGCCCACCAGGGGCAATGCTCTGCCCACCAGGGGGCGATGCTCTGCCCCTCCAGGGCATCGCCCTGCCGCAACCAGAGCCACTCTAGTGCCTGGGGCAGAGGCCAAGGAGCCATCCCCAGCGCCCGGGCCATCTTTGCTGCAATGGAGCCTTGGCTGCGGGAGGGGAAGAGAGAGACAGAGAGGAAGGAGGGGGGGGGGGTGGAGAAGCAAATGGGCGCTTCTCCCATGGGCCCTGACCGGGAATCAAACCCAGGTCCCCCGCATGCCAGGCTGACGCTCTACCGCTGAGCCAACTGGCCAGGGCCGTGGATAGATTTTTATTCAAAAGTCCTGCAAGTGAAAGTGCTGAAAGTGCAGCCAAAAAGGCAAGACCAGGTGATGATTAAATGGAAAATACATAATGTTAAGCTTAGGTTAAGTTTAAAGTTAAGAAAGTGCATTTTTTTACAATTATGTTTTTGTGGTTTCATTTTAAGTAAAAGTACAGTTTTAGTTTTGTTAAAGTAAAGAAAATGCAGTTTTAGTTTACGACGTGTCTACAGTGCCTGCATCCCTTCTTCCCTCCCTTGTCCTCTGCCATTCACGTCTGTTAGCCGCACTTGTCTGCCTCCAAGGTAAGAATACAGTACTAAATAATACTTTTTTTAAATTTCATATATTTTGTTAAGCATTGGTAAACTATATATGTGTGTTTCTTTTTCTTACAGAGACAGAGTCAGAGAGAGGGATAGATAGGGACAGACAGACAGGAACGGAGAGAGATGAGAAGCATCATCAGTTTTTAGTTGTGACACCTTAGTTGTTCATTGATTGCTTTCTCTTATGTGCCTTGACCATGGGCCTTCAGCAGACCGAGTAACCCCTTGCTCGAGACAGCAACCGTGGGTCCAAGCTGGTGAGCTTGGGTCTTCCGCATCCCAGTCTGACGCTCTATCCACTGTGCCACCGCCTGGTCAGGCACGTGTGTTTCTTAATTAAAAATATGACTTTTTTTAATAATTTAGGATGGTTTGGGGATGTTTCACAGGGCTGGAACGGATTAAATCTATTTCAGTTATTTTAAATGTGAGAAATTTGATATACAAGTTGACTGACTTATGAGCTCAGTTACAGAACGAATTAAACTTGTATCTCAAGGTACCACTGTTCTGAGTGAAAGAAGCCAATCTGAAAGACTACATACTATGATTCCAACTATATGACAGACAGTAAAAAGACCCGGGGTTGAGGGTAAGAGAGAAATGACTGGGCAGAGCACAGGATTTTGGGGACAGTGAAACTATATGGTACTAGAACGGTGGTTACGTGTCATACATTTTTGCAAACCTGTAGAATGCAGCACCAAGACTGAACCCTAATTTAGTGAGAAAGAGAAATACAGGAAGGGAGAGAGATTAGAAGCATCAACTTGTTGCAGTATTCTAGTTGTTCATTTATTTCTTCTGATACATGCCTTGACCAGGGTGGGGATTCCAGCTGAACCCCTTGCTCAGGCCGGCAACCTGGTGTCATGTCTATGATCTCATGCTCAAGCTGGTAACCTCGAGGTTTCGAACCTGGGACCTCAGCATCCCAGGTCATTCTCTATTCATTGCGCCACCACTGGTCAGGGAAGACTGAGGTCCAATTTAAACTGAGTGATTAAATGTGACGTTGTAAATTCATCAATTGTGACAGATATACCACTCCAGTGGCTGTGCATGTGTTGGGACAGGGAGATGGGAAATCTGTACCTTCTCAGTTATTTTAAAATACTGAACTGCTCTATAAAAAGTCTTTTTTAAAAAATGGGCAGAAGTTTAAAATAGACATTACTCTAAAAAGATATACAGATGACCAAGAAGCACATGCAGCGATGCTTCACAACATTAATATTAGGAAAATACAAATGAAAAACATTCCACATCTGTAATTCCATAGATAATATGTAGTTACGTATATATAAATGTGTGTGTATGTAAATATGTATGGCTATAATTACATAGCTAATAGCAAGTGTTGGTGAAGATGTGGAGAAATCAGAAACTTCACATGTGTCCAGTGAGAATATAAAATTGTGCAGCTTCTTTGAAAACAGTCTGGCAGTTCCTCAAAAGGTTGTACGGCAATTCCACTCTTAGGTACATATAGCAGAGAATCCAAAACACATGTCCACACAGACTCTTGTACACGAGATATTTATGTCAGCATTATTTGTAATAACCAAAAGTCAATGAAATATTACTGAGCTATTAGAGCGAATGACATACTTCTACATCCCAAAACATGGGTAAACCTTGAAATCATTGTGCTACATGAAAGAAGCCAGACACAAAAGCCCACAACCTATATTCCATTCATATGAACTGTCCAGAATACCAAATCTATGTAGACAGAGAGTAGATTAGTGGTTGCCAGTGTTGAGGAAAGTCAAATGGGGAATGACCTAATAAATTTAGATTTTCTTTTTGGGATGATGAAAATGTTCTGGAATTAGATTATAGTGATGATGCCACAACTTTATGAATATTCTAAAACCCACTGAATTATAATACTTTAAAAGGGTGAATTTTATGGTATGTGAATTCTATCAGTTTTTTTAAAAAGGCTTTAAAGATGATGTCTTCAGTCTTATATATTCATCTTATGTATTTCTACATGAAATGTAGAATGTTACAGGTGACACAGTAACTGACAGATCATGATTTCTTGAATAATTTCTTTGTTTTTCTAAGCAATTCCATCATTCTTTGGTTTCTTACTTTAGTCTTTTTTAGTATAGTTGGGAATAATTGATGGCTAAATATTAAAGTAATTCCTAGGATGAAGAAAGATACAGGAAAAATAAGAGCACTAAATGCTTATAATGTGTCATGGATTTATAAATGAGTCCTGTGAGGCAACCCATGGAAATTATAAGATAGAATGAGTTTCATTCTAATTTGTTTTTGAAAAAGAAAAATTTACCTTTGTTCTTCAGGAAACCTCTAAAGAAGAATAAAAGGCTTGAAATAGCAGTTCTTCACAGAGTTAGAAGCATTAAAAAAAAAAAAAAATCTCAAAAACTAAACCTGTCAGTAGACCCTGATGGCACATGGAGGATTGAGGAGATGGCATCCGAGCCGAATCCTAAAAGACAAATGTTGTTAGGAAGGTGAAGGAGAGGGAAGGGACAGGAGTGGTGGGACTCGGTCCAGGCTCGGTCACCTGAACTGCTGGTACAGGAATCATGTTTAACTAGCAGTGATGTCCTGACTTTAACACAGACCTGACTGTGGGCCCCAGACAGCATCTAGTCTGAGCTTAGAGGAGGTAAGGTCTTGATGGAGGTAGTCTTCACAATGTTTGAACCACTGGGCACTGCAGGTGCCAGCTTCATTACTTCATGAATTGTCGCAGAACATCTTGCTTTTTTGACACAGGCTACTTACCAAAAGCTGCTACCTCTGTACTTCCCAAGATCATTAAAGGAGGAAAGTCGATCGTTGCTGTATCTACCTGCAGATATTGGAAATGCAGAGGGGGAGCCTGTGGTACCTGAACGGCAGATTCGAATAAGTGAGAAACCTGGTGCCCCAGATGGTGAGTTCGACCTTTGAGAAGCTATTAGTGTACCACTAAGATCAAGGCCAACTTAGATGTTTTTAGAGTCTTACTCTTGTTAAGATTTACTTTATAAATGAAAAAAAAATGCACCCACACATATAAATGTCAAGTCTGTGTTAGGCAATAGAAATTGAGAGGTAAATATAACAACATTCTTACCCTTACGAAGTTTATAGTTTCAACAGGACACTGTTGAGACAGTAGTCATGTACATTACCATCTAAAAACATTTTTTTTCATTTTAGCAAGAGAGAGACAGAGAGAGATTGAGAGAGATAGAGAGGAAGAGAGAGGTGAGAAGCATCAATTCGTAGTTGCTTCACTTTAGTTGTTCATTGATTGCTTCTCATATGTGCCTTGAGGGGGGTGGTCCAGCTAGGCCAGCAACCATGTGTTTATGTGGATAATCCCACATTCAAGCCAGCAACCCCGCCGTTCTCAAGCCAGTAACCTCAGGGTTCCAAGTCAATGCTCTGTTTACTGCGCCACTACTGGTCAGGCACCATCTAAAATTTTCAACAATGTCCTCTAAAGCCATACCTAAAATTAAATTCTAAGGCAAGAATACTAGAACTGTTCATTTTGTTTTTTTAGGTTCCATACTCATATAGATTGAAACATTGTAGAGCACAGTAGGATGAGAGGTCCCCGAATCTGTTCTGTATGACAACCAGTACTGACCTTCATGAGTATATGCTTAAGGTTGTAAGTCACTTCTACAGAGGCAGCTTCAGTGCTGGAGATTGCAGCTTAGGAATTACTGTGCGATTCTTGCTGCAAACAATTTTAAATCAGCATCAACTTAAAATCTCTGGGAGACTGCTCTTCTCTTTTTACTCACCAGCACACAGACGTAAATCAGGTAGAGGGAACTGTAAATGATCAAGAAATATCTCTGGACCAAGCTTTGCTGGAGGAATACCCATGTAATCTCAAGAGCCCCCAATAGAACACATGCTTGGACTATGCCCAGAGTCGTGTGGAAGTTCTCATAATTGTGATCACCATTATAGAATATATTTTTTCTAAATGCATAAAGTGTATTTTATATAACAAGGAGTAATGAATAGCATAATCAAGGTTAGATGGTATTGCTGGGCAGTTGGTGAGACTAACTCATCAGCCAAAAGTCCCCATCTACCCACTATTCTCAGAGAGTATTTGCATCTGTATCTCCGGGAATACTGTTACTTCATAGATGTATGCCCTGCTGTTCATAAATATTTTCAATTAGAATGTTAAATCTGCTAAAAGAAATGTAAAATCAGCTTTTCTTGAGGGATTAAAAAATGATTCCTGAATATTTTTTTAAATAGAAGCAGACCTTCTGAGCTGTGGGCCTGTTGCAGCCTGGAGCAGTGACATAGATATAAAGAAGGCCCGAGTCCCAGCGGGGTGAACCGCCAGGCTGAGCTTCAGGTGGCAGCATTGCCTTCGCAAGCCCCCCATAGTCCAGGGGATTTTGTTTTCATTAAAAATATTTTTTTTGCAGATCTGGTAAGGCAGTAGGGAACACACTGGGGACATCCTCCAGTCCCCAGTGATGTGCTTCTACTAGCCAAACATAAAATGATAATTTGGATAAATCAGAAAGTGAACTTAGTAATTTGTAGTGAGAACTGTAACTCTTATGGACCAGAATGTAGGCAGGATCCGTGTAGAAGACCAGGATGCTAAATTAGAATCGAACACACCATAGCGTATGTGGGTTACACCCTGCGGTCCGGCTCCATCCATCTTCCTTCGTTGGTTACCTGACCCGAGGACTGAAATTCATGTGCCCACCAATCAGGTTCTCCCTTCTTAAACAGTTCTGGATAAATGACCCCCCAAACATTTGCTGGTTTTCTTAATTACTTCAGTTCTTCAAATGCTTAAATTTGATTTCACTTTTATTCTCTAAACAGCCTTAATCTCATTTTTAAAATTAGCTCAGTCATCCCTATTGTGTGTTCACAATCTGTAGCATTTACTGTCAAGTTTGTTCCAAGCTCTCTGTTGACAATATTTTTGTTACAGACGATCAAGAAGAGGATGAAGGCTTGGGAGTTGATCTCTCTTTCATTGGCTCCCATGCTTTTGCTCGAATGGAAGGAGATATTGATAAGCAGAGAAGACTGATCCTTCAGGGACAGTTATCTGAGGCAGCCCTGCAGAAGCAGCATCAGAGAAAGTAAGGAAACGTCTCTGGCCTGTGGAACGCTTAAGGACCTGAGAAAGAAGAAAGGGCCTTCCATCTGCTAAATGCTCTACATAGAATGTGTTCTCATTTATTCCTCATGACATCCAGCGAGGATGGTATTGTCCTCGTTATGCAGATGCAGAAATTTAGAGCTAATTTATCAGTAGGCACAGTTAATGTGTGGAAGTCAGTGTTCAGGTCATGTCTGTTTCAGAGCTGCTCTTTTGCTGTAATTGTGGTGCCTCTGGGTGAGGTTCTATTGTAAAAGCAGAAGCTAGGGAAAGGCAGACTTAGAGTTTTTAACTACTTTTACTGTTTATAACTAAACCATAATCTACAGTTTTATTAAATTTAGAAGGCATTTTATTCTTCTCATTTTATCTTTAGGCCCTTACAAAGCCGTTCCATTTTTTCAGGTGCTTTCTAAAGCAATTCTGAATAAATCCCTTTGAAACATAAAGAAAAGCAGCTTTTGTACTTCTGGGTAAGCTCTTCCGAGGGTCAACAGTTCTTAGAAGGCTAGCTGCTTTTCAGTTTAAAGGAAAGAAAAAATTATAAGCTAAAAATGGTTAATATCATCCATTACCTTCTAGGGTTGGTTGAGGGGATGACATCTCATTCAATTCTGAATGTTAAATAAAATAATGTCAAGAGCTTAGTTAGCACAGCTTTTAAAATTGGTCACTGCTGTTTTCTTCAGTATTGAGCAAATCATGGTCTGTTTTATCTTTGAGCTTTGCTACTCAGCATCCCTTTGGACTAGAATACTCTGGTCCTTCAATTCCTGTCCATTCTCCAGGTTTCAGCTTAGAAGGGATGGCTTCTGGAAACTTACCTGTCAGAGATAAATCGGAATAGAGAACTAGAGGTCTGGAGTAGATGCCTCCTCCTATGTGATTTTTCAACTGTATTTGAAGCATAGCACAGCATTCATCCACTATATTTAATGAGGTGTAGTTGTCAGTCTCTATCTCTAAAGTGAGAATTGGACTAGGTGACCTCCAGAGTCCCTTAGAGTTAGAATTCCATGGCTCCTAGTTTCTGGTCTTCACTTTATTCTGATTTAATTTTTATAAACAAAAGCAAAGTGGCCACTAGGGGGCACCAGTAAATAGCTTTTCCAGAGGCAGTTATACACTCAAATGATAGTTTCAGTGATTTTTTTTTTTAATTGATTTTGGGAGAGGGGGGAGATAGGGAGGGAGGAGAGAGTGAGAAACATCAGCTCATAGTTGCTTCAGTTTAGTTACTTATTGATTGCTTCTCATGTGTACCTTGACTGGGGTCTCTAGCCAAGCCAGTGACCCCTTGCTCAAGCCAGAGACCTTGGAATCATGTTGATGATCCTGTGCTCAAGCTGTCAAGCCTGCACTCAATCTGGCCACCTCAAGGTTTCAAACCTGAGACCTCAGTATTACAGGTTGCTATTCTATTCACTGCGCCACCACCAGTCAGGCTAGTTGCAGTGATTTCTAAACTTGACCCTGTGTAAGAATTATCTGGCAAACATTTTCTTTAAATGCAGTGACTGGCTGTCCCTCCTGTGACTGGTACTATGACAGCTATATATATATTTTAAAGCTTTTTCACCATGATTCATGGTCTGCCTGGTTTGGGTACCTCTTTTGGTCTAGGGCAGTAGTTTTCAAATTGTTTGGTCTCAGGTCCCCTTTGTATTCTTAAAAATTGCTAAGGACTCTAGAGAGTTTTTGTTTACCTAAGTTATACCTACCAATACTTATCATATGAGAAATTATTCACTGAGAGGTGGCAAGATGGCAGTGGAGTAGGCGGGCGTACCAACTTCCACCTCCCAGAACCAAAGTGGATTACAACTTAATTTTAAGAACAATCATCTGGAAAAACCAACTTTGGACTAAATTAAGAGGACTCTTTAACCAAGGAACACTGAGGAAGGCACACTGAGGCTGGTAGGAAAAGTGGGAATGCAGAGAGGGCTGCCCAGCTCCCCAGAGCAAACGGCAGCCGGGAGAGACTCGCGTGGCGGGAAGTGAGTTTAGCAGAGAGGGGAGGGTCCTGAGTCCCAGGAACAAAGCCCCAGCCTGCAGCCCCAGAGCCTAGAAGAGGCGTATGGACAGTATTTAGCTGCAAAACAAGCCAGGATACTGTTTGCGAGAAAGAGACAGATTTCTCAGACCCAGGATTCATCTTAAAGGGTCCACACAGAAAACCTCTTTCACAATCACTCACCTGCAGCTCCAGGGATGGGGAGAGAGGAGAGGACTGGAGTAGCAGGGATAGAGTGTAATCTGGGAGGCACAGGAAGAAACACTTTGAGGGACAGCCATCCTAACCCCTGGGCTGAGTCACTCTCCAAATCTAAAGTGAATATTTTTTCTGGAACCAGCAATACCAGCAAAGAGAAGCAGGACACCAGACAAACAGAAGCTATCCTGCTGCAGTCAGAGCAAAGAATAGCTTAGAAGCAGAGAGCCATCAGAGATACAGTATTGAGTGCTAAGGTCTGAGCTGCATTGCCCCCCCCCCAACAATGCTGAGGGCTCGCCAGAGTGGGGTGGTGGTGAGATGCTGGAGCACGGTCCCATGGACAAGGGCAGAAGCTGGGGGCTGGTTGTGGCTGTGGCCTGGGCATGAGTGCAGTCCTGCTCACAGAGGCAGAAGCTGAGCCTGCCGAGACTGAGGCCTGGTGCTAGCACAGTCCTGCCTGGTGGGGTGGTGGAAGAAGGGGCGCATGAAAGTGGTCCGAAACGTGGCTGTGGGCTAGGCACGCGGGAGCAGTCATGCCTTTAGTCCCGCCTGCAGGGGCAAGGCGAAAGCCAGTTCCCAGCTGAGACTTGCCGCTGGGCGCAGGAGTACAGCCCGGCCCTCGGGGCCGAGGCTTGCAGTCCCAGCATGCAAGCGCTGTCCCGCCCACAGGGCAAAGGCTGGGGCTGGCAAAGGCTTGCAGCCCAGAAGCAGGAGCACCGTCCCACCTGTGGGGGCGGGTGAAGGCTGGGGGGCGGCCAGGGCTTGCAGCCCAGGCACACAAATACAATCTGGCCCAAGGAGGCGAGGTGGAAGCCACAACGACCGCTGTTGTGGGCCTGCACTGCCAACGCCTGTTCCTGAATACCCGAGGTGGCAGCAGAGGGGGTAGTGGGCCTGCAGACAGACTACAGCTAGGGAACACAGAGGTCACACCCATCAGACTCCTGTTGTCACACCCTTCTTATACACAGATGAAATGGGAAGGCAGAGAAATGCAGCCTAAATGAATCAACAAGAGAAATCCCCCAAAAAAGATTTGAATGAGACGGATATAACCAAATTACCGGATGCAGAGTTTAAAATAATGATTGTTAGGTATCTTAGAGCAACAATGGATGGATATAACGAGCACCTAAATAAAGAGATAGCAGGTATAAAAAAGAACATTGAAATAATAAAAAATAATTAGTCAAAAATAACATATACAATATCAGAAATGAAGACCATACTGGAAGGAATTAAAAGCAGGATGGAAGCTGAGGATTGAATCAGCAAGTTAGAAGACAAGATAAACAAAAGCATGGAAGCAGAGCAGCAAAAAGAAAGAGGCTCAAAAAGTCTGAGGAAACTCTAAGAGAGCTCTGTGACAACATGAAGAAAAATAACATCTGCATCATATGGGTTCCTGAAGGAGAAGAAAAAGAACAAGGGATAGAGAATCTGATTGAAGAAATCGTAGCTTAAAACTTCCCTAAACTGATGAAGTAAAAAGTCACACAAGGTTAGAAAGCAGAGAGTTCCATTAAGGATGAACCCAAGAAGGCCAACACCAAGACACATCATAATTAAAATACAAAAATTAAGGGATAAAGAATATTAAAAGCTGTAAGAGAAAAGCAGTCTATTACTACAGAGGAGCCCCCATAAGGATGACGTCTGACTTCTCAACAGAAACATTAGAGGTGAGAAGGGAATGGCAAGAAATATTCAAAGTAATGCTAAACAAGAGCCTACAATCAAGACTTCGCTATTCGGCAAGGCTATCATTTAAAAATTGAAGGAGAAATATAAAGTTTCCCAGACAAAAAAAAAAAACAACACAAAAAAACCCCCAAGGAATTCATTACAACCAAACCAATGCTACAAGAAATGTCAAGGGGCCTGCTGTAAACAAAACAAAGGGGGGAATATAAATCTAGTAAAAGAGGAATGTAGATTTAAAGAATAAAATGACAATAAACAACTACATATCAATAATAACCTTAAATGAAATTGATTAAATGCTCCAATCAAAAGACATAGAGTAGCTGCGTGGATAAGAAGACAGGACCCATACATATGTTGTCTACAAGAGACACACCTCAAAACAAAAGATACATATAGATTGAAAATAAAGAGATGGAAAAAATATTTCATGTAGATAGAAATGAAAGAAAAGCTGGGGTAGCAGTACTTATGTCAGACAAAATAGACTTTAAAACAAAGGGATAAAGAAGGTCACTACATAATTATAAAGGGAGTAATCCAACAGGAAGATATAACCATTATAAATATCTATGCACCAAATATAGAAGGACCTAAATATATAAAGCAGACTTTAATGGACATAAAGGGCAAGATCAACAGCAATACTATAATAGTAGGAGATTTTAATACCCCACTAACATCACTAGATAGATCCTCAAGAAAGAAAACAAACAACAGACTAAAGGACACACTAGATCAACTGAATTTAATAGATATCTTCAGAACCTTTCATCGTAAAGCAACAGAATATACATTCTTTTCAAGTGCTTATGGTATATTCTCTAGGATAGACACAAAATGAGTCTCAATAAATTTACGAAGATTGAAATCATATCAAGCATCTTCTCAGATCACAATGACATGAAACTAGAAATCAACTACAATAGAAAACCTGAAAAACACTCAAACATTTGGAAACTAAATAGTATGTTATTAAATAACAAATGGGTTAACAATGAGATCAAGGAAGAAATGAAAACTTTTCTTGAAACAAATGAAAATGAACATACAACTCAAAATTTATGGGACACAGCAAAAGCAGTCCTGAGAGGGAAGTTCATAGCACTACAGGCATACCTTAAGAAGCTAGGAAAAGCTCAAATAAACAATTTAACCCTGCATCTAAAAGAACTAGAAAAAGAACAGCAAGTAAAGCCCAGATGAAGTAGAAGGAAGGAAATAATAAAGATCAGAGTGGAAATAAATGACATAGAGGCTAAAAAAACAATACAGAGGATCAATGAAACCAAGAGCTTGTTCTTTAAAAAGGTAAACAAGATAGATGAACCTTTAACCAGACTCATGATGAAAAAGAGAGAGGACTCAAATAAAATTCGAAATGAGAGGAGAAATAACAATTGACACAGCAGATACACAAAGGATTATAAGAAAATACTAATGAAGAACTGTATGCCTTAAAATTAGACAACCTAGGCAAAATAGACAAATTCTTAGAAACATATAATCTTTCAAAAATCAATATAGCCTGACTGGGCGGTGGCGCAGTGGATTGAGTGTTGGACTGGGATGCCGAGGACTGAGGTTTGAGACCCCGAGGTCACCAGCTTCAGTGTGGGCTCATCTGGTTTGAGCAATAAGCTCACCAGCTTGGACCCAGGGTCGCTGGCTCAAGCAAGGGGTTACTTGGTCTGCTGAAGGCCCATGCTCAAGGCACATATGAGAAAGCAATCAATGAACAACTAAGGTGTCGCAATACGCAACGAAAAACTAATGATTGATGCTTCTCATCTCTCCATTCCTGTATGTCTGTCCCTCTCTCTGACTCTCTGTCTCTGTCAAAAAAAAAATCAGTATAGAAGAATCAGAAAACCTTAACAGACCAATTTCATCAAATGAGATTGAAACAGTTATCAAAAGCTCCCAAAAAACAAAAGTCCTGGACCAGAAGTCTTTACAGGCAAATTCTACCAAATATTTAAAGAAGAACTATGTTTCTCAAGCTATTTCAAAAAATTCAGGAGGACGGAGACTTCCAAACTCCTTTTTGAGGAGGAGATAATACTGATTTCAAAACCAGGTAAAGACACTACAAAGAAAGAAAACTATAGACCAATATCCCTGATGAACTTAGATGCTAAAATTCTAACACAATATTAATAAACTGGATCCAGCAATACATGAAAAAAAATCATACATCATAATCAGGTGGGATTTATCCTAGGGAGACAAGGCTGGTACAATATCTGCAAATCAATCAATGTGATTCAACACATAAACAAAAGAAAGGATAAAAATCACATGATAATATCAATAGATACAGAAAAAGCATTTGATGAAACCCAGCATTCATTTATGATCAAAACTCTCAGCAAAGTGGGGATACAGGGATCATACCTCAACATGATAAAGGCCATCTATGACAAACCCAAAGCCAACATCATAGTCAATGGGCAAAAATTAAAAGAAATCCCCTTAAAATCAGGAACAACGCAGGGGTGCCCCCTTTCACCACTCTTATTCAACATAGTTCTGGAAGTCCTAGCCACAGCAATCAGACAAGAAGAAATAAAATGCAAACAAATTGGAAAAGAAATAAAACTCATTATTTGCTGATGACATGATACTGTACACAGAAAATCCTTAAGTCTCAGTCAAAAAACTACTGGACCGCATAAATGAATTCAGCAAGGTGGCAGGATATAAAATCAATATTCAGAAATCAGAGGCATTTTTATACACCAACAAAGAACTGTCTGAAAGGGAAATTAAGAAAAAGATTCCCTTCGCTATTGCTACAAAAAAAATGAAGTACTTAGGAGTAAATTTAACCAAGGAGGTTAAAGACTTTTACTCGGAAAATTATAAAACATTGATACAGGAAACCAAGGGAGATACAAACAAGTAGAAGCTTATACCGTATTCATGAATAGGAACAATAAACATCATTAAAATGTCTATATTACCCAAAGCAATCTATAAATTCAATGCAGTTTCTGTTAAAATACCAATGACACACTTCAAAGATATAGAACACATATTCCAAAAATTTATATGGAATCAAAAAAGAACATGAATAGCCTCAGCAATTCTGAAAAAGAAGAATAAAGCGGGGGGTACCACACTTCCTGATATCAAGTTATACTACAAGGCCATTGTACTCAAAACAGCTTGGTACTGGCATAAGAACAGGCTTATAGATCAATGCAACAGAACAGAGAACCCAGAAATAAACCCACACCTTTCTGGATAATTGATACATGACAAAGAAGGTAAGAGCATACAATGGGGTAAAGACAGTCTCTTTAACAACTGGTGTTTGGAAAATTTGACAGGTACTTGCAAAAAGTTGAAACCAGATCAACAACCTACAACATTTCACAAAAGTAAACTCAAAATGGATAAAAGACTTAAATGTAAGTCGTGAAACCATAAACATCTTAGAAGAAAACATAGGCAGTAAACTCTTCGATATCTCTCGTAGCAATATTTTTGCTGATTTATCTCCACGGGCAAGTGAAATAAAGGACAGGATGAACAAATGCTACTATATCAAACTAAAAAGCTTTCGCACAGCAAAATACACCATTAACAAAATAAAACGACAGAGTGACCTCACGGAAATGGCGCCGTGAGCAGCGCGTCCGACAGATCTCCCCAAAATCACAACAAATTTATCAACTAGAAACAGAAAAATTTATCCTCGGAGCATTCCGGAGTTCCACACAAACTGAAAGCGAAAGGACTGTTATCACTTGAATATGAGAGACGAGGGTGTGGAGGAAGCTAACTACCGCAGGGACGTTCATTCAAGCCGCGAAGGGAGTGCACCTGTGTGCTATCAACAAGACCACCCTCAGATGCCAATAAGAAAGAGGAAATCAAATATTATGGATACAAAAGAAAGAGAGGTAACACAAATAGATGTGGAAAATCTATGGAGAAAAGACTTAACATATTGGAAGCCTTGGAGCTAAATGACAGAGAATTTAAAATAGAAATCTTAAAAATACTCAGAGATATACAAGAAAACACAGAAAGGCAATTTAGGGAGATCAGAAAACAACTCAATGAACACAAAGAATATATTACCAAGGAAATTGAAACTATAAAAACAAATCAAACAGAAATGAAAAACTCAATTCACGAGCTGAAAAACGAGGTAACAAGCTTAGCTAACAGAACAGCCCAGACAGAAGATAGGATTAGTAAAATAGAAGACAAACAACTTGAGGCACAACAGAGAGAAGAAGAAAGAGACTCAAAAATAATAAAAAACGAGAAAGCCCTACAGGAATTGTCTGACTCCATCAGAAAGAATAACATAAGAATAATAGGTATATCAGAGGGAGAAGAGAAAGAAAATGGAATGGACAACATACTCAAACAAATAATAGACGAGAACTTCCCAAGCCTGTGGAAAGAACTAAAGCCTCAAATTCAAGAAGCAAACAGAACACCGAGTTTTCTTAACCCCAACAAACCCACTCTAAGGCACATCATAATAAAGATAACACAAACCAATGACAAAGAAAAAATTCTCAAGGCAGCCAGGGAAAAGAAGAGTACAACATATAAAGGAAGGCCTATTAGATTATCATCAGATTTCTCAGCAGAAACTCTACAAGCTAGAAGAGAGTGGACCCCAATATTTAAAGCCCTGAAAGAGAGTAACTTTCAGCCACGAATACTATACCCATCAAAGCTATCCTTCAAGTACGAAGGAGATATAAAAACATTCACAAATACAGAAAAGATGAGACAATTTATCAGCAGAAAGCCCCCACTCCAGGAAATACTAAAGGGGGTTTTCCAACCAGATTCAAAGAACAAAAGAAAACAACACCACAAGTAACAGCTCCACCAAGAACACAATAAAACCAAACTTAAACTGTGACAACAAAGGAAAAAAAGGAGGGAGAGGATGGAGATTAACAGTAGCAAAGGACGATGAAGTGCAGAAATACTCATAAGATAGGGTACTACAATGAATATGGTAGGTACCCTTTTCATTACTTAATGGTAACCACCCTTGAAAAAACCACCACAAAAACACTTGACTTAAAAAAGGTAGCAACAGAGGAAAGAAGTATGGAACACAAACAAACAAAAACAAATGATAGAAAAACAGAAGAATCAAACAAGATACAAAACTAACAGAAAGCAATGTATAAAATGGCAGTAGGGAACCCACAAGTGTCAATAATTACACTAAATGTAAATGGATTAAACTTACCAATAAAAAGACAGAGTAGCAGAATGGATTAAAAAAGAAAATCCAACTATATGCTGCCTACAAGAAACACATCTAAGCAAAAAGGATAAAAACAAATTCAAAGTGAAAGGCTGGAAAACAATACTCCAAGCAAACAACACCCAAAAAAAAGCAGGCGTAGCAATACTCATATCTAATAATGCTGACTACAAGACAGAAAAAGTACTCAGAGACAAAAATGGTCATTTCATAATGATTAAGGGGAAGTTGAATCAAGAAGACATAACAATCCTTAATATATATGCACCAAACCAAGGAGCACCAAAATATATAAGACAGCTACTTATTGACCTTAAGACAAAAACTAACAAAAATACAATCATACTTGGAGACCTCAATACACCGCTGACGGCTCTAGATCGGTCATCCAAACAGAGAATCAATAAAGATATAGTGGCCTTAAACGAAATACTAGAACACCTGAATATGATAGACATCTACAGGACACTTCATCCCAAAGCGACAGAGTATACATTTTTCTCTAGTGTACATGGAACATTCTCAAGAATTGACCATATGTTGGGCCACAAAGACAATATCAGCAAATTTAGAAAAATTGAAATTGTACCCAGCATATTTTCTGATCATAAATCCTTGAAACTAGAATTCAACTGCAAAAAAAGAGGGGGAAAACCCACAAAAATGTGGAAACTAAACAACATACTTCTAAAAAATGAATGGGTCAAAGAAGAAATAAGCGCAGAGATCAAAAGATATATACAGACAAATGAAAATGAAAATACGACATATCAGAATCTCTGGGATGAAGCAAAAGCAGTAATAAGAGGAAAGTTCATATCACTTCAGGCCTATATGAACAAACAAGAGAGAGCCGAAGTAAACCACTTAACTTCACACCTTAAGGAACTAGAAAAAGAAGAACAAAGACAACCCAAAACCAGCCGAAGAAAGGAGATAATAAAAATCAGAGCAGAAATAAATGAAATAGAGAACAGAAAAACTATAGAAAAAATCAATAAAACAAGGAGCTGGTTCTTTGAAAAGATCAACAAAATTGACAAACCCTTGGCAATACTCACCAAGGAAAAAAGACACAGGACTCAAATAAATAAAATCCAAAATGAAAGAGGAGAGATCACCACAGACATCATAGATATACAAAGAATTATTGTAGAATACTATGAAAAATTATATGCCACCAAATACAACAATCTAGAAGAAATGGATAAATTCCTAGAACAATACAACCTTCCTAGACTGAGTCATGAAGAAGCAGAAAGGCTAAACAGACCAATCAGCAGGGAGGAAATAGAAAAAACTATTAAAAACCTCCCAAAAATAAAAGTCCAGGCCCAGACGGTTATCCTAGTGAATTCTATCAAACATTCAAAGAAGACTTGGTTCCTATTCTACTCAAAGTCTTCCAAAAAATTGAAGAAGAAGCAATACTTCCAAACACATTTTATGAGGCCAACATAACCCTCATACCAAAACCTGGCAAGGATGGCACAAAGAAAGAAAACTACAGACCAATATCTCTAATGAATACAGATGCTAAAATACTAAACAAAATACTGCAAACCGAATACAGCAACATATTAAAAAAATAATACATCATGATCAAGTGGGATTCATCCCAGAATCTCAAGGATGGTTCAAAATACGTAAAACGGTTAACGTAATACACTATATCAACAAAACAAAGAACAAAAACCACATGATCTTATCAATAGATGCAGAAAAGGCTTTTGATAAAAAACACAATTTTATGTTTAAGACTCTCAACAAAATGGGTATAGAAGGAAAATATCTCAACATGATAAAGGCCATATATGATAAACCATCAGCCAACATCATATTAAACGGCATAAAACTGAGGACTTTCTACCTTAAATCAGGAACAAGACAGGGTTGTCCACTCTCTCCACTCTTATTTAACGTGGTGCTAGAAGTTCTGGCCAGAGCAATTAGACAAGACAAAGAAATAAAAGGCATCCATATCGGAAAAGAAGAAGTAAAGGTATCACTTTTTGCTGATGATATAATCCTATACATCGAAAACCCAAAGGACTCCACAAAAAGATTATTAGAAACAATAAACCAATACAGTAAGGTCGCAGGATACAAAATTAACATACAAAAGTCCATAGCCTTTCTATATGCCAACAATGAAATATTAGAAAACGAACTCATAAAAATAATCCCCTTCACGATTGCAACAAAAAAAATAAAATACCTAGGAATAAACATAACAAAGAATGTAAAGGACCTATATAACGAAAACTACAAGGCATTATTAAGAGAAATAGAAAAAGACACAATGAGATGGAAAAATATTCCTTGTTCTTGGATAGGAAGAATAAATATAATTAAAATGGCCATATTACCCAAAGCAATATACAAATTTAATGCAATTCCCATCAAAATTCCTATGAGATTTTTTAAAGAAATGGAACAAAAAATCATCAGATTTATATGGAACTATAAAAACCCTGAATAGCCAAAACTATCCTAAGGAAAAAGAATGAAGCTGGGAGCATTACAATACCTGACTTTAAACTATATTATAGGGCCACGATAATCAAAACAGCATGGTATTGGCAGAAAAATAGACACTCAGACCTATGGAACAGAATAGAAAGCCCAGAAATAAAACCACATATATATGGTCAAATAATTGATAAAGGGGCCAACAACACACAATGGAGAAAAGAAAGCCTCTTCAACAAATGGTGTTGGGAAAACTGGAAAGCCACATGCAAAAGAATGAAACTCGACTACAGCCTGTCCCCGTGTACTAAAATTAATTCAAAATGGATCAAAGACCTAAATATAAGACCTGAAACAATAAAGTACATAGAAGAAGACATAGGTACTAAAATCATGGACCTGGGTTTTAAAGAACATTTTATGAACTTGACTCCAATGGCAAGAGAAGTGAAGGCAAAGATAAATGAATGGGACTACATCAGAATAAAAAGTTTTTGCTCAGCAAGAGAAACTGATATAAAAATAAACAGACAGCCAGCTAAATGGGAACTGATATTTTCAAACAACAGCTCAGATAAGGGCCTAATATCCAAAATTTACAAAGAACTCATAAAACTCAACAACAAACAAACAAACAATCCCATAAAAAAATGGGAAGAGGACATGAACAGACACTTCTCCCAGGAAGAGATACAAATGGCCAACAGATATATGAAAAGATGCTCATCTTCATTAGTTATTAGAGAAATGCAAATCAAAACTACAATGAGATACCACCTCACCCTTGTTAGATTAGCTATTATCAACAAGACGGATAATAGCAAATGTTGGAGAGGCTGCGGAGAAAAGGGAACTCTCATCCACTGTTGGTGGGACTGTAAAGTAGTACAACCATTATGGAGGAAAGTATGGTGGTTCCTCAAAAAACTGAAAATAGAACTACCTTATGACCCAGCAATCCCTCTACTGGGTATATACCCCCAAAACTCAGAAACATTGATACGTAAAGACGCATGTAGCCCCATGTTCATTGCAGCACTGTTCACAGTGGCCAAGACATGGAAACAACCAAAAAGCCCTTCTATAGAAGACTGGATAAAGAAGATGTGGCACATATACTCTATGGAATACTACTCAGCCATAAGAAATGATGACATCAGATCATTTACAGCAAAATTGTGGGATCTTGATAACATTATACAGAGTGAAATAAGTAAATTAGAAAAAAACAAGAACTACATGATTCCATACATTGGTGGAACATAAAAATGAGACTAAGAGACATGGACAAGAGTGTGGTGGTTACCGGGGGTGGGGGGAGGGAGGACATGGGAGGGAGGGAGGGAGAGAGTTAGGGGGAGGGGGAGGGGCACAGAGAACTAGATAGAGGGTGGCGGAGGACAATCTGACTTTGGGCGAGGGGTATGCAACATAATTTAATGACAAAATAACCTAGACATGTTTTCTTTGAATATATGTACCCTGATTTATTAATGTCATCCCATTACCATTAATAAAAATTTATTAAAAAAAAAACAAACAAAAAACAGGAGAACCCGCACAATGGGAGAACATATTCGCCAATACGTCTGATAAGGAGTTAATAACCTAAATTTATAAAGAATTTGTAAAACTCAACACCAGGAAGATAAACAATCCAATAAAAAAATGGGCAAACTATCATGCTAAGTGAAATAAGCCAGGCAGAGAAAGAAAAATACCATATGACCTCACTCATTTGAGGAATCCATTGAACAATGTGAACTGAGCAAAGGAGCAGAGGAGAGGCGGAATCAAAGGGACTAGAGGGAAAGAAGAGAAGATGGGATCAGAGGAGGGAAAGAGATTAGTGAAATTATATATCCATAACAGCGTTATAGAGAACAGAAGTGCAAATCCTGGAGGGAAGGGGCGAAGGCATTTGTTGGAGGGGGAAAGGGGCGGGCCCGAGGGTAATAAGAGGGTGGGGAGATATATTCAGTGGGATACTTGAATCTATGTAAACATAATTTAAAATCATAAGAAAAGAAAGTGTTCACTGAAAATAATTTTATGAAAAATTACTTTTTTAAAATTAGAGGAGTGGCACAGTTTTACATTTTTGCAAATCTTGTAATTTTTGTCTTAGTAAAGGACAGCTGGATTCTCATATCAATATTCAAACTACAAGTTGTTTTGGATGAAGTATATGAAGAAAATTAGACCTTAGATATAAAATTGGAAAAGGGAGGAGTATTTCAATAGCCTTTTCTAATAATTGGGGATATTCTTGATATTACATCATAGCTCAATAAATAGTAGTTTAAGTCTTAAAGTTTAGTTGTAATGTATAATCGCAAACTATATTCATGAATTTTTGTATTCTGTTATATTAGAACTTAGAATTTTTTTAGTTCTAAGCAAGAGAGAGGGGGACAGAAAGGCACAGACATACAGGAAAGGGGAGAGATGAGAAGCATCAGTCCTTCGTTGTAGCTCCTTAGTTGTTCATTGATTGCTTTCCCATATGTGCCTTGACCGGGGGTGGGGTGGAGGGATGGCTACAGTAGAGCGAGTGACCCCTTGCTAAAGCCAGAGACCTTTGGCTCAAGTCAGTGACCATGGGCTTCAAGCCATGACCTTTGGGCTCAGGCTAGTGACCATGGGATCATTCTATAATCCCACACTCAAGCCAGTGACCCCACGCTCAAGCTGGATGCACCTGCATTCAAGCCAAGGACCTCAGGGTTTCGAACCTGGTCCTCATTATCCCAGATTGGTGCTCTATCCACTGTGCACTGCCTGGTCAGGCTGAATGGATTTTATAATAGGAATTTAGAGCATGAATATGTAGCATGATGCATTGGTCTTTTGAAAACTATGCACTGAATTATTCAGATCTTTCACATTGACATTTTTTTGCTACACAATATCAAAGATTATATTTGTTAATTTCATCACTGATATAATCAGAAAAGTCTAAGTATTAGGCAGTGTAAAATTCTAGTGGTGGAGAAAAATTTTCCAAAATTTAGCCTGACCAGGCGATGGCGCAGTGGATAGAATGTCAGACTGGGATGCGGAGGACCCAGGTTCGAGACCCCCAAGGTCGCCAGCTTGAGCGCAGGCTCATCTGGTTTGAACAAAGCTCACAAGCTTGAGCCCAAGGTCTCTGGCTTGAGCAAGGGGTCATCAGTGTGCTGTAGCCCCCAGGTCAAGGCACATATGAGAAAGCAGTCAATGAACAACTAAGGTGCTACAGCGAAGAATTGATGCTTCTCATCTCTCTCCCTTCCTGTCTGTCTGTCCCTCTCTCTAACTCTCTCTGTCTCTGTCAAAATAAAAAAGAATATTATTATTGAAATTTTTTCCCCAAAATTTACATATATTTTTAGAGATCACGTTTTATCATTGGCAGTCAATACTGTTGGTTGTTTCATTTGAAGTATCAGGGTCACTTTATTCTTTTTTTTTATAGAGACAGAGAGAGAGAGAGGGATAGATAGGGACAGACAGACAGGAACGGAGAGATGAGAAGCATCAATCATTAGCTTTTCGTTGCGTATTGCGACACCTTAGTTGTTCATTGATTGCTTTCTCATATGTGCCTTGACCATGGGCCTTCAGCAGACCAAGTAACCCCTTGCTCGAGCCAGCGACCTTGGGTCCAAGCTGGTGAGCTCTTGCTCAAACCAGGTGAGCTCATGGTCAAGCTGGCGACCTCAGGGTCTCGAACTGAGTTGTCAGCATCCCATTCGGACACTATCCACTGTGCCACCGCCTGGTCAGGCTACTTTATTCATTTTTAAAAAATGATCTGCTGTCTACTAATGAGAATAGCCATGCTTTGCCTGTCAGTCATTATTTGAAGAAAAACAGTGATCCATGGAAAAACACAGCTTGCAAGTCAAACACATAGCGCTTGTCTTCCCAACAGTGTCATGCTGCAGTGTGCAGGCTGCTTGCTGTGTTTCCCCACTTGTGACACAGTGATATTAAGCAGATGTGTTCCCAAGGGTTGATTTAATACAATTATTAATTTTTACCTTCTCATCAAAGACATTCTTGAATGAAACTGGCTTTTATTTTCCTGTGAGTGTTTTGGCAAAGAAGACAATGCCTGCTTGCCCAGTCAGTGCCTCTGTGTTGAGCTCTGTGCCTGGAGTTCTGCGGAGGCCCCAGCACTTTTACATAGCTGTTGCTTTTACACCATCAGTGCAAATGTTAGCACAGTGGGCAAGGCAAATGATCTTTCAATATTATTATGAAAATAGTTTTCGCTTTGCAAAGCCCCAGAGAAAAAATCTCAGAACTGCGGGCCCACTTTTGGTACCACTGGTGTGTGGTCTGTCCCCAGTACTTTAGAGCTGAAAGGGATTTTGGTAATCATTTGATACAGGTCTCCACAGTGGAGCACACTATCTGTGAGCATTAGGGTCATCAGGGTGCTTGCTAAAAATTTGTAGGTCCCGCACCAAACTTCCTAAATCAGAACCTCTGGCCAAGTGGCTTGGAATCGATCTTGTAAAGTTTCTTAGATGACTCTTATGCCCTAAATCACTCATCTACCCTGAGTTTTTTACTTAACTGGGTAAAGTGAACCCCAAGAGTTGGGGACCAATTGATCCCTAGAGTTAGAGCCCACTGAAGAAGAACCTTCACAGTGGTCACTGCATTGTATGTCACTTCTGTCCCTCATCCTTGGCTCACTGCCATAGACCGCTGTGGAGTTGTGGGGAAAGGGCTAGAGATAACTGAATTATCTCCTTTCTGAAATCAGTCTCTTCTCCCCCTCCCCTCTCCCCTCTCCCCTCTCTCCTCTTCCCTCTCCCCTCTCCCTTTCTCCTCTCCCTTCTCCCCTCTCCCCTCTCCCCTCTCCTCTCCCCTTTCCCCTCTCTCCTCTTCCCTCTCCCCTCTCCCTTCTCCCCTCTCCCCTCTCTCCATCCCCTCTCTCCCTCTCCTCTCCCCTCTCCTCTCTCTCCTCTCCTCTCCCCTCTCCTCTCTCCCTCTCCTCTCCCCTCTCCCCTCTCCCCTCCCCTCTTTCCTCTCCCCTCTTTCTTCCCCCTTTCCCCTCTCCCCTCTCCCCTCTCTCCTCTCCCCTCTCTTCCCCCTTTCCCCTCTCCCCTCTCCCCTCTCTCCTCTCCCCTCTCCCTTCTCCCTTTCCCCTCTCCTCTCTCTCCTCTTCCCTCTCCCCTCTCCATTTCCCCTCTCCCTTCTCCCCTCTCCCCTCTCTCCCTCTCCTCTCCCCTCTCCTCTCTCCCCTCTCCCTTCTCTCCTCTTCCCTCTCCCCTCTCCCCTCTCCCCTCTCCCCTCTCCCTTTCCCCTCTCCCCTCTCCCCTCTCCCCTCTCTCTTCCCTCTCCCCTCTCCCCTCTCCCCTCTCTCCTCTTCCCTCTCCCTTCTCCCCTCTCCCCTCTCTCTCTCTCCTCTCCCCTCTCCCCTCTCCCCTCCCCTCTCCCCTCTCCCCTCTCCCCTCTCTCTTACCCCTTTCTGCTCTCCCCTCTCTCCCTCTCCTCCTCTCCCCTTTCCCCTCTCTCCTCTTCCCTCTCCCCTCTCCCTTTCCCCTCTCCCTTCTCCCTTTCCCCTCTCCCTTCTCCCCTCTCCCCTCTCCCCTCTCCTCTCCCCTCTCCTCTCTCCCCTCTCTCCCTCTCCTCTCCCCTCTCCCCTCTCTCCTTTCCCCTCTCTCTTCCCCCTTTCCCCTCTCCCCTTTCCCCTCTCCCCTCTCTCCTCTCCTCTCCCCTCCCCTCTCCCTTTCCCCTCTCCCTTCTCCCTTCTCTCCCCTCTCCCTTTCCCTTCTCCCTTCTCCTCTCTCCCCTCTCTCCCTCTCCTCTCCCCTCTCCCCTCTCTCCTCTCCCCTCTCTCTTCCCCCTTTCCCCTCTCCCCTCTCCCCTCACCCCTCTCCTCTCTCCCCTCTCTCCTCTTCCCTCTCCCTTTCCCCTCTCCCTTCTCCCCTCTCCCCTCTCTCCCTCTCCTCTCTCTCCCTCTCCTCTCTCCTCTCCCCTCTCCCCTCTCCCCTCTCTCCTCTTCCCTCTCCCCTCTCCCTTTCCCCTCTCCCTTCTCCCCTCTCTCCCTTTCCTCTCCCCTCTTCCCTCCCCTCTCCCCTCTCTCCTCTCCCCTCTCTCCTCTTCCCTCTCCCCTCTTCCTTTCCCCCCTCCCCTCCCCTCTCCCCTCTCTCCTCTCCCCTCTCCCCTCCCCTCTCCCCTCTCCCCTCTCCCTTTCCCCTCTCCCGTCTCCATTTCCCCTCTCCCCTCTCCCCTCTCTTTCCCCTTTCCCCTCTCCTCTCCCCTCTCCCCTCCCCTCTCCCCTCTCTCTTTTTCCTCTCCCCTCTCTTTCCCCTTTCCCCTTTCCCTTCTCCCCTCTCTTTCCCCTTTCCCCTTTCCCCTCTCCTGTCTCTCCTCTCCCCTCTCCCCTCCCCTCTCTCCTCTCCCCTCTCCCCTCTCTCCTCTTCTCTCTCCCCTCTCCCCTCCCTTCTCCCCCTCTCCCCTCCCCTCTCCCTTCTCTCCTCTCCCCTCTCTCCTCTCCCCTCCTCTCCCCTCTCCCCTCTCCCCTCTTCATTCTCCCTCTCTCCTCTCCCCTCTCTCTTTCTCCTTTCCCTCTTCACTCTCCCCTCTCCCCTCTCCCTTCTCCCCTCTCCCCTCTCCCTTCTCCCCTCTCCCCTCTCCCTTCTCCCCTCTCCCCTCTCCCCTTTCCCCTCTCTCCTCTCCCCTCTCCCTTCTCCTCTCCCCCTTCTCATAAACACACACGTATACACACCCCACATAACTTTATTTCTCCATGAGTCGTACAGGACTTGTATTTGGACTGGATACTTTTCTGTCTGTGTCTCTGTTTATAATGAAGAGATTTATTTCACTTAATAATTACAAGTTCAAGCCAGTATTAAAATGAATCTGTATTCATTGAGTATGTGGTTTCTGGACAGGAGTCCTCAGCAAAGGAGTCAGTTCTAGGAAGGAACATAAAGGTAGCATCTACAGTGTTCTCCTTGGTAGAGAGACTTGATCTTGAGATTCAAGTGGGTCACAGTTGACAGCTTCCATTCATTTCAGGATGGAATGCAGACTTACTTTGTATAAGGTAATATTCTAGATACTGAACTGTACAGAGATAAAGTAGTCCCTCTCTTCTGGAAATTCATGACTCCACCATACCATCTTCAGATGTCAGGCATGTTCTGACAGTGCTCAGGTGGCTGTGTGCCTCTAGGCACATGTATTTGTAGACTTGAAGGAGGGCATGGCCCATGGCTCCGCCCCCCGAAAAAGCCTGAACCAAGAAAAAAGGCTTGGTGCCCCTGCCACGCAGGTCACTTGAGTGACAAGTGACTTCTGAATGGAAAGATTTTCAAATATCCCATTATGTGCCCAGTGCCTATGATGATTGAAGTCTTATATCTATGTCACAGACTACTTCAGAGTAATAACAGCAGCACAGAAATGTGATCCAAGGGAATCTGAGACCCTCTCAGGAAGCCTGTGAAACCAAAACTATTTTTTTGATCAAAGTTACTAAGATTTATTTGCCCTTTTAATTCTCATTCTCACAGTGTTTAATGAGTTTTCCGGAGGCTGCCTAGCATGTGCTATTGCAGTAGATTGAATACAGAAGCAGGTGTGAGAATCCAGTGGAAATTAAAGAGATTTGCAAAAGTGTAAAAGAGTAACTCTTCTCCCTAAATATAGTTTTTTTAAAATAAAAACTTATATTTATATAATTAGTTTTTATTTTAAAATTAATCATTTTTTAAATTTCTATTTAATTCCTAATATGGTAAAATATTGGTGGATATAGCTGACATAAACATAAAAGGGTCCAGAGACCAAAAAGGTTTAGACCAGCGGTTCTCAACCTGTGGGTCTCGACCCTGGCAGGGGTTGAATGACCAAAACACAGGGGTCGCCTAAAGCCATCGGAAAATACATATTTCCGATGGCTTTAGCCGCTGAGAAGCCATGCTACCTCCTGCAGCAGCGCTATTCATCTTGAACACACGCCATTATGGACGTGTGTTCCAAATTGAATGCCTGCGGTCATTGCATCATCCGTCCGGGGCCTAAGGGGCGGGGGAAGCGGGGGAATGCTCCACAGTCCATAGCAGCGCATTATGTGTGTCCGGCGCTTGCTGACGTCATCAGTGGGCGGGTGCAGCAAGCGCCGGAGGATAGAAGCCTAGGAGGTGGAGAGGCAAGAGGCAGAGAGCCAAGAGAGCCTGCTGGTGTAAAAAAGGTTAATAATGTAAAAACAGTACACACACCATACACACAATACTGTGTAAGTGTAAGGTGCTTTGTGTGTAATCATTACACAGTACACAAAGCAGCTTACACTTACACAAAGCACCATACATTTACACAGTGTGAACTACATCGGTCTTATACTATAAGAGACCACTATAAGATGTAGTTCACACTGTTCCCCAATGTATAATTATCTCCCATATCTCCCACTATTTTCCCATATACTGAATGAGGAAACTGCTGAAATAAGCGGTTTCCGGCATTGAATCCGCCTCCTATTGATTTCATTGGGAGTGCAGCGGATTTTGTGGAAGAGAGCTCCCGAGAATCTCGGGTTACCACACAATCCGCCGCAGCCTCCTTTTGATTTCAATAAGAGGCGGAGAAATGACAGTTTCCGACACATTTCTTCCTCCTATTCACAAGGCTGGGACTGTATCTGTCTTGCATGTTACCTTATAACATTTCTGGCACAACTGGCACATTAGTAAGAGCTCAATAAATATTTAATAATAAATGAGATGAAGTTTTTACTGTGAGAAATGACGTAAGAGTTGCAGGCAACTGGACCTTAAGCCAACCAAGGACACTTGAAAAAGAAAAAAGGTACTGTAAAATAGAGTTTTAAGAGCTGCATCTTTAGACTTTATATAGGACTTTAGACTTCTATAGGAGGCAGATCTTTTACACTGCAGAATCCGCACAGCAGATTCCTCAGTGTGAGGCCTCTTTCAGTCTATTGGGGGTGGCGGATTCCACCTTTGGAATTTTTCTGCTCTTGGAAAAGTTCTAGCGTGGAAAAAATTAAGCAACATGCTCTATATTTGAGCGGAATCTGCTGCGGCCTCCCATTGACTTGAATAGGAGGAAGAAATGTGTCGGAACTGCATTTCTGCCGTACAGGGGATCTCTCTTCTGCGGAATCCATGGGTCTCCCATTGAAGTAAGTGAGATGTGGATTCCACCACAGAAACCGCTGCTTTATAGTGTGAAAGAGCCCTGAAAGATACCATGCCGTGCAGAAACTGCAGTGTATCCTATGACGTAGTTCACACTGTTCTATATAGAAAACTTGCCACTAATCTGGAAAAAACATCCATTAGTTAAGCAGCTATTTATGGAATGGTAGCCCCAATACACTAGGTAAAGAGATCCATTAGTAATAAATATTTCTCAATATATAATTAAATATTGTTTTTGTGATTAATCACTATGTTTAAATTATGTTTGATTTGTAGTAATGAGAATACATAATGCATATCAGGTATTTACTTTCCAAATCATAACTGTAGCAAGATTACAGTTATGAAGTAGCCACCAAAATTATTTTTTGGTTTGGGTTCACTGCAACATGAGGAACTGTATTGCGGGATCACGGCATTAGAAAGGTTGAGAACCACTGGTTTAGACTAACAGTTTAGGAGTTTATGATGTAACTGAGCTGTAACCCATCTGTGTTCATACTCTGCCATGTGCTGCATGTTTAAGATCACAGATTGTAGTGTTTAAATTTTATTTTCTCTTACTCTTTTTCAATCAGGCTATTATTTACAGAAAACAGTCTGATTTCTGTTGGTCATGTTAGTTGATCAGGTTGAGCTACTGATGAATTTTTCTGAGGAAGTAAGTAGGTCTTCAGTCAGCGATATCTTTTTGGAAGCCTTTCCTTCTTCCATGAATAATAGAACGAAAGTTCACATGGATTGGCTAAGTTTGATCATTCCTTACATAGCATTGTTTTGCAACATCAGTATCTCTGTGAAATAATTCTCTTTAACATATGAAAAAAACCACCACGTATTATTTAATTCTTGATTAATATTTCCAAGTCTTCAGTAGAGACACTAATTTGGATGTATCATAGGATGGAAGTTGGCTTACTTACAAAAATTAGGAAGCAATCTATTTTTTCAAAAAGATGCAGCTCTTAAAACTCTATTTTATAGTACCTTTTTTCTTTTTCAAGTGTCCTTGGTTGGCTTAAGGTCCAGTTGCCTGCAACTCTTACGTCATTTCTCACAGTAAAAACTTCATCTCATTTATTATTAAATATTTATTGAGCTCTTACTAATGTGCCAGTTGTGCCAGAAATGTTATAAGGTAACATGCAAGACAGATACAGTCCCAGCCTTGTGCGGCCTAGGGTCTTGCAGAGGGAGAATTGTTAGACTGATTCTTATGTGATTTATTTAGATTATAGGGCATAATAAGAGTGTATAACAAGGGTCTTAACCAGGTCCAGTGTGAGGAGGTTGTATGAGATCAGGAAAAGCTGATTAATTCCAAAATTTTCCTTGGCTGTTGGTTGTACACAGATGGGTTAGGTATTGCTCTTTTAAGAGTAGTTTAGCTTAAGTGTTCTTTATCAATCATCTGTTGGTTGTGCAGTTAGGTGGTAACTGATTAACTGGAGTAAATTGCCTTTTATTAGCTTTGTAAGGACAGCATCCAACATTAGTTGATTAAAGCTTACTGAGACACTACTCAGTATTTATGCCTTTAGAGTACTTGTAGTGGCGACTTTTGCTGCTTCATATTTTGTGCGACTGTTTACCCATGATTAAGGTATTTTACTGTCAAGTAATAGAATTTACTTGGAGTAAGCTATAGGAAAACAAACAACTTTGAATTGATATTTTCCTTTTTTAGCTTTAGTTTTGATTGTTGAATTGGAATCAAAGATTGAATGTTTTTACTGAAATAAACTACAGGAAATGTGAGGTACAGTTCATGAGAGATAAAATGGAAACTTGTAAATATTTTTGAGTAGATCAAGAAAACACGGAAAACATTACTTTTTTATTAGATAAGGAGGCAAAACTAATATTTTTTTGCTTTTGTTTCCTCTTCCCAAATACTAATTTAAAAATAAGATAATCAAGTCAAAGTTACACAATCTATATTGGGAATGGAGGACATTAAATTAGGATAAAGAAGAGAGCAGGTGAGATTCCTTTCATGTGTTATTGAGTTGGAATTCATCTCATGGTCCTTAGAAACTGAAGCAGCAGCACCGTCCCAACAGTGATTGAGAACTTTTTTGAATCTTAAAGCCTTTAAGATTCTGATATAAACCTTTTCCCCATAAACATGTTCATGTGGATTTTACCAACCAGAAACTATTCTGGATTCAGCCTCAAATTGTTAATTACAAATCAAGATTAAAAACATTTTAGAGTTTATATTATTTCAGAGTTCACATGGACTGAAATCCGTTTTAGATGGATTAAAAAAATTAAAACCCATTGAAGAAATTACAGGTTAGTATCTTTCATATTTTAGAGGAAATAGTTTTCTTAAGCTATAAAAAGCACTGACTAAAAAGAAAAAAATAGTTTTGACTATATTCACTTTAGAAAGTGGAGCAATGGAGATTAAAGAAAGTGAAAAGCAAGTTACAGACTGGGAGTAATTCACAACATACAAAACTGGGAAATGATTAGTGTCATGCATATAAAAAGAACACTTACGAGTAAGTGAGAAAAGAACAAACAACCTAATGCAAAAATGGACAAATGACGCGAACAGATCTCGCAGAAGAGGAAAGCAGTCAGCAAGCATGACAGGATCTCCGCATCGTTAGTGACTAAAAGGCGATAGACCATTGCAGACTTAATTGACTGACCAACATCTGCTAACACTAAGTGTTGAAGAGGACACAGACTCACAGGATCTTCTACTCATTGTTTGTAGAAGTGTAAATTGGTAGTACACTTTGGGAAGAGATTTGGCCTTACCTCCTAAAAGTAAACAAACCATATAACCTCGCATTTCCACTACTACCTTGACTACCCAAGAGAAGTCATGCATGTGCATGCCAGGAGACACGTGAAAGTAGCAGAAACCTGGGTACACCCCAAGTGCCCTTCAGTAGGAGAGTGGATGAAAAAAAGCTGTGGTTTCCAGATAGTATAAATACAATACATTATATATAGTAGTCAAAACGAATGAACAATATTGACACCCAACAAAATACGTGAATCTTAGTAATATGCTAAGTCAAAAAATAAGACCCAAAGATTACATAAAGTATGATCAGCCTTTTTTCTTTTTTGAAATAACCAAAAAACTTTTTGGGAATACATATAGATGAATTAAAACTATAAAAAATAAAGCAAGAAACTGATGAGGTTATTGCAAGGGTACTAACTTTTGTTTTGGGTACTAGGTTTTGGAGTGCTTATTCATTAAAAGTAATTAATGATATAACCAGTTTTCTTTAAAGGGAACTATGCATGTACTAGTGATAGAATGTTTTGAACCAATGGTGATTAACTCTATTTTATGCACCTAAATTCCAGTTTACAAACAATTGTTTTCAGAGTTTATTGAACACATGGTTACCAAGTGTCAGGAACTGCCCTAGAGATTTGCTGGAGAGAGAGACAAGGCACATTCTTTATCTTGTGGTCTAACACAGCAGAAGCAGACAGTGCAATAAAGGGTTAAAGCCTTATGCTAATCTTTGTGATACAAGATGGGAGCAGTCCTACTAACATGTGTGGACCTTGCCCCCCTCCCCCCTCCTGACTCAACTCCCCCACCTCTCCTCCTGCCTGTTCCCCTTTCAGCAGATATACTTTATAGAGTATTTAGGTGTCTGGTGGATTGCTTGTCTCATTCTCTCTTATTACAACATTAAATTGTCTATGTAATATGTTTATCCTATATATTCAACCTGAAACTCTTCGAAGCTAGGGGTCTTATTATTCTCAGGCCTCCAAAATACCTTGAATAATTCTCATGCCTATTATTTTATTCCACAAAGATTTGAGTTTCTGCTATGATTTAGGCGTTGCATTTATACAGTAAATCTTTGAAAAATGAGCTAATGAATACATAGAGTGTAAAAATTAATAGGTATTTACCAAATTCCTGTTACATGTTCTGTGCTAGGACTTGTGGTGCTTATAAGACATTTATGAAATATTATTGTGTTTAGTATTGTGAGGTTATCTAATTATAAACAATTAAAAAACAGTATAATTGAGGATTCAGTAGAAATAACCATATGGAAATGTAGAGTAGTACTTATGCATAGGAAGAGCCACAGTGCACATGTTCTTTTCTTGACTTGCACGTTATAGCTTAAACCAAAATTAAAAGCTATTGTCTTTGACTTTTCAGTTCACATAGGTGAACAAGCTTCTGCATTTAAAAAGGCAATCTAGAACTATGCCATACCAGGTGTGTTTTTCACAAGCAGTCACAATCTCTGTGAAATTTGTTGATTACAATCTGTGTGTAATAGACTTCCTATTACATAGTCTTAGTTGTGTGATTGTACTGTCTGTTCTACATAAACACCATTTTGCAGGTAACTGAAGTCCACAGAGATGAAATGATTTCAGAAAATGATAGGATTAGAACCCAAGTCTCCTCTCTCCTGGTTTAGTTCTTTTATGTTAGCAGATGTCACCATATGTGACCTAGATGCTTCAAGGTTGCTTTTCACACATTTAGGTGCTTTTTTTTTTTTTTTTTTTTTTAATATTTCTGAAGTTGGAAAAGGGGAGGCAGTCAGACAGACTCCCGCATGTGCCCAACCGGGATCCACAAGGCATGCCCACCAGGGGGCGATGCTCTGCCCATCTGGGGCGTTGCTCTGTTGCAACCAGAGCCATTCCAGTGCCTGAGGCAGAGGCCATGGAGCCACCCCTAGCACCCGGGCCATCTTTGCTCCAGTGGAGCCTTGGCTGTGGGAGGGGAAGAGAGAGACAGAGAGGAAGGAGAGGGGGAGCGGTGGAGAAGCAGATGGGCGCTTCTCCTGTGTGCCCTGGCTGGGAATTGAACCTGGGACTCCTGCACTCCAAGCCGACGCTCTACCACTGAGCCAACTGGCCAGCGCCTAGGTGCTTTTTATAGTCAAATAAATGGCACTTTGAACTTTAAGAAAGCAGCATGAAATAGAAATAGTGATAAACTTTCCAGAAATCTGGAGACCTGAATGCTACTTCAAATTCAGCTTTCCCTTTGACTGGTTGGTAACTGTAAGATTAACTGGGCCTTTTCCAAGTCACTTCCCCTGTTTGAGATCTTTAAAGTCCTTTTTCCAGCTTTAATATGCTTTCAGCCAAAGCCAGACTGCAGTCCCCATGGTCTGGTATGGGTGGTATAAGTGCAACTAACTAGTTTGACTAATCAGAAAAGAAGCCGGACTTCACATAAAATTACCTGGTTCCTTTGGTCCCACATGATGTATATGACACTTACCTGTTTTTCTTCTGAAAAGTAAACTCTTTGAAGGGCACTGACCATGTCTTTTACTATGGTATTCTCAATACCTATCGTATAGTAAATAAATCATTGTTGAATGAGTGAACAGCAATTTTGTAAAACTGTTGCTTTAGGCCTTCTCTGTGCATTCTTTTAGCAAAGGAAAGTAATAGTATTTAAAGAGTGTTAATTTGATAACTTGGTATCTGAGCCATTCGCATGAGTAGTCTTCATTGGATCATGAAGGGTTTCTTAAATATGTATGAACACCTTCCTTTCTCAGTAAGTGGGTCTGTTTTATTTTATCAATAATACATAGTAGAGATTCTGCATAGTATAGCAGCCTCCTTGCCTCTTTCCTCGTTATGATAAAACATTCTTTAGGAACAGGAGAAGATTAAAAACAGGTCCCGTAAAATTTAATTTACAAAGACTTATAATAATTAAATCTTTTGTTTCTCTAGTTATAATCGCTGGTTATGTCAAGCAAGATCTGAGGATCTATCTGATATTGCTTCTCTAAAAGCCTTATACCAAACAGGTGAGCTTGAGGATATGGTAACTTAATTCTTTTATTAATTAAGGACCCTACCTGTCAGGCCTTTAGAGACTTCATTTTTCTTTGATTTTGTCCATTTTATCTATGAATAAAGTGTTTTTGTACTAATAAAGATAGAACCTATAAAAATTTCAACTAGTATTTCTACATTGGTCAACTTGATTTCTTCATAATATCTGTTTTTTACCTTTAAATTTTTTTCCTGCTTTTAGAAGTACCATATACTTGCTATATGAAATTCAAACCTTATATAAATATATAATGGAGACAATGAAAGTTCCCAGGCTTCCATACTTTCTACATGGTATTTTCAGACAATACTTTATTAATTTTCATATCTGAGTTCAATTTAGTTTTTCCGGATCACTAATGTTATTAAAAGTTATAATAAATTCAAACAAAAAGCTATTTATAGAAAGATCTTTGTCCTGTAACCTTACCTTTGAATGTACCTGATTTAAAACTCAAAAGAGGACTTCTCTTAAAAGTAAGGGCAGTTGTCGAAACCTCATAAACTAAAAAAGTGGTGTTTTCTACATAGTAAAAGAGATCTGAAGATGAAATGTGAAAAACATACGTCCCTGGTTCCCAGTATTTTACATTTATGTAAAATATTTTTAAAAGGTTAGTGCCCAGGAAAAATAATACTTTTGGAATAAAGTTTCTGGGTACTGATTACATTTCCTGTTTATAGGTGTTGATAACTGTGGTCGCACAGTGATGGTGGTAGTTGGAAGAAACATTCCTGTCACATTAATAGATATGGACAAGGTAAGCCACAACAAGGCTTTGTTTTACAAATAATGTTGATTGAAAATTAAGTAGGATATGAATTTGGAATTGGTGCTGAGGATGTGAGATGATTGTATATTTGTGGTGGAGGAGGAGCCCTCCGTGGGGGACTACAGGTCTGCATGTGTCATTTTAGTTAAGTTGGGGCTTTGGCTTTGCTCTGTGGGAGAAACAGAATTACTGGAATGCCATAATGTAATCTTCAGAAACACATCAGCTTTGCTCTGGATATCATGTAACTGGCAAATTTTCGGTTGGAATCATTCTGTATTGTCATTATCAGTGTACTAACAACCAAAGTCTGCCTTTCTTCAACAAAAAAAAAGAAAAAAAAAAAGGAAAGAAAAAAATTTGAGTATCTATCTGAAGAAACCAGAGATGTAGTTTAACCCAAGATGTCATAATTCCATAATCCCTTCAGTTGGAGGCACAGCAGGAAAAAAAGACGATTCTTAGAAGAAGAAATGATACTGCTGGTAAATGAAAAGTTAAAGTTTCATCCCGCTGTATAATCCAAAAAAAAAGCTGAATTAAAATGAGGTATCTTTTTTCACCCTCAAAATTAGCCAGAACTTTTAAATTACTGTAATCAAAGATAAATTGATTTTAGAGAGAAGAGAGGCAAAGGAGGTGGTAAGAGCGGGAAGCATCAGCCTGCAGTAGTTGCTTCTTGTATGTGCGTTGACCGGGCAAGCCTGGGGTTTCAAACCAGCCACCTCAGCATTCCAGGCCAACACTTTATCCACTGCACCACCACAGGTCAGGCTCAGAGATAAAGTGAAATTAAAAGTGATCACAGTAATTGACCCAGTAATTCTATTCCCAAAACCTTGTACTAAGGAAATAATCCAATGTATGAAAGTAGCCATAAGCCCTGAAACTACCCAAGTTGGAATATGCAGGCAAAAGACAGTTGAATTCACAGGATAATGTAAAAATTGCACAAAATTTTAAGATAAAACATAATTGTGCAAAAGCAGATAATTACTTCTGGCTAAGCCCATAGAATCCTGGTCACTAGTGTTGGGTTAACAAAGAAGATTGTGAAAGGAATGGATCTGGCATGTTACCCACAGGCTCATGGTAGCACAACATTGTAACTTAAATTCCTAACAGGAAAGCCACACATGGAATGTTCTGTGACCCTTAAAAATTATGGTTATAGAGGTAATTACTGTAGAGAAATATTTACATTGTAATATCAACAGGAGAAAAAGTGATACATTAAATTGTATCTACACTGACTTTTTAAGGCATTAAGATAAAAACGAAGAAATTATCTGAAAGTGGATTTCATGGTTTGGGGGAAATTTCTTTTCTACATTTTTCTGTTACTTGGCTGTATTTATTTATAATGAAAATATTGAAGTTAAAGATGGGGGATTTGTAGCTAAAAATAGGTATGTTAATTGCCCTGGGACAGGGTGGAGAGTAGATAGAAAGGACCAGAGCAATCTTGTCAGAACAGAAATGATAAAATTATATAGTAATAAAAATACATACACACAAAGGAAAAACTCACCTGAGTTTTATAACATATACACACACACACACACATATACATATATGTGTGTGATGCACATACATAATGCAAATTATATCAGTAAGTTTCTGCTTGTGGTTATTTATTTTGTGTTACTAATAATCAGTATAACGGTCATTCTTATTGATAATGTGATTGGTTACAATAAAAACATATCCCCCCTTCATGTGATGTCATTGTGCACTTCCGTGGTGTTCCCACTATTTGTGATGTATCATTTCACATAAAATAATGAGATACATTGTGAGGTCAAACCATGTGACAGCCATGTTTTCTTGGTGTCCTCAGTTCTGGTAGCAGCTGCATCCTGATCCATGCTAACCCAGTGAGTTGGGAAACAGCCTGTTTGATAATAATCATTTAGTTGTTACCTCTTAGCTTCCTCCTTACTGTAGTTTATAGCTATACTACTGCATCATGCTGGCCCTGTCCATAAGTCTGTCTGCTTTAGGTTTGTTTCTCTTAATGTTATCTTCTCTTGAATTAGTATCTTTCTCTCACCAATCTGAGTCACACTAAGTTGAGTCTCTCGGACCTCTAGAAATGCTGCCCTGCCCATTGCCTTCTCCTGGCTCAACCTGTTCTCACTTTCATCATTCAGCTCAACAGTAAAGGTGCTAAGAAAATTAGCCCTCAGAATGAGCCATCTGAGGTGTCATTATAAAATTTATGGTAATTTTTAGCTACAAGAGAGCCATGAGCCTCTGTCTCAGTAGAGACTGCAAAGATTTTCATTGACTTCAAGCAAAAACATCAAGTATGATTAAAAGTCTAGAAATTCTACTTCTAATGATTTTGATATCATTATCCTAGAGCAGGGAAACCTAGTAGTTGACCAGAGAACTCTTCGAGTATTTGAAGAGTTATTTGAGAGGGTAGGGACTGATTATTCTCTGTCATCACTTAGAATAGGACAAAAAGGGATCATACCGTAGTATTCATGAGAATTATTAAGCAGTGGCATGCTTCACTCGCTGAAGATCTTTTTAAAGAGAACTGGCACTCATCAGAGTGCAATTTCCATTCATCTGCAATGCCTGGGGCATAGATCAGGTTAATCTTTGGGATTTTTCCCCTCTTGGCCTCTGGGAAATAGACTTGTGTGCAAAATGACCTTTACCTTTATTCCTCTTGTCTTCCAGGCTCTCTTATATTTTATCCACGTGATGGATCACATTGCTGTGAAGGAATATGTATTAGTATATTTCCACACACTGACCAGCGAATACAATCACCTGGACTCGGACTTCCTGAAGAAACTCTACGATGTTGTTGATGTCAAGTTAGTTATTTTTGCAAATTATGAAGGGGAAAGTAGCTTTTTTCTTGTCTAACTGAAGCAGTACCGAACATTGCTATGTATTCTGTGAAAGCATATTTCATGTAACAAAGATTTTTATCATTCATAGTTTAGATTTTTAAAATAATATTGGGCTCTCCTTAATTTCAGCTTTGAAAAACCTATATTACAATTAGTGTACAAAGAAGGCAAATTACCATAATTTTTAACTCTCTTACTTAAATCTCCCCTTAAATCTCATCTTAATTAGCCACAGGAAAAGTTTCCATTTCTTCATAGATACCTTTTTAGCTTGCTCTGAATGTGGGTTTCATCAGGAAACTTCACTTCACTGTAATTTTCTCTGTACCACTAACTGTTCTTTAACTTTGAACAGGCCTCACCTATGAAATGAAGAGTTTGTACTATTTCTCTGACATCCTCTCCAGTTCACCTTACGTGAACCAATTGTGATCATAAGCCATTGAAATGATTCTAGGCACACCTGGAGAGGCTAGATAGAGTAGGGATGAGATTACGATGCTGGAACCATTCAGCCAGGATTCAGTTTCTGGCTCTACTAGTTGACGGCTGGGTGACTTTTGAAAGGTTAAAATTGAGACAGTGTTAGTACTCAGTTCATAGAATTGTTATGAGAATTAGGTATAAAATCTTTGTACAACTTCTGAGACATAGTAAACTCCCTATATTTATTGTTGTAATATGATCATTTAAATGTTTAGTTTCTAATGTTTTAATATTAAGTGGCTTTATTGTTGTTTAATTTATAACTTGATCCCAGAGATTTTAGGTTCATATAAAAAAATGACATATAATAAATGTTCATTAAATATAAATTTTCTTTGTCCTACCTATAGAAGGCTCTTTTACAGCCAAGAAAAGCAGTATTTTTGATAAAACGCACTTAAATAATGACATGTTCTCTGAACTGTTTTTGTTATTTCACCTAAAATGCAATATGTAAAATAGAGCTATTAAAATTTTTTTTCTCCGTGAATATATATACTCAAGCAGAGTGAATTGTCCATAATGGTAACTGATTTTAGGCATGACTTATACTGACCCTTTTTTAAATTTTAAATCAGGTACAAGAGGAATTTGAAGGCTGTTTATTTTGTTCATCCAACATTTCGTTCAAAGGTACAGTATTTTTGTTTTTAGCTAAATCCTGAATTTAAGAGCACTGCATGCCTGCATATTAAGGTATATTTCAGCATCTTAATTCTTGCTGTCACCAGTGTAACTGCTAATTTCTTTCTTTATTCTTCCTTGTTAAGTGGGCTTGAGCTGTGGTCCTAATGTCAGTATCATGGGATTCTGTATCCTTGTAGACAAGCTGCACAAGCTGTTGGCTTCTCAGTCTTTGCTCTCCCTGCTCTTTGTTCATCCGGGCTTTGCTTATGTTGGTGCAGAATTTACTTTCCTTCCTCTGCTCATGGCTGATTTACTGGTCCTCCAGATCTCAGCTCAACAGTTCCTTTCCATAGAAAACCTTCCCTGAAAATCCTGCAGCTAGTAGGGGCTCCTGATTTTACCTCCATAAGATTTGATCGTGTTCCATCATCGTTCTTGTTTGAATTCAAATGACTTGTTTAGCTTTCTGTATTATATGTAAGCCTACAAGATCTGGGAGAGCTAGAATATAGCCATCTGGCTCACAGCTCCATCCCTAATATCCAATCCTACATCTTTACTACATCAAGACATGTAGTCCTATGGTCCTTTACTTTTGCTGAAAATGTCATCTCTTTTTTGTCCTGATTTTTTCCCCTCTTCAGCCTAAAACCCATGTTCCATCACCTCAGCCACTCTTGTAAATTACTAAAGAGCCTGGGACTTCTCACCCTTTGGTCATACTAGCCCAGAGGTCTTAATCTTGAGATACCCCATCGTTCTGCTTTCTTTATTCCTGTATCTGGGCTCTTGAGCACTGGTGGAGAAATCCTAGAGCCACGGGATTTGGGACTGATGGGCAGACTCATGGGGCTTGCACTGCTACGGGCCTTTGATACTTGATGGTCAGTGCCCAGTGTGGCTCTCTGCTCTTGTAAGCCCTGACCTACCAGCTGCTGCTCTCTCCCAGCAGATGGCTGGCCTTGGGCTTAACAAGAGCATAGGAAACCTCAGTAAGGAGCTTCCTCTTGTCTCCCTCCCACCCCATACTTACCAGCTACCTCTTCTTATCATTACCTTCTTTTGCTCTGTCACAAAAATATTTCTCCTTAATAAAGGGAAGTCCCCTCCCCATGCTCTGTATCCCATAGTAATAACAACAGTTAATGTTTTCTAAGCACCTGCTATACTCCAGTTCTTCCCATGAATCATTTTGTTGGAGCATTATAACATGTCTGTAAAGTAGATAGTTATCCATTTCCACTTTACAGACAAGGAAATGGATGCTTAGAGAGACTAAATCAGCCCTGTCGGTTGGCTCAGTGGTAGAGCGTCGGCCTGGTGTGTTGAAGTCCTGGGTTCAATTCCCGGTTAGAGCACACAGGAAAAGCGCCCAACTGCTTCTCCGCCCTTCCCCCTCTCCTTTCTCTCTGTCTCTCTCTTCCCCTCCCACAGCCAAGGCTCCTTTGGAGCAAAGTTGGCTGGGACACCGAGGAAGGCTCCTTGGCCTCCGCCTCAGGCGCTAGAATGTCTCTGGTTGCAAAGCCATTCAGAGCAAAGCCCCAGATGGGCAGAGCATCGGCCTCTGGTGGGCACATGCGGGAGTCTTGTCTCTCTGCCTCCCCGCTTCTCACTTCAGGAACACACACACACACACACACACAGACACACACACACACACAAAGAGAGACTAAATCACTTGTCCACGGTAAGCAACTATTAAATAGCAAAAGCAGGATTTTAATCTGGGCATTTTAATTAGAAAGCCGACACTCATAACTACACAAGTACATTTCTGTTTCCTCAGGAACCTCTTCTCCTTGCTATCTTACACTGGCTGGAAAGTTCAGTCCAATACTGAATGGAAGTGGGGAGAACAGACATTATTGCAAAGACATACTACAGATCAAGCTAACCCTTCTGTTCGTCTTATACAGAGAAAAAATTCTTAGATGCTAAATGAACAAAAATATAAATGAATGATGAGATTTTGGGAAATAGTCAAGCATTACTTCCTCAAGTATTACATAAAAAAATAACCATCTGCTGCACATAACAAAATTGTGGGAAAGTTAATAATATACGTTAGCTGATAAGACCAGGCAATCAAAACATAACTGAAGAGAAAGAAAAGTCCTTCATTTAACTGACTTCACAAACTGTACTTGTTCCCCCCTTTTATTGGCCTGGCCAAGCAATGCTCCCATAAGCATTTAGTTAGAACTTATTGTGCTGTTCTAACACTGACGGACCAAAAGGAGATTTGCAATTTTAAAAATAATCACTTAAACGCTTTATGCAAATTTTAAAGATGATATTTGAGTGAGAAACTCAACAACAATTCTGTAAACCATGAGAAATCCCAAAGTGGAAAACATTCTCTCACCGAAGTCTTAACTCATCTCTTCATCATGACATATAAGACTTGTCACCATTTATCTTACTTAATTTCTCCACAGTGCTCTAAAATAATGACTGTCTCTCCTGTCTTTGATGCTTTTCCCATCTGCCGGCTCCATAGCATTAGTCAAATCTGGGTTTTCCTCTTGGTTTTTAGATGACTTAACTTCCCAGTCTCCTTCCTTTGTGCCAAGGCTCTGTCTTCACTTGTCCTCTTTACTGAGTCTCTGATTTTATTCATTAGCACACATTTAAAGAGCTGAAGCTCAGTTTACTTGATATTTTCAATCTGTGATTCCTACATCTGATGCCACCTGGGAGTCATGGATGACCCAGTCCTTTCTCTCACTCCCAGTCATCCAGTAAACCACTAAATCCTGGGTTTTTATGTTCAAATGAGTTATTTTTTTTCTTTAAACCCCACTGATGTACTTAGGTTCTTTTTTTTTATTTTTATTTTTTGCCTGAGACCATATTTTGGCAAACTTTTGCAAAGGACCCTATAGTAAATACTTCTGGACAACAGTAACTTTATTAAAAAATTTCATTAGTCAGGTCTGAAGACAGAAGTGATGGAGTCTGCTGAGAGGTGAGGTAGGGTAAGTTCTGAAGGCGGCCTCCCTGATCTTTGGTTTAGCCCTTGACTAGAGAGTGGTCCCATTTACTTAGATAGGGAATATAAAAAGTAGATTGGGACTTAGGGAGGGGTTAGGAAGGACATGCTGAACTTCAGGGGCCTGTAGCACATCTAAGTGAAGATATCTAGTTAGTATTTCAACATGCAGCTCTAAGTATAGGAATGATGTTGACAGCCAACAATTACTGAGTGTTCAGTCTGTGTAAGCCAATGTTTTTAGCATTTTAATGTATTAATTCTATTCTTTCAACAACCCTAACAGGGTAGGTACTATTATCATTCCCATTTTATAGATGGAATTAAAGCATATTGAGGGGTTGGTTATATAACTTACCTGAGATGAGAAGCTGGTAATCAGTAGAATTGGGATTAGAACCTACATTATCTTAATCTCAGATGCAGAATGGTGGCATATCTCAAGATTAAGCTTTTAAACATTAGACTTGCTAGCTCCCCAGACATATATTTGTGGGTTGCATGTATTCTGAAGGGTTGCTGAAGCCACAGGAAAAAAAAAAAGTACAGAATGAAAAAACAGGGTAGAGGACTTGGGAAGAGCAGAGAAAGAGGTAACAGCAAAGGGGATAGAAGGAGCAGCTAGAAGCAGGAGATAAGCTGGGCAAGTGAGGTTTCAAAGAAGAATGGACAGAGTGTGTGGAGGGAAAGGTGATCATGGTGTTTGAGGTCAGAGGGAAAAAGGGTAGACAGACAGAACAGCGTCCACAGGGCTTAGTAACAGAAACTACCAGTGATTTGGCTGTGAGCAGCTTCAGCTGCCATAGTAGGATTCGAACCAAACTGGAATAATTTAAGGGGTCTGAAAAATGGAGATGGTGAGCAAAGAACATAGATGACACTCAAATATTTTGGTTGTAAAGGCAAAGAGCGGTAAGTGGAGACTTTAGCATGTTTAAGAGTTGATGAGTTAGATCCAGAAAAGAACACTAGAGGCCAGCACTGCCTGCTTTCAAAGCTCATTCTAAAGTTACAGTATCCAAACATTGAGGTCTTGCATAAAGATAGACAGACCAGTGGAGCCATGGTAGAGAATCCAGAAATATTTTTTGACAAAAGTGCAAAGTTAGATCAGTGGACAAAAGATAGTCTATTCAGCAAACACTAGTGGAACAATTGAATATCCATATGCAAAAAAAAGAACTATGTTTTACATCTTGCATCATATATAACAATGAAATGAAAATAAATTAAAGACCGAAGTGTAAAATTTACAACTGTTAACCTTTTAGAAGAAAATATAGGCAAGAAAGCTTTGTGACCTTGAGTGAAGCAAAGATATCCTAGATACAATACCAAAGTTCTCCAGATTAAAAAGTATAATCCATAAAAGATATTAGACTTTATCAAAATTAAAAACATTGTCCTTTTATTTTAAAATTTTTTTATTTATTGATTTTAGAGAGAGAGAAAGAGAAACATCAATTTATTCTACTTATTTACACATTCATTGATTGATTCATGTATGTGCCATGACCAGGGATCAAACCTATAACCTTGCCATATAGGGATGACACTCTCACTAGTTGAGCTACCCACCCAGGGAATAATGTCCCTTTAAAGATAGTCATGAGAATGAAAAGAAAAACCACAGCCTGACAGAAAAATCTTTTTTTTTTTTCCTTTTTTTTAGGTGAGAGAAGGGGAGATAGGCAGACTCCCGCATGTTCCCCAACTGGGATCTACCCGGTAGCCCCATCAGAGCGATGCCCGAGTACCAAGCTATTGGTGACTGAGGCTTATGTGCTCCAATGGAGTTATCCTTAGCGCCTGGGGCCACTCTCAAACCAATCAAGCCACTGGATGTGGGAGGGGTGGAGAAGCAGATGGTTGCTTCTCCTGTGTGCCCTGACTGGGAATTGAACCCAGGGTGTCCATACCCCGGGTCGATATGCTCTGTGCACTGAGCCACTGGCCAGGGCCAAGAGAAGAATCTGAAAGCATTTATTTGATAAGAGACTTACCTTTAGAATATGTAAAGAAATCTCAAACGTTTAAAAATGGGCAATAGATTTGCATAGACACTTTAATAAAATACACAGATGGCAAGTAAGCACATGAAAAAAATGTTCAAGAGAATTAGTCATTAGGAAAGTACAACTTAAACCAAACTGAGATATTCTCTTCCTATTAGAGTGGCTAAACTTTAAAAGACTGTACCAAATGTGGCTGAGAGTGTGGAAGAGTTGAATACAGTGCTGATCAGAATATAAAACATTAGAGAAACTTTGGAACACAATTTAGAGTTAACCATATATCTACTATGTGATCCAGCCATTCTACTCCTAGATATTTACCCAAGACTAATGAAACATGTCTGCACAAATGCTTATAGCAGCTTTAGTTGTGATAGCTAAAAATCAGAAACAACCTATATGCCAGTCACTGGGAGAACTGGTAATAAAATTGTGGTATAACCACATAATGGAATACTACTCAGCAATGAAAAAGAACAAATGATACATTCAGCAACATGAGTGAATCTCAATTATGCTGAGTAGAAGAAGCAAGAAAAAAATTGTATATACTTTATTGTACCATTTGTATACAATTCTAGGGAATATAAAGTAATGTATAATTACAGAAAGCAGAGCAGTGGTTACCTATGGATAGAGAGTAGGGGCAGGAGTTACAAAGGACCTGAGAACCTCTAGGGAGGGATGGGCATGTTCAGTTTCTTGATTATGATGATGGTTTCATGGGTATATACATATGTCAGAACTTAACAGATTGTATACTTCCAGTATGTGCAGTTTATTATATGTCAGTTATATCTTAACTGTTTGAAAAATATACTGCAGTAAGATACCACTAGATTGGCTAAAATTTAAAAGACCAACAACACCAAAATTGGCAATGATATGGAACAACTGGAATTCTACAACTGGAAATGTGAAATTGTGTAACTATTTTGAAAAAAGTTTTGACAGTTTCTCATAAACTAAATATATACCTAAGTGTGTGATCTAGCAGTTTCATTGTTGGGTATTTATTCAAGTGAAATGAAAATATATTACCTAAAAAGACCTCTGTAATAATATTCACAGTAGTTTTAGTTCCATCAGCCCAGGTGTCCATAAGGTTATAAATAATTAAACTCTTGTATATTCTTGTAATGGAATATTTCTTGGCAGTAAAAGAGAACATACTGCTGATACACACAACAGCATGAAATAATCCTAAACATTATGCTGAGTGAAAGAAGCCTTACATAAAAAAGTCACACAGTGTGATTCCATTTATGAGATTCTAGAACAGGCAAAACTAATCCATGGTAGAAAAAAATTACAACCGTGTTTGCTTGGGGACAGGGGCACAAGGGAACTTTCTGGGATGATGGAAATATTTGTATCTTCATAGGAGTTTTGCTTTTACAGTGTGTGCATTTGTCTAAAGAGCAAAAGTACACTTAAAATCTGCATTTCATTGAATAAATTTTATGGCAAAGAAATGGAACAAATACTGAACTGTAGTTAAAAATATGAATGCTGTATTTGGGAAAAGTTTGCTGATACCTGCAGTTTTACTTTGAAATGCAGCAAAAAGATGGGGTGGTGAATTAACTTAGAGGAATGGATAGATACATTTTAAAGAAAAAGTTAACGGTTGTCTGGCTATCCTGGTGTCCACTGTAAAATTCTTTAGTGAATGAACACTTTCATAATGTGTTTAATGGAAAGAAAAAAACTTACTCAAGTCACAATTCAGAAGAATGTTCCTTTATATCAAACTTATGAAAATATGTAGCCACTGTTGGCTAAGATCTTACTTTAACCCCTCTGCCCCATACTAGAGTCATTAACTGTCTATCCTTCACATGACATTAATTGATAGATGCTACCAGAAATTTCAGTGTTAAGAGTCCCTGGCCTTGGTTGTTAGGCTGTTGGAGTTGCCTCAGATAGGAGTGAATGAATGCCGGTCGGGCAGAGGCTAAAGACCACGTCTGTAAACTGAAAGCCATCCTGTTACCTCTCCATAATATTTTGGGATTGGGAAAAGGAGGGAGGATTGAGAGAATAAAACCCCTGTGTAATGAAGTCCACTATCATTTTATGTTAAGTCAAAAACTATAAATGGAGTGTTTCTAATTATAATATAATGAGATGAAAGCAAGGGATACTAAAACATTCCAGTCACACTGTCCAGTCACACTGTTCTGATTTCCATACTCCTCAGATCTTTTCCAGGCCACTCCACCCAAAGCAATAATTGACTGCTCTATAAATCACTACTCTCGCTCTTCTTTGAAACTTACTAACAGGGTGCAAATAGGATTTAAACCCATTGTTGACGCTGATTTTAGTGGATTACTGAGTTCACCATTACTTGTGCGAACCATCTTTTCCTAGTTTATGTTGTTTGTGACCTTGTGTTCTTGGCTTAATGACTGTAAATAACTGGATGAAAGAATCTCTAGCATTTACAGACTGTCACAGCAATTCTTTTCAAGTTAATTTTCTTCAGTCTTTTTAAATGGTAGATACCAAGGAATGCAATTTACCTAACTAAATATATATTTATAACATAAATAATGGTGAATTAAAAGCCAGGTTATATAGAACTAAAGTGGAAAAAGTGAAGAGAGTGTTCTTGGGTCTCCCTGAACAGAATACAGCTAAATGGATTTCTGAATCTGTCTACTTTGGGTAGTTTTCTCTTGGTAATACCTGAAGGATGTGAAGGAGGTAATGGGAGAAAATGGCACAGAAATGGGAGAAAATCTCTTTCAAAGATTGTATGCCTGAGATCACTGCCTACTCTTCCCAGACCCTTTTGTCTTTGAAATTTGTACCCTTCCATGTCTGCATGATACAACATATTCAAGAGTCCTTCCATAGATTTGCAGAATTAAGAATCACTGAAAATCATTTAAATCTAACTTGCTCATTTTATGAAGAAACTGAATCTCAGAGTGAAGTACAATTATTGTAGAATGAAAGAATATTAGACCATTTCTAAACAGTAAGTCCAGAAACTCTTATTCTTTTATTTATTAACACAATAACAAATTCCTTTTTATGTTGGACATAATTAGTCCTTATGAATGTGTTATGGAATCAGACCATCACACATCAGGGAGTTTACAGTCTATTTAGAGAATCAGATAATATAGTACAGAATGTTAATTATGCAGTAGTATGAGTAAACACAGTACTGTTGGAACACTTCGAGGAAGTTCCTTTTCCTTCTTTGGGTTGAGGATGGCCAGGAGAGCTTCTTCACTGAGGTGACCTGATCTGAGCTCTGAAGGACAGCTACCTAGACAAAGAATTGAGGAGGAGGAGTCAGAGCTGAGAGAGCAGCCTGTGAAAGGCCTGAGGTAAGTAAGAGACTGTGGCACAGAAATTCCCTGCGTAGTCTCTTCTAGCTCTGTAACCTTACACTTTTTCCCAGATACACAGTTCATAGTCATGTTTTTCTTTGGGCCATTCACTGCATTTAGTACATTTTGCCTTAGGTGGTTATTCTTACGTTATAATCTAGGTCCTCTACTAGGTCAAACCCCTCTTAGAGAAATGGCCTCATTGCTACTACTCATGAACTCTACAGCCATGCCCAGTGCTTAGAACACAGTGGATAACCTGTGGGTGTTAACTCCTTGCTCACATGTACCTCCACACAGCCGTAATGTTCTCACTCTACAGTCTTATTTTTAAAGGTTTTTCTAGAATCTCTAAAATTTCCATAGCTTATTCGTAGCTCTTACTGGTTTATCAGCTGTCTCTGTGGCTGGTTGGAGAGCTCCTAACATGGATTTTTCACAAATCTGGTTTACAAAAGTTTGTTTCAATTGGTATATAACAGCATGTATTTTTTTAAAAAAACTTATGTTAAGCCTGACCTGTGGTGGCGCAGTGGATAAAGCGTTGACCTGGAATGCTGAGGTCGCTGGTTCAGGGCTCTGGACTTGCCCAGTCAAGGCACATAAGGGAGTTAATGCTTCTTGCTCCTCCCCCCTTTTTCTCTCTCTAAAATGAATAAAGTCTTTAAAAAAACAAAACTGATGTTAAAAACTGATTTTGGTTGTAATTAAGGGACTTTAATCTGATTTGAATTAACTCACCTGGTTATAGGAAGGCCAAGGCCTCCCCTGGTCTCCTGCCTCCCTCCAAATAAACTTGGTAAGAAGGGAGGGAGAGGGTAATGTCAATATTTCAGGCCTTATACCAGTCATTGTATGTAGTGTAACCAAAATAGAATAGTGACCCAAGCCATAAAAATCATTATAAAATAGGCCTTATCTTTATTCTTTCTTTATCATATACTTGAGAGTGCATGGTTCTGTCTGTACTTTATAAAACTTGATTGTTCTTTGATTGTCTACTAGGAAAGTTACAGAAATGAATGTAAGTAACTGAAACACCAGGGAGTAGGAGTAAGTGCCATGAATGCGATGTAAACTCAGGCTGTACGAAGTCATAGAGGGAGTAGATGTGTTTGGAAATGGGAAGGGAAACAATGGTGTGATGAGTCTCTACCAAATTTGGCAGTTTGGATAGGATTCTGATAGAGATGAGTTGGTTCCGTGTTGTCTCTGTTGAGTCTATGTATTTTCTCATAAGTAGGCATGAAAAAAAGTGTGTTATATTAGAAGGGTTTGAAATATGTGAAAGGTTTGGAACAACCACTAAAGAATGTGATAGAGTGTCAGAGAAATTAAAAATGGTAGGTATCAGTGGTAGTGCCTAAAGTGGCATGGATTCATTATGTAAGCAGTTATACATTTGGAGTATACTATACCAGTCCACTGAGAATATATATACATGTTACCTTAATTATAGAAATATATACCATGCACTAGATTACCTTCTTCTGTATTCCACATGTTGATAAAAATAAAATAGGGTCCTGAGTATCGTCACAAAGCACAAAGGTTGCTGGCTCGATCCCTGTTCAGGGCACATATGGGATCAGATCGATGTTCCTGTGTGTGTGTCTCTATCTCCCTTCCTTTCTTGCTAAAATCAATAAATTTAAAATAAAATAGGGATAGCAACAATATCATACCCACCTCATAGAGCTGTTGTGTAGGCTGTTGGTAAACATAATCCAGTTATGATCACCAGTTTAGATAGATGAATAATAATGTTAGTTCTAGCTATTACCTAGTTTATGTCAGTACTGTTTGCTATTGAGAGTTCTTATTTTGGAACCAGCAAAGGTTGCGACTAGCTTTTACAGAGGGGTCACGTGTGATAATGTCAAGGGAACCAAGGTGGCACCACGTCCACAGAAGATGCACTGGAGAAAGACTAAATGTCTGAAATGTTTGCAGAAATTTCTTTTTAAGTTTCATTTGAAAAGAAAGTGAGGCCCTGGCCGGGTTGCTCAGTGGATAAAGCATCATCCTGGCATGCCTAGGTCACAGGTCGATCCCTGATCAGGGCATGTATAAGAAGCAGTCAATGAGTACACAACTAAATATATGGAACAGTGGTCCATGTTAGTGGAACAATGAGTCGGTGCCTCTCTGTCTCTATCCCTCTCGCCATCTCGGTCTCTCCCTCACTCAGATCATTGGGGAAAAACGAGAAGAGTTTGTGAGACATGGAGATTTGACCATTTTCAGAGTACCTGTGGACCAGTTAGTTATTCCACCAGCTGTGCTGCGGATTGACAGTACTCACAGACAGTGTGTTGTGTCAGAGTGCACGACATGCAGGGGCACAGGGACACAATGGAAACACGGGTTCAGGAAACAAAGCTCCTCTGTACATTCCCTAGTGATTGTCACTCCAGTGCGTTTCTTTCTTTTTTTTTAATGCACATCATAACTAAATTGCACAATGTACTGATGGCCAACACCCTGCACTTTGAAAAACTGTGCTTATTATAAGATGTTTCTAACATCAATTTCAGTTTTGAAATACAGTTTATATGTATTATAAATTCTCAAACTCTGTATTTTTAACTGACCACTGTCTTAAATTCTTTTCTATTAATCAGGTATCAACATGGTTTTTTACCACCTTTTCTGTCTCAGGACTGAAGAACAAAATCCACCATGTGGACAGCCTCCACCAGCTGTTTTCTGCCATCTCCCCAGAACAGATTGACTTTCCTCCTTTTGTCCTTGAATATGATGCCAGGGTGAGTACCAGGAGTTCTACCTGCCCTGGTGTCGTGTCTGTCTGCAGAGCAGTGCTTATTAGTACAACATCCTTTCATTGTAAGATAACATTAATGCAATTAGTGCATTTTCGTATACTTGATTGTATTATTCAACATTCTTTTTCTATAATAACATTAGGAAAATGCTTTATCCTAAAAGAGGTCCTTTTCACCAGGAAACTTTTCAATGACAAAGTTTTGTGCTATAATTTTTGAAGCTAGTCCTTGGTTGTATTGTAAATTTTCTTTTTTTTAAATGTTTGTTTTATTGATTTTCATCTACATAAATAGAACCAGAGAATCTACTAGTGTCCATTTTAGTACTAATGGTAAACCAGATAGCCTGTCTTAGTAGTCTTTACTAAAAGTTTCATTTTGCTGAAAGTTTATATAATGTTATTACGAATATCAACCAATACTATTAGTATTATTACTTATAGGTGCTTTTCTGACTCTGTTTTTTAAACTAGTGAAGGGTCACTCCTGAATTCCATCATAGCTCTATTCCATTGTATTTATTCACACTATCGCTTTAATTGTTAAAACAAAACAAAACAAAGGTGAGTAATATGCTCCATTCAAAGATCGTCAGCCTCCTTATTCAGTTGTTGCTGATTAAGGTATCTTTATGCAGGTCAGGGAATATAAATATTTGACAGTTGTACTAAGTTTGAAATGAATTCTTCTTCCCTAATTATTGTACAACCTATGTACTATAAAATAAATATCCTACAACACATTTTCTCTCTAACTTCTCTGACTTCAGCTAGGATTCTGTGCTCTTATATGTGAAGAGCAGAGTATTTCATGTGTTGTGATGGCTAATAAGATCTCACATTTGGCTTTTGTACATGAGGACTTGTAACTAGAGCACCTGGGTCATAGATACAAGGACTGTTGAGTCTGTGGGAGGGAAGGACATCAGTTTGTATTTATTGCAGACTGCTGGAGCAGAAAGTGGCCTTACTGTTATTCTTTTCAACTATATACATTACTCTTAATACTATTTCAAAAAATGGATAGGAGGAAATGTGAAAGGCTCTAAAAGACATATGATACCAAAATTTGACATGATAATTCAGAGCTAGTATCTGGATTTATAATTTCTTTTCTGGGGTAAAAATGTACAAGTTGGATTGTATTAGTTAGAAAACCCAAAGGACTGTTTTTTAAGCCAACACATTTTCTATATACTTGCCATCTTAGAAAACAGGATTTCATTAAATATTAACATCACACTCAAGCTTGGATTTTTTTGTTTGTTCGTTTGTGTGTTTGTTTTAGAATTTTGTTACATTTTGTGTCAAATACAGGCCTAATTAATATGACTAATCAAAATTAAATAAACTATAACCTATCACTTGGGCCGTTGGACCACCTCTCCACACCTGTACTACCGTTTTCTAAAATTGAGATGCTAGAGACCCTCTCTGTGTAAAAGCCAAAGAAAGGACTAAAAGGTGGGAAGAAACTATAAAAGGAGTCAGAGATGATGGGGGAGGCAGGAACAGGTAGGGCACTAGGTGTTAGAACCTTACTTATTTTGCTGCGGTATAGTTGGCCCTTGAACAATGTGGAGGTTAGGGGCACCAGCGCCCTGAGCTGCTGAGAATCACGTGCAACTTTAGACTCCCCCAAAACTTAACTACTAAGAGCCTACTGTTTACTGAAAGCCATACTGTTAACATAAACCGTCAGTAAACACATATTTTGTATGTTTTATGTACTACAGTGTGTCCGTAAAGTCATGGTGCACTTTTGACCAATCAAAGGAAAGCAACAAAAGACGATAGAAATGTGAAATCTGCACCAAATAAAAGGAAAACCCTCCCAGTTTCTGTAGGATGATGTGGCAGCATGTGCGCATGCGCAGATGATGACGTAACACCGTGTATACAGTGGAGCAGCCCACGGCCATGCCAGTCGAGATGTGGATGGTACTGAGGAAAGTTCAGTGTGTTCTGTGGCTCGCTAAATTCGAATCCGTGACCAAAGTGCAATGTGAATATCGGCGCGTTTATAACGAAGCGTCACCACATAGGAATAACATTACTCGGTGGGATAAGCAGTTGAAGGAAACAGGCAGTTTGGTGGAGAAACCCCGTTCTGGTAGGCCATCAGTCAGTGACGAGTCTGTAGAGGCTATACGGGATAGCTACCTAAGGAGCCCCAAAATATCTGTGCATGAGCCCACATCGAACTGCACTGAATAGGTATGAAACTGGGAGAGTTTTCCTTTTATTTGGTGCAGATTTCACATTTCTATCGTCTTTTGTTGCTTTCCTGTGACCAGTCAAAAGTGCACCATGACTTTACGGACACACTGTATATACTGTATTCTTATAATAAAGTAGGCTAAAGAATAGCAGATGTTATTAAGATCATCATAAGAAAGAGAAAATACACTTATAGTACAGTACAGTAACATTTTACATTTTCTGTTTACAAGGTAAATCATCTGTCAGCACCTACACCAATATTGTCTTAAAGGGTATAAAACACTGTAGATGTTACAGGTATTACTAGCACTAGACATCAAAAATGAAAAGCTAATGTGAAAAACCCACATTTCTTTACAGGTATAACAATTTGTGCACTGATGACGAAGCAGCAGCACAATGATTGCTTTCTGGTAGCTTAGTGTAAATTGATACTTTCTTTACAGCAGCCTCGCCTGTACACTAATAAATGAATCATAAACTTTTCATGACATTCATGATTATTTCACTCATACTTACAGTGCATATTGGAAACATTACATTTTTTTAAAATCTATGCTGTAGGCTGATACAGTGTTTCCAATTAAGAGAGAGTGTGGGCCTGACCTGTGGTGGCGCAGTGGATAATGCGTCGACCTGGAAATGCTGAGGTCGCCGGTTCGAAACCCTGGGCTTGCCTGGTCAAGGCACATATGGGAGTTGATGCTTCCAGCTCCTCCCCCCTTCTCTCTCTCTGTCTCTCTCTCTCTCTCTCCCTCTCTCTCTCCTCTCTAAAAAAAAATGAATAAAGAAAAAAAAAAAGAGTGTGGCATACTGTATAATTCCTTAGAAGTTATAAAACAGTAAGAAAACTAACAATTAATGCCTATGTAAGGATAGACTATCCACTTCCATACAAATCATGCACATAATGTTCTACATGATGAATATTTAGGTGATGGTGATGATGATGCTAAAGACACAAAAACATCTCATACAGTTCTCACCATACAATTAATAGATTTTTGCATGAAGAGACCCATACACAACAGATGAGTTTATTAACTGTACAGCATGATGATTATTTACTATTCATTAAGCGGAACTGGATCGCGATACAGGTCTTCTTTCTCATCTTCATGCTGAGTGGGCTGAGGAGGAGGGAGGAGGGTTGGTCTGGTTGTCTGTCTGTGGTGGCAGAGGCGTAACAGCAGGGGGGGGGAAGGGAGGCAGGAGAAGCAGGCACACTCTGTGACTTTACGGAAAGACATCATACTTTCTGCTTGACTTTTTTGCTTTTCATTTCTCTAAAAATGGTTCTATGTGGTACCAGTACTTCTGCTGTTTGCTGTAGTTTCAGTGCCTGTATCCTAGAATTTTCCATGTTGTGAGAGATCAAAAACAGCTTGACTAATCAGAATCCTTCTTCCAGATGGGCTAATGTCAGTTTCTTGTCTGACATTGCTTCCTCTACATCTTCTTCCTCATCATCTGTCTCTGGTCCCGAAGCACCCATCTCCATCACATTGTTTTCTGTAATTTCCTGTGGTATGATGTCTGTTAACTCTTGAATTTCTCAAAGATCCATATCATGAAGCCTTTACATGTCCCCTGACCCCCCAAACACCTTGATTAGCTGTGTCAGAAATCCTGTGAAGTCACGCACAGTGTCTGGACACCGTTTTCTCTAGCAGAAATTTATTATTTTGGGCTTGATGGCTTTCCCGGCTTTTTCTATAACAATGATGGCATCTTTGATGGCTTAATCCTTTCATATTTTCATGATGTTCTCTCTGCTGGGGTTTTTTTTCAGACTGTTGACAACTCCTTCCATAGAGTACTATGTGTAATGACCTTTAAAGATCCTTATGACCCTCTGATCTAGAGCCTGAATTAGAGACATGGTGATTAGAAGTAAGTAGACCACTTTGATGCCTTCAGTGTTGAACTCATGGGGTTCTGGGTCACTGAGGCATTGTCCAATATCAAAAGAACTTTAAAAACCAGTTCCTTACTAGGGAGGTACTTTCTGACTTCAGGGACAAAGCAGCAGTGGAACCAGTCCAGAAAGGGGTCTCGTAGTCCAGGCTTTGTCTTGTACAGCCCAGACTGGCAGCGGCTGTCTTTCTTTTCCATTCAGGGCTTGAGGCTTAGCAGACTTATAGATAGGGCCAGTCCTGATCATAAACCCGACTGCTTTGGCATATGACAGTAGAGTTGCCTATCCTCCCTCCTTGTATCCTGGTGCTCAATTTTCTTCCCCACTAATAAATGTTCTTTGTGGCATTTCTTTTTCTCCAGAATAGGGCACTTGTGTCTGCATTAAAAACCTGTTCAGGCGGATATCCTTTCTCTTCAGTGATTGTCTTAACGGTGTCTGGGAACCTCTCTGTTGCTTCTTGAGCTGCAGAAACTGCTTCTCCTGTTATTTTGACATTTTTTAAGCCCAGTCTTTTCCTAAAATTATCAAATCATCCTTTGCTTGCATTAAATTCCCCAGCTATATAGGTCCCTCATCTTCCTTGTGCTTTAAGGTGTCATCTGATGACTTCACTTTTTCTCTAATTATGTTCGAGTCTTTAGGTATATGCCTTTCTTGGGGCAATCCTGCACTCACACAAAAGCCGCCTTTTCAATATGAGATAAAAATGTGTATTTCACAAAAAAAGCAAGTTTTTTGCATCTGCTGGTTTAGCTGCAATGACAGCTTCACGAATTTTCTTTCTTTTTTATAATAGTCTTTATGCTGGATTCATTTATCTTGACATGGTGGGCACCACTGCTGCAGGCTACGTATCAAGCACACTAACTTTTTCTTGTAATGTCATGACTTTTTTCTGTTTTTTGGGAGCACCTGCAGCATCATAAGTGGCACTTTGTATGTGTCCCATGTGTTCTTCAAGTTAAGCAGTATTGTACTGAACATGAAAAATACACAAGAACCATGCTTGAGAGATTTACTACAGTACACTGTGCAATTTCCTGGAGCAATGAACTGCTCACACGGAAATGATTACAGATGATGGAGAGTATGTGACATTTTAAGCAAATGTTCGCAACACTTGAACTCACCACAATAGCTACAGGAGGTGGCTATGAAATTATTACAGTAGTACAGTATATACCACATATAATTTTATGTGGTTATGATTTAATACTGCATTTTCACATTTGTTTACATTTCTTTTGAATGGGGACATGTACTGTCATTGTGTGCATACTGTTGATGAATTTTAACTTTATAATAGATTTGTGTTTATTTTATGGTAATAAATGATAAAAATAGACTAGTATCTATATATATTTTTTATGCATTTCTGATACACCTCGCTTTTTAAATTTTGTCAATATTTCTAAGCTACACAGTTTGTCTGCAGTTTTTTTCAAATTGTTGCAAATCCCCCCCCCCAATTTTTTTAATCCGCATATAAGTGGATGCACACAGTTCAAACCCATGTTGTTGAAAGAACTTCGACTCTGTAGTCTGTGGGGAACGTTCTGCAAGGGAGAGCTGCCATTGTAGTCCTGTTTAGGAAGACGGCTAAAGAAACAGCACAGAATGATGATGTGTTCAGGGGGTCTGAGGTGCCCATGCAGCACTGAGATGCAGGTTCAGGACGTGGTTGGAGTTACCTTACAAGGAAATTTTCCTTTGCTAGGAAGAAGTAAAAATGTGATTAGAAAAAAAGAAATGAGTATAGAGTTGATTAATTTTATTATGTTCAGTTATGCCTGGCACATAGTGTATTCTTTATTTGGTGAGAGCATGGTGCAGTGTCTGCTGATGGCATCACTGGGCTTCTCTTTTTCTGGGTCTTATGTGACTTAGAATAGCTACGTAAGTTTTATGGGATTAAAAGGAACTTTTGAAGGTAATTAGAAGATAAGTTTTATCTATCTGCATCAAAATGGTACTGAAACCATTTCAGAAAGGAAATGTTAGTCAACGTTCTTATGACTATATATAAAGAAGAGAGTATATAAATTTATCTGGTAACATTCTTTAAATTTCTATTATTGTTTCCAGAAATAGAGAAAATACAGTGTGTCCGTAAAGTCATGGTGCACTTTTGACTGGTCACAGGAAAGCAACAAAAGATGATAGAAATGTGAAATCTGCACCAAATAAAAGGAAAACTCTCCCAGTTTCATACCTATTCAGTGCAGTTCGATGTGGGCTCATGCACAGATTTTTTAGGGCTCCTTAGGTAGCTATCCCGTATAGCCTCTACAGACTCGTCACTGACTGATGGCCTACCAGAACGGCGTTTTCCACCAAACTGCCTGTTTCCTTCAACTGCTTATCCCACCGAGTAATGTTATTCTTATGTGGTGGCGCTTCGTTATAAACGCGCCGATATTCACGTTGCACTTTGGTCACGGATTCGAATTTAGCGAACCACAGAACACACTGAACTTTCCTCTGTACCATCCACATCTCGACTGGCATGGCCGTGGGCTTCTCCGCTGTATACACGGTGTTACATCATCATCTGCGTATGTGCACATGCTGCCACATCATCCTATAGAAACTGGGAGGGTTTTCCTTTTGTTTGGTGAGATTTCATATTTCTATCATCTTTTGTTGCTTTCCTTTGATTGGTCAAAAGTGCACCATGACATTACGGACACACTGTATATTAAGATTCAGCACGGCCCTGGCCTGTTGGCTCAGCGGTAGAGCGTCGGCCTGGCGTGCGGGGGACCCGGGTTCGATTCCCGGCCAGGGCACATAGGAGAAGCGCCCATTTGCTTCTCCACCCCCCCCTTCCTCTCTGTCTCTCTCTTCCCCTCCCGCAGCCAAGGCTCCATTGGAGCAAAGATGGCCTAGGCGCTGGGGATGGCTCCTTGGCCTCTGCCCCAGGCGCTAGAGTGGCTCTGGTCACAACAGAGCGACGCCCCGGAGGGGCAAAGCATCGCCCCCTGGTGGGCAGAGCGTCGCCCCCGGTGGGCGTGCCGGGTGGATCCCGGTCGGGAGCATGCGGGAGTCTGACTGTCTCTCCCCGTTTCCAGCTTCAGAAAAATACAAAAAAAAAAAAAAGAAAAAAGATTCAGCACACAGTATGATAACTCAGTCTAACAAAAAAGAACCGGGCATTGTATTCAAATAGCTGTGGCTTTAAATTCAGGCTCTTCTGCTCACTAAGTAAGTGAGCTGAGGTGAGTTACACAATCTGTGTGAGCCTTAGTTTCCCCTTCTGTAAAGTGAGGATGCTGCCTGCTTCACAGCATTGTGTGAGGATATAAACGGGTAAGGAAAGAAAAATGCTGACAATGTTTCTGGCATACAGAATAGTCAGTGGTAATGTTATTAAGAAATAATCATCATCCTGATTACCTCTACCTATTGTACAGCAACTGACTGATTCCATGGAAACTTCTGTGATGGTTGAGGGCCTGCTCAGGACCAGCACGCGCTAGACATTTTATATAGACTGACTATAACTCCCTGTTTGCATATTCCTGGTGAAATTGATCTTATGACTTAGTGTTCTTGTCTTTTTTTCTTTCTACAGGAAAATGGGCCTTACTATACATCTTACCCACTATCACCAGATTTGTGACCCACCACTTTTTAGTGCTGCAGGTTTCCAAGGACGCCACTTTCTCCACGAATCACTACCTATTAAAGTGATCCTCATTTTTGCTGGACAGATCCAGAGAGCCTTTTGTCCCCACCTCTCTGGTATTTTTTTATTGACTGTATATTTTCTGGCACATAGCAATCTGAAAATGGTAGGCCATTCTAAATTGCACACTTATTTTAAATTTGTATATTTGTATCAAATGAAAATGTTCATTTTTAAAGGGTTGTTTAATAGCCACTGTGGAGCAACTTTTGAGCATCTTCAGTTTCCTGAAAGGATGCTGGATTCTCCATTAGACAAGCTACCAATACTGTTCATATTGTCTCTTTAACACTGCATGCTTTCTTTATGTACATAAATGTTTCTCAAAATATATAGAACCAGTTTATGTGACCGGGTGCATTATTGCTTTAGCTCCTGACATCACATGTCATACAGATAATGTGATGATGATAAAAAAGAGTTGTCTGGGGCCAAGGATGTGGAACTGTACTTGATCAAAAACATAAAAATCGTTAGCAGAACATAGGTCTTAGAATTTTACTTTATTGGTTAAGACAAAGATTTAAGCACTAAAGTTCCTTGGATTATATGATTTGTTAAGTTTGTCTGGTCTCAATAGTGGGGGAAACTGTAAGACAGCCTTTTCCCTGTAATCATGGGTGATCTGGTGTCCTTATTCAAAGGGCTGTGCATGTTAGGATCTGGACGTGAAGGGCTTCACCTAAGACTATTGGTGAGCCTTTAGAGAGGGGGCTGTCTTCCAAAGTCATGAATGATCTTGTCTGGCTCTTAGAACGACCCCCTCTAAGGACGTTTCCTAGCTGCCTACATCAGTATGGAGGGAGTGTGTTGCTTGGAACAAAACTCTGGCCCTGGCCGGTTGGCTCAGCAGTAGAGTGTCGGCCTGGCGTGCGGGGGACCTGGGTTCGATTCCCGGCCAGGGCACATAGGAGAAGCGCCCATTTGCTTCTCCACCCCCCCTCCTTCCTCTCTGTCTCTCTCTTCCCCTCCCGCAGCCAAGGCTCCATTGGAGCAAAGATGGCCCGGGCGCTGGGGATGGCTCCTTGGCCTCTGCCCCAGACGCTAGAGTGGCTCTGGTCGCAGCAGAGTGATGCCCCGGAGGGGCAGAGCGTCGCCCCCTGGTGGGCGTGCCGGGTGGATCCCGGTCGGGCGCATGCGGGAGTCTGTCTGACTGTCTCTCCCCGTTTCCAGCTTCAGAAATAAAATAAAAAATAAAAATAAAAAAAAAACCCAAAAAAACTCTGCACCATTTTTGTCACTCAGGCTCTGTGCCTTAGCTTGCTTGTGAATAAAAATGTGAATCATGCTCCCTACCTCACAGAGGTATCATGAGGATAGCATTTAGAAAGGGCTTGTGATGGCTTTGGATGAAAAATGTCAGGGGAGTTTGTGTGGTGGCGTTGTCTTCAATTAGCTCTTTCAGTGATAATAAATAAACTTGAGTAAGTGCTACAAACCATTCCTCTTGTCCTTAGCACTTTTGGAATGATTTTTCTTTTGGGGGGACAAGAGCTATTAGAGCAGAATCCCAACTCTGAGACCTCCTTCATGCTCTGTCCAAAATTCTTCTGGCCTCCTCCTCCCCCAATGCTACACTTTAAAAAGAGGCATTTGTTAGCCATTGTAAGCACTTCTTCTTGAATTAAGGTCAAACTACTATCATTTCCATCTGGGTGTCTTCGTGTTCCTTTTGATTCCTATGCCCACCCTTCTTCACCCCAGCACGTACACTGGCATTTTGGAGGAGAAAAGGTAGACGTCTTCTGTTCTAAAGTACTCAGGATTGGTGCTTCCAAGGGTCTTGTTCCCCTGTGCTCACACTAATGCTTCAATGGAAGGAGAAGCAACAACTTCTCTTTATTTTTGATAGAGAAATCTCCCTGTAGTTGTGTTAACTGCATCCTGTATTTTCCCATATACACAGAAAGAGGCTTTACATTTCTTAGATAAGCTCTCTCCTATTTTGCATGAAATGGATTCATTTACTTTCTTTGGGAAATTCAAACCACTTGTTACTTAAATATGCTCATTTGTTAAGGACTTCCTGATGGCTTAGTTCATCAGGTCCAGTGAGCCAGTCAGATGTCTGGTATTAAGCTTCCTCTCAAATAGTAATCCTTTAACCCCTTGAGCCTTGAGTCTTAAAAATCTGAAAAATTAGCTTCATCTTCTCCAGGTAATTGTTAGGTCATGTTTGAGGTATCTTTCCACTAGGAGCAGTTGTAAAAATACACCAGCTTTTCTTTGCTAAAGCTAGACTTGGCCACATCAAAATGGTCCGAGTCATTTTCTATATAGAGGCTGCAAGCTACTTTGCCATTTTGAAAGGAAGCAAATTTATATGTACAATTTCTTAAATAGGCAATAATTTTTAAAGGAGTCCCTTCGCTGTATGCGTACTAGTATATTAATGCTCAGTGACACAAGCAGGTTTCTACTACATATACTGAGATTGTAGGTCATTTGATGTTCTAGGACTAGTATAGGGCTACGTACATATCAACTGCATTTCATAATTTAATGAAGATCAAAGATAATGGCTACTCTTCTCATTGAAACTAAATTTGGTATGGGTCTAAGTTCATGCTTTTATAGCTGTCTAAAGTGTTTTATAATAAAGCTGTTTCTCGATGTACTAAAACCCTAGGAGTGGAACATAGTGACTTTGGCATTGAAGTGATTAGGTAATGTTCAGTATATATCTGCCTCTGTCAAACGGTTGGATAGCCTGGGTAACATGCCCTTTTCAAGGTCACATTTGAAGATGAAAGGGTGACTGGGTGGGGATGACCACTAGCATCTGATGTTAATTCAGAGCACCACTCCAAGTCCCTAATTCAGTTCAACTTTGGTCATGCCAAATGCTAGTTAAATTGAGGAAGAAACAACTCACAGAATATTAAATTTATTAATTTATATAAGACATAATATGAATTTTTAAAAAACATTTCTTCCTCCAGCATGTAAAGTATTTGGATTCTTCTTAACTGGCCTTTATCCTGAGTTTCTTGATAGCAAAATTAACCTTGTGAAAAAAACTGACTTTATTAGACTCTTAAGGTTTAGATACCAAAGTGGTTTATATATTTTTTTCCCATTGATATGTGGTGTGTGTGTGTGTGTGTGTGTGTGTGTGTGAGAGAGAGAGAGAGAGAGAGAAAGGGAGAAAGGGAGAAAGGAGGGGAAGGTAGAGAGAGAACCATCAACTCAATTCCACTTAACCGTCCCATTTAGTTGTGTACTCATTGGTTGTTTCTCGTACTAACCAGGGATCGAACCTACAACCTCAGAAAATTGGGATGATGCTCTATCCATTTAGCCATCCAGCCATGGCCCAAAGTGGTTCATATTTTAAAGATTTTCTTTAATATATATCTTATTTTATTGGCTGGTGCTCTAATTTTTAAAGGAATCCATCTCCAGTAGTTTGAGACTAATCAAGAGAGAATATTCAGAGTATTTTTGGTAAGAAAAATGAATGTAGGTTTTTTATTAAATATCCAAAATCTGAAAGGATTAAAATATTTCCTATTTGAAGAGATAGATGAGTATAATCACTTTAGAATAAAAATAATAGTCTATTTCTACTTGTTTTCTATTTGATGAGATATTGTTTAATGAATTCAAATGGTAGGTAATGGTTTAAACTTTTCTTTGCAACAGTTAATAAGAAAGTGATCTTCATTACAGGCTGGAAACACTTTTTATGTTTCTCTTGATGCATTGTCTGTATATATAGAGAGAATTTAAATTGATTAATATATGGATAGACATTATTAAAATTTGAAGTATTAGAGAAGAATTATATGGTTTTAGGAGCAGTGGAGTGGTTGATTATATTTAGGACCAAAAGGACTACAGTTATATAAACTTCTAAAATTGGAGTTCTCTTAAGTTAGAGTCATTATAATTAACACGGACAAGAGCTTTTTAGCTATACTGGAAGTTTTAGTATGTACCTCATGCTATGTGATGGAATATTGGTCTGCAATTGCCTGAGACCATGAAGGATAAGGGAGAGTTCTACCTGTAATCTAGGTCATATCTAAAAATAAAAAACTCAGAAATTATAAGGATTTCCCAGTAGGCCTAAGCCCCCATCCCCCATAAATATGTATATGTACACACAATAATCTGCTTTGCTTTCTTTGAATGTGATTACTATGGCCCATATGGAGAGAAATAGAGCAGTAAATTTTTGATTCTACCAAAATAGCCCTTTGTAGATGGTATCAAGGACATTTTAGATATTAGTGGCTCTATTAGATATTAGTTAACTTTGTTTTCTGTTGTTTCCAAGAACAGTGTTTTTGAATCTTTTTAAGTACAGCATGCGTTAAACCTTAGGATTGCTGAGTTCAAGAAGAAAGCATAGATATTCTGTAGGGGAATTACACTAACAATCGGAACTGGTGGATGCGATCTAATATTTTTATCAGTTAAAACTGATATGTTTTATATACACAATCACACTTTTTAAAATGTGTTTCATTAGTGTAAGCACGCAATCATCATAAACTGATCCAGGACTTTGTCATTTGTCAGACCAGGTCACGTGGACCAAAATATTTAAATTAGAGCTTGATATACATAAGTGGTTGTGATTGTTATTGGGCATAGGAAACTGAAAAGTGTTCCAATGGACATGACTATAAAAGTTATTCATTCAATATTCAGAAAACTTTTATGAATTTTTTTTTTTTTTTTTGTATTTTTCTGAAGCTAGAAATGGGGAGAGACAGTCAGACAGACTCCCGCATGCACCCGACCCGGAGCTACCCGGCACGCCCACCAGGGGGCGATGCTCTGCCCACCAGGGGGCAATGCTCTGCCCCAGAGCCACTCTAGCGCCTGGGGCAGAGGCCAAGGAGCCATCCCCAGCGCCCGGGCCATCTTTGCTCCAATGGAGCCTCTGCTACGGGAGGGGAAGAGAGAGACAGAGAGGAAGGAGAGGGGGAGGGGTGGAGAAGCAGATGGGCGCTTCTCCTGTGTGCCCTGGCCGGGAATCAAATCCGGGACTTCTGCACGCCAAGCTGACGCTCTACCACTGAGCCAACCGGCCAGGGCTTATGGATATTTTTTATTTAAAAATATACATCAGTCTTTCTGATTTGAAAGTTAGATCTCTTTTCGAAAGATTCCCACTCTGCACATACAGCCTGTGAAGAACCAGTAGTAAAGTGGTCATGTTTATATGGAATTCCAGGGGAGGACAGGCTGTTTTGGCTATTGATGCCCGGCATTTCTCTAATCACCAAAGTTAACCAACAGAGGAGACGATGTGCAGTGAATTTTCCCATCAACCCCTTTGGAGGTCTAGAGCAGTGCCTCTCATGCTCTGACGGGCATCTGTTATGCCAGCTGGCGATAGGTTACAATGCAGATTCTGACACAGTAGGTCTTGGAGCTGAGCCTGGCTTCTGTTTCTAACACGCTCCTGGTCCAGGACAACACTTAGAAGTGCTTAGACTATACCCCGCTGCCTTATTTTTCCTGTTTCCCAGCAGAGACAGACCATCATCTAACCCTCCAGATCCTGTGAGGTCGGTGGTGACAGAGAGGCTGAGTGACCTGAAGCCCACACAGGCAGTGCAGTATAAAGCAGTGTTTTTCAAACCTAAATAACACACATCTGCTTTTAATGAGGAAAAATTCTCTTAGCACCTCAGTTTTTGCTTTATTTATTATAATGTTATCTAAGTCTATATAAGAATAAAGCTACAACTAAATGCCTGTAGCCCTTGCACAAGTATAAAACCAAAAGAAGTTTACAGATCAGACACAAGTAGAACTATAAAACTAATAAAATTTAAAATAGCATTAATTAAATGTGGTGGATGATGATGTTTTGCCTCAAAGGAAACTGCCACTGGTAATGTGATTATGGTGCTCAGTGCTGAAGTGGTTCCTTGAGTTCAGCATGCAGATGCTGACTGTGCTGGCTGGTGACTCAGTTCCCCCACTGTTTTTCTCTGTTCAGATTGTTACTTTGACTTGTCAGGCACATCGTGATGTCATTTGGCGTTCAGCTAGCCGGACTGCATTGCTGCAAGGCAGCTGTGTTCTGTGTAAGTCTTCCACAGCTGAAGCGGAACCCTGCTCTGGCATGCCACAGAGTGCAGGTGCAAGCCTGGGCACTGATGTGCTCTCTCCATGCTGCTTGGTTTTAGGGCATTTATCCAGAATATTCAGAACATGAAGATTATTTTAAAACGTTTTTATCAACATAAAAAATGTCCAATTCTCATAGCAAACTCTTGGATTCCCCTACCCTAATACACACACACACACACACACACACACACACACTTTTCTCCCTCCCTCCCTCCTGTCTCGCCACAAGAATTTTTAAATTTTTTAATATTCAATTTATTGGGATGACATTGGTAAATACAATTATGTTAGTTTCAAGTGTACAATATATAGTACATTATCTGTATATTGTACTGTGTGCTTACCATCCAAAGTTCAAATCTCCTTTCATCACTGTTATATTTGACCCCTTTACCTTTTATTCCTCCTTCCTTTTGTGTGTGTGTGTGTGTGTGTGTGTGTGTGTTTCTGAAGTTGGAAACAGGGAGGCAGTCAGACAGACTCCCGCATGCACCCGACCGGGATCCACCCGGCCTGCCCACCAGGGGACGATGCTCTGTTGCAACCAGGGCCATTTTAGCGCCTGAGGCAGAGGCCATGGAGCCATCCTCAGCGCCTGGGCCAACTTTGCTCCAATGGAGCCTTGGCTGTGGGAGGGTAAGAGAGAGACAGAGAGGAAGGAGAGGGGGAGGGGTGGAGAAGCAGATGGGCGCTTCTCCTGTGTTCCCTGGCCGGGAATCAAACCTGGGACTTCTACACGCCAGGCCGACGCTCTACCACTGAGCCAACCAGCTAGGGCCTATTGCCCCTTCCTTCACTTAACTGCCATACTGTTATCTGTGTCTGAGTCTTTGTTTTTCTTTGTTGTTCATTTGTTGCTTTCAGTTTTATATCTCATGTTTGAGTAAAATCATACATTTCTTGAATTTTTCTGTCTGACTTAATTTCACTTAGCATGATACTCTCAAGATGCATTCATGTTGCTGCAAATGGCCGTATTTCATCTTTTGTTATGGCTGAATATTATTCCATTGTAAATATGTATCACATCTTTTTTTATCCAGTTGTCTGTTGAAAGACATATCGATTGTTTCTGTCTTGGCCTCATTAAATAATGCTGCAGTGAACACAGGGGTACATATATCTTTATGAATAAATGTTTTCAGAATTTTCAGGTAGATACCCAGAAGGTCCCCACAAGAATTTTTAATAGTGGCTCGTAGCATTGGTGCTTTGGCTCCTCACATATCTGGGTTCAGACTTGGGCACATTCTCAACCTTTTCTGAACCTCAGTGTTTTCATATTTTAAATAGGGATAATAGTACTTATTGAATAATTAATTAAGAGAAATAAATGCAATAATGTTCATGAAGCATGCATAGTAAGTGTTTAAGTGATGGCTATCATTGCTTTGATTAGAAATACTAATTAACATTTTGCTAAGTTCTTTATATTATTTTATATATTGAGTGGTAGAATCAGGATTTAAACCCAAGTCTGACTCCAAAGCCCATGCTTTTATGAAAAACAATTTAATGTAAACCATCAATATCAGTTGCTTATATGTTTTTTAATATTAAATTATATTTTCTCAATACAGTATTTGTTATAAAATTAATGTTTCTGTGGAGGGGAAATGGCTAAGGTTTTTTAAAATAATTGTGTGAATATGCTAATAATCAAATTGAAACAAAATAAATACGAATTTTATTTACAGGTTGTCATACTAGGTTGTGGTCCAGTAAAGGAATATTGAGGCCATTAGTCCCAACTTGTACCTTATGTTACACATTTGTGGTTTGTAACTAATGATAACATGAGACTACCCCTAAATCTTGATAAAGTTTTTGCAGAAAAAGAGTTCTCCCCTGACAAGTATTATCCTGATGTTCCTTGATAGTTCTGAGAAATAGTATGCAAATATTTTAAATTTCACCTGTGAAACGTATTTGAAAAATTGCTTTAACTGTTCTTTAAAATAATTTTTAGTAAGTCTTCTATTTTTTTCCTAATTGCTAAAATAAATTCTAGAGTTCTGAAAAATGAACAAACATACATGGCAGGCTGGATTTTTTGTTTGTTTGTTTTATTTGGCTTTTTTCTCTCATTGGGTGATGGGAGAAAATACCAAGAGAGGGTTTTAAGAGGAACTAAATTATTTTTTAACAAGGATAGTATGTATCAAATTCAAGTTCTTTTTCTACTTTAGTGTACCACATTTGTGTAGGTTATTAAAGTAGTGGAAACACCTAAATGAGGCTGACACTGAATTTCATTCAAGTCTGTTTTAAAAATATTTTCCTCTCTGCCATTTTATACAGAAGTATGGTACTCATCCATGTTGCAGAAATTATTCTTTTTGGCAGTCCATCGGCAGGGTCCTGGAGTTGAATGAGCGCATGCCTCCTCATCTGTACAGGCGGGTTGCCAAGATAGAAAACACGTGGTACCTGGCAGCCCCACCCCATAGGACAGCATGAGGCATAGCCTGTTCACAGCCACAGCAAAGGCCCAGCCTCCCTGGCGTGCTGTTTCATCAGCCTCCTGTTTGCTGTGGGTTGTGAGCTCTGCTTCAGTTCAAGTTATTTCCCTCTTTAATAACACAAGTAAGATTGGCTTATTATCACAGTTCCTTTACTACTTGGTTGAAATGGCCTCAAGTATTTTGCTTCTTTCAAATTCAAATTTATTCTTTGTAAGTAGGTATATAAAGCATTTGACTGTTTCATTATGTCTTCTAGGTTAGATGTATCTGACGTTTTCACTTTGAAATGCTTATAACATTGATTTTTTTTAAGCATTGTTTTTAGGTGGGCTATGTTATTTATGAGTTTTATTTCTAATAGTAAAGTAGGTATTAAAACTTATTATGACAAGGGGTATTAGTTCTCAAACAGTTAAGAACCACTCAACCCTCTCATTTTACACATGGAGAAATGGATGTCCGGCAGGTTAAGATGGTTGGGCTCCTAGCCAGAGGACATGGGTTCCAGGCACTTAAGGGTGGCTTTGCCAGCTAGACCCTGAGCTCTTTGCTTTAACTGTGTTTGCTCAGCTGCTTGACTTTGGCATTCCCTCTTATGTTCTCCAAGGGGTTGGTTATTTATTAATTATTTATCACTTTCTATTTACTGTATTTCCCCATGTATAAGATGCACTTTAATTTGGGACCCAAAATTTGAAAAAAAAATGTATTATACAAAGTTATTGAACTCAAGTTTTATTCATCATAAAATTCATACAACTCTTAATCACTGTCAAAACTTCCATCCATTATTAGCTTGTCTTCATCTGTGTCTGATGATGAATCACTGCCTTCAATAATGAGTGCAAAAACAAACACGAATAAGCTGGAGATCCAAGTAAAAAATCTACAACCACTGTATAAGATACACCCAGTTTTTAGACCCCATATTTGTCGAAAAAAAGGTGTGTCTTATACATGGGGAAATACGGTAAGTTTCACTTGCTCAGCCAAGTTTCAAGGGAGGACCAGAGCCAGTAGTCGGTAGCAGAGGTCATTCAGGGACTAAAAACAATTGGGAGTATGAGGTAAATGTTCATCTAAAGCAGTGGTAGTCAACCTGGTCCCTACCGCCCACTAGTGGGCGTTCCAGCTTTCATGGTGGACGGTAGTGGAGCAACCAAAGTATAAATAAAAAGATAGATTTAACTATAATAAGTTGTTTTATAAAGATTTATTCTGCCAAACTTAGTGAAAATCAGACATAAAGTACTTGGTAAGTAATTATTATTATATGCTTTAACTTGCTGTAACTCTGCTTTATAAACTTTATAGAGTAAAGTTACTTCTCTACTTTATAAATCACCATTACTGTGGTCTGACCTGTGGTGGCGCAGTGGATAAAGCGTCGACCTGGAAATGCTGAGGTCGCCAGTTTGAAAGCCTGGGCTTGCCTGGTCAAGGCACATATGGGAGTTGATGCTTCCAGCTCCTCCCCCCCCCTTCTCTCTCTCTGTCTCTCCTCTCTCTCTCTCTCTCTCTCTCTCTCTCTCTGTCTCTGTCTCTCCCTCTCCTCTCTAAAATGAATAAATTTTTTTTAAAAATCACCATTACTGTGGAACCAGTGGGCAGTTAGAAAATTTTACTACTAACAGAGATATAAAAGTGGGCGGTAGGTATAAAAGGTTGACTACCTCTGATCTAAAGTTAAAAGTTTGGAATTTAGTTATATACCCAGCTGTCAGGAGGTCTCCCATCCAGTTGCTGAGCAGGGCCAACCCTGCTTAGCTCCGGAGATCAGACCAGATCAGGTGCACTCAGTGTGGTTTTTTGGTTTTGATTATACCCAGCTATCCACTCACTATCCCACTTCTTAAGTAAAGATTTTTTCTAGCAAAGTTGAACCAGAAGGCAACCATCTTTTTGGAAACCAAGTAACGTTGAGAATATGCTTATCAGAGAATGATGAAATCACACCACCTGGAAAACTGCACAGACTTGGCAGGGCCACGCTGGCGCACGTGCCAAGGGGTTGACGGTGCACCAGGAGAGGCTGCACAGAAATCACGGGGGCTCGTGCAGAACAAACAGTTCTTATCCAGGAGCCCCTATTCCCACCCTTTTACAGCACACACATTCTTGTTGCCTTGTTCCTGGTTGGTGGGCAAGGTCACAGAGTAGAGAAGCTGTACTTCTTCTGCTCCTTCAGTGAGTGACTAGGGATCTGTGTGATAAATAGAGTGATGTTGGGTGCTGCGACACCCTGAACACGTCCAATGGCTTAAACACAATAAAAATGTATTTCTCACTTGAAGTCCAAACAGGTGTTACTGATGAGAAGGAGCTCTTCTCTAGGTCCTGATTCAGAGACCTACACTCCTTCCATTTTGTGGCTGTGCTCTCTTTATGTGGCTTTCGAAGCTTCCGTCTTCCCCCTTCACACGGGCAGACAGGGAGGGAACATGGAGGGCTTCACTGCTGCAGGTGCTCACCAGTTCCACTCATATTCCATGAGCAAGGACTCAGCCATCCCACAGGAGGCCAAGGAATGTGGGCTCACTGTGGGCCCAGGAGGGGAAGGATAGGAACTTGGTGTCCAACTTTCTGCAGGAATCCAGTCTACTAGGAGCTGGATACAAAAAATGATAAAAGATTTATTCCAGCCACGTAGAAATGACTGGAATGAAAGACACCCTCCAGCAGAGATGGAGCAAATGTCAGAGAGGTGTTGGCACATGATCACAGCTGTGCCTGGGACAAAATCCCCTGGTGGAGCTCCGGACATGCCTGAAAACTGAAGCCACTGGTACCCAGAGCCTCTCTCCCCTAAAGTGCATGTCCTCTAAAGCAGACGGCATGGAGGAGCACCTAGATACCCTTCCCTCAGTCTTGTGATACTTCACTACACAGAGTCAAGTCTGCATCAGGGGCAGTGACCTGTTCGGAATGCGGCTTGGGCCTCACCCCAGAACCACAGCCAGACTGCATTTTGTCAAGGTCCCTGCTCATTGGTACGCGCATTAAGGTTTGAGAGTCACTGTTGTCATCCTGGCTCTGGCATTTACTGGAAGCGTGATGTTAGCTAGATTGCTTAACCTTTCTGTGCCTCCACCTCTTCATCTGTGAAGGGGGGGGAGGGTATTGGATATATCCCTCCAGAGATAATGTACACAAATGTTAACACCTGACACTTAGTAAGCATTGGCGGTTGCCACATGCTTAGATTCACTTTTAAAAATATAAGGAAATACAGCTTTTGAACTGTAACTGTTTGAACTCACCCTCTTTCAATCTTATTTGTCACACTAAGGGCTTTTAGCTCTTTGAAAAGGTCTTGAGATGATTTTCTTATTCAGAAGGTTTAAGTCTTTGTTCCTTAGAAATGAGTGAGCACAGAAAAAGTCAGCAAATGGTGTTTGTCCTAGTAAACCCTGATATAGACAACAGCCATAAATTTAATGTATAACCAAGTTCTGTGAACTTAAAAGTATACACAGAAACAGTCTAATTTGTTGAACCTGGAGAGGCAACCTGTGTAATGGGCTATAGTTATAACGTAACTAACCCTAGATTAATTGAAATAGCCCAAACAGGATCATTTAGATCAAATAATTTTGTTCAACCAGAAAATAACCTGGTTTTTCAAAGTTAATTTTGGCTTTACGTCCTGATTTACATAAATCCCATGGTATCTCAGGCTCATCCTTTTCACACTCTCTTAATTCTTTGTGCACAGTAGAGAAAGTTTTCAGAGGCAGGGCTGACTCTACTGCCCAAAGAATGCCATCTCGGCCTTTAGAACATTTTTTTAAGCGAGAGAGACAGAAACAGGGACAGATAGAGACAGGAAGGAGAGAGATGAGAAACATCAGTTTTTTGTTGCCACACTTAATTGTTCGTTGATTGCTTTCTCATATGTGCCTTGACTCAGGAACTCCACCTGAGGCAATAACCCCTTGCTCAAGCCAGCGACCTTGGGCTTAAGCCAGCAACCATGGGGTTATGTCTATGACCCCATGCTCAAGCCAGTGACCCAGCGCTCAAACCAGATGAACCCACACTCAAGCCAGCGACCTTGGGTTTTTGAGCCTGGGTCCTCTGCGTCCCAGTCCACCGCTCTATCCACTACGCCACTGCCTGGTCAGGCTATAGCATCTTTGAGTCAGTTCCCAGTATTTGTATTCTTGACTTTTGCCTCTTAAACTCTTAATTTTTAAATTTCCAGTGTAATTACTGTATATTTACTGATGTTATGGGTGGTTTACTTTAGGCTCATCAAGTTCTTTAAAACTGGGAAAGAAATGGCAGCCTTAATTTTTGTGGCCTTTACTCAAGGCAATCTAGCACCATTCATATGTGAGTTCACATAAGAACAAGGCCTCAAATTTAACCTGAATTGTTAGATTATACCATTTGCTGGTTAGGATCATGAATCGGTGGTAACTTCTGTTTCCAGCTGAGTCAGAGTTAGCACACAGGCCGAGGCGTTCAGACCCTGTCTCTCCCCAGTCCCTAGCGAAACCCACTTACATCTATCTGACCGGTGCGCCTGACATGCCGCACGCTGGTCTCCTTGCATAGAGTTTAGGCCAAAGCGGAACTAAGTGGTGCGGACGTTTCCTTGTTGGAGCCATCTTGGTGTGGACAATGGTGTCCTAACCAATAGTTGTTGTTTGTTTGTTTGGGGTTTTTTTGGTATTTTTCTGAAGCTGGAAACGGGGAGAGACAGACAAGACTCCTGCATGCGCCTGACCGGGATCCACCCGGCACGCCCACCAGGGGGCTACGCGATGCTCTTGCCCCTCTGGGGCGGCGCTCTGCCACGACCAGAGCCACTCTAGCGCCTGGGGCAGAGGCCAAGGAGCCATCCCCAGCGCCCGGGCCATCTTTGCTCCAATGGAGCCTCACTGTGGGAGGGGAAGAGAGACAGAGAGGAAGGAGAGGGGGAGGGGTGGAGAAGCAGATGGGCACTTCCTGTGTGCCCTGGCCGGGAATCGAACCCGGGACTTCTGCACACCAGGCCGACGCTCTACCGCTGAGCCAACCGGCCAGGGCCCTAACCAATAGTTTTGAGCCTCCCATTACTCCCATGAGAGTTACACAGAAACGGAGAAAGGCACGAAGCTCATGTTTAGGTCACAGCAGTGGAATGGCACCGTAAGATCACGTGCATCTTGGGGCTTTGGTTTGTTTTTATGTTTATAAAAATTTATTGTGATATGTACCAGAATTAAATTATAATACCTTACATTATATTCTTTTTCAATATAGACTCCTATGACATATGCCTATTACTCTTAGCCTTACAGAGTATATCCTTTTTTGGTTTGTTTATTTTGGTTTTCTCATTCTTTTTTTAGCGGCTTGTTGGAGATATATAATTTGGTGTTATAAAATTTATTTAAAATGTATCGACAAGTGTTTTTCGTGTCCTCTCAGGCTTGCACAGCCATCACTACTGTCCACGTGGAGAACATCTCAGTGCCCAGAAAGGAAGCCTCATACTTATGAACAGTTGTCTCCTTTCCCACCCTCCACCCTCCCTCCTCTGTCTGGCTTGCACTCCTCCGTGTCACACTCACTGCTGGACAGTGTGTCAATGTTGATGAATTAACGCCCATGAAGCCACAAGCCGCGGGTGCAGCTGACGAGTGACGGAGCGGGCAGTGGGTTGGGTGTCAGAACACTGGATTTGGATTCTCACTAGCTGTGTTGCTTGGGTTCATAATCACTCAGTCCTTCTATGCCTCGGCTTCCACATCCATAAAATGTAGACAGCAGTCTACTGCACGGTGTGGTCCTGAGAATCACGTGAGAAAATATGGCCACAGCACTTGGCATAGTGCCTGGCCCACACTGGGAGGGTAAGACTGGTTCGCTGATGAAAGAGAAACCCCTACGTTGGTGACCAGGGGAACTATGTAGCATATAGTCACCCTGGTCACCAACCTAGGGGTTCAGAGAGGCATAGCACTTTCCTGTGCCTTAATCACCCTGATCCCCTTCCTCAGAAAAGAGAATTCTAGAATTCAACTTAGAACTATGTCCTTTGCCTTACCTTGCAACCTTGCAGCTGCTGCCTCTCCTGCGTGGTGCTGGCTCTCACAGCAGGGCCCACACTCTTTAGAAGCAGGCGCTGCTCAGCTGGCCACGCAGCATTGCCCCCCTAGGTGAATTGCCAGCCCCTCAGCCCGACCTCAGTGTCATTGCTCCTGTCCCTCATGGGCATGGAACCCGCTCCAAGATAGGCTGCCTCCCTTAGTCCCTGGCAGTCTAGGTCTGATCGCCGTGTCTTACAGAAACTAGGGGACAGAATTAACCATCTTTCTCTCCTACTGTTCCCACCTCTCCTGACCCAGAGTTGTCTTTGCAGATTTTCTATGCATGCATCTTACAGAAGCAGCTTCTACCCAATAGTGATGAAACAATAGCTACCCTTTATGGAAAGCCAGGCATTGTAAATGTATTATCTCTAAGCCTTACATTGACTTTGCAAACTAGGTATTTTCCCCATTTTACAGAAGAAGAAGAAAAGATCTTAAAGAAGTAAAGAAATGATAATATCAGGGAATATGTTTTGGAAAGGAGAGATGATACCTATACAAAGCTTCTTAAAATAGTAAGATTGAGCTATCCATTTCGTGGTGTTGGGCTCGCACCTAAGAAGCACAGGCTTTGATTCAAATCACAGCTCAGCAGTTTACCAGCTTTGTGACTTTGGGCACATTCCTGACCTTGGATTTTCAGTTCTCTCATAGGTGAAGAATATTTACCTCTTACAGTTGTAAGGATCAAACGACTTAATACTTATAAACTCTGGCTCTTATTTAAATATTCTAATTGTTATGACCAAAGTCTCATTTTGTGGATTTATCAGAAACATTTAGGTCTTTACTTTTACCAATTCAGAAGATGGATAATTGTGTTTGATATGTCCTTCCTTCAAGAGAAAATGAAAGTTTAGGGGAGGGGTTGGCAAGATTTTTGGGAGCTGGTCAGATAGTAAATACAGTGTGTCTGTAAAGTCATGGTGCACTTTTGACTGATCACAGGATAGCAACAAAAGACAATAGAAATGTGAAATCTGCACCATATTAAAGGAAAACCCAGTTTCTGTAGGATGATGTGGCAACATGTGCACATGCGCAGATGATGATGTAACACCGTGTATACAGCGGAGCAGCCCACGGCCATGCCAGTCGAGATGTGGACGGTACAGAGGAAAGTTCAGTGTGTTCTGTCTCACTAAATTCAAATCCGTGACCAAAGTGCAACGTGACTATCGGCGCGTTTATAACGAAGTGCCACCACATAGGAATAACATTACTCGGTGGGATAAGCAGTTGAAGGAAACCGGCAGTTTGGTGGAGAAACCCCGTTCTGGTAGGCCATCAGTCAGTGATGAGTCTGTAGAGGCTATACGGGATAGCTACCTAAGGAGCCCTGAAAAATCTGTGCGTGAGCCCACATCGAACTGCACTGAATAGGTATGAAACTGGGAGAGTTTTCCTTTTATTTGGTGCAGATTTCACATTTCTATCGTCTTTTGTTGCTTTCCTGTGACTGGTCAAAAGTGCACCATGACTTTACGGACACACTGTATTTTAGGCTTTTCAGACCGTGTCTCTTGTCACAACTAGTCAATTGCGTTGGGGTAACACAAAAGCAGCCATGGGCATGTCTTTATTTAAGGAGACTTGAATTTAAATTTCAAGTAATTTTCAAGAATAACAATCTTGAATGACTGGTGGTGGTGCAGTGTATAGGCGTCAACCTGTAATGCTGAGGTCCCCGTTTTGGAACCTCGAGGTCACCGGCCTGAACGCAGGATCGCCAGCTTGAGTACAGAATCATCGACATGATCTCAAAGGTTGCTAGCTTGAAGCCCAAGGTCACTGGCTTGAACAAGGGGTCACTGGCTTGGCTTGAGCACTCTGGTCAAGGCATGTATGAGAAGTAATCAGTGAACAACTAAAGTGATGCAACTACAAGTTGATGCTTCTCATCTCCTCCATTCCTGTCTCAAAAAAAAAAAAAAAAAGAATGACAAAATACTATCTCTGTTTTTGGCTGTCTGAAAATGTAAAAAACACCAAACTCAAGGACCATATAAAAACAGCCAGTGGGCTGTAGTTTGGCAACTCTCATTTTAAGTAATTCAATGGTATTTTAAGGCTGATAGATCCAGCAGAGCCCTAATTTAGGAAAAATAATGAGGGGGAAACTCAAGCCTGCCACTGTCAGCTAGCCAGCCCACATCACAGCTTTCTTAACATGCCTGGCCTAACAATTCACTCAACCACTTTGAGCTAACCTTTTTATCTATAAAAATTAAATAGTGATATCACTCTGATCTATACCGACTTCCTCCTGGTGAAGGGACCACTTTACTGAAGTAATAGAGAATCAGGAAGGAAAATGACCCACTCGAAGTTACAATGCCAATATCTAAGCCCAGGTGTCTGACTTATACTTCTTTCTGCAAACCCTCCAAACCTCTCAATAGAATATAAACTCTGTGAGCATACGGACCTCATTGGACTCATCCTGTGTTATATCCCCAGTGCTAGGCTGGTAGCTGGTGTATAACAGGCATTGAATAGATGCTTGTTGGATAAACGAATGAGAGAAACTTTGAGTTATGCTGTAGTTCTTCATCTTCTCATGTCAGGGATGCCTTTGAGGAACAGTTTAAATTCTGGGCCATCTCTCCAGATTTACCCAATCTCAGACTGAGAACCCTCACTTTGAGTATTTGGCCAACTATTGAAAGAAGATGCTGTTCACATACTCTGAATAGTATCATTTTATATTATTTTTATAAGCATAGTAACAGGATTCGTCTTATATAAAATGAGAGGTGTCTTTTTGTTGAAATCAGGATGGAGAGGGCGTTAAAGCACTGCTCATTGCTCCTGGGCATTTGTTTAAAACTCTTGATTCCCTTGAAAGTGAGCTTCTCAAAATTTACTATTTGAAAATGACCTTTATCAGATTCAATTGCTTCAACATGAGAAGTAACAGCCACAGCCCATTAAGATTAACACGCAGTTTTTGTGTTCAGACAGACAACTGTGAGGGAAGTAGCCACTCTTCACTGCCCAGGGCCAGCCCAGTCTGTTACAGGGGGCCTGCTGCCGTGTCTGTTCTTGTCATTTTCTCACAACTTTCCTTCTCCCTACTCACCTTCTGTTAAGTCAGTGAGAGGGGGTTATTAATATTCAGACCTGATGAAATTCAGATGTTACCAATTTTTAATCTTTTCTCCTATAAGGCATCTCCTGTTTATGTTCCCTTTTCATTTATACCAGAACTGTGCGATCATGGCTCACGCAGGTAAATATACTGCTCACAAAAATTAGGGGATATTTTATAATGAATATGAAGCAATAAAAAAAGCATTTGATTTTTTTTAACCAAACAACAGCAGAAAAGCTGTTGATAAGTCAAAGAAAGTTTGATTATGCAAATGAGATGCAAAAACAACTTTTATTTCATTGGTGAAAATGCACTATTCAAAAGGCTGAAAAGTACTCGAGTATCTGCACTTTCCCTGATCCCCTAAATTTTGTGAGCAGTGTGGTAAGATTAAGGATATTTTGTTTTCACAGAATGCCATAAAAACAAAATCTGCTGTTTATGGAGACTTAAGAAAATATTAAGGTACTGCCTTTGCCTGCTACTCCCTTCACACTTTTTCACTGCATCTCCCCCAAACCCCCCAAAAAAGTTCCATTGTAAAACAAGAGTATTTTTTTTTCAGTTTCTGGGATAAATCACTCTATTCACATTTTGGTCATGTCATATTTAATTTCTCTTTATGGCACTATTACTAGAGCTCATATTCAGCCACATCAATTGTTAAAAGTACTTAAGCACTTCCCTCTGAGTAGGTGAATAGCTGCTGTGGTGAACCCTCCAAATGCCTTTGCTACCCCACCCCTCCCACAGTCCAGCACCTAAAGGGTTAATGCTTCCTGCCCTTCCAGGACCCCACTCTAAGACTATGGCCAACATCTCTTCTGATTGGTCAGTACCGGTGCCATACCAGTTAAAAAAATCCACCTATTTATTACCATAAAATTGTATTAATACATATATGTGGTATATATAAGTGACTAAGGGCATAGACTTCTGTTTTGCTCATTGTGGTGTTCCCAATGTCTCCTTGAACAGTCCCTGACATGTAGTAGACTTTTAAATAATTGCTACAAGGAAAACTACAGTATGTTTATGCTTGCAGTATCAAAGAATTAAGAGCTACAAGCAGGAGAACCACTTTGGGGAACTACTTGGTGAGTCCTAGGAGCAGGAAAGACAGGAGTTAAGTGACTCCCTATCATCCTTTTTGTAAACAAGCCAAATGATCTGTCCTTCAATTAATAGCCTTGCTTCACAACGTTAACTCATTAATTTGCTTTTTTCCAGGAAGGTGGATATAAGCAAAGATTGGGTTTCAGGTCCCAATTGTCTCATTAATGACCAAAGACTAGACCTGGAGGTAGAAGCTAGTGGTCTTATCCTAAGCCAAAAAGGCGCAGGTGCCCTGGGAGGGCTCTGAGGGGAGGAAGCATTGTTGCTGACGGGGTCTGTGCAGTCTCCTGTGGTGGTGGAGATGGAGTCACCAAAAATAAATGATGTGAGCTGTAAAGCCTAAGTGGCCAGCCTGACCTGTGGTGGCGCAGTGGATAAAGCGTCGACCTGGAAATGCTGAGGTCGCCGGTTCAAAACCCTGGGCTTGCCTGGTCAAGGCACATATGGGAGTTGATGCTTCCTGCTCCTCCCCCTTCTCTCTCTCTGTCTCTCTCTTCTCTCCCTCTCTCTCTCCTTTCTAAAATGAATAAATAAAATAAATAAATAAATAAATAAAATTAAAAAAAAAAAAAAAAAAGCTGACAGCTGGTCTCCGCACATACAGGAGAGACAGCACTTGTAGTGGCTTCATACCTACCACTGGAGCGTCCTGCAGCTAAAGCTCACCTACACACACCTGGGCATCAGTGTGTCTCCCTTGCTGGGAAAGGAAACAGAATAAATATATAATTAGTGGAATCCAAAATTCAGTGTGGCGCATATTAAGAGTTCTCTAGCACTTCCTTTCCTTAATCGCCACCTGTGAATGCTCCTGCACTTTTTTTGAATCTGTTTCCAGCCTGTGCCATCTCTTATTCTCTAATTTTACTCTGTGACATTTAATCTTGTATTTGTTCTAAATTTGCTTTTTTTTTTTTAAGATTCAAGGAGTACCTGCAAGCATAGCATTTTATAATTCGGTGGTCATTTAGTTCCACACCTCACTACCCCAGTGTCTCTTCCTTGTGTAATTATCTGCAGAAGCATATAGCTCTTAACCCGGTCCCATGTTCTTGGGGGACTGTTACCTGGCTAGTAACCATAAACTGTGTTTTTGGATCCATTACTGTTCTTTATTTTATTATTTTTTAAGCTGGGGGGAAGAGAGAGACAGGGAAATATTGATTTGTTGTTCCACTTATTTATGCATTCATTGGTTGTTGATTCTTTTTTTTTTTAATTTCCATTTTTATTTATTTATTTATTTTTTATTTTATTATTTTTTTTTAATTCATTTTAGAAAGGAGAGAGAGAGGGAGAGAGAGAGAGAGAGAAGGGGGGAGGAGCAGGGAGCATCAACTCCCATATGTGCCTTGACCAGGCAAGCCCAAGGTTTCGAACCGGCAACCTCAGCATTTCCAGGTCGACACTTTATCCACTGCGCCACCACAGGTCAGGCGGTTGTTGATTCTTATATGTGCTCTGACCAGGGATTGAACTCACAACCTTGGCATATCAGGATGATGCTCTAACCAACTGAGTTACCCCGCCAGGGCAGCTCCATGACCATTCTTAATCACACCAAAGAGATGTGTGTTTTCTTCCTCTGGACAGCAAAATAATGGAGGAGAAACAGGTCACAATCTGCCTTCTCAGCTTTAGTACTGTAAACAGTTTCCTTTTTTGGTCTATTTAGTTGTGCATTTTGCATTTTTGCTCTTTGTTGATTTCACTGTTTTTTTTTTTTTGTTTTTTTTTTTACCAGAGTAACAGGCTTTATTGAAAGGAAGAAAGGAACCCTGCCGGGCACTTCTCCTGGGGGAGAAGAGCGCCCAGTTACAGGCTAGGGGCGAGTTATATAGTGTTTGGGAGAGCCTGAGGGGATACTGAGGCAAAAGTCCTGGTATGTCCGGAGCCCCTCCTTGGGGCGGCTTCTCAGCTTTTTGGAATTCCTCTGTCTCAGGGGCAATAGTCCAGTAAGGGTGAGGTCTGACAGATAAGTGGAACATCAAGAGGGCAGTTTGGAATTTACATATCTATCATTTCTCAACTCTGTGGTTACATATAAAAGAAAGGCAGTTATTAATTTTATAATATACGGTAAGGGGTGATGAGGAGAAAGGGGAGAAAAAATTGGAAAATTATTGCTTTTTCTGGAGAGAACTCAAGAAGAGAACCTTGCCAAGTCAAGTCCCTCATCCAGTTAAGGAGGTCATCAATTTCCATGCTGTAAGGTCTGAACCAGGCGATGTCCCCAAAAACCTGAGTGAAGAAGTAAAAAAATTTTGCAAGGAAATAATTGTGAATTCCTTGCTGTGAGTGCCAAGTGGACAGTGACATGGTGATACATGGTCTCCTGGATGAGCCTCATGAGACATGCTGGTCTGGTTTTTCTCAAATGGGAGAACATGTGGAGATTTTTAGAGACAGGGAACCTGTTGGTGTAAGTTTTTAGAAGGACTGAATATTAAAAGGAAGGGGGTTTGGAAAACACTCAGGAGGGAACTTCTAGGGCTGAGGGGTGGCTTCTTCCTGCTGTCATCCCTACCTATTTGATATTTCCCTTGTGAAGTTCTCCTTGGGGTGTTGGGGATAGGAGTGTAGGAGCATTTGATTGTAGGTAATCCTAGAGATCTCTCTCCTCCAGGCCTGTAGGAACTTGATAAAGAAGGGGGCAGGCCTGGCCAGGTGGTGGCGCAGTGGATAGAGCGTCGGACTGGGATGCGGAAGGACCCAGGTTCGAGACCCCGAGGTCGCCAGCTTGAGCGCGGGCTCATCTGGTTTGAGCAATGAGCTCACCAGCTTAGACCCAAGGTCGCTAGCTCCAGCAGGGGGTTACTCGGTCTGCTGAAGGCCCGCGGTCAAGGCACATGTGAGAAAGCAATCAATGAACAACTAAGAAGATGCAACGCGCAACGAGAAACTGATGATTGATGCTTCTCATCTCTCTCCGTTCCTGTCTGTCTGTCCCTGTCTATCTCTGCCTCTGTAAAAAAAAAAAAAAAAAAAAAAAAAAAAAAAAAAAAAAAAAAAAAAAAAGAAGGGGGCAAATATTTGGAGATTAGGAATGCAGAGATAAGGAGGGTTGTATAGTGGGGGGGGGGGGAGGTGAAAGTTTTTCCATGGTAAAGAGAGATATTTTTCCTGGCAGCCCTGGAGAGAGTGGTTAGCTTGAGCTAAAAGAAGTGTTTCATGTCCATTTGTAGGCTTCTTCAGCCAAGAAGACCCAGCGATCTTGTCCTCTTACTATGTGAAGGGTAAAAAGACTGAGAAGCGTTGAGGTAAATGCTATTTATTCTCCTAGTTCTTCAGGGACACGGCAGAGCTTTAGGGTTAGGGGACCTGTAGGGGTTGAAAGATAGGATTTAGGAGGTTTGCTGATATAGGGTTTCAGATTTTTCTGTTTTGCGGGGGCAGGTTTCAGGGTTGGTGTGTAGGGTTAGGTAGATTTTTTCTATTTTCTGATTGGCGAAGGTCTGCATGCGGTTCTATAAGAAAGTACCGACCAAACATAAGAGGCAGGGTCCAAAAGTTAGAAAAATAAATAGGAGAGTGAGTGGACTAATGAAAGGCAATAGTCAAGACACCCAGTTTGTGTGAAACCACTGATTCCATATTTACAAATTCACTGGGCTTCAGAGAGAGAGAGAGAGAGAGAGCAAATAGGAATAAGACAGGGAAGTAGCAAGTCCCCCTGCCCCTAGATCTACTTTTGTAGAAATTCTTAAAGCAACAAGAAGAAAAATTACCTGTATAGCTCATTTGGTCCTTAGATTGATGGGTCGTGTATTAGGAATTTAAAGAGGCCCATGGGGTGGGATTAGGTTGATTTTTGGGGTGAGATAGATTAGGGTACAGGTTTCTGTTCAATTAGTAGGGAGATACGTATAGGTGTTGGTCCCATATGAGTAGAAAGCCCCTTATTGGGTGAGGTAGGCTGAGAGGTGAATAGAGAATAGAAGGACAAGGGGTCAGTTTTGTTTCTCTGTTTCTAAGCTCCAGATGGTCAGAGTGGAGGAAAGAGTCACCCTTAGCAGCAGTGGGAGTTGTCAGGATCATGGTGTGTGGACCTGTCTATGTGAAAGTCAGTCCTTGGGTGATGTACTGCTGGAAGCACCTCTTGGACAGTCTTTGAACAGTTTGCTAGTAACCTGTAAATCCTGCAAGTACTTAGGGAAAGGGTGGTTACATTTCTACACTTTGTAGTTAGAGTTTAAGTCCTAGTGACCACTGCTTCTAGCTGGAATTAGCAGGAGGTCCCAGCCTATAATAGGCATGGGACATTGAGATAAGAGGAACAAAGGAGATATTATACATTAAATAAAGTAACAAACTCAGACTGTCAATACCCACAGTAGAGATCTTTGAGGGATAAATAAAACTTAATATTCAAGCAAGGCATAGTAGATGGCCCTTGTGTTTATAAGAAATGAGATTAGCTTATCTGCTACTTGGAAGAAATACCTTGGGCTCCTGAACGATGTTCTTGGGCTTTCAGTGGCAATTCCCAGCATGCTGGGCAAGGTCAAGTTACAGGTAGCTAGAGCAGGGCTAGAAGAGACTGAACCCTCCCTCCATGGAGCAAGGGGGCAACTTACCTTCTCGTGTCCCTCTTTCCACAGCACAGATGTGTCCCTTGATGGGGCCGGGAAGCCTGGCAGGCTCAGTTTAATGGCCTTTCTTTCCACTCTGGAGCAGGGCCCTGATGGAATCCTATGAAGTCTCTTAGGGTGCTGGAGCCAAAAGCTGGTATTTCCTGACTTTTTCTTTTTTTAAAAATTAATTAATTAATTCATTCATTTTAGAAAGGGGGGGGAGAGAGAGGAGAGAGAGAAGGAGGACAGGAGCAGGAAGCATCAACTCCCATATGTGCCTTGACCAGGCAAGCCCAGGGTTTCAAACCTGCGACCTCAGCATTTCCAGGTCGATGCTTTATCCACTGCGCCACCACAGTCAGGCTCCTGACTTCTTTTGGACCTTATTTGCCTTTTCTGTTACTTCCTTGGTCATTATAGACCTTAAAAACCATGCTCAGAAGATCTCACTGAGGGGCTTGACTAAGAGAGCAAAATTGGAAATCCAGTGTTTATTTATTTATTTATTTATTTATATTTTTATTTATTTTAAAAAAATTTTATTTATTCATTTTAGAGAAGAGAGAGAGAGAGAGAAAGAAAGGGGGGGAGGAGCAGGAAGCATCAACGCCCATATATGCCTTGACCGGGCAGGCCCAGGGTTTTGAACCGGCAACCTCAGCATTCCAGGTTGACGCTTTATCCACTACGCCACCACAGGTCAGGCAGAAATCCAGTGTTTAAAGAGGCCTGTTAGGCGATGCCTAGATAGACTATGGACTGAAAATAAAGTTAACCCTTAGCAGAGAGGACACGATATCACTTCATAGTGAGGAAGTTAAGAAGGGTGGAGGTGTGTCTCCTTGAGGCAGGCAGGGAGGGGCTGCCGAGGAGTAGGTCATCTACATATTGTAAGAGAGTACTAGTTTTGAGATTGCCTGCCGAAACAGGTGTGGGCTGTTTTTGATCCCCTGGGGTAAGACAATCCAGGTAAATTGCTGGGCTGCATTAGTGTCTGGGTAAAGGCAAACAGAAAGTAAGAGTCAGGGTGTAAGAATGGTAAAGAAGGCATCCTTGAGGTCTAGGATCATGAAGTGAGTGGTGTTTGAAGGAATGTGTGACAGTAACCTGTAGAGATTAGGGACTACTGGATGGAGGGGAATTACTGCCTCATTGATTAGGTGTAAGGCTTGTACAATCAATAAGCCCCTGAAGGTTTTCAAACAGGAAGGATGGGGGTATTGCAGGGAGAGTCCGTGGGGATGAGTAAACTTGGTTTAAGAGGTGGGTAATTATTGGTTTAAGGCCCTAGAAACAGACACAGTTACACATTAAACAAAGACTTTACATAAAAGTTATGAATTAAGGAATTTATTTATTTTTTTAAAATAATTTTATTTTTTTAATGAGGCAACATCAATAAATCAGGATACATATATTCAAAGATAACAAGTCCAGGTTATCTTGTCGTTCAATTATGTTGCATACCCATCACCCAAAGTCAGATTGTCCTCTGTCACCTTCTATCTAGTTTTCTTTGTGCCCCTCCCCCTCCCCCTTTCCCTCTCCCTTTCCCCCCTCCCCCTGTAACCACCAAACTCTTATCAATGTCTCTTAGTTTCACTTTTATGTCCCACCTACTTATGGAATAATGCAGTTCCTGGTTTTTTCTGATTTACTTATTTCGTTTCGTATCATGTTATCAAGATCCCACCATTTTGCTGTAAATGATCCGATGTCATCATTTCTTATGGCTGAGTAGTATTCCATAGTGTATATGTGCCACATCTTCTTTATCCAGTCATCTATTGACGGGCTTTTTGGTTGTTTCCATGTCCTGGCCACTGTGAACAATGCTGCAATAAACATGGGGCTGCATGTGTCTTTACGTATCAATGTTTCTGAGTTTTTGGGGTATATACCCAGTAGAGGGATTGCTGGGTCATAAGGTAGTTCTATTTTCAGTTTTTGGAGGAAACACCATACTTTCTTCCATAATTGTTGTACTACTTTACATTCCCACCAACAGTGTATGAGGGTTCCTTTTTCTCCACAGCTTCTCCAACATTTGCTATTACCTGTCTTGCTAATAATAGCTAATCGAACAGGTGTGAGGTGGTATCTCATTGCAGTTTTGATTTGCATTTCTCTAATAGCTAAAGAAGATGAGCATCTTTTCATATATCTGTTGGCCATTTGTATTTCTTCCTGGGAGAAGTGTCTGTTCATATCCTCTTCCCATTTTTTTTTATTGGATTGTTTGTTTGTTTGTTGTTGAGTTTTATGAGTTCTTTGTATATTTTGGATATTAGGCCCTTATCTGAGCTGTTGTTTGAAAATATCATTTCCCATTTAGTTGGCTTTCTGTTTATTTTGTTATCAGTTTCTCTTGCTGAGCAAAAACTTCTTAGTCTGATGTAGTCCCATTCATTAATTTTTGCCTTCACTTCTCTTGCCTGTGGAGTCAAATTCATAAAATGCTCTTTAAAACCCAGGTCCATGAGTTGAGTACCTATGTTTTCTTCTATGTATTTAATTGTTTCAGGTCTTATGTTTAGATCTTTGATCCATTTTGAGTTAATTTTTGTACAGGGGGAGAGACTGTAGTCTAGTTTCATTCTTTTGCATGTGGCTTTCCAGTTTTCCCAGCACCATTTATTGAAGAGGTTTTCTTTTCTCCATTGTGTGTTGTTGGCCCCTTTATCAAAAATTATTCGACTATATATATGTGGTTTTATTTCTGGACTTTCTATTCTGTTCCATTGGTCTGAGTGTCTATTTTTCTGCCAATACCATGCTGTTTTGATTGTCGTGGCCCTATAATATAGTTTGAAGTCAGGTATTGTAATGCCCCCAGCTTCATTCTTTTTCTTTAGGATTGCTTTGGCTATTCGGGGTTTTTTATAGTTCCATATAAATCTGATGATTTTTTGCTCTATTTCTTTAAAAAATGTCCTTGGAATTTTGATGGGAATTGCATTAAATTTGTATATTGCTTTGGGTAATATAGCCATCTTGATTATATTTATTCTTCCTAACCAAGAACAAGGTATATTCTTCCATCTCATTATATATTTTTCAATTTCCCTTAACAATGGTTTATAGTTTTCATTAAATAAGTCCTTTACATTCTTTGTTATGTTTACTCCTAGGTATTTTATTTTTTTTGTTGCAATCGTGAAGGGGATTATTCTTTTGAGTTCGTTCTCAATTGTTTCATTGTTGGCATATAGAAAAACTATGGACTTTTGTATGTTAATTTTGTATCCTGCGACCTTACTGTATTGGCTTATTGTTTCTAGTAGTCTTTTTGTGGATTCTTTGGGGTTTTCGGTGTATAGGATCATATCATCTGCAAAAAGTGATACCTTTACTTCTTCTTTTCTGATATGGATGCCTTTTATTTCTTTGTCTTGTCTGATTGCTCTGGCTAGAACCTCTAGTTCTGATTGCTCTGGCTAGAACCACATTAAATAAGAGTGGAGAGAGTGGACAACCCTGTCTTGTTCCTGATTTAAGGGGGAAAGCCTTCAGTTTAGTGCCATTTAATATGATGTTAGCTGGTGGTTTATCATATATGGCCTTTATCATGTTGAGATATTTTCCTTCTGTACCCATTTTGTTGAGAGTCTTAAACATAAAATTGTGTTGTATTTTATCAAAAGCCTTTTCTGCGTCTATTGATAAGATCATGTGGTTTTTGTTCTTTGTTTTGTTGATATGGTGTATTATTATGTTAACCGTTTTACGTATGTTGAACCATCCTTGAGATTCTGGGATGAATCCCACTTGATCATGATGTATTATTTTTTTAATATGTTGTTGTATTCGATGTGCTAGCATTTTGTTTAGTATTTTAGCATCTGTATTCATTAGAGATATTGGTCTGTAGTTTTCTTTTTTTGTGCCATCCTTGCCAGTTTTCGGTATGAGGTTTATGTTGGCCTCATAAAATGTGTTTGGAAGTATTGCTTCTTCTTCAATTTTTTGGAAGACTTTGAGTAGAATAGGAACCAAGTCTTCTTTGAATGTTTGATAAAATTCGCTGGTATAGCCGTCAGGGCCTGGACTTTTATTTTTGGGGAGGTTTTTTATGGTTTTTTCTATTTCTTCTCTACTAATAGGTCTGTTTAGGCTTTCTGCTTCTTCATGACTCAGTCTAGGAAGGTTGTATTGTTCTAGGAATTTATCCATTTCTTCTAGGTTGTTGAATTTAGTGGCATAAAGTTTTTCATAGTATTCTACAATAATTCTTTGTATATCTACGGTGTCCGTGGTGATTTCTCCTCTTTCATTTTGGATTTTGTTTATATGAGTTCTTTCTCTTTTTTCCTTGGTGAGTCTTGCCAAGGGTTTGTCAATTTTGTTGAACTTTTCAAAGAACCAGCTCCTTGTTATATTCATTTTTTCTATAGTTTTTCTGTTCTCTAATTCATTTATTTCTGCTCTGATTTTTATTATCTCCTTTCTTCAGCTGGTTTTGGGTTTTCTTTGTTCTTCTTTTTATAGTTCCTTAAGGTGTGAAGTTAAATGGTTTACTTGGGCTCTCTTGTTTGTTCATATAGGCCTGAAGTGATATGAACTTCCCTCTTATCACCGCTTTTGCTGCATCCCATAGATTCTGATATGTCGTATTGTCATTTTCATTAGTCTGTATATATCTTTTGATCTCTGCACTTATTTCTTTTTTGACCCATTCATTTTTTAAAAGTATGTTGTTTAGTTTCCACATTTTTGTGGGACTTTTTTCCTCTTTTTTGCAGTTGAATTCTAGTTTCAAGGCTTTATGATCAGAAAATATGCTTGGTACAACTTCGATTTTTCTGAATTTGCTAATGTTGTTTTTGTGGCCCAATATATGGTCAATTCTTGAGAATGATCCATGTACACTGGAGAAAAATGTATACTCAGTCACTTTGGGATGAAATGTCCTGTAGATGTCTATGATATCCAGGTGCTCTAGTGTTTTGTTTAAGGCCACTATGTCTTTGTTGATTCTCTGTTTGGATGACCTATCTAGAGCCATCAGCGGTGTATTGAGGTCTCCAAGTATGATTGTATTTTTGTTAGTTTTTGCTTTAAGGTCAATAAGTAGCTGTCATATGTTTCGGTGCTCCTTGGTTTGGTGCATATATATTAAGAATTGTTATGTCTTCTTGATTCAGTGTCCCCTTAGCCATTATGAAATAGCCATTTTTGTCTCTGAGTACTTTTGCTGTCTTATAGTCAGCATTATCAGATATGAGTATTGCTACGCCTGCTTTTTTTTGGATGTTATTTGCTTGGAGTATTGTTTTCCAGCCTTTCACTTTGAATTTGTTTTTATCCATGTTACTTAGATGAGTTTCCTGTAGGCAGCATACAGTTGGATTTTCTTTTTTAATCCATTCTGCTACTCTGTGCCTTTTTATTGGTGAGTTTAATCCGTTTACATTTAGTGTAATTATTGACACTTGTGAGTTCCCTATTGCCATTTTATATCTTGCTTTCTGTTAGTTTTGTGTCTTGTTTGATCCTTCTCTTTCATTTTTCTATCTTTTGTTTTTATTTGGTTGTATTCCATACATCTTTCCTCTGTTGCTATTTTTTTTATCTCATGTGCTTCTGTGGTGGTTTTTTCAGTGGTGGTTACCTTTAAGTAATGAAAAGGGTTCCTACCCTGTTCATTGTAGCGAACTATTTTGTGAGTACTTTTGCACTCCATCGTCCTTTGCTACTGTTAATCTCCATCTTCTCCCCCCCCCCCCTTTCTTTTTGTTGTTGTCACAGTTTAAATTTGGTTTTATTGTGTTCTTCTTGGAACTTTTACTTGTGGCTCTGTTTTTTTTTTGTTCTTTGTATCTGATTGGAGAACCCCCTTTAGTAATTCCTGGAGTGGGGGTTTTCTGATGATAAATTCCCTCATCTTTTCTGTATCTGTGAATGTTTTTATTTCTCCTTCATATTTGAAGGATAGCTTTGATGGGTATAGTATTCGTGGCTGAAAGTTCCTCTCTTTCAGGACTTTAAATATTGGGGTCCATTCTCTTCTAGCTTGTAGAGTTTCTGCTGAGAAATCTGATGATAATCTAATGGGCCTTCCTTTATATGTTGTATTCTTCTTTTCCCTGGCTGCCTTGAGAATTTTTTCTTCGCTGTTGGTTTGTGCCAATTTCATTATGATATGCCTTGGAGTAGGTTTGTTGGGGTTAAGAAAACTCAGAATTCTGTTTGCTTCTTGAATTTGAGGGTTTAGTTCCTTCCACAGGCTTGGGAAGTTCTCATCTATTATTTGTTTGAGTATGTTCTCCATTCCATTTTCTCTCTCTTCTCCCTCTGATATACCTATTATTCTTATGTTATTCTTTTTGATGGAGTCAGATAATTCTTGTAGAACTATCTCATTTTTTAAATTTTTTTGTCTCTTTCTTCTTCTCTCTGTTGTGCCTCGAGTAGTTTGTCTTCTATTTCACTAATCCTCTCTTCTATCTGACCTGTTCTATTAGCTAAGCTTGTTACTTCATTTTTCAGCTCGTGAATTGAGTTTTTCATCTTTGTTTGATTTGTTTTTATAGTTTCAATTTCCTTGGACATATATTCTTTGTGTTCATTGAGTTGTTTTCTGAGCTCCTTAAATTGCCTTTCTGTGTTTTCTTGTATATCTCTGAGGATTTTTAGGATTTCTATCTTGAATTCTCTGTCATTTAGCTCCAAGGTTTCCAATATATTAAATTTTTTCTCCATAGATTTTTCCTCATCTAGCTCTGTTACCTCTCTTTCTTTTGTATCCATAATATTTGATTTTCTTTTCCTTAATGGCATCTGAGGGTGGTTTTGTTCATAGTATTAATGAGATTTAATAAAGAATAAAAAGTTAAAAAAATAAAAAATAAAAAAGAGTTGGTTTTTAAAAAAATTTAATAATGAAATAAAGAAAAATAAAATAAAATAATAATTTAAAAATTAAAAAAAGGAAATTATTCCCCCCTTCCTTTTTTTCTCTCCTCTCCTCTCCCCTCTTTCTTGAGAAAATCTTGTGGTGAACTGTGAATTATAACAAACAATGCCTGTAATGGAGGGCCTGAATTGGGGAAAAGTAATAAAGGGGCAAAAAAAAAAGAAAGAAAAAAGAAGGGGGTATGGACCCACAAAAAGCAAATAAGGAAAAATTTTGGGTCAAGAATAAAATTATTTGCTTTTAGGTGTTGGTTGACTAAGAGTTATGATGAGAGGAATAAGAGGGAAACAGAAAAATGGTGGGACAAATTAAAAAATTACTATTGTATTTAGTGGAACAAGAACTAGATAAAATGGAGATCCAGGGATGGGAGCACTGCTAGTGAGTTAAAAAGGTGAAGTAAAACCCCCCCAAAATGCCACAAACATAAGTTTGAGTCCCAAATAAGATAATTTGTTTGTTATTGAGGTTTGAATGAGAGGAAATGTAAAGGAGAAAGGAAGAAACTAATATAGAGGGAGAAAAGAAAGAGAGAGAGAGAAAAAAAGAGGGAACCAATAAAAGAAGAAAAAAGAAAAAAAGAGGAGAGATAGAGAGAGTTAAGGGTTTTGGAGTGCAACTGTCATAGAGAGAAAGGAAGAGGAAAGAAAAGATAATGGGAGATGTAACACTTATGGGTAGTGTAGTTCAAGGAGAGGAGAGAGTAAGACCGGCAGAGAGTTAATCAGCCAAATTGAAGGAGGAAAAAAATATCAAGAATGAAGATAAGAGAAACAAATGAACAAATATAATAAAATGGGATAGGTTATAAAGTCTGCATATTATTCTTGATTTTGAGAGGTTATCTTCTTGCTTTTTCTTTTTTCTCCCTTTTCCTGGTCGGTGACTCTGTACCCCGGGTTTTGCCCCTTTGGCACACTCAGGTAGAGGTTTGCAGTTGATAAGTCTCTATGGCGATGTCATGTATTGTGCTTTAGTCTCGTTGGCAGTCGAGGCTCATTAGCATTTATAGGCTCTGACAGTGAGAGAGTCCGTGTTCCTGGAGCCTTTCTCCTAGTCTTTCCTTCCTCAATTAGTAGCCTGATAATCCAGCTTTGGGGTTGCTGCTGCCTCTGCCTGGATAGTAAGAGGCTCAAAGAGCTGGCAACTCCCCACTCTATTTCCACTCAGCACAGGGCTCTGGGTAAGGCTCAGTCAGTCAGAGCTGCTAGCATAATCAGGTAGGGTTTCCGCCCACTCAAAGACCTCTGGCCACTCTGTCCAGTAACACAGGCGGGCGCCCACTCCCGGGGCGCTTGGAGGAAACTCTTGCTCACTATCTGTGCGCGCAGACCAGGATATCCGGCCGGCAGTCTCATGCTCTGAGTGAAATCCCCAACCGCATGGAAAAGTTCCAGCGTTGGAATTGGCTCTCGCTCCGTCCCCGTGCGCGGCTTTTGCAAGGCACTGGGGTGGCCCTAGATTCCGCTTTGGCCCACACAAAGGCCCCTGACTCTGCCCCTCTGTGTGATAACACGGGCGCGCACTGCTGAGGCACTCGGAGGAATCTCTCGCTATCTGCGCGCGCAGACCAGGATATCAGGCTGGCCGCGTTTCCCTCTGAGTGAAACCCCTACCAGCATGGAAAAGTTCCATTGTTGGAATTAGTTCTCGCTCCCTCCCGTGCGCGGCTTTCCCAGGGCGCTGGGGCTGCCCAGAGATTCCACTTTCGGCCCACACAAAGGCCTCTGACTCTGCCTCTCTGTGGGGTAACACAGGCACCCACTTCCGGGGCTTTGTTTGTTTGTTTTATTTTATTTTTTATTCATTTTTAGAAAGGAGAGAGAGAGAGAGGAGAGAGAGAGAGAGAGAGAAGGAGGGAGGAGCAGGAAGCATCAACTCCCATATGTGCCTTGACCAGGCAAGCCCAGGGTTTCGAACCGGCCACCTCAGCATTTCCAGGTCGATGCTTTATCCACTGCACCACCACAGGTCAGGCACTTCCGGGGCTTTGGAAGAAATCTCTCGCCCACTATCTGCGTGTGCTGACCAGGAGATCGGGTAAAATGGCTGCCCCGCTTGTCTTTCTTTGTCTGGGTTTGGCGCTAGTGTTAGCTTGTATTGCCCGGGTTGCCACAGGAACAGTTTTTCCTCGGCTTGGATCTCCGTGCCACAGCCTGGTTCGGCCGTTTGTGCCACGGCCTGGATCTATTCACCCACTTTGCCCGCCTCAGTTTCTATATTCACAGTTCCCAGAGAAAGCCGTCCTGTTTAGGTTAGTGAGGAAGGCGGAGCATTTCTTACTCCCTATTTCCTTCGGGGTTTGGTTATATATTTAGCCAATTTTTCGCTCGACCATACCTTCAGGTGTATTGCGAAACATCTGGAGGCTCCAAGGATAGGTTTTTCTGTTTCTGGTTGAAGATCTTGTTGAGTTTTGGGGGAGATTTATCGGTATCGCTTCCTACCCTGCCATTACTCTGACGTCATCTCAAATTAAGGAATTTAAATGAGCATGCTTTACTTGTTTCAATTCAAATTATACTAGAGATATTTTCTGACAAACAGAGACAAGACGGATTACTTACTCACAAAGCTTAATAGACAATTTTGTTTTTTTAAGTTTTTCGAGATGGCAGGGAGTTGCCAGCAAAAGAGGGGAGGAAGAGAGAAAGCAGATGGATGGACAGTGTGAGCAGCTGAATGAAAAAAAAGGAGGGTCAGAATCTGCAGGAGGAGGAGAAAGAGGTTAAAGTATTGGTGTGGCACCACATGGTCAGAGGAGTCAAAAGGATTTAGAGCTCTGAGGAGAGAGGAGAGGGCAAGGAGGAAAGAGGCACAGTCATAGTTTGAAAGGAAGGAGGAGGGGTTTAAGAACACTGTGGAGAAGGGAGGGACCCCTGGCCAGCAGGAGAGGAGAAAGAGAGAGTGTGGTATTGCAGGTGAATGAGGTGAGGTTTCTTTGGTCAAAACAGTCTGCGTATAGAACAGAAGGCACAGAAATTAAGGAAAGGAGAGAAGGGAGAAGAAAGCCTGCACGTAAGGAATTTCTGATGCCTTCCCCGTCTGGTGGCCGAAATTTTCAAGATCTCTTAGGATATTGTAATCGAATGTCCCATTTTCAGGCCAATGGGAGTCATTGTCTAGTCTGTACTGAGGCCATGCCGTGTTACAGAAGAAGATTAATTTCTTCGGTTTGAGGTCTGAGAGACTGATTTTGGTGAGGTTTTTTATGAGACATCCTAGAGGGGTCTGGTTGGAAGGCTTAGACTCTGAAGAACCCATAGTGGAGACAGGTGAGCAATAGGGGGCGTCCCCGCCTTTTGCCACTGTCCCAAGTGGAGAGAATCTCCGTGTGGGGGAGTCGTCCCTGATAGAGGTCATCACCACCTGTCAGGGAGCTCCGAGGACAAGAAGTCCGAGAGAGCAGAAAGTTTTGGCTAGGCACCTAGTCTTCCATGCAGTCCACTGAGACTGAAAGTCAAACCCCTCAAAATGTGAGGTGTGTCAGAGAAAACTGTCGGACCAGGAAGGGGTGTTTTTAGAGAGAAATTTGGAGGCCAACCGGGGAAGGAGAAGGGAGAAACTCCTTACCTTTCTGGTCCAGCAGGGGTTCAGGACAGGGTTAGACTGCTGGCCAATTGACCTACAATTACATGTCCAAACAGAATCAGGGAGTAAGCCCGGGATGAGCTGCCGCTGCCCATTGCTTCCCTGGTTTTAAGTTTGGACGGCAAAGAGGTGAGGAGCCACTGAGCTATTTCACCCGCAGGTGTTGTAAAGTACCAAAGGCTACAGAATTAATATTAATATTTTAGGAGGCTTGGAGAACATTTTACTAATTTGGATTAAGGTGTGCAGAGAAATTGTGAGAATAGTCTCTGTACTGTGTGATTGGCATAACCAGGATGGCCCTTGGCATTGTATTGTAAATGCAAGGGGAGGAAAACATGGATTCCCAGGCATTCCACCACACCTGTGGGGAAAGGGGCGAATGGCTAGCCAGGTGCAGGAAGAGAAAAGCCAAAATAAACCTTTTCTTATAGCAATGAGCCATTTGCGGGCATTTGTTCCCACCGAAACTACCTCTCCTATGTAAATGCGTGTGTGACTCTGGACAGAGAGATAGCAGATAAACACTAGATAATATAGGAATGCCTTTAATATGTAAAGAGACATCTTTCTACCATTGTGTTGGCTTGTAAATTTTGTTTTCTCCAAAATGATGTATGGTTTGCAAATTGAATGTGGTCCTATCATGTTAAAGGACATATGGCTATAACCAATAGTGGTAAGGGGCTCCTAATTGCAATTTTTGCTTCTGTACTTCCCACTTACAAAATTATAGAAACTAAGTAAAACAAAGGGCCGGCGCGCTCTCCGTCAGATTTCTGTCGGAGTTCCCGCCGCTTGGCCAAGCTAGACAATAAAGCTTTGATGTGTAAACGACGGACCTTGCTCCTGTCTTCCATATTTCGGGTCCCTCCGAATTTGGATTAATAGAGGGATCGTCCAAGCAGTTAGTACCCTGTCCCAGGTTTCGGCACCAAATGTTGGAATCCATGGGAGTCCGAAAGACCAGAGTAACAGGCTTTATTGAAAGCAAGAAACGAACCCTGCCAGGCACTTCTCCTGGGGGAGAAGAGCCGATTTCACTGTTTAAAGTGGCTCCCAGTGTAGTACTGAAGTCAACCATAAGTTATGCTGCTGTTGACTATGACCTCAGTGTTAAAGAACCAACAATATATATTACATATGGAATCTTTAAACAGCGACACACATAGAACAAGGTTATGGTTTGAGCAGATGAAAATGTGACCTGAAGCTTAAAGGAACCTCATCTAGTAGTTCTAGGAGAAATGTTTCTGTTAATCCAAATTCGGAGGGACCCAAAACAAGAAAGACAGAAATAAGGTCCATAGTTTACACACCAAAGCTTTATTGTTTAGCTTGGCCAAGTGGCGGCAGCTCCGACAGAAATCTGAGGGAGAGCGCGCCGGCCCTTTGTTCTACTTAGTTTTTATAGTTTTGTAAGTGGGAAGTACAGAAGCAAAAATTGCAATTAGGAGCCCCTTACCACTATTGGTTATAGTCATATGTCCTTTAACATGATAGGACCACATTCAATTTGCAAGCTATACATCATTTTGGGGAAAACAAAGTTTACAAGCCAACACAATGGTAGAAAGATGTCTCTTTACATATTAAAGGCATTCCTATATTATCTAGTGTTTATCTGCTATCTCTCTGTCCAGAGTCACACACACATTTACATAGGAGAGGTAGTTTCGATGGGAACAAATGCCCGCAAATGACTCATTGCTATAAGAAAAGGTTTATTTTGGCTTTTCTCTTCCTGCACCTGGCTAGCCATTCGCCCCTTTCCCCACAGGTGTGGTGGAATGCCTGGGAATCCATGTTTTCCTCCCCTTGCATTTACAATACAATGCCAAGGGCCATCCTGGTTATGCCAATCACACAGTACAGAGACTATTCTCACAATTTCTCTGCACACCTTAATCCAAATTAATAAAATGTTCTCCAAGCCTCCTAAAATATTAATATTAATTCTGTAGCCTTTGGTACTTTACAACACCTGCGGGTAAAATGGCTCAGTGGCTCCTCAGTTTCAGTACTCACTAATTTAGTGTTTGCAGCAACTTTATAGAACATAACTATTGCAAATAATAAGAATTGGTTGCAGTTGTGAACAACTGAACCCACTCTACTGTGTTGGTCCTGCTAAAGAGTTAATAGACTCAAGTTTGCTACCTGCTCAAACACTACTTGTTAAGCAGCTACTATGCACTGGGCTCTACAGATACAGGATTTTTTAAAAATTCATTTTTTTAAAGATTTACTGAGTTTTTACAGAGAGGAGAGAGAAAGAGAAGAGTAGCAAGCATTTACTCATAGTAGTTGCTTTTCTTATGTGCCTTGACCTGGTAAGCCCAGGGTTTTGAACCAGCGACCTCAGTGTTCCAGGTCAATGCTCTATCCACTGCACCACCACAGGCCAGGTGTACAGATACAGTCTGCACAAAAAAGCTGTGAGCTGTTGCCCTTCTCCCATCAGCACTAAAATGACCTCAGCTGCCTGCAAGCTCCCTTCACTCAGCTCTGCATCCAATGCAAGTCTCAGTAACAGGTCTGTTCCCACTCATCAGAGATGTCTGGAAAAGGCCCAGTCCAAGTGTTACGGAAAGGTTGTGTTTTGGATGCTAACTGACCACAGCTGCTTACATCACAGTAATGAGAGTGGCCACGACCTCCTGGGCTGAGCAGGAAAAGTGCTGGCATCTCATAGTGACAGCTGGTGGCCATGTGTTTGCCTAAGTCTCCATGGCTACTGTATGTATGTCTACACACATATATGGTGACATATGAGGAGCCCTGAGGAGCCACTGCACCACCTCACCCGCAGGTGTTGTAAAGTACCAAAAGTTACAGAATTGATATTAATATTTTAAAAGGCTTAAAGAACATTTTATTAATTTGGGTTAAGGTGTGCAGAGAAATTTTGTGAATAATCTCTGTACTGTGTGATTGGCATAAAACCAGGATGGCCCTTGGCATTGTATTGTAAATGCAAAGGGAAGGAAAACATGGATTCCATGACCTTGCACCACACCTGTGGGGAAAGGGGTGAATGGCTAGCCAGGTGCAGGAAGAGAAAAGCCAAAATAAACCTTTTCTTATACTAATGAGCCATTTGCAGGCATTTGTCCCCAGGGAAACTACCTCTCCCATATGAATGCATATAGTTAATGTGTGTGTCTCTGGACAAAGAGATGGCAGATAAACATTAGAAAATATAGGGATGTCTCTTAATATGTAAAGAGACATCTTTCTATCATTGTGTTGACTTAAAAATTTTGTTTTCTCCAAAATGATGTATGGCTTGCAAATTGAACATGGTCCTATCATGTTAAAGGGCATATGACTATAACCAATAGTGGTAAAGGGCACCTAATTGCAATTTTTAAAAAAATTTTTTTTAATTTTATTTATTCATTTTTAGAGAGGAGAGAGAGACAGAGAGGGAGAGAGAGGAGAGAGAGACAGAGAGAGAGAAGGGGGGAGGAGCTGGAAGCATCAACTCCCATATGTGCCTTGACCAGGCAAGCCCAGGGTTTCGAACCGGGGACCTCAGCATTTCCAGGTCGATGCTTTATCCACTGCGCCACCACAGGTCAGGCCTAATTGCAGTTTTTGCTTCTATACTTCCTGCTTGCAAAACTATAAAAACTAAGTAGAACAAAGGGCTGGCGTGCTCTTCCTCAGATTTCTGTCGGAGTTGCTGCCACTTGGCCAAGCTAGACAATAAAGCTTTGGTGTGTAATCGACGGATTTTGTTCGTGTCTTCAGTGTTTCGAGTCCCTCTGGATTAGGTTTAACACACACACACACACACACACACACACACACACACACACATATATATACACATACACACTTATGGAGAAAATAAATTGGCAAGCTTCATTCTGGTGTAAGTTATGATATATTAACTGTGAGCTCAGTATTAATGAGCCAACAATATATATTGTATACATATATATTTAGATATAGATATACTTATCTTTTTAAATTAAAAAAATTATTTTAACTTACTGATTTCAGTGAGAGAGGAAGGTGAGAGAGAGACAGGAACATCTCCTGTATTTGCCCTGACCGGGAATCAAAATCAAACCGGCAACCTCTGTGCTTCTGGACAATGCTCTAACCAACTGAACTATCTGGCCCGGATATATATACACACACATATACATACATATATATATAATATATATATATAATATATATATTATATATATATATGGTGAAATTATACATATGCTTTCTACTTAGTCAGCGCCAGGCTGGGATTCTGGATTCTCTTGCTGTGCATTTTACTACTTTCCATATGATTCTGAGAATCTTCCTAGTCTGGAGCTTCCTGAGTTGCATTCGGCAGTCTTTCTTTAAATTCTAACATCTGCCCTTTGACCTTGTTTTGGGACCACACACCTATTCTCACCAGAGGAGCTGACAACACCCCACTTGTATTTATGATGGTTCCGTCCTTGTTGACCCCGCCCGTCAGAATATCATCATCAGGAGGCTAATCCATGATTTTATGGAAGCTTATTTTCCTCTAGGTCCTTTCTCATCACATTGGCCTGTCTCCATCTGCTGTGTGATCCAGCCTAGTGTGGGAACCCTGTGGTCTGCTGGACTGGTGACCTTCCTGCAGCTAATTCCAGAACGTAATTTGTCACTGAGAACAGTTGCTCCAAGTTCAAGCTTCAAAGTGTAGAATCCTTAGCAGATGAATTCCTGTGGCTGCAGCCATTTCTCTACCCTTTTGTACTTGGAAAGTAGTGGTAATGCGATTTGTCAATCTTCATCAATTCTGCATATAGGCTTTGGGTGCCACCTGCTACAAAATAGTATCTTCTCAATTGCTGCAGTTACAAAAGGAGTTTTATTGACCTTCCTTGTGGGATTTGGTAAGAGACAACATCCCACCTAGACTGTGCACTTCAGTGGGGCAGACTATGTGGTCCTTGTGGTGCTGAGCACAACAGCTGCCTAAATATGTCTGTTTTTCACTGACTGATTGGACTGAGTGTCACCTTAGACCAGTGGTTCTCAAAGTGTGCTCCAGGGCACACTGGAGCGCCCTAGAAAATTTCCAGGTGCACCCTATGGTATTCCAGAGAAATATGTGCCTGTTGGGGACCCAAAAACCAATAGGGTTTTTGGAGTTTAGATTTTTGGGGGACAGAGGTGTGGGGAATTGGCTGTAAGCTGACAGTCTGCCCAACCCCCCACTTCATTTGCCTGATTAGGCTGCAAAAGGCTGTTAAGCTGTGGTGCTGGATTGTTTACACTACCCCCCATGTTTCCTGGAAAGACTGGAGGCAAGTTTCTTCTATCCTTTGTTTGGTGTAAAGTTAAGATTTGCTAATGGCCTCACTTTGCCCTATAAACAAAGCAAGATGCGATTTTTGGCTGCGCTTTGTTTTTGCCAGCAGCAATTACAGGGCCCTCCCGACCCTGTATTTTCTTAATTCCGCACCGTTCCCACTTGAGACCTGGCATTACTAGCATGCCCTGGTTCATGGCACGTGCCCAGATATAAAAATAAATATAGTTACTCTATTATACTATTTCATTTTACAGAATACTGCTCTTTTTATTAACACATCATTATTATATTTCTTATTAACACATCATTATATTATTTTTAGATAAATACACCCAAATAAAATGGATAGATTTCTCAAAAAGAAGCATGATATTGAAGAATCCGATTCTGGAAGTGAACAAAAGTTAAGTATAAATAAAATAGGACTTGAAGGCTGACGGGCAGAATTTAATTTATAGCAATGGTTCCCCAACCCCCAGGCCACGGACCAGTACTGGTCCATGGGCCATTTGGTACCAGTCCACAGAGAAAGAATAAATAACTTACATTATTTCCGTTTTATTTATATTTAAGTCTGAATGATGTTTTATTTTTAAAAAAATGACCAGACTCCCTCTGTTACATCTGTCTAAGACTCACTCTTGAAGCTTATCTCGGTCACATGATTCATTTATTTGTCCCACCCTAAAGGCAGGTCCATGAAAATATTTTCTGACATTAAACCGGTCCGTGGCCCAAAAAAGGTTGAGGACCACTGATTTATAGCATTTTCCACCACCTAACACTGAAAAATATGATTAGAGAAACCCATTCATGGAAGCTTCAAGTGATTTTGGTTTAACATTAACAGAAGAAGAAGAACTGGCAGCTATATCCACTGATCGTGGATTGATGATTAAACATAAGGAATTGTCTCCTGAAGCCTTTTGGATTTCTATAAAAGAAGAATATGTGGCAATATCTAAAAAAGCTTTGAACATTTTACTACAATTTTCAACATTCTATTTATGTGAATTAGGCTTTTCTACCCTCAACACAATTAAGAGTAAAAAGAGAGGAAGTCTTTAATATATTGACGAGGAAATGAGAGTTTGCCTTTCAAATATATACCCAAACATTGAAAAAATCGCTAGGACACATCAAGCTCATGTTTCTCATAAACACAGGAATGAAAAAACTTAACACATTTGCTCTGGGACCTGCCAAATTTACTGAATCTTACTAAGAATGTATCTATATATATAAAAAGATAACTTTTTTGTCGTTTTTTAATTTTTTAACCCTTCTTTTTTATGAATTCTAAAAGGCATAACAAAAAATATAACATAAAAATGTTTTTTAATGTCAGAATAAATTTAATTTTATTTATTTCATTTAATTACCATAAAAGCACATTTGGACTTTATAATTTTTCTTTAATATTTGACTTAATTATTACAACATATTTCTCGGAAATTTGTATATAGTGCACCTACAATTATTTGTAGGATTTTAAATGTACCCCAACTTCAAAATGTGGTTTGAGAACCACTGCTTTAGACACTTACATTAATTGGAAGACCTGTCCTTTATAGTTACTTCTGGACATGACATTATAAATATGTACTCCTTGACTATAGTTCATAATTAACCTAAAATAGCCTCCTTATTATTGGAGGTATAGGCAGTATTGGACTGCTTCATACCCATTTTTTAAATGTTTTCTTAACTTTAGATTATAATATACCATGAAAAACAATTAGGCATGTATTTACAAAGCCATATGTTACAATTGGGGGTAGAGAGGTAGGATAAAGAGGTGGAGAAATCAATATACAGTGTGTCTGTAAAGTCATGGTGCACTTTTGAATGGTCACAGGAAAGCAACAAAACACAATAGAAATGTGAAATCTGCACCAAATAAAAGGAAAACCCTCCCAGTTTCTGTAGGATAATGTGGCAGCATGTGCACATGCGCAGATGATGACGTAACACCGTGTATACAGCGGAGCAGCCCACGGTCATGCCAGTCGAGATGTGGATGGTACAGAGGAAAGTTCAGTGTGTTCTGTGGCTCGCTAAATTCGAATCCGTGACCAAAGTGCGACGTGAATATCAGCGTGTTTATAACAAAACACCACCACATAAGAATAACATTACTCGGTGGGATAAGCAGTTGAAGGAAACTGGCAATTTGGTGGAGAAACCCCGTTCTGGTAGGCCATCAGTCAGTGATGAGTCTGTAGAGGCTATACGGGATAGCTACCTAAGGAACCCTAAAAAATCTGTGCGTGCGTGTGCTCGACAATTACATATAAGCAAGACTACAGTTTATATAAGGTGTTAAAGAAACGTCTCTGTTTTACGGGGTACAAATTACGGCAACAAATGGAGCCCACATTGAACTGCACTGAATAGGCATGAAACTGGGAGAGTTTTCCTTTTATTTGGTGCAGATTTCACATTTTTATCATCTTTTGTTGATTTCCTGTGACCGGTCAAAAGTGCACCATGACTTTATGGACACACTGTATTTCCTTGGTTTAAATAAGTATCTAAGTGATATTTGGTGTTGAGTTATTTATAAAAAAGAGATAAAGGGTGGATTTTTTACCAAGAAGGCATTCTTTGGCAAGTGAAAGAGTGCCTGTCCCAGTTCAGTAAGAAATGCTGAATAGTTAAGGGTTGTTTTCTTCTTGTCTTCCTTATTTGAAGTGCTTAACTTGGTAGAGTTCATGGAAAGAACATGAGCTCTGAGGTTAGAAGACCTGGTTTGGACCCCAGCCTCTCAGTTTTCTTACCTATCTGGCCTGTAGTTCTAGCCTCGCTCTCTCTGATAATTGTACTTCATTACCTCCCAATGGACTTGAAGGTTAACTGTAAACTGTAAAGCATAAAACCTAACATGGAAAGTGCCGTCATCATCACACCCTTTAGAAGTCAAGACAACCAATCCCTGCACCCTGATATTGCATGGATTTACCAGAATTATATCTTTTAGGATGGGCCCCTGCCCGCCCAAGTCTAGCATGATAAATGCAAGGACTTAGCCAAGGCAAATTCCTAAAAAGAACACAATGCAACAGAAGCAGTTCACAAAGTCCTGTGGGTTTTGGTCAGTGATTACATCCTGTGCAGTGTTAACAGTGGCTGGCAACCAACCTGAAGATAGAGAAAAGAAGTGATGAAAATGTCAAGATTCCTCAAACAGATATGTCATGGGATAAGCTGGAGTAGACCAGGACATTGTGTTCAGCAATAAAGGCCAGGAGATTTGGCCATCTCTGTACCAAATCTCAGTTTGCCGTGATGTGTTGCAAACAAGCACATTCCAGCAGAAAATCATTAGTCCTGCCCTTTCTTCCGGGTGACTTATAGACAGGAATACTATACTGTACTTTCTTGTCTTAACTTTTTTTTTCCCCTCAAATATTTGGGGAATGTAGTGTGACAATTGCAACTGAGCATTTAAGGAGACTAGAACTTTAATTGAATGGGAGGCTATTCCAGAGAGACTGTATGATGGTCATTCTACACATGATGCCCTTATCTGGTCATGGTTCTAGTGAGGTGTGACCTTGTTAGATTTTCCACAGAGGATAGGATTTGGAAGTATGGTGAACTCAACTGAATTTTTTTACATGTCCGCTAGCATTCCTATGAGTGCTCCTGAGTTGGATTTTTGAAAACTTTCTGAGCTCCAGGTGTGATGAAGGCACACAGGAATAGAAAACACACATTCTTTTTGTTTTCTACAAGAAGTTTTGTTGACAAAAGTCTCCTAAGTCCAGTCCACTACATGGTTCCCAAAGCACTCCCTGCCAGTGGGCAAACCATGAGGCTCCATGCTTTTTTCTCCACCTCCCCCGGGATAACTGATAATAGGACCCAAGTTATCAGGCTTTGACCTCTGGCACATTCTCCCTGACATCGCTATATATCTGAAAATGAGCTCTGTAGGGAGAAGAAAAACCAGTATCAACAAACCAACCAGAGAAAAAAGGGAAAGGAACTAACGAGAAATTGAAGAAGGCCGATGGAAATGGATTATGTGGATGAAGAACTTGCTGTATCAGGTGGCTATGACCACATCAAAGGAAAACGCTGACAACTTCTCTGTCTTCCCAGGGTTCTCTGATCATAGGATACATGCCAGTGAGTCTGGGGGAAGACCAGGGGCACGAGTCACATTTCTGAGCACCCTAAATTCTGCTTCATGATCTTTTGAGCTTGCTGAAACTGTGTCGGTGCCTTTTGCATGTAAAGTCACTAGGCAGCAGTGAGAGCTCAGGGAGAGGCTGGCAGAGTGTGGTAAGCTGAATGATCAATCACACAGCTGCCATTTGTAATCCCTGACCACGTGCCAGGCATCATCCCAAATATATGAACACATTGGATTCTCCCAACAGTCATGTGAGGCTCGAAATTTTATTCTCCCCGCTCTACAGATGAGGAAGTTGATCACAAAGAGAATTAAGGCCCAGAGTCACATTAGTGACAGGGCCAGGATTTGAACCTGGTATTTGAAGTCTCCAGTGATATCAATTTCCCAAGTGATAGTGAGGGGCTGTTACTTCCTAAGGATGCCCAGTGAGTCAGTGGGCATTCAGACTCTTGGGCTCCCCTGAAGTGCGTAATGTTGAACTTTATACAAAGAATATGCTAGCGACTAAATGGGAATATATACTTGACCACAGAACCATTTTGTACTGTGGTTTAACATTTGCCCTTGCTATGACAAGACTTGTCATGGCCCCCACCCACAACAACTGCCTGTCCCAGGATGAAACAAGAAATGACACTCTCCTGTGGCAACTTGGAAAAGAAGGTTCTTGATCTACAGAGATGAGGTCCTGGAGTTCAGTATGTAGTTACAGTCAGAAAGAAGTATTTCGTGCAGTAATTTTTTGGGTTACTTTCAAGCCTCTTTTGATAATTTCTGGATGTAGTTTGACCACATTAATCACAAATATGATTTTCTCTTTATTTCAGCCCTGTTTGCTCTCTTAGAGGCAGAACCTTTGCTCCAGTTTTATGTATGTAGGTGAGTAGGACCCAAGCTGAATTACAACACACTGTTTCCATCATCTTTCTTTTCCCCAGTGTTCATTTGCACACTCCATGTGAAAAAGCTTTTCCCCAAACCTCAAGATGGCATTATGGCCCAGCCTGTTTTTGCAGCTGTGTCTCCTTCGCATGACATCCCCTCCACTTCCCTCCAAGGGAATTGGGCTGAACCGCTCCCAGAGCTTCTCCGTTTCTTGGAATCTGTACTGTTCCTGAGTGTCCTCTAAGTGCTGTCATGCACCCTGACCTCTGTGAAACCATCCTCCATTCTCCTCACCTCATTGATGTCCCTTCTCTGAACATGATCCCTGTTTTAAGGCTCTTAACCTTAACCTTCCTTGTAGAAGAGTTGTGTTCCCGTCTCCGGCCCCTACATTCCCGCGGATGGGGAAGTGTGTCTTACCCACTCCTGTGGTACCAAGTCTGACACCTCCCTTCTATCCCTGCTTGGTCAGGGGTATGCATTGTGAGGTGATGGGCATAGATGTCAAATAGTAACTAGGGAGGGGACCTTAGAGGTGAACTAGTATCACCTTTTATTCTATAGATGAGGAAACTGAGAGGTGCAGATCCCACCCCCCCACCCCCAGGTCATTGATGAAATGGTGGCAGAACCAGGTCACCTGACACCCTGCAAATGACCACCTTCTAAACTGTGGAGGAGAACATGCTGTCGAGAGAGAACCCTTTTGGCTTACGAAGTTTTACGGACTGTTTATACCCTGATGGGAATAACAGAGCAGAGAGGGGAACTTGATGAGATGATAATTGCAGGAGGGAAGGCGTCCAGGATGTATGTGCACGGGTGGAATCCAGTGCACAAATAGAAAACTTAGAACACAGCCCAGACAGCTTACCCACGGGGACAGTAGGGACACTGAATATGCTACAGATATGGCTAGGTATCTAGAGCATGTGGAAGTTGTTTCCTGAACCTTTCTGTTTTGTTGTTGTTGTTCTGTTGAATAAGAAATATGATTTTCAACTGAAAGTGAGGAGGAGGGAAGAAGTATTGTCTATGGGAGTGGGAGGAGGAACTGATAAGGAGTCATAAGTGGGCTGGGAACAGGGCTGACCACTGGAGGTCAGGGATGAAGCAGTACTTCTCAGTGGAGGCCCAGCTGGCCTTTGAGGCCGGCATGTGGCTGGGCATGTAGCATCCCTGGCCCTGGGTAGTACCCCTTCACAATTGTGCTCCCTGCTGCGTTTCCAACTCACCCGAAGGAGCTGGCTTTCCTGATGGAGCAGCACTGCTGGCAGGAAGTAGGATTGATGAGTGTTCAAGTTTGACAGACAAGAACACTGCCAGGAGAGAGGGGTAGGGGAGTTGAGGGTGTATGTGACGGAGTGATTGTGGCAGTTAGATTTTCTGAACAACAACATACCTCTGCTGGCTGTAGGGGCTCAGGGACACCCCAGTGCTGGAGCTGCCCTGCCTACTACCATTTCTGCACATTTGGCATGTGTACAGTTTATGGCTATTAGGAATAAAGTGCTATGAAACATTCTTATACACATTTTTGTTTGGACATATGCATTCATTTCTCTTGGGAATGCACTCAGAGTGGACTTGACGGGTCATGGGGAATAGGTGTATTTAACTCTCTTAAAAACTGCTGCTCATTTCTTTAGAAGTTGCAAGTACACTTACCTATGAATAGCCATTCCATTCCAAGTATTTAACTAAAATAAAACAAGGCATATGTCCACACAAAGACTTGTACTTTAATGTTCATAGCAGCTTTATTGGCAATAAGAAAGAACTGGAAACAACCAAAATGTTCCCCAGTAGGTGAATGGATCACCGACTTTCCAGTGCAGCGTGCAATGGATACTACTCAGCATAGTGACAGATACAACAAGATAGATGAACTTCAGACTCATCATTTGAGTAAAAAAAACCAACTAACAACAAAATACATGCAATATGATTTCATCAATATAAAATTCTAGAAAGGGCAAATTGATGAGTCTCAAGGGGAAGAATTAATTACACAGGTGATGGAAGGAGTCAAAAAGTCAAGCAAGTGAAATTAATGGTAGTAGGAAACAACTATGACCCCTACGCTGGAGGGAATAAAGGGAGAAGGAAGAGTGTTCCTGGAGTCACAAGGTGGAAGCTGGAATCCTGTCGGTAACCAGCAGGACCTCGAGCTACAGAAAAGAGGTAACCAGTGTGGGAGACTCCACGAGGGGCAGAGTGGGAGAGGACAGAACCCTGGCTCCCCCCCCTCCAGCCTGCTGTGTACCTCTCAGTAGCTCCCGTTGCCTGAATCTACCAGAAGCAGCTGACATGGGAGCCTGGGAGGCCAGAGTCTGCCTCCCAAGGATAATTGGTGCCTAGAGAAGGGCATGGAGTGGGCCCCCCACCTAAGCCCAGAGCATTTTTGTCAGATTAATAATCAGTTTTTCTTCTAATTCTTGGGTCAATTTGATTATTTATATTTTCAAAAAATAATCATATTTTTCATTAAAATTTTAAAATTATTAGTTATATGACATTGTGTTATATTTTACCATTTAAAGTAATTTCTATCAATATATGTATAGTTAATTCCCCTTTCTTATTCCTAATTTTGTGTTTTCTTTAGGTTATTTTTGTGCATTTGTAACTATTGCCTGGGGACAAAAAATGTATCATTTAACATGTTCCTCTGACCCCTGTATGTTATTTGGTAAGTAGGTCTAGAACCTGATCCAGGTCAGAATCAGCTATTTTGTTGACCTGAATCCTTCACAGGCAACGAATTATACCTCCATCAGGGACTTGTAAATATCAGTGTCCTTCTCAGTGTTAACAGCCATTGACCTTCTGCAATAGGGGTTGCAAATGCTGATGAAATGTATCATTTCTTTTGTTTGTTTATCAGCTGGGAGACTTCTATAAAGAGAAACCCTTGTTATATTCAGTGGGACATTTGAATCTATGTAAACACAATAAATTAAAATTAATAAAAAAAAAAGAGAGAGAAGCTTTTCCTCATCATTATTTGATCACATTTGGCTATCTGTTGACTTTTTACCCCTTTAACCCTTTCAGATATCTGATTTCCTTCACTGGAAGGGTCATCTTTAACGGTATAGACCTCAGTATTTTTGCAGAGATGCTCGTATAACTCTTAATTCATTTTTTTGGTATGTGACACAAAATTCAAAAGGTGCAAGAAGGCATAGAGTTAAAAGAAAGACTTTTCCCCCTGCCTCTTGTCACTCAGTTCCCATCCTGGAGGCAGCCATATTTACAGCTGTCTTACGATCAGAGGCGGATTTAACCATGGTTGCACTGGGGGCGCGCCCTTGGCCTCAACTTCTGAAGGGCGCGCAAAACTCCAGCTTTACACTTTTTTCTAATGACACCAAGTTTGGTTTCATATGTGCAATTTTAGCATTAATAGTACATAATATTTTTTATTTACTTAAAAATATGGTTAACATGTATTTTTATTTTCCCTGTCTCACTCTTTTTCTAAGGGGCCCAATATTTTCTTCTGCACAGGGGCCTCAACGGACCTTAATCCACCTCTGCTTATGATAGCTTTGAGAAACATTAAAACTGTGTATCTATTCAGGTGACAAAGCAAGCAGAGTAAAATGCTGACAGCTGGTGAATCTGGTGAAAGGTTGTATAGGTGTTCTTCCACTATTTTTATTTTTACATTTGTAAGTTTTCAAGTATTTCTAAGTAAAAAGAAATGTGCATATTATATAAGATTCTGTTTAACTCAGATGGTCCCCAATACACTTCTTGCCCCTTTCTTTTTTCATTAAACAATGTATCTTGAAGATTTGTGCATGTTAGGACATAGAGAGGAGACTTTCTTTTTAAAGATTGCTACTGTTGCTTTGTATGGGAATATAGTATAACATAATTTACTTAAATAACAATATACCTGCCCCAGCTGGCTAGCTCAGCTTGTTAAAGCGCCATCCCGATACACCAGTGGTAGTCAAGCTGGTCCCTACCACCCACTAGGGGGTGCTCCAGCTTTCATGGTGGGCAAGAGCGGAGCAACCAAAGTATAAATAAAAAAATAGATTTAACTATAGTAAGTTGTTTTATAAAGATTTATTCTGCCAAACTTAGCGAAAATCAGACATAAAGTACTTGGTAAGTAATTATTATTATATGCTTTAACTTGCTGTAACTCTGCTTTATAATTTTTATAAAGTAAAGTTACTTCCCTACTTTATCAATCACCATTACTGTGGAACCGGTGGGTGGTTAGAAAATTTTACTACTAACAGAGATACAGAAGTGGGCGGTAGGAATAAAAAGGTTGACTATCCCTGTGATACACCATGTTTGCACGTTGGATCCCCAATCAGGGAACATATAAGAATCAACCAGTGAATGGATAAATAAGTGGAACAACAAATTGATGTTTCTTTCTCTCTCTCTAAAATCAATTAAAAAAATGAAAAAAAATATATAGATGGACATTTAGGTTCTATATCCATTGATGCTGCAGTGAACACCCTTTATACAGGTAGTTTCTCATGTGTGTAAGTGTATCTGTAGGATAAATACCTAGGAGTGAAACTGCCACATCAAAAGATATGTGGACACACCTGGAGAGCTGATGAATACTCTATTGGGATCCTCCCCTGCAACCTCCTCTAAATTCTCCACCTTGCCCCTGGCCGGTTGGCTCAGTGGTAGAGCGTTGGCCTGGCGTGTGGAAGTCCTGGGTTCGATTCCTGGCCAGGGCACACAGGAGAAGCACCCATCTGCTTCTTCACCACTCCCCCCCCCTTCCTCTCTGTCTCTCTCTTCCCCTCCCGCAGCTGAGGCTCCATTGGAGCAAAGATGGCCCGGGCACTGAGGATGGCTCTGTGGCCTCTGCCTCAGGCGCTAGAATGGCTCTGGTTGCAACAGAGCAATGCCCCGGATGGGCAGAGCATCGCCCCCTGGTGGGCGTGCCGGGTGGATACTGGCCGGGTGCATGCGGGAGTCTGTCTGACTGCCTCCCCGTTTCCAGCTTCAGAAAAATACAAAAAAAAAAAAAATCTCCACCTTTACAAGTCCTTAAGCCCTTAGGACTGAAGATCCAGTGTGCTCTCCCTCCCAGGAACACACCCTTGCCCTTCCTGTTCTTCTCCCTCTCCCCTTTGCTCCATTTTCTGCCCCCTCACAGGAGTAGTTGTTTCTCCTAAGCTTCCCTTCTTTAGCCTCTATAGCTGTGACTTTCTAAATAAACTTTATCTTATTTAAAAATAAAAAGATATGTGGACTTTTAGGGGTTTTTAATTTTTTATTTATTTCTTTTTTATTAATTTTTTTTAGGTAAGAGGAGGGGAGATAGTGAGGTAGACTCCCACATGCCCCCAACCAGGATCTACGTGGCAACCCTATCATGGGCCAATGCTCGAGTACTGAGCTATTTTTAGTGCCTGAGACTGAAGCTCCAACAGAGCTATCCTCAGCGCCCAGGGCCATACTTGAACCAATTGAACCTCTGGCTGAAGGGTGGAAGAGGGAGAGAAGGGGGAGAAGGTGGTAGAGAGAAGCAGATGGTCACCTCTCTTCTGTGCCTGACCAGGAATTGAACCTGGGACCTCCATATGTCAGGTCAGTGCTCTGTCCACTGAGCCACAGGCCAGGGTTGGCAAACTCATTAGTCAACAGAGCCAAATATCAACAGTACAACAATTGAAATTTCTTCTGAGAGCCAGATTTTTTAAACTTAAACTATATAGGTAGGTACATTCTTTATCAAGGTAGCGCCCGCACATGGTATTTTGTGGAAGAGCCACACTCAAGGGGCCAAAGAGCCGCATGTGGCTCATGAGCCGCAGTTTGCTGACCACTAGCTAGACTTTTAGTTTTAATAAGAATTGCCAAATTTTCCTTTCTAGAGGATATTCCAACATACACTTGTACTCTGTTTTGAGAGTGCTGGCTTCCTCACTCTCCTAGCAACATAATGTGTTATGGAACTCTAGTTAATTTCAATCTGATTGTTGAAAGCATTAAATTTCTTTGTAGTTTCAACTTGCATTGCCTTCTTTGTTTAAAAGTCCCTGTATTTTTTTTCCTGTTACAGCCTGCTTCTATCCTTCACCGTCTCCACTGGGTTATGGGCTTTGTTTAGTTGATCTATAGAGGGTCATTGTATATGAAGAAAGTTAGCCTCTTGTCTGTGCTATCATAACATTTTTGAGCTGGAAATAGTAACCTCACAATAATCTAGTTTAGCACTATCATGCTACCAATTTAAAAACTGACTGAAGGATGTTAAATATCTTGCAAATCTGCAGCTCAGGATTTTTTACTTCTACTTTAGTAATTTCTATATTGCACTATGCTACCCCTAAAACAGGAAGAACCAATACTCATCCTCTCAAAATGTTTGAGCATTGGGATTTCAGGACTTTGCCTGTCACCATGGCCCCATTATTTCTCACTAATCCATTTAAGGACACATCTCCCTTCCCAACATAATTTGCATTTTCTGTATTCACCAGACTTGTTTTCCTCACATCTCTTAATCTCTATAAGCAAAATGACCTCTTAACTTTCCCCACAAATTCTCATCTTTGAGTCAGCCCTTCAACCTAGCCTTATCAAGTTCTTGTTAAATAAAGATCTCTGCACTGGGCAAATCAGAGGATAAAAAAGAAATAGGAAATGTAACCCCTGCCTTGTGAACAGTCCATTTGAGGGGACAAAGCAAACACAGAGCTTATTTGAAAAGCTACCGCTAATGCTCAAGGCGTACAAATTAAGTGAGTGATTCAGTGGGATTGTGTCAATCAGAAAAGGATTCCTACAAGTTAGCTTTTTAGTTCAGATCTAAAAAGAAGTGACACATATAGATTAGAGCCATGTACAGTGCTTTCTAGCTCTCAGCATCGCAGACGTCATCTCTTCTCATCTGAGTGGTGGATCTGTTTTCTTCATTTTACACATGAATAAGCCCCAGAATGATAGTGAGACCAAATGACTTATTCAGGCAGCCGGGAAAGGACCCAGGCTTCTCTCTCCAGGACCTATGATCTGCATGACACCATACTGCTTCAGTTTGGCAGAGGACAAGAGAAGAGTGGGGAGATGTTCAGACAGAATGAGGCCCTGTGGTATAGCGAGAAGACTGGAATTTTGGAGTCAGACTAGGATCGAATCTGTCTTGCTATTTACAAATTGTGACAAGTTGTGCTATTTACAAATTGGCAAGCTGCCTGTCTTCCAAGCCTCCATTATCTCAACTGCAAAGTGGTGTTAATACCATATTTACCCATGTATAAAATGCACCCTTTTTTGAAAAGTTTGGGGTCTAAAAACTGGGTGCATCATATATACAGTGATTGTAGATTTGTTTTTTACTTGCATTTCTGCTTTTCATGCTTGTTTTTTGTGCTCGTTGTAGATTTTTTATTTGCGTTTTCTACTTTTTTGTGTTTGTTTTCTTTACACTCATTGTTTTGCACTTATTACCGGTATTTTATGGTAGGTTACATTTTGCCATATTTTGCCCAGAAATGGCTCAGAAAAGATTTTTGTACAGTGCTAAATTCAAGTTAAAAGTGATCCAGTTGGCAAAAGTGAATGGAATTTGTGCTGCTGAACGTAAGTTTGGTCCTCTTCCAACTGAGAAATCAATTCAAAACTGGCTATGGGATGAAGAAACCCTACTGAAAACGCCACAGCAGAAGGCGGCCATGAGAAGCCAGTCAGCAAAATGGCCTGATTTAGAGAGAGAATTGAAGATATAGATTGAAGAGTAAAGGACAATTGGAATTCCTGTGTCCACAAAGATGGTTCAGCATGAGGCAAGAAGAATTGCTGATGAAAAAGAAGTTACTGTTTTCAAAGGAGGACACAAATGGTGCTTCAGGTTCATGAAATGGAATGGACTAAGCATGTGTTTACACACCAGACTTGTCCAAAAGATGCCTGAAAGCTATGAGCAGAAGGTCCTTGAATTTCATGATTTTGTTATTCAATGTCGGAAGACACATCAGTTTGAGTTGGGACAGATTTCAAATATGGACGAAGTCCCCCTTCAATCTGATGTCCCAAGTAACAGAACTGTTGATGAGAAGGGGGTGAAAACTAACTGTGAAGACAAGTGGACATGAAAAGAGCCATTATACAGTTGTTCTAGCTTGTTGTGTAGATGGAACCAAGCTGCCTCCTATGCTGATTTTCAAATGCAAAAGAATGCCAGAAGAAGACATTCCTTGAGGAGTGATTGTCCACATTCATGACAAGGGTTGGATGGGTCAGGATGGAATGAAGATCTGTTTTGATAAAGTTTGGAGAAGGAGACCAGATGGGCTCTTATGCAAACCTGCCCTATTGGTGCTTGATCAGTTTAGGGCACACATAACAAAAAACAAAAGAAGATTGCTGCAGAGCAATCTGGGATAATATCAAGATTGAGATCACTGTCAAGTCATTTAAGAAGAGTGGCATTTCAAATGCCATAGATGGAACTGAGGACGAGGTGATAAATGAATACAGTGATTTGTCATCAGACACAGATGAGGACAAGCTAATGGATAGGAGTTTTGACAGTGATGAGGAGTTGTATAAATTTTATGATGAATAAAGCTTGAGTTCAGAGTGACGTCAGAGAAATGGCACCATGAGGAGTGCTACCAATACCTCTCCCCCAAATTTCAACAAGTTCTTCAACCAGTGACTGAAAAATCTATCCTTGGAGCATCTGGAAGTCCCACACACTGAATATGAAGTGCTATCAACAAAGCCACCCTCAGATGCCATTAAGGAAAAGGAAATCAAATATCATAAATACAAAAGACAGAGATGTAGCACAGATAGATAAGGAAAAATCTATGGAGAAAAAATTTAATATATTGGAAATCTTGGAGCTAAATGACAGAGAATTTAAAATAGAAATCCTAAAAATACTCAGAGATATACAAGAAAACAAAGAAAGGCAATTTAGGGAGCTCAAAAAACAACTCAAAGAACACAAAGAATATATTACCAAGGAAATTGAAACTATAAAAACAAATCAAACAGAGATGAAAAACTCAATTCATGAACTGAAAAACAAGGTAACAAGCTTAGCTAATAGAACAGGCCAGATAGAAGGTAGGATTAGTGACATAGAAGACAAGCAACTTGAGGCACAACAGAGAGAAGAGAGAGACTCAAAAATTTTAAAAAATTGAGAAAGCCCTACAGGAATTGTCTGACTCCATCAAAAAGACTAACATAAGAATAATAGGTATATCAGAAGGAGAAGAGAGAGAAAATGGAATGCAGAACATATTCAAACAAATAATAGATGAGAACTTCCCAAGCCTGTGAAAAGAACTAAAGCCACAAATTCAAGAAGCAAACAGAACACCAAATTTTATTAACCCCAACAAACCTACTCCAAGGCACATCATAATGAAATTGGCACAAACCGGCACATCATAATGAAATTGGCACAAACCAACGACAAAGAAAAAATTCTCAAGGCAGCCAGGGAAAAGAAGAATACAACATATAAGGAAAGGCCCATTAGATTATCATCGGATTTCTCAGCAGAAACTCTACAAGCTAGAAGAGAGTGGACCCCAATATTTAAAGTTCTGAAAGAGAGGAACTTTCAGCCAAGACTACTATACCCATCAAAGCTATCCTTCAAATATGAAGGAGAAATAAAAACATTCACAGATACAGAAAAGATGAGGGAATTTATCATCAGAAAACCTCCACTCCAGGAAATACTAAGGGGGTTTTCCAACCAGATCCAAAGAACAAAACAAAACAAAACCACAAGTAAAAGCTCCACCAAGAACACAATAAAACCAAATTTAAACTGTGACAACAAAAACAAAAAAAGGGGGGGAGGAGAGGATGGAGACTAACAATAGCAAAGGATGATGGAGTGCAGAAGCATTTATAAGATAGTGTACTACAATGAACATGGTAGGTAGGTACCCTTTTCATTACTTAATGGTAACCACCCATGAGAAAACCACCACAGAAGCACATGACTTATAAAAGGTAGTAACAGAGGAAAGAAGTATGGAATACAACCAAACAAAAACGAATGATAGAAAAACAAAAGAGAAGAATCAAACAAGATACAAAACTAACAGAAAGCAATTTATAAAATGGCAATAGGGAACCCACAAGTGTCAATATTTACACTAAATGTAAATGGATTAAACTCACCAATAAAAAGACACAGAGTAGCAGAATGGATTAAAAAAGAAAATCCAACTGTATGCTGCCTACAAGAAACACATCTAAGCAACAAGGATAAAAACAAATTCAAAGTGAAAGGCTGGAAAACAATACTCCAAGCAAATAACATCCAAAAAAAAAGCAGGTGTAGCAATACTCATATCTAATAATGCTGACTACAAGACAGCAAAAGTAATCAGAGACAAAAATGGTCATTTCATAATGATTAAGGGGACACTGAACCAAGAAGACATAACACACACACACACACACACACAAAGAAGACATAACAATTCTTAATATATATGTACCAAACCAAGGAGCACCAAAATATATAAGACAGCTACTTATTGACCTAAAAACAAAAACTGACAAAAATACAATTATACTTTAAGACCTCAGTACACCACTGACGGCTCTAGATCGTTCATCCAAACAGAAAATCAATAAAGATATATAGGCCTTAAACGAAACACTACAGCAATTGGATATGATAGACATCTATAGGACATTTCATCCCAAAGCGACAAAGTATACATTTTTCTCTAGTGTACATGGAACAGTCTCAAGAATTGACCATATGTTGGGCTACAAAAATAACATCAGCAAATTCAGAAAAATTGAAATTGTACCAAGCATATTTTCTGATCATAAAGACTTGAAACTAGAATTCAACTGTAAAAAAGAGGGAAAAAAATACCACAAAAATGTGGGAACTAAACAACATACTTTTAAAAAATAAATAGGTCAAAGAAGAAATAAGCGCAGAGATAAAAATATATACAGACAAATGAAAATGACAATATGATATATCAGAATCTCTGCGATGCAGCAAAAGCAGTAATAAGAGGAAAGTTCATATCACTTCAGGCCTATATGAACAAACAAGAGAGAGCCCAAGTAAACCACTTAACTTCACACCTTAAGGAACTAGAAAAAGAAAAACAAAGACAACCCAAAACCAGCTGAAGAAAGGAGATAATAAAAACCAGAGCAGAAATAAATGAAATAGAGAACAGAAAAACTATAGAAAAAATTAATAAAACAAGGAGCTGGTTCTTTGAAAAGATCAACAAAATTGACAAACCCTTGGTAAGACTCACCAAGGAAAAAAGAGAAAGGACTCATATAAACAAAATCCAAAATGAAAGAGGAGAAATCACCACAGACATCATAGATATACAAAGAATTATTGTAGAATACTATGAAAAACTTTATGCCAACAAATTCAACAATCTAGAAGAAATGGAAAAATTTCTAGAACAATACAACCTTCCTAGACTGAGTCATGAAGAAGCAGAAAGCCTAAACAGACCAATCAGCAGGGAGGAAATAGAAAAAACTATTAAAAACCTCCCCAAAAATAAAAGTCCAAGCCCAAACGGCTATACTAGTGAATTCTATCAAACATTCAAAGAAGACTTGGTTCCTATTCTACTCAAAGTCTTCCAAAAAATTGAAGAAGAAGCAATACTTCCAAACACATTTTATGAGGCCAACATAACCCTCATACCGAAAACTGGCAAGGATGGCACAAAAAAAGAAAACTACAGACCAATATCTCTAATGAATACAGATGATAAAATACTAAACAAACTACTAGCAAATCGAATACAACAACATATTAAAAAAATAATACATCATGATCAAGTGGGATTCATCCCAGAATCTCAAGGACGGTTCAACATATGTAAAACAGGTAACATAATACACCATATCAACAAAACAAAGAACAAAAACCACATGATCTTATCAATAGATGCAGAAAAGGCATTCGATAAAGTACAACACAACTTTATGTTTAAGACACTCAACAAAATGGGTACAGAAGGAAAATATCTCAACATGATAAAGGCCATATATGATAAATCATCAGCTAACATCATATTAAATGGTATAAAACTGAGGACTTTCCCCCTTACATCAGGAACAAGACAGAGTTGTCCACTCTCTCCACTCTTATTTACCGTGGTGCTAGAAGTTCTAGCTTGAGCAATCAGACAAGATAAAGAAATAAAAGGCATCCATATCAGAAAAGAAGAAGTAAAGGTATCACTTTTGGCAGATGATATGATCCTATACATAGAAAACTCCAAAGACTCCACAAAATGATTACTAGAAACAATAAACCAATACAGTAACATCACAGGATACAAAATTAATATATAGCCCTGGCTGGTTGGCTCAGCAGTAGAGCGTCGGCCTGGCGTGCAGGAGTCCTGGGTTCGATTCCGGGCCAGAGCACACAGGAGAAGCACCCATCTGCTTCTCCACCGCTCCCCCTCTCCTTCTTCTCTGTCTCTCTCTTCCCCTCCTGCAGCCAAGGCTCTATTGGAGCAAAGTTGGCCCAGGTGCTGAGGATGGCTCTATGGCCTCTGCCTCAGGCGGTAGAATGGCTCTGGTTGCAACAGAGCAATGCCCGAGATGGGCAGAGCATCGTCCCCTGGTGGGCATGCCGGGTGGATCCTGGTCAGGCACATGTGGGAGTCTGTCTGACTGCCTCCCCGTTTCCAACTTCAGAAAAGTACAAAACAAAACAAAAAACAAAATTAATATACAAAAATCCATAGCCGTTCTATATGCCAACAATGAAACATTAGAAAACTAACTCAAAAAAATAATCCCCTTCACGATTGTAACAAAAAAAATACCTAGGAATAAACATAACAATGAATGTAAAGGACCTATATAATGAAAACTACAAAGCATTGTTAAGGGAAATCGAAAAAGATACAATGAGATGGAAAAATATTCCTTGTTTTTGGATAGGAAGAATAAATATAATCAAGATGGCCATATTTCCCAAAGCAATATACAAATTTAATGCAATTCCCATCAAAATTCCAATGACAATTTTTAAAGAAATGGAATAAAAAATCATCAGATTTATATGGAACTATAAAAAACCCCGAATAGCCAAAGCAATCCTAAGGAAAAAGAATGAAGCTGGGAGCATTACAATACCTGACTTCAAACAATATTATAGAGCCACGACAATCAAAACAGCATGGTATTGGCAGAAAAATAGACACTCAGACCAATGGAACAGAATAGAAAGTCCAGAAATAAAACCACATATATATGGTCAAATAATTTTTGATAAAAGGGCCAACAACGCACAATGGAAAAAAGAAAGCCTCTTCAGCAAATGGTGCTGGGAACTGGAAAGCCACATGCAAAAGAATGAAACTCGACTACAGTTTGTCCCCTTGTACTAAAATTAATTCAAAATGGATCAAAGACCTAAATATAAGACCTGAAACAATAAAGTACATAGAAGAAAACATAGGTACTAAACTCATGGACCTTGGTTTTAAAGAGCATTTTATGAATTTGACTCCAAAGGCAAGAGAAGTGAAGGCAAAGATAAATGAATGGGACTACATCTAAGAAGTTTTTGCTCACCAAGAGAAACTGACAACAAAATAAACAGACAGCCAACTAAATGAGAAATGATATTTTCAAACAACAGCTCAGATAAGGGCCTAATATCCAAAATATACAAAGAACTCATAAAACTCAACAACAAACAAACAAACAATCCAATAAAAAAATGGGAAGAGGGCATGAACAGACACTTCTCCCAGGAAGAAACACAAATGGCCAACAGATATATGAAAAGATGCTCATCTTCATTAGTTATTAGAGAAATGCAAATTAAAACTGCAGTGAGATACCACCTCACACCTGTTAGATGAGCTATTATCAACAAGACAGGTAATAGCAAATGTTGGAGAGGCTGTGGAGAAAAAGGAACCCTTATTCACTGTTGGTGGGAATGTAAAGTAGTACAACCATTATAGAAGAAAGTATGGTGTTTCCTCAAAAAACTGAAAATAGAACTACCTTATGACCCAGCAATCCCTCTACTGGGTATATACCCCCAAAACTCGGAGACATTGATACGTAAAGACACATGTAGCCCCATGTTCATTGCAGCATTGTTCACAGTGGCCAAGACATGGAAACAACCAAAAAGTCCTTCAATAGATGACTGGATGAAGAAGATGTGTCACATATACACTATGGAATACTAGTCAGCCATAGAAATGATGACATTGGATCATTTACAAGAAGATGGTTGGATCTTGATAACAGTTTACGGAGTGAAATAAGTAAATCAGAAAAAAACTAAGAACTGCATGATTTCATACATAGGTGGGACATAAAAACGAGACTAAGAGACATGGACAAGAGTGTGGTGGTTACCAGGGGTGGGGGGAGGGAGGACGCAGGAGGGAGGGAGGGAGAGAGTTAGGGGGAGGGGGAGTGGCACAAAGAAAACCAGATAGAAGGTGACGGAGGACAATCTGACTTTGGGTGATGGGTATGCAACAATTGAATGACAAGATAACCTGGAGATGTTTTCTTTGAACATATGTACCCTGATTTATTGATGTCACTTCATTAAAATTAATAAAAATTTAGAAAAAAAAAAGCTTGAGTTCAATAACTTTATGTAATACATTTTTTTTCAAATTTCGGGCCCCAAAATTGAGGTTTATCTTATACATGGGAGCATCTTATACATGGGGAGATACTGTAATATCTACTCTTTAAGTTGACTGACATGCAGAAAGCATCTGATAAATGGCAGCTCCTTTAGCTAGTAGTGGGCTAGAGGGAGCATGGCTTGGTTCTTCTCTTGCATGTGTTGTTCATTGACTTGGTTGAAGCATAGAGGGTGTGGGGCAAAAGACATGAGAAACAGTAGGGCATTGAGTTCCAGGGAAAAGCACTACAGTTGTTCCTCAGACTCTTCTTCTTTTCCACTGTCCAAGGAGGAACGATTTTGTAAATGTAGAGAAGAACTTCCAGAGAGAAGGGTTGATTCTCAATTCTCTCGACGCAGTCCAACTTGGCATAGAGATGACATTGACACAAAGTGCAGTGAACATTGTTAAAGGCAGCTCTAGACTTGATGGAAGTGTGGGCTTGACTTTGCCTTTGCCACTTTCCAGGTCTGTGTTCTTTAGTGAATCAGTTGACTTCTTCACTCCAGGAACATCTGGTAGGTTTGGTTGTACTCCCTACATCACAGGATTCTCAAGGAGCAAATGAAATAATTCAGCTAAAAAAAAAAGCACCTATAAAATACCTACTGTGATGTTTTTTTAATGTGTAAACTTGGGGTTAGGGTGTTTTTAGATGAGATGAACTAAATAGGTGAACTCTGAGTAAGCAGATTGCCTATGAGTGGGCCTCATTGTATCAGTTGAGGCCTGAATAGAACAAAAGGATCAGCCTCCCCAAGCAGGAGGGATCCTCCAGCAGGCTGCCTTCAGACTTCAATGCGCCATCGCCTCTCTTGGTCCCCAGCCTGCTGGCCTACATGCAGATTTTGGAGTAGTCAGTCTCCCTACTCACATGAGCCAATCATTTATAATCTCTCTCTTTCTCCTATCCTACCGGTTTGTTACTCTGGAGAACCCTGACTAATATACCTACTATGAGCTGGGCACTATCTTAGGCCATGGGGACATAGTGTTGAAGGAGACAGACGAGGTCTCTCAAGGAATAAATATTCTTGTGTGGTGGGCATCAGGCAGTAAATAGGCAAACAAGGAAATATCCGATAGTGGTGTGAATAAAATATAAAACAGGATGCTGTAGCAACTGGATAGGGCTCCTTTAGACTGGGCAGACCTGGGTGAGGCATGCTGGATGGAGGGGATGTTTTTGTGGTACAGAATTCACATTCTAGCCTGAATGCTGCGGGAAACCATGAAGGGTTCTGTGCCAGCATATGACACACTCTGGTTTAGACACACAGCGATACACACACAATTTTTTAAAACTGAGGTGAAATGCACATAACAAGAATTAACCGTTCTAAAGTGAATGTTTCAGTGGCTTTTACTTACATTCACATGGTTGTGTGCTTGCCACCAATTTGTATTTTAAAAGATCATTCTGGCCTGACCTGTGGTGGTGCAGTGGGTAAAGAATTGAGGCCCTGGCTGGTTGGCTCAGCGGTAGAGCGTCGGCCTGGCGTGCGGGGGACCCAGGTTCGATTCCCGGCCAGGGCACATAGGAGAAGTGCCCATTTGCTTCTCCACCCCCCCTTCCTCTCTGTCTCTCTTCTTCCTCTCCTGCAGCTAAGGCTCCATTGGAGCAAAGATGGCCCAGGCGCTGGGGATGGCTCCTTGGCCTCTGCCCCAGGCACTAGAATGGCTCTGGTCTCAGCAGAGCGACGCCCCAGAGGGGCAGAGCATCGCCCCCTGGTGGGCAGAGCATGCCCCTGGTGGGCGTGCCGGGTGGATCCCGGTTGGGCGCATGCGGGAGTCTGTCTGACTGTCTCTCCCCGTTTCCAGATTCAGAAAAATACAAAAAAAAAAAAAAAAAAGAATTGACCTGGAATGCTGAGGTTGCTAGTTTAAAACCCTGGGCTTGCCTGGTCAAGGCACACATGGGAAGCAATGACTACGAGTGGATGCTTCCCACTGCTTCCCCACCACCTCTCTTTTTCTCTCTCCTCTTTCTAAAAATCAATAAATAAAATCTTTAAAAAAAAAAAAAAGGTCATTCTGGTGGCCCCGTGGAAAAGGGATGGTGGGGTAAGAGTGCAAAAGCAGGAGCATGCCTGGAGGCGTATGCCAACGAGGCCGTGGCGTCTGGGCACTGGCAGAGAGGATGGCGGACAGACCTGTGGGTGTGTTTTTGAGGAAGAGTCAGCAGAACTTTCTAACAGAGTCAATGCTGCATGTGAGGAGCAGACGTAATATATATGGAAGCCCTTTGTCAACTTTGCCAACTAGACAACATTTTCATTGTTACTGGGGATATGAGTTTAAGTGTATTTAGGAGAAGGCACCGGCCTGCGTGATCCCTCCATCCTGAGACCCTCTGATGCTTTAAAGATGGGTAAACTGCCTTTGAGGAAAATGGGAAGATTTATGTGCAGATTTCCCACTCCCACACAGTGCCTAAGTGCTTCCAAAGGACAGTTCCAGGGCCTTGTCCACCCAAACACTCGGTGAGGACAGGCGAGGCCAGCAGGCTACGTCATGGCCTGGAGGCGTGCATGGGAACTGGCAGGCCCAGGTTCAGCATCCCAGACGCTGCACTCTGGGGAAGGAAGTGCCCTGATGCCTGAGCCCTCAGACCTCCACGACGGCCAATACAAGCAGACTGGGTGGCGAGGCCTCCGGTCAGCAGAGGAGAGCACTCCAGCAGCGCGGGCCCATGTGGCTGAGTCCCGCTGGCGCCCAGTGGAAGGTTGTAGCACTTTCCCCAGGATCCCGGGGGGCCTGAGGCTCAGCGCCTGGCCCGTCAGCATCCCGGATCATATTCAGGTGGCCAGAATCTTCTAGAAGGACTCTCTCCAAAAGACTTCTTCCCTCTTGGCACATCTGTTTGGTTTCTGATCTTTGCAGTCTCCTGTGGAAAAAAGTGACCTCTTCTCCACATAAGATTTAGCTTTTGGTAGTTCGGCCTGGGCTGGGAATGTTCTTCCTTATCAGGGAGCTTCTCACTGAGCAAATAAAAAAGTTGAATTAACTCTTTAAAGGCATCTAACAATGCCACTATGTTTGTGAATGGTTCTTCTGTCTGAGAGAACAGCCTCTATATACCACAGAGCTGTGGCTCTCCAAGCACGAACTTCACACCTATACCGTGAGCGTCTGCATCACCTCGAACTTGGTAGAAATGACTTCATGAGTGAGAAATTCTGGGAGTAGGGTTCAGCCATCAGCATTTTCATGTCTTTCCAGAAGTTTTGGTGAATGCTTAAGTCTGAGAATCACTGCTCTAGAGGCTCTAGAGAAAAATGTAGAACCCTAGCAATGCTGAGCAGAGAAATCGGTGGCCACCTGGTCATATGACGGATGAAGGGAATGAGGGGGACGTGTCCTGGGAGAGATAGAGGACAGATTACCTCTGGGCTCTTCCTCTCCCACAGGGAAACTCAGATATTTTCTTTTTGAATTACTGTCCTTTCCCAGAAGTTCTAGCTGCTCGCTGGTCCTCACATGATCAGGTGACTTTTTTTTTTTTTTTCATTTTTTTTTTTTTTTTTTCAGAGACAGAGAGAGAGTCAGAGAGAGGGATAGACAGACAGGAATGGAGAGATGAGAAGCATCAATCATTAGTTTTTCGTTGGGTGTTGCAACACTTTAATTGTTCATTGATTGCTTTCTCATATGTGTCTTGACTGTGGGCCTTCAGCAGACCAAGTAACCCCTTGCTTGAGCCAGCAACCTTGGGCTCAAGCTGGTGAGCTTTTGCTCAAACCAGTTGAGTCCGCGCTCAAGCTGGCGACCTCAGGGTCTCGAACCTGGGTCTTCCACATCCCAGTCTGACGCTCCATCCACTGTGCCACCGCCCAGTCAGGCTGATCAGGTGACTTTTAACAACTCACTCTGTGTGCTTATGTACATCTAGTCTTAGTGTGCAGTAATGGATAGGTGAGCCTAAGTGTATACAGTGCTCAAGAGACCTCAGAGAGAGAGTGGCTGAGATGGAGTTCCCTGGAAGCGATCTGGTGACAGAGAATGGTGTGCAGTTTTCTTGAGTAAGCTTCCATAACAACACCTATAAAGACTGGAAGAAATGGGAGGAACAGCCCCCGAATACGAGACCTTAGATAATCCTACAGGGTGCTCCGGAGCTGGGACGAGCTTTCAGAATTGTCTGCAATGGAAGCAAGGGGGCCTGACCTTTATATCACTGTGTCAGCCAGCCACTGGCTGTGAGCCAGCCCCCCCCCCCCAGGGGGGGACTTATTCTTGGGCCGGGCAGCTCTCTGCCAAGGGCATTGCCTAGGAAAGGACACAGCTGTGAGCCATTGGGAGCTGGCCACACCAGCCCTGAAAACGGGATGCAGAGAGGATATAAAAGCATTCTTGGGGGAAGACATTCCAGATTTGGGGGGTGGATGGCAGGGTCAGAAGAATTCACCTGCTGGAAATAAAACTGAAACACCCAAGACTCAGCATTATAAGAAACATCTTAAAAGGTGTGTTGCTGATGAGGTTAAAGTACTTACCATTTCTACTAAATACTCCCAAATCTAGTGAAGCAAGTCATGCCTGGTAGGTGCTAGAACTTTCCAACAGGTGTGCTAAGGCCTACTGATGAGCCACAACGAGTCACAGTTGTAGGGGAGGGTTTTTACTCCCTTGGAGACTTGGGGTGGCAGAACGGACTTGTGGTGATGGAGACCCTCTGCCAGGTCACCCCAGTATACCAAGCAGACATTGCTATAGTGTTGGGTGCACCGTGTACAAAACATTGGGAAGCACTAGCTTGTAGAGAAAGTTCTTACCTACTCAGTTTGTACCCTATTATGTCTGAAGCAATGCTGGCCTCAGGGATGGAGGTGGTCTGTGTAAATCTTCACAGAACTGCTTGGTGTTTCTCAGGCACTGTGTCGGAGTGGGAGCCCTCCAATTCTGAGGCCCAGCGCTGTTTGTCCAGAAACATCTCCCAAGTGCAGAAGGGCAGCTCATTCAGGTACTCTAGAATGAGCTGTCCCTTAAGAACAAGAATCCTTGTGAAGCTTTGCTCTGCTTTTGTCCAACTTGTGGACAGCTGCTTTGTGTTCTAGTGTCAGCTCTCCTCGTTGACAAGGCAACCCTCACTGTCATTTGAGATCTTTTGTAGAGACTCAGTTCTCCATCGCCTGCTAGCCTGTTAGGAGTTGAAGGGATGAAGTGCCCAAACTGGCAGAGCTGAGGGCCAACCTCTGGATTGTGGCGACCCAGTGTGGTGACCTGGGCCACTCCTGGTCCCAGCAGCTTCATTTAATGAGTAAGAAAGTATCTCCCACAGAAGGCACTGGCCACTGGAGAAGCAATATTTTGTCCCAGGGCATGTAAGAACTATGGGGCTGTGCTCTGTGCTGAGAGCTGGGAAGGCTGAGAACGAGTTTGAGAAGCCTTGACGACAGACATCTGACCAGTGACCCCAGCTGACTCCCTGGGGCATAGCCGAGTCCTGCAGGACATTCAGCTCTCTGCTCCATAATTGCTGGTCACAGGGGCATATTAAGGGAGGCACTAGCATCTGCTCCTTTTCCCACTGCATCGCTCACCTTTCTGTAGGAGAAGACATTCGGCGTTTCCCTGTGTGGTGTGAGCCTGATCCAAAACCTCGGCTGACCTGGCCCCAGAGCAGACCCAGGGTGAGGTCACAGGTGGACTTCAAACTGTTTCTGCGCCCCCCACCAGGGCCATGGGAAGGAGAGTCCCCTGGATTTCCTTTCTGAGGAGAGGGCAGAGGTAGTCATGGCCTGAAAACCTTGTCCCTCTGCCCATGGATTCCTGCTCATTGGCAGGAAACTCCCCACCGCCCCCAACACACACACACAACAGGTTTGCTCTCTAACACCAGAGCAAGGGGCACCAGCTTCCTCTGGGCAACAGCACGGAGGGTAGTCCACCCGAGCAGGTCTGGACAGGGCTGGCCAGTGTTTCACCTGACTGTTGGTTTGGGAACCAGTGAGCTGAGGGCTAAGCAGGAAGGGGAGCGAGCCCAGCCTGACCCTGGGGCCCAGCCCAAGTCCCTCTATCCAAGGAAGGGTTGCTGCTGTTCTCTGGGGCTGTGCCAACAAACTCTGGGGGGAGAGGTGTCATCTGTGTTTCTCAGAGCCCACTCCTAGTGCTTTGGAGCAGCCAACCGGACTCTGGCATCTCCTTCTCATTGTGCTTGAACGCGATGCCAATAGGCTTCACCTTTGTCCTGCTGGGAGAGGGACAGCCGCTGCCAAGCCTTCTTCTTCTGGACTGCAGCCCCAGGGCGTCTGGGGGCCTCTGGCTCACCAGGTCCCACCAAACCCCCTGGCCCCTGCACACTGCCAGAGGGTCATCGCATCACGAATGGAGGTGGTCTGCGTGAACTTACACATAACCACTGGGTGCTTCCCATGCACTGTGCCAGAGTGCCCTCCAATTCTGACAGCCAGTACTGTTTCTCCAGAGATGTCTCGACTCTGACCCTGCCTCAGTCACAGGCTGCTGCTCACATCTCTCTCCCCGTGTCCTCCTTTTTAAGGATGGGAAGAATGACTTCTTTATTTCTCCCAGCCCCATGTCACCTAACACAGAAAGTTGGTAACAAAAGAAGACACAACTGCTGTCTTGCACCCACAGAACAGCACAGTCACCCCAACAGTGAAAGGATATTCTTGCTCTAGGAGAGAGCTGGGGGAGGAGGTCTTACCTCAGGTTGGAACAGGGCAACAATTCCCCATGACAAAGTTCTTCAATTTTCTCACCATTCCTCTCAGTTAGAGTCTCTTGGTGCCACAGGGACAGAAACAAAAGTGTTATCCATTCACACAAATCTGTGACTTTTGTCTAAAGTAAGGCATCTTGACTGGTAATACCAGATTTCCACAACCCTTTGATGACTAAGTCTAGTCCAGTGTTCCTGACTCCTACTGGCTCCCTGCTCCTGTCACCACACAGTGAAGACACCTCAGGCACGAGTGGTCAGCCCCTCCCCCCACCACTGGCCACTTAGTGTTAGGGTAATTTTCATTTTGACCTTGCTAATATTGCTGATGTAAGAAACATCCAAACCTGCAGAGAATTTTTATGAGTTTATTTGAACCGAACTGATGACAATTGCCAGGAAGCAAAATCTCAGCAGATTAAGAAAACACTCCTGCCAGCGGCAATTTTATAGCTTATTTGATACATTAGAATCAAAGGAGGAGACAGAAGGCGGGGATTACAGGACATCCATTGGTGGTAAATTAGGGAGGTGGGAGAACACTAAGTGGGGAATCCCTGAGACTGGATAAAGAGTGAGATGGAAAGACAGACTTCTTTTACATCGGTGGGTACAGGATGGTTAACAGTGAAACTTCCAGCACACAGAGGTGGGATTTGGGGGATCAGATAACAAGGAGGGGTCCTGTGGTCCTGTGCCCTGGTGCAATGGGTCCTGAACAAGGGAATTAAGGGATCTGGAATAAGAGAATTTACTCTGACGTTCCAAGGATGTATTATCTTAGGTGCAGAAAGAGAGTAAGTAGACAGGCCCACTTAAGGTAAAGATGGAACTTTGTCAAGGAAGCTACAGGCCTAGGACCTGACTATCTGTCATGACCCACTTTTAACTTAGGAATTTGTATGTTCAGACCATCATCTTATATGCTTACTTTTGGTCTTTTTTTTCTTCATTTATTAGAGAGAGAGAACCATCAATTTGTTGTTTTACTTATTTACACATTCATTCATTATGCTTATATGTGTCCTGACCAGGGACTGAACCCGCAACATTGGCATATTGGGATGGTGCTATAATCAACTGAGCTACTTGGCCAGAGTCTACATGTGGTCTTTGAGTTTGTTGGACCTGCCATGCTGGCCTCTCTTGAGCTTGTCAGGGTTAGTACGTAGCCCCTTCTACATCCACAATACTACAAATAATATAATGACTACTGTCCTCTCACTGATGGGGCTGACTCTGCCAGGAATGACATGCTTTATCTCATGCATGGCAACCTGGCTGACTCAAGTCATGCCAGATCCCACCCATGGCTTTGTCACAGCAAGGCCTCGCCCTGCCCCTCACTGATTATCCCCATGGTTGTTTGGACTCTGCCCTGTATCCAACAAGAGAATCCAGATCAACTGGGCTCCTACTGGTCCTGCTCGGGGGGCTTCTCTGAGGCTGTAGTGCTCAGCCCAGTGCTGCTTAGGAGCCGCCCAGTAACTTACAGTAGGGCTTCATTGTCATTGCTCGGGCAGCTGTCTTGGAACTGCTACAGCACTCTGCATAGTCAACTCTAAGAGCATGATGGTCACCAAGATGTTCCTGGGGCTCCACTCTCTTTACTGTCCTTGACTTTGTCGGGAACTATGGATCTCAGGGTACTTGGGGAAAGTCTCACTGCCCCCTTCTGATGATGTACTATCTTGAGAACGACTCTGCTATGACTGCTGCTCCCTAGACTCCCGGGATGCTATTTATTTGTTTATTCAAAGAACAGTGATGAGCACATTCTACATGGACAGAGTGAGTAGGACACGGTCCCGATGTCAGAAGAGGCTGCAGGCCGGGCGGGGGAGAGACAAAAACACATGGCAGTCATAGAGCACTGGGAACTTGGACTTGAAATGATTGTGCAGGAAGACTTCCCACAGGGGTGACATCAAGATACATTTTAAAGGAGTAGGGAAGGGGTCCAGGTGAAGGGATCTAGGATCAGGACTGAGTCATAGGCAGGAGGAGCAACTTATATATTGACTGAAGCAGATCGGTTTCCCTCTGTTCTCCGTGACTTAGGCAGATGCACCCCTGGTGCTCGGCTATCGACCGGACCAGAAGCCTAGCTTTACAGGTGACAGTTTCCCCTGTGGAGCTCAAACCAGCCCCCTCCTGGGAAAGTGGACTCTTGGTGTGTATCATGCAGCGCTGTTCTTTCTGCCTCCTAATGTCCCTGACAAGGATGGTGGGCCCACCTAACCCTGGCATCGGAGGCCCTTCTATTAACTGAGCTATATTTTTCTATACTGCTCTGATGAATTTCATTACCTGAATGTAAGGAAACTTGTTTCAAAATGCCTTTTTGTCATCCTTTTAGAAGCTCCATAGCATCTAGACCACTACCCACTATATCAAACTAAAATAAGCCAGACCTCTGTCCCTACCAACCCTCCACCCAGGAGCATGTATGGAAACTTTGGTACTGTTCACTGGACTCTCTGGGCCTTATACTGTTCTTACACAGCTTGTTGAAAATGATAACTTTTCCTGTCATCACGTAGCCTTAACTTGAGACAGGCATGAAGAAGGCTGAGACCCCTGTCCCAATTCTCAGAGAGAGAAAACATCAAAAACAGCTAATCTGGGGTTTGTGCTTGGCTTTATGGTTTCCATGAGGTTTGTTCAATTGATGCCAGCAACATCTGGAACTGGGAGTGTGTCTTGTCACATTGCAGTAAAAGGAGGTTCCCTTGGCTGGCTTCCCTTCAGGAAGGGGTCCAGGAGGTGGAGCAGCAGAGCGGGTGCAAGGGTGTCAGAGGGCGGGGCCGGTTTTTCCTAAGGAGGGAGCGGCAGTCTCCTCGGCTAAGGCAGGACCCAGCCAGCAGAGACTCGCCACCCATAGCCAGTCCTCTGCCCCGTCCTGCCTTTCACCAGCCTGTTCCTCCATGTCTTCAGCCTCCCACTCTTTTACTCCTGGCTGCTAGCGCTCTTCTGCTCTGTGCCATGCTGCTGACTCAACTCTAAATCATTCCCAACCTTCTCCCATCAAAAGATTTCTGACTACTACTCCTATATTTAAAAAAAAAAAAAAAGCCTCAGTGTGCAGAGGGACAAATGCACAAAATATCTAACTGTAGTCAGTTTTTTAAGACAATAGGGCAAGGGTGACTTCCTGCCATAAAAATTCCTTTATGATTATTATTATTATCATATTTTGTTAGTAAAAGTAATATTTTTTTATTTCTTTCTCTTTCCTTCCAGAATTTTGAGTTTACTATATTGCCAATCTTTGATAAATTAGGTTAGGGTTACATGCTAATTGCTTAAAGCTTGCTACTCCCAAAAGCAACTGGACTTGTAAGATGGATTCTTGGAGTCAACTGATCACCAAACAGCATTTCTCTAATATCATCTCAGTAGCATAGTTGAGATTTTGGGCGAGGGATAGGTATAGAGTCCCTGGACCTTAACAGCTGGCACAGATGTTGCCAGTAGTGGAATTCTCAGAACACCCAGGACTGCTGAAGCACTTCCAGTTATGGGAACTCACTTCTGTTGATGGCAATTTAACCTGTGGATATTTTTGTTAGTGAGGTCCATTTTTAAATTTTATTTTTTATTGATTTTAATTATGTGTTTACATAGTTTCAAGTGTCCCACCGAATGCAAGATTTATTTTGTTTTGCTGAAAAAAAATATACCTTTGCGAAAATTCTTTTTACCAAAGCAAGTTAGATCTTCTGGAACTGAAATAATTCTAATCCCTCTCCCCCGTGATAGTAGGTTAAATATTTAAAAGTAGCCATCACACCCCAAGCTTTTTTCTTTCTAAGCAAAAAATAAAGCAAAATAAAATAAAACAAAACAAAAGACCAAATCAAACCAAACAAAAACAACAGCAAAAGAATTCACAAGACCCTAAAATCCCTTCAACCCTTTCACCCTTTTCTGGTGTAACTCACACACAAACCTGCCCTCCAGAAGCCTCTCTAGTTGGGCAATGTCCCTTTTCAAATATTGTGCCCCAAATTGTGCCTGAACTCTGGCACATTCTAACCATTTGCAAAATAGAGTGTGAGTCTTACAGCTCTTGTAGCAGCCCTGGGGCCATTCCCTCACGTTAAACTTGTAGTAAATATTCATTCCTTTCTCCTGTCTCTGCCTCTCCCCTACCCTTTTTCAGATAAACTGCTGTTATTCAGCTCTTTCTAAAAACCACGTTGTTCCTAGGACATTTTCAGCCTCAGCTGAGAGCTTTGTTTTCCATCTATGTGCATGCAGTTGGCCTTGTTTAAGCTCGCAGTTTGGTGCTGGCATCCAGTGGACTAGCTGTCCCTCCATGTTTCAGGTCTGTATACAAAGACCAGAGGCCAGGGACAGACTCATTCATACCTTCACTCAGGTTCACACTGAGCAGTATCCTCTGGCTTGCTCAGTCAACAACAAACACATGCCATTCTATTTTGATTCCATAGCTCTCTATCTTGTCTGCAAGAACAAATGAGTCTTTTTATCCAAAGCCTTGCTAAGCCCATGTCATACCATTTTCATGCCGTCCATAATCATGTTACAAGTCCAACTGCCCAGTAACAAAAGGAAATCACATTTGTCAGTAACTCATGGAGCTCCTAGCAGGCACATGAATCTTTTCTAAATGCCAATGATGTCATCTATTAGCAGTTTGTGACAGGAATCAACATTAAGTTGATTGACATTATTTTTTAAAGTCCAACTTCTAAAAAATCAGGCCATTTAATTATTTTCAATTTGCTTTCATATCTCTAACTGATATCCTAAAAATTTTTAACAGCCACATCTGCAAATTCTTTTAACATTCTAGGGAAGAATTCATTTGGCCTGGGAATTTAGCTCATCTATGTTGGTGAGACACTGTCTCCTTAGTTCCTGGCCTATTGTTCCCCTCTATTGTTTTAAATGTAATACTTGGTACAGTCAATAGTATTTATCACAAATATATAAAATATAAACATATTATATATACATACATAATAGTGCATTATAACATAATGAGCACCTGGAAACCCACAAATCAGTATAAAATCTAGAATTTAACCAGTAACCTGTAGCTTTCTGCTTGTTCTTCTCATGTCGTCTGCTTCCTCCTTTTCCTCCCCATTTAGATAAAAGACTGCTCTCAATTTCATATCTCTTTTTAAAAATAAAAATTTTGTCATTAATATAAATATATGCCTAAACAATATATTATTTTATTTTATTTTTTTAAGTGAGAGGAGGAGAGATAGACTCCCACAAGTGCCAACTGGGATCCACCCGGCAACCACTCCGTCTGGGGCGGATGCTCAAATCAACCGAGCTACTGGCTGTGAGTGGGAAGAGAGAGAGGGAAGAGAAGAGGTGGCGCCTGTATGCCCTGACCAGGAATTGAACCCAGGGCATATGCACATTGGGCTCTATCCACTGAGCAAACTGGTCAGGGCCTGTATTATTTTTATTTGACCTAGAGAGTTCTGAAAATATTATTACATTTAACATAATCTTCTGGGATTGTTTTCCTTCCACTCAAATTATATTTAAAGAACTCATCCATATGGCCGGCAGCCACAGTTCATTTACATTCACTGTTATATATAATATTCAGTTGTTAGAATAATTTACTTATCTACATACTCTTCTGCTAAGGGACAAGTGGTGGGGTTTTTTTGTTTTTGTTTTTTTTGTATTTTTTCTGAAGCTGAAAACGGGGAGAGACAGTCAGACAGACTCCCACATGCGCCCGACCGGGATCCACCCGGCACGCCCACCAAGGGGCGATGCTCTGCCCACCAGGGGGTGATGCTCTGCCCCTCCGGGGTGTCACTCTGCTGCAACCAGAGTCACTCCAGCGCCTGGGGCAGAGGCCAAGGAGCCATCCCCAGCACCCGGGCCATCTTTGCTCCAATGGAGCCTCGCTGCGGGAGGGGAAGAGAGAGACAGAGAGGAAGGAGAGGGGGAAGGGTGGAGAAGCAGATGGGCGCTTCTCCTGTGTGCCCTGGCCGGGAATCGAACCCGGGACTTCTGCATGCCAGGCCGACGCTCTACCACTGAGCCAACCGGCCAGGGCACAAGTGGTGGTTTTTAAAACATGCTTGCAAATTCTCTGACACTCCTCTTACCAAAAGGTAATTGACTTTCCCTTGCAGAGGGGCTAACATTGGTAACTTGCCTTTGATGAATATATTATATTTGGTGAATGCAGGAAAAAGTGATGCTGTATGATTTCTGATGATAGGCCAAAGTTGTTTATTATAGTACACAATTTTCTCTCAGCCTCCATTTCTTCCTCCCTTCTTTTCTCTCTATCACTCTCCCTCCTTCTCTCCCCCTCTACTTGGGACCCAGCCACTACTCTCTGAGGAAGCCAGGCTGTCGCTGGAAAAGTCTCATAGGGGCAGTGGAGCAGCACTAAAGGAGGTCCCAGCTAACAGGCAGCACAACCACCAGCCGAGTGATGAGTGATGGCACTTCAGATGACTCCAGTCCCTGCTGCTCCAGCACCACACTGACTCTGGGTAAAGCAAGGCTAGCTGTCCCCTCTAAGTCCTGCTACAGTTGCAGGCTCATGTTGTCATTTTAAGCCGCTGACTTTGAGGTTATTTTTACACAGCCAAGGATGACTAGAAAAGGACACTTAGATGATTGTCAGCTTTTGCTCTTACAATCAGTGCCACTATGAATGTTCATATACTTGCCTCCTCATACACAAAAGCAAGATTGGAGCCACAAAGTCACAGGACAAATAAATATTCAGCTAATAAGAGTCAAATTATTTTTCAAAGTAGTTGTATCATTCTTTACCCCCACAGTGTGGTTTGTGTTTCTACTTTCTTTTACTGTCTTGTGATCAAGAGAAAATTTTAATTTTAATCTTTTCTTTTATAGTTAGTATATATTATCTTGCTTAAGATATTCTTTCTTAAGGGGAAGGGATTAAGAAGCACAAACTGGTAGTTATGGAATAATCACAAGGATGTAAAGTACAGCATAGGGAATATAGTCAATAATATTGTGATAACTATGTATTGTGTTAGTTTTATCAGGATGATCACGTCATAAGTTATATAAATGTCTAATTACCATATTTATACCTGAAATTAACATAATTTGTATATCAACTCTAATTGAAAAATAAAATATTATTAAAAAGAAGACAGTCTTTCTTGCCCCAAGGTCAGAAAAGCATTCTCTGTATTTTAGTATGCATTTTTTAAATTTCTCCTTTCACATTTCATTTTCTTATGCATCTAGTACTGATTTTATGTAAGGAGAAGGTTGGGGATCTAATTTAACTTTTTTTCTGTATGAATAATCAACTTACCCAGTGCCATTTGTTGAATAGTCCTTCCTTTCTACAATGATTTGTGATGCCACATATACTTATAATGGATCAATGTTCCATGGATGTGTAAACTTACTTCTATTTTTATCTACTAATCAATTTATCTATTTCTCTTACTTTATAATAGGTCTTCATACCTGGTAAGGCAGGATCCCAACCTATTCTTCTTTCTCATCCTTTTGCTCATATATATATATATATTTTTTTTTTTTTTTCTCAAAAAAAAAAATTTTTAAATAGGTTTGTTGAGTTCCAAACAAGTTGAAAGTGTGATGAAAACTATAGAATCCATCAACTTGGAGGTACTTGACATATTTATGGTATTGAACTCTTCTATTCACGGACAAAGAAAATCTCTCTATTTATTAAAGTCTCCCTTTTCCAATAAATTAAAAAAATTTCTACATATAAGTCTTGGACATTTTTTCTTATTTTTTAGTAGCTCTTTTTATTGCTTTTACAAATGGTTTCCTTTTACAAATTATATTTCTTGCTGCATAAAAATACAAATTTATCTCTTATCTTGTTCTTTTAGCCAATCACTTTGCTAAATTCTACTATTTTTAATTCTATTGCTTGGGATTTTCAGTGTAAACATAGTGTTTGGAAATATATATGTTGTTTCTTTTTCTCCTATCTTATGTTCCTTGTTGTTTTTGTTGTCTTACTATGCTGGATGGAATTTGCAGTACAATGTTGACTAGAAATCTAAATGGTGGACATCTTTGTCTTCTTTCTAATTTTAAAGGTAATGCTTCTAACATTTCTAATTAAGAATGATTTGATGTAAATTTTGGGTAGTCTTTATCAGAGTAAGGATGTTTCCTTTTATTCATGTAATTTACTAAGATTTTGTATCATGAAATAGGTGTGGAATTCTACATGATCTTTTTTAAAAAAGACTTATAGAGATATAATTTAGATACACTAAAATTCACCTTTTAGAGTGTATAGTTTAATTAATTTTAACAAATATATGCATCAGTCTGACCTGTGGTGGCAAAGGTGATTGACCTGGAATGCTGAGGTCTCTCGTTCAAGACCCTGGGCTGCTGGGTCAAGGCACATATGAGAAGCAACTACTACAAGTTGATGCTCCCTGCTCCTCTCTCTCTCTCTCTCTCTCTCTCTCCTCTAAAATCAATAAATAAAATCTTTAAAAATAGATAAATGCAGTCATATAACTGCTACTATAATCAACATGTAGATTATTGCTATCACCCTAAAAATTTTCTCACAACCCTCTGAACTTAGTCCTTTTGTATTCTCTTTTTAAAAAAGCAGATGGATTTAGTTTTCTAACATTTTATTTAAGATTTTTGTATGTAAATTCATGAGTGCTTTTGTCTTGTTATTTTACTTTTTTTACTATCTTCCTCTGGTTTTGGCAATGAGATCATTCTGACCTCATAGGACTTATTGGGGGAATGTTCCTTTTTTTTCTGTTTTGTAGAAGAGTTTCTATAAGATTAGAATGATCTGTTCCTTAAAAATTTAGTTGAATTCACTAGTACAATTGTGGCTCTGCTATTTTATTTATTGAAAAAATATTTAAATACTGCTTCAAGTTATAATGATAGTAATATTAAGGCTTTCTGTTACTTCCAGAGTCAGCTTTAAGTTCTAGGATTTTTCATTTTGTCTACATTTCAAATTTATTGGCATAAAGTTGTTCACAACCTTTTCTTTTTAATTACTGCCATATGTAATATTGCTTAATTGTACATTTCTTTTTTCTTCCTTATCAATCTTGATAAAGGTTTAGCAATTTTATTAGCCTTTTTAAAGCTTTTAACTTTTGGCTTTCTTGATGCTTTCTAATATTTCTTTGTTCCCTATTTCATTGTTTTCTACTTTTATCTTTATTATCTCTTTCTTTACTTTGTGTTTATTTTCTTTCTTTTTTTCTAATTTCTTTTTCATTTTTTTTTTTTTTTGTACACCAGCCAGTGACATTTTCTCCCCTTCAATTCACAAACATTATCATATGGTCTTAATCATATAACCATCCAATGTTCACCTGCTCAGTTATCTCCTTCACCCCCTCACATGTAGAGAAATAAATGGCTTCTCATTAAAAAATATTTTTAATTTATTAATTTCAGCTATAAAGGAAGGGTAAGAGAGAGAGGGAATATGTGCCCTGATGGGGGATTGAACCGACAATCTCTGCACTTCAGGGCAATGCTCTAACCAACTGAGCTATCTGACCATGATGGCTTCTCATTTTTATTAGACTCTGGGTCTTGTTATTCCTTCTTGGTTTCCTTAACCCTGTCTACCCCTCTGAAACTGGCCCATTTTTTAACACTCTTTCATTTGAACATCTGAGTGAAATTCTCTCTTCTGCTAGGACTCCATCTAGCACAACAGTTACAGATCTTGGATAAGTTGTTCAAATACCCTGAACACCAGACTTTCAAAATATATATAAAAAAATATTTTGGGTTTCTTGTGAAGGTTAAGTAAATTGAGACAAGATTATAGCTCAAGCCTGACCAGGTGGTGGCGCAGTGGATAGAGCGTCGGACTTGGATGCGGAAGGACCCAGGTTCGAGACCCCGAGGTCGCCAGCTTGAGTGCGGGCTCATCTGGCTTGAGCAAAGAGCTCACCAGCTTGGACCCAAGGTCGCTGGTTCCAGCAGGGGGTTACTCGGTCTGCTGAAGGCCCACGGTCAAGGCACATGTGAGAAAGCAATCAATGAACAACTAAGAAGTCGCAACGCGCAATGAGAAACTGATGATTGATGCTTCTCATCTCTCTCCGTTCCTGTCTGTCTGTCCCTGTCTATCTCTGCCTCTGTAAAAAAATAAATAAATAAATAAATAAAAGATTATAGCTCAATAAATTCTAGTGGTGATTTTTATGTCTTATAATCTATAGTCTTCTTCTTCCACTGAAATTGCATTTATAAAAGTCACTATTCAGCAAATTCTTTGACATGCCTAGTTTGGTGGAGGAGTGATTTAGAAGTTACTGAAAAAATATAGAAAAGAAAAAAGGAGTACCTGAATTCATGAAATCATTGGAAGCAGATTCAAGAACAGAAAGATATTAACAATACATATAACAGAATATCAGTGTGAAATATCTCACAGAGTTAACATCGTTATTCCACTCACCCCACCCAGTATAGGTGCCCCTCCTGGGTCTGTGTTGCAGCCTTCTCTGACCACGTAGACACAATGGGCTCATACCTGCTGACACATCTGGAGTTACTGTTTTTTCTTCTTTGTAAAGACAGGTTTATTGAGGTATGATTCATATAAAATGAACAGCACCTATAAAAAATAGCTTTTTAAAAATTTAATTGTGGTAAAATACATATAAAATTTACTGTTTTAACCATTTTCAGTGTTCAGTAGTGTTGTGTGTATTTACATTGTTGTGCAACCAATCTCTAGAACTCTTTTCATCTTGCAAAACTGAAACTCTAAATCCATTAAACAACTCCCACATCTTAGTCCATTCAAGCTACTACAACAAAAATACCACAGTCTGGGAGGGATGGATAAAAAAATAAACAATTTCTCACAGTTCTGAAGGCTAGAAAGTCCAAGCTCAAGGCACCAGCAGTTCAATCTCTGGTGAGAGCCCACTTCCTGGTTTATAGAGGGCTGTCTTACCACTGTGTCTTCATGTGGAGCTCTCTGAAATCCCTTATATAAGGGCTCTAATCCCATTCATCAGGGCTTCACTCTCATGACCTAATCACCTCCCAAAAGTCCCATTTCCTAATACTATCACATTAGGGGCTAGGATTCCAACATATGAATTTTGGAGAGACACATTCAATTTATGACACTCCATTTTCCTCTCTCCACAACCCCTGTTAACTACCATTTTATTTTCTGTTTATGAATCGAACTGCTCTAGATACCTCATACAAGTGCATACAGTATTTGTCTTTTTGTGACTGGCTTGTTTCACTTACCACAATGTGCTCAAGGTTCATCTATATTGTAGCATGTATCAGAATTTCCTTCATCTTTTTTTTTTTTTTTAAGGTGAGAGGAGGAGAGATAATGAGGCAGACTCCTGCATGAGCACCGACTGGGATACACCCAGCAACCACATCTAGGACTATTGCTTGAGTACTGAGCCATTTTTAATGCCTGAGGCTGATGCACTCCAATGGAGCTATCTTCAGTGCCCAGGGCCATGATCAAACCAATTGAGCCACTAGGTGCCATAAGGGAAGAGGGAGAGAAGGGGAGAGAGGGAGGGTGGGAGAAGCAAATGGGAGCTTCTCCTGTGTGTCCTGACCAGGAATTGAACCCAGGACATCTATATATTAGACCAACGCTCTATCCACTGAGCCACTAGCCAGAACCAATTTCCTTCCTTTTTAAAGTTGAACAACATTCCATAGTATATATATATACCACTTTTTGTTTACCCATCCGTCAAAGAAGACTTGAGTTGCTTCTACCTTCTAGAGAATGTTCGAGTTAGCACATATTTGCCTGAGTCCTTAATCTAGCTTGACCTTTGTCAACAAAACATAGCACATATCATCCAACAGACCCTTGATAAGAATTTACTAAAATATTGTGTTAATCCCTTACTGCTTATTTACTGTGTTCATTTGCTAAATCTGGGTGTGTCAATCTTCAGTAATCTTGACTCCTCTTGTCAGGATGAGTGTCACTGTCTTCAGAATGGTGGTGCTGGCCTCAGGAAAACTCTCTGAGAACATTCTCACCTTAACTCTTGCTATTCACCAATTCTTTGAAGAACTTGTAGACATTTTTATGATCAGGACTTTCTGGGTCAAATTAATCCTTCTTTCCATTGTGAGTTGGCAGGCTCTGTTATATTTCAGATTTGAAATGCTATTTCTTCCTCACCAAGGTGATATATGTTTCAGTATATTTCCTTTTAATTAATAATAACTTGGGATATTTTTATTTCTCTGGATGAATTCTTCTCATAAAGAGTCATTATGATTCACTTGGGAAAGCAAACTGAAAATTTATGTTGCTCATAAATATTTGAAAAGAGGCCACTTCATATTCCAGGATAGGAAATCATAGGCTTGCCATGTGGATGGTCTATTTGAGGGCTCTTGGTTTTGAAATAAACCAAGGCTCTTGGTTTGGCATCTGTGGGAGCAGTATTTGTATGTATGCCACTAGGTAAGGCCATGTGTGAGCTCATCCTTGCAGAGCCCTGCTGACCACTCCTCGCTGGACTGGTGGCATGAATAAAAGTCATGTGATCACCTCAGACAGGCCAAGTTGGTTTGGATTTTAGTTCTTGACTTCTTGGGGACTTAGGCCATTCTCCAAGAATGTAAATTCTAAATTCTATGATAACAGAAACTTATATAATGCCAAATAGGAGAGAACATTTCATATTTCACTGGTCTAATTTAATTGGACTACCTAGTAATTTTGAATTGCATAACTAAACCAGTTGTCCTGCTGTGAACCTGCCCCTTACAGCCTTTTGTGTGGGTGGAGGGCAAGAGTTTCCTCCTCTGAGCAGGAGGTGATGCAGATGTCCTGGAGGAAGCAAGGTCTTTTTACAAATAGAGGGAAACAAAAGGAAGGATTGTACAAGTCTCCTCTAAATGACTCCGCTGAACAGGAAGGTTGGGAAATGCCTGAAGCTACCATCTCCGAGAGGCAAGAGCAAGAAGAATAAAATTTTTCTGCAAGTATCTGAAGGACTTGATTTAGAAACCATTGAAAAGGTCAGAACTGATTTAACTGGGGCCAAGACTTCAACCCAAGAGGGGGGATGGGTCTGGCATATCAAGAACGTGGTGAGGCTACTCTGCCCACCACTGAAGCTGGCTGGGGTGGTGCTGGCAAAGCCGTCTCCTTCCTAATCTTGAAAGTCTCTTACACATATACCATCTTTGCAATGTTTCTTGACATGCATAGAGCACGTCCTGCTCTTCCCTGTTGCTTAACCATTTCTTTTCCCTCTCTCCTTAGAAGAGGGGTATTCTCTTTTCCTCTTAGAAAGATCCGTTGATAGACTGGGTCCACTCTTGTTTGCTTCAATCTTGAGCTAATGTGTCTCCATCTCTCATTTCCTGATTTGACAAATCCCCCCTCCCCCCAAAAAAGAACAAACAAATCCAAAACTCTATCTGGATGAGCCGATTGGTACAAGAGAACAAAGTAGAGTGCCCCCACTCCAGGACCTATGAACTGATCAAATTTAAATCTTATTATAATTAATTTTACTATAAACTTCTTATTGCCTCCAGAATACATGGATGTAATAAATACTTGCAATAAAGAGGTCACCAGTCTAGTTTTTTACCAACTAGTGAGAATGTATTTATGATAATTGTCCAAGGCATTGTTCTGCTAGAAAGAGGTCCTGGAAATACAGATAAAAGTCTATGCCTGGGAGGCCGGGGCCTTTTGTCTGCTCTGAATTGCTAGGGTCATTGCCTTGGCCCACTAACACTTCTTGTATAGGTTACTTGCTTAAATTATTAAATGAAATAATCAGGACACATTTTACCACTAGCACAACTCAAAATTTGTATCAGCTGGTGGGCTGTGATCCTTGCTAATTAGCTTAACTCCACAGGTTTGACTGCAACTCTATAAAACAAAGGCATGATCTATTATCCTTTTTAAAAATGGGTACTCTTCTGTAGATCATTAGCTTCTCTAATATTTCAAACAAGTTTCATGCGAGTTTACTCTAACAAATTATAGGTCTTGGTTTACCAATCTGATACTTTACAAGGGGAGCAGAATCTGTTAAAAATAATATAAGACTGTTTTCAGTCCACCATCAACCGCTGCCTTGAACACCTTAATGATGCCAGTCTCTGCATAGCAACTGGGGTTGATTTTTCTGAAACTCATGGCTGATTATGTCATTACTCTTCTTAAAGTCATTCAGTATTTCCCACTGCCCTCAGATAAAGTCCAAACTCCTGAATACTGGGTTGCAGAAGAACAATTGGACAAGTTTAGCCAAATATCCCTGGGCCTAATAGCAAGTTTCAAATGAACTAAACATTCTTTAGGCCACATACTCTAAAAAAGGAGGTGACTTATTTATGGATTGGGTGATATTAATCCAAGAGCAGGAAGTGGCACACTCCTTGTTACCCCTGTCCCCTCCCCCAAAGTGCCGGGCAGAACGTGTTCAAGGTTGGAGCGTTCTTTAAGTAGATGTTGTGCTAGTGGCTGCTCCCAGGCCATGGACCAGCTGCGGCTCCTCCAGTGTCCACCCTATGAGGATGAGGAAGTGGAGCTGAGACAGGACATAATCCGAATAGGATGTGTTATACCAATAAGCAGGAGCCAGGCCCAGACTTCATCATGTCCCCCCTTCCCTGTTTGACCAGCAGGCTTAGGTCTTTTCTGGGGCTCCTTCTCTCAGGCTAACCCCTCACAAGTGGGCTTTAACTCTCACTAGTTTATTTCCTGACAAAGCATCACATTTCATCTGTGAATGGGCAGCCACTGAACGGGGACCAGTTGATGCCTGGTGGAATATGAGTTTAGCTTTACCTGCTTGTTCTTGTTTTCTTTTTTAAAATTAACTTATTGATTGTTAGATAGAGAGGAAGGGAGAGGGAGAGACAGAAACACAAGCATCCATCTGTTCCTGTATGTGCCCTGACCAGGAATTGAACCCACTGCCTTTGCATATTGGGACTACTGATGCTCTAATCGACAGAGCTATCCAGCCAGGGCTCTTGGTTTTTTATTTTAAGAGAAACTAGAACTCTAACGTTTTGTATGTGTTATTTTAGCATGCTTAATTTTTTAAAATCATTGAGAGGGTCAAGGAGAACATATCTCTGGACCACTTTTGGCCCACAGACCACACATGGACGAGCTCTGCATCCACCCTGGAGGTGAGGTGAGGGTTCGAGGTGGCTGGTCATGCTGGACATGTAAGGGCAGAGTGAGCTGTTCTGTCTGCCAGGTGTTGTGGCTGAGTCGGGCAGGGCATGCTATCTCACAACTCTGCTTGCTTCTTGTCACTCCTCCCTCCCTTGCAGGCTCTTCTCCATGCCTGTAGTCCTCCGGCCCCTCTTTCTCTCCTCTCTTGTGTTTTCTCAGACCCAGACCACAGAAACACTTCCTGGCTTAGGTTACCTGGTTCTCCTTTATCTAAATGCTGATCCCTCCCTCCTCAGGAGGAAGAATTCTTTTGAAAGGTGCAAGAGACGGACACTTGGGCTGTTTCCAGATCTTCGCTATAGAGGACGAGTGGATTAAACAGCTTTGGTACATATATACTATGGAATACTACTCAGCCATAAGAAATGATAACATTGGATCATTTACAATAACATGGATGGACCTTGATAACATTATATGGAGTGAAATAGGTAAATCAGAAAAAAACTAAGAACTGCATGATTTCATACATAGGTGGGACATAAAAACGAGACTCAGAGACATGAACAAGAATGTGATGGCAACAGAGGTGGGGGGTGGGGGGGAGGGGGGATGGGGTGAAGAAGGAGAGAGGGGTTGGGGGAGGGGAGGGGCACAAAGAAAACCAGATAGAAGGTGACAGAAGACAATTTGACTTTGGGGGAGGGGTATACAGCACAATCAAATGTCAAAATAATCTAGAGATGTTTTCTCTCAACATATGTACCCTGATTTATCAATGTCACTGCATTAAATTTAATAAAGAAAGAAAGAAAGAAAGAAAAAAGAAAGGTGCAAGAGAGTAATGTCAGTATTGTTACTTCTTAGAAATCCTTTTGATTCTGATCTCTTTTAATGCAAAATAAGTAGCCTCCCTAAATTACCAGTACAGGTACTTGAAATTTGCAGTTCCTGATAATGAGGCTTCTTAATGCAAGGCGCACCTGAAGAGTAAGACCAGGAAACTGGACGCAGCCATCTTCCCCAGAAGAGCCGTGGTGATATGTTGAATCACATAGCTGGCCAATTGGAAACACGAAAGTTAGAGATGTATCGCTATGGCATAACATAACATTATTTTCCCAAAATAAACAGAGGCTATTTGTTCCAGCTGGGTCTTATTAGTGGTTTTCTTGTTTCACTCTTGGTCAGCCCCCTCCAGGCCACCCTCACAGGCTGAGCTTCTTATAGGGCCAAGAAATGGTTTTTCACACATAGACGCTCCACACACACATGTGTGCACATGCAAGTGCACCCCTTCCCACACACAGTCTACAAGTCCAGGTGGCTTTCCTACTGCATTCGACCAGGTAATTAAGGCAAAAATAATATCAATTCCCTGTAAAATCTTCCAGAAAATACAAGAAGGGAACATGTTTACCAACTCATGCTATAAAGTCAGTATTACTGATACAAAACTAGCGAAGGACATTTTAATAATACATACCAATATTCCACATCAACGCAGATGCAAAATTCTGAACAAAAGTTTAGCAACGGTATGTGAAAATGACAATATAACATAAATATTGGGGTTTATCCCAGGATTGCAAGATTAATTTAACATTTGAAAGTCATTCAATATAATTCACCATATTAACAAAAACAAACCCATGTTTTTATTTCAGTACATATAAAGGATGCATTTGAAAAAAAAAATAGCATCCATCTAGGATTAAAACTTTCAGCAAACTAGAAATAGAAGGGAATGTTCTCAACCTGATAAGGGGCTCTACAAAAATTATAGCAAAACATTGTACTTAATGGTGAGACTGAATGTTTCTCTCAAAGTTGGGGTAAAGGAAAGAATGTCTACTCTCACTTTTTCTCTTCAACATTATAGATTTTAGCCAGTGTAATAAGAGAGGAAAAATAAATTAAAAGACATAAAGTTGGAAAGACAGTATAAAACCACCTTTACTCACTAAGTAAATGATCAATCATATTAAAAAAATCTTAAAGAATTTACACAAAAGCTACTGAAACAAAAAATTGAGTTTAGCAAGTTTGTAAGATACAAGGTTAATGTAAATAATTCAATTTTATTTTCTAAATACTATAAATAAAACTCAAATGGAAATTAAATTACCATTTGTAATAGCATCAAAATATAAAATACAGGACTTAGAAATAAATCTGACAAAAGATGTATAGAGCTGTATGTTGAAAACTACAAAAGATTGCTGAGAAAAATGAAGAACTAAATAAATGAAGAGCTATGCCATGTTCACGGATAAGGAGTCTCAATATTATGAAAATGTCCATTTTCACCAAATTGATTTGTAAGAATCAATACCATTGCAAACAAAATCCTGGCACAATCTGTTGTAGAAATTGAAAGACTGATTAAAAAATTGTGAAATACATGTATCAAATATGTTTTATATATCTTAAACTTCTAGAATGTTATATGTCAATTATATTGCAATAAAAATAATTTCAAAAATTGATATGCAAAATTTTTCTCCTCTCCATTGTCTCCCCAAACCTGGACCACAAGTTGTGTTTGTTTTTCTTTTTTCCTTTTCTTTTTATTTTCACTTCTATGGGAGTTCCACTGCATCCAACTCTTTTTTCTAAGGCAGCATTATGGCCCCTCCTTTCCCTAGAACTGTAAAGCTGCAAAAAAACATGATCATCTTATGATTAGAAATAAAAAAGAGGGGGGGAAATGGCGACGGAGTAGGTGGATGTTACAACTCCCACCTCCCAGAACCAAAGTGGATTACAACTTAATTTAGTAACAGTCATCTTGAAAAACCAATTTTAGCCTAAACTAAGAGAAATCTATAATCAAGCATAACTGAAGGAACCACACTGAGCTGGTAGGAAAGGCAGAGACGCGGAAGGGGCTGCCTCTATCCCTGGAGTGAGCAGCAGCCTGGAGGGTCTCTCATGGCTGGGTGGGTTTCCGGAAGAGTTGTGGACCCTCAGCCCTAAGACCAGAGCCCCAGCCTGGAGCTTCAGAGACTATAGGAGGCATATGGACAGTATTTAGCTGAAAGAAGATCTGGGTTACTGTTTGTGAGAGGGAGACAGAATTCTCAGACCCAGGCTCCATCTTAAAGGGACTGCACAGAAAACTTCGTTCACAGCCACTTACTTGGGGGCACCAAGAGGACTGGAGTTGCAAGAGGAGAGTGTAGTCTTGGGGGCACAGGGAGAGACTGTGGGGGACAGCCACCCTGACCCCTTTGCTGGGTCACTCCCCAAACCTAAAGTGCCCATTCTTCCTGGGAGAAGCAATTACCCCACCTACCAGAGGCTCTCCTGCTCCAGTCAGTGCAGAAAGACACTTAGAAGCAGGGGGAGCATCAGGGACACAGGATTTGAGTGCTGAGGTCTGGGCTACATGCCCCCCTCAACCTGCTGAGTACCCTCCGAAGGGTGGGAGGGCCTGGTTGCCATGATGCCCGCGTTGCTTGGCCCAGGTGGCAGTTGGGGGAGGAGCCCGGAGAGGCCTTCCGTGTGCCCACAAGGGCAGACCCCAAAGGGGTGAGGCCTCCCGCATGCCAGTGGGGGAGATGGAGCCAGGTGGCCTGCGTGGAGATGGCAAGGGGAGGAGCTCCAGAGGCTTCCTGAGCACCTGTGGTGGTGGTGGGGGAGAACCTGTTGGGGACTGAATAAATAAACAGGGTATTTTTGCAATCTGGACAGAGGTGCTGGGCCCAAACCCCACCTCACCTGCCTAGTTAACAAAGAGCTACACCTGATTCTCATTTATCTCACCCATGTTCTCCGGAGGAGGCTGGAAGCTAGTTTCTTATTAGTGTAAAGTAGATTTGGATGATATGGTGGGGGTTGTCTTTGAGTTGCCTTGGAAACTTAATTGAAATTCTATGAATAAAAGTGGATGTGTTTCTGGGAGCACAGACGTTATGGTTAAGGAACAGTAGAGACTATTTGCCATGGCATCCTTTTGAGCCCATCTGTGTGTGTGTATATATATATGATTAAGTCCCTATCATTTATTTCAATTCCATACCTTTTCCCGTTCGGGACCCCGGTATATACTTGTTGTGGCTGGACTGCAACAATTGGCGCCTGTACGTGTGGTCATCAAAAAAGGGAAAGAGGAGAGGTAATGGAACTCCCCAGAAGTGTGCATACAAAGTAAGCATAAAGCTTTTAAAGAGTTAAGCTTTTAAGTAGAGTTTGGTGAGAAATTATAATAAATAATTCAAGAGAAAAATAAATATGGGAGTGCTAGGATAAAAAATAAGGGACCTCCTCGTAGAAATGTTTCCATATGAGAAAGAGTATCAGGTGAGCTAGAAGCAGAGAGATGTGAACGTGGGAACAACTTGGAGTCTAAGCATGACTCAGGCAATAAAAATTTCGCAGCCTATGGCTGCCTTAACCGTGAGACCTCCGCCGCCCTCGGCTCCTTCCTACATTCAACCCTCTGCTCCACCGTTCCCTTATCGGGCTAATTCCACAGTCTATAGCTCAAAATCTGGAAAATCTCCACTCCAACAATCTATAGAACAAGCTCAAAATATAGGGGAAACAATAAATGGCTTTACCTGTTTTCCTGTTGTAGAAAGACAGAACTATAAGGAGAAACTAGAGCGAGAACATGAACCTGTACCTTTTAGAACTCTGAAAGAACTTAAACTTGCTTGTGCTCAGTATGGGCCTACTGCCCCTTTTACACTTGGTTTATTAGATACTATTAGTGCAAACGCTCTACTGCCAATGACTGGTAGGTGATTGCTCGTGTTTGTCTCTCAGGGCATAATTATTTCTGTGGAAGTCAGACTTTTATGAAAAAGCCATGGAGCAGGATGAGAAAAATCAGCAAGAGGAGGTTGTTTTTACTATAGATATGTTAACTGGAGAAGGACAATATGCCCATACAACAAATCAATTAGAGTATCAACTATTTATAATATAATTAATCAGATAGCCACAAAGGCATGGAAATGCCTGCCTACTTCAGGGGCCAAAATGGAAAAATTAGGAAAAATTAGGCAAGGTCCTGATGAGCAATATCAAGAATTTATTTCACGGCTAATTCAAGCAGTCAAAAGAATAGTAGAGGATAAAAATGTGGGAAAGATTTTAATAAAACAATTAGCCTATGAAAACGCTAATCCTGCTTGTCAGGCTGCACTTTGGCCTCACCACAAGAAGGGAGATATAGAGGACTATATCAGAATATGCACCGATGTTGGGCCTTCATACACACAAAGTCTTGCTTTTGCCACAGACTTTAGGGAGAGATTTCCAGGACGATATTTTGATAAAAGGCAGAACAAGTAAATGAAGGAAAGTCGGGGAAGTACTTCTGCCTGTGGATACTGTTTCCAATGTGGGGGTGTAGGACATTTTGCTAGAAACTGCCCTGCTCCCCCTGGATATCAGTCTTGGCCTCTCCCTCAAGGACGGCCAGCCCTTAAGGCTCCGGACCTCTGCCCACATTGTAGGAGAGGGAAACACTGGGAAAACGAGTGTAAGTCTAGATATAATGCTGAAGGGCAAAGGATTCAGAGGAGCCGCGGAGGCTCCTGCCGCCTTGTGCCTGAGCGGCCGCCATGCAGGCCCACCATAGTCCCCTCTTAGGAGCGCAAGCCACCGCAGGACCTGACACCAGGTGGTGATGGGCGGGGCAGACCCAGAGGGCAGTGGAGAAGCATTCCCCTCTCAGTGTAAATCTAAATATACTACCAAAGGCCAGGGAAATGGACAATGGGGCCCTCCCCGGCCCCGTCAAACAATAGGGGTAATGTGGATGTTTCCTCAGCAAATTCTGATTCCAGCAGGCCAAACATTGCCCAACTATCCCGGGCAACAACAGGCAGTGCAGGACTGAACCTCAGTCCCACCTCCCAATTCGTATTAACTCCAGAGATGTGACCTCAACCTATACCCACTGGAATTTTTGGGCCACTTCCCAGTAACACAGTAGGACTCCTATTAGGCAGAAGTAATTTAACTATGAGAGAATTTTTTGTTCTCCCTGGAGTAATAGACTCAGATTATACAGGGGAAATTAAAGTAATGGCTCACACTTTGAGGAATATAGTCACTATCTCCCCTGACATGAAAATTGCTCAATTAATCCTTTTACCTTCTTTAAGACAAGGCCAAACCCTGCTAAAGGGACCCCGAGAGAATTGAGGATTAGGTTCCACTGATGCTGCCTATTGGGTTCAAAAAATAGGCCATAAACACCCTGAAATGGAACTAACAATACAAGGGCGTAAATTTAACAGACTTTTAGATACTGGAGCCGATGTACCAGTTATTGCTAAGCTACATTGGCCTCCTTCCTGGCCCACTCATGCAGCAGCCACAGAATTACAAGGTATAGGGCAAAGCAAATCCCCTCAACAAAGTTCTAGTTTTTTACAATGAGAAAATAAGAAGGTCATTCTGGATTTTTTTCAGTCTTATGTGCTCCCTGGATTGCCAGTTAATTTGTGCGGTAGAGATGTTTTGCAAAATATGGGAGTGTTGCTCGTCAGTCCTAATGGTTTAGTCAGTGCTCAAATGCTTGATCAGGGATTTTTGCCCACTAAGGGACTAGGGAAAGAACAGCGGGAAATTCTCACCCCCATAGAAGTGGCACCCAATACCAGAAGGAGTGGATTAGGATATCAAAATTTAACATAGGGGCCTTGGTAGCTCCTGCTACCCCAATAATGCATTGTGCACACCTTTTTACTTGGAAATCAGATAATCCTGTATGGGTAGACCAATACAGGAGAAACTTAAGGCAGTTGCTCAATTGGTACAAGAGCAGCTACAGCTTGGGCACATTGAACCATCTAATAGCCCATGGAATACGCCTATATTAGTTATAAAAAAAATCAGGAAACTGGAGGCTATTACAAGATTTGAGAGCAATAAATAAGATTATGGAAATTATGGGTCCTTGCCAGCCAGGACTCCCTTCTCCTACTGCCATTCCATGGAATTTTCACCTTGTAGTTGTTGACTTGAAGGATTGCTTTTTTAGTATTCCTTTAAGCCCTCATGATTGCAAGCATTTTGCATTCAGTGTTCCTTCACTTAATTTCCAGGCTCCAATGGAGCGATACCAGTGGAGAGTTTTGCCTCAAGGTATGGCTAATAGTCCTACCTTGTGCCAAAAATATGTTGCTCAAGCTGTCTCTCCAGTATGAAGGCAGCACCCTAAGGCCTACATAATCCATTATATGGATGATATTCTTTTTTTTTTTTTTTAATAAATTTTTATTAATGGTAATGGGATGACATTAATAAATCAGGGTACATATATTCAAAGAAAACATGTCTAGGTTATTTTGTCATCAAATTATGTTGCAAACCCCTCGCCCAAAGTCAGATTGTCCTCCGTCACCCTCCATCTAGTTCTCTGTGCCCCTCCCCCTCCCCCTAACTCTCTCCCTCCCTCCCTCTCATGTCCTCCCCCCCCCCCCCTTGGTAACCACCACACTCTTGTCCATGTCTCTTAGTCTCATTTTTATGTTCCACCAATGTATGGAATCATGTAGTTCTTGTTTTTTTGATTTACTTATTTCACTCCTTATAATGTTATCAAGATCCCACCATTTTGCTGTAAATGATCTGATGTCATCATTTCTTATGGCTGAGTAGTATTCCATAGTGTATATGTGCCACATCTTCTTTATCCAGTCTTCTATTGAAGGGCTTTTTGGTTGTTTCCATGTCTTGGCCACTGTGAACAGTGCTGCAATGAACATGGGGCTACATGTGTCTTCACATATCAATGTTTCTGAGGTTTTGGGGTATATACCCAGTAGAGGGATTGCTGGGTCATAAGGTAGTTCTATTTGCAGTTTTTTGAGGAACCACCATACTTTCCTCCATAATGGTTGTACTACTTTACAGTCCCACCAACAGTGAATGAGGGTTCCTTTTTCTCCACAGCCTCTCCAACATTTACTATTACCCGTCTTGTTGATAATAGCTAATCTAACAGGAGTGAGGTGGTATCTCATTGTAGTTTTGATTTGCATTTCTCTAATAACTAATGAAGCTGAGCATCTTTTCATATATCTGTTGGCCATTTGTATCTCTTCCTGGGAGAAGTGTCTGTTCATGTCCTCTTCCCATTTTTTTATTGGATTGCTTGTTTGTTTGTTGTTGAGTTTTATGAGTTCTTTGTAAATTTTGGATATTAGGCCCTTATCTGAGCTGTCGTTTGAAAATATCAGTTCCCATATAGTTGGCTGTCTGTTTATTTTGATATCAGTTTCTCTTGCTGAGCAAAAACTTTTAATTCTGATGTAGTCCCATTCATTTATCTTTGCCTTCACTTCTCTTGCCATTGGAGTCAAGTTCATAAAATGTTCTTTAAAACCCAGGTCCATGATTTTAGTACCTATGTCTTCTTCTATGTACTTTATTGTTTCAGGTCTTATATTTAGGTCTTTGATCCATTTTGAATTAATTTTAGTACACGGGGACAGGCTGTAGTCGAGTTTCATTCTTTTGCATGTGGCTTTCCAGTTTTCCCAACACCATTTGTTGAAGAGGCTTTCTTTTCTCCATTGTGTGTTGTTGGCCCCTTTATCAAAGATTATTTGACCATATATATGTGGTTTTATTTCTGGGCTTTCTATTCTGTTCCATTGGTCTGAGTGTCTATTTTTTTGCCAATACCATGCTGTTTTGATTATCGTGGCCCTATAATATAGTTTAAAGTCAGGTATTGTAATGCCCCCAGCTTCATTCTTTTTCCTTAGGATTGTTTTGGCTATTCGGGGTTTTTTATAGTTCCATATAAATCTGATGATTTTTTGTTCCATTTCTTTAAAAAATCTCATAGGGATTTTGATGGGAATTGCATTACATTTGTATATTGCTTTGGGTAATATGGCCATTTTGATTATATTTATTCTTCCTATCCAAGAACAAGGAATATTTTTCCATCTCATTGTATCTTTTTCGATTTCCCTTAACAATGCTTTGTAATTTTCATTATATAGGTCCTTTACGTTCTTTGTTATGTTTATTCCTAGGTATTTTATTTTTTTTGTTGCAATCGTGAAGGGGATTATTTTTTTGAGTTTGTTTTCTAATATTTCATTGTTGGCATATAGAAAGGCTATGGACTTTTGTATGTTAATTTTGTATCCTGCGACCTTACTGTATTGGTTTATTGTTTCTAATAATCTTTTTGTGGAGTCCTTCGGGTTTTCGATGTATAGGATCATATCATCAGCAAAAAGTGATAGCTTTACTTCTTCTTTTCCGATATGGATGCCTTTTATTTCTTTGTCTTGTCTGATTGCTCTGGCCAGAACTTCTAGCACCACGTTGAATAAGAGTGGAGAGAGTGGACAACCCTGTCTTGTTCCTGATTTAAGGTAGAAAGTCCTCAGTTTTATGCCGTTTAATAGGATGTTGGCTGATGGTTTATCATATATGGCCTTTATCATGTTGAGATATTTTCTTTCTATACCCATTTTGTTGAGAGTCTTAAACATAAAATTGTGTTGTATTTTATCAAAAGCCTTTTCTGCATCTATTGATAAGATCATGTGGTTTTTGTTCTTTGTTTTGTTGATATGGTGTATTACGTTAACCGTTTTGCATATGTTGAACCATCCTTGAGATTCTGGGATGAATCCCACTTGATCATGATGTATTATTTTTTTAATATGTTGTTGTATTCGGTTTGCCAGTATTTTGTTTAGTATTTTAGCATCTGTATTCATTAGAGATATTGGTCTGTAGTTTTCTTTCTTTGTGCCATCCTTGCCAGGTTTTGGTATGAGGGTTATGTTGGCCTCATAAAATGTGTTTGGAAGTATTGCTTCTTCTTCAATTTTTTGGAAGACTTTGAGTAGAATAGGAACCAAGTCTTCTTTGAATGTTTGATAGAATTCACTAGGATAACCGTCTGGGCCTGGACTTTTATTTTTGGGGAGATTTTTAATAGTTTTTTCTATTTCCTCCCTGCTGATTGGTCTGTTTAGGCTTTCTGCTTCTTCATGACTCAGTCTAGGAAGGTTGTATTGTTCTAGGAATTTATCCATTTCTTCTAGATTGTTGTATTTGGTGGCATATAATTTTTCATAGTATTCTACAATAATTCTTTGTATATCTATGATGTCTGTGGTGATCTCTCCTCTTTCATTTTGGATTTTATTTATTTGAGTCCTGTGTCTTTTTTCCTTGGTGAGTCTTGCCAAGGGTTTGTCAATTTTGTTGATCTTTTCAAAGAACCAGCTCCTTGTTTTATTGATTTTTTCTATAGTTTTTCTGTTCTCTATTTCATTTATTTCTGCTCTGATTTTTATTATCTCCTTTCTTCGGCTGGTTTTGGGTTGTCTTTGTTCTTCTTTTTCTAGTTCCTTAAGGTGTGAAGTTAAGTGGTTTACTTCGGCTCTCTCTTGTTTGTTCATATAGGCCTGAAGTGATATGAACTTTCCTCTTATTACTGCTTTTGCTGCATCCCAGAGATTCTGATATGTCGTATTTTCATTTTCATTTGTCTGTATATATCTTTTGATTTCTGCGCTTATTTCTACTTTGACCCATTCATTTTTTAGAAGTATGTTGTTTAGTTTCCACATTTTTGTGGGTTTTTCCCCCTCTTTTTTGCAGTTGAATTCTAGTTTCAAGGCTTTATGATCAGAAAATATGCTTGGTACAATTTCAATTTTTCTAAATTTGCTGATATTGTCTTTGTGGCCCAACATATGGTCAATTCTTGAGAATGTTCCATGTACACTAGAGAAAAATGTATACTCTGTCGCTTTGGGATGAAGTGTCCTGTAGATGTCTATCATATCCAGGTGTTCTAGTATTTCGTTTAAGGCCACTATATCTTTATTGATTCTCTGTTTGGATGACTATGGATGATATTCTTATTGCTCATCCAGATAAAGACATTGTGTTGACTATTTTGCAACAACTAGAATATTCTCTGAAAGAATCAAGACTTTATATAGCTCCTGAAAAGGTACAGCAATCTTTACCTTTTTCTTATTTAGGACAAATTATTGAGGGACAACAAATTCTCTCACAGAAAACAGAAATCAGGACAGATCATTTGCGAACTTTAAATGATTTCCAGAAACTGTTAGGATACATTAATTGGCTTAGACCTTCCTTGAAATTAACTACTGGAGAACTGAAGCCACTTTTTTTATATTCTTAGAGGATCGGCTGAACCAGCTTCTCCTCGGCTACTTATAGCTGCGGGACAACAAGCTTTAAAGCTTGTAGAAAAAGCCTTGCAACAAGCACAACTAAAATGCATAAATCCTGAAGAATCAACTGCCTTACTAATTTGTCCCTCAAGTTACACTCCAACGGGACTATTGTGGCAAGCTTCAGGTCCTATTGAATGGATTCATTTAGCTGTTACTCCTAAGAAAGTTTTACCTCCGTATTTTGATCTTGTTGCCTCCTTGATTATCAAGGGGCATAGGCAACTCTTATAGCTTATAGGTTTGAGCCTCAAATTATTGTTGTTCCTTTTTCAAAGGATCAACAACAATGGCTCTGGGAAATTTCCACAAAATGGCAAATTGCTTTTGCAAATTTTACATGCCAAATTGATTCTCACTACCCAGCTAATAAAATAGTTCAATTTTCATTAGTTACTACATTTGTCTTTCTTAAGACAATTGTTAATGAGCCCATTCCTGAAGCACCTACAGTCTTTACTGATGGATCCAGCTCAGGAATAGCAGGTTTAATAATCGATGGACAAGTTTATACTAAAACAGTCGCTTTAAAATCAGCTCAAAGAATAGAATTACATGCCATTATCATGGCTTTTCAGCATTTGCCATGTTCCTCCTTTATACAGACAGCAGATAATTACTTATGGTTGTTTCCACTATAGAGACTGCTGTCTTAGGGACAACTGCTGATGAGGAACTATTTCAGCAGTTCCTCCTTCTTCAAAGACTTGTACTTCAACATACAGCTCCATGTTTTATAGAACATATACGAGCTCACTCCATTCTCCCTGGAGCCTTAGCACAAGGGAATGCCCTTGTTGATCAAGCTACCCAAAAGAAAATTATTGGAGCAACCATGACAGATCAAGCAATCCAGTCTCATACTATTCATCACCAGAATGCTGCAGCCCTGCGTAAAGAGTTTCAACTTACTTGGGAAGCAGCATGGTGGATTGTTAAATCCTGTCCAAGGTGTCCTATACTACAATCTGTCCCTTCATTTGGAATTAACCTTCAAGGACTCCTACCACGACAACTTTGGCAAATAGATGTTACTCATATACCTTCATTTGGCAAACGGTCCTTTGTCCACGTTACAGTGGATACTTACTCTGGATTTATGGTAGCCTCTGCCAGAACAGGAGAGGCTGCATGTTATAGCTCATTGCTTGTATGCATTTTCTATTATTGGACTTCCTAAAATAGTTAAAACTGACAATGCTCCTGCATATGTAGGAAAAGCATTTACTACATTTTGTCAGACTTTTGGATTTGACCTAAAGATGAGAATTCCTTACAATCCTCAGGGTCAAGGCATTGTAGAGCATGCACATCAAACACTTAAAAATCAATTAGAAAAAATAAAAAAAGCAGGAATTATACCCTCGAACTCCTGCAAATTTTCTTTCTCATGCTCTTTTTACTTTAAATTTTTTGAATACTGATGTACAAGGTATTTCAGCAGCTGAAAGACTCTGGAACCCTACAAGGAAAACCTTCCCTGAAGTGCAATGGAGGGACCCACTCACAGGAATCTGGCAAGGGCCAGACCCTGTTCTCTTATGGGGCCGAGGGTATGTGTATGGTTTTCCTAGGTCTGCTGAAGCTCCTTGGTGGATTCCTGAACAACTGGCGAGACACCATGATTCTGGATGAGAGACTCACTTTAAAAGAACAATTGTATAAGACTTATTTTACTATGCTTTCATTCCTTTTTTTCTGTTAAGAGTAATTAGAAGATTGGGATACTTCTTAAAGTTGTATTATTATCTAATTTTCTTTAATGTTCTAGATCATTTTATTTCTTTCCTGTTCTATGCCTGGAAAGAGGAAGAAAGGGGAGCCTGTTTGGATGTGCCTAAACAAAAACCTCACACGGCCAACTTGAGATTTTTTAAGAGAGATTTCTGTTTAGTATTTATCTTTACTACTTTCCTATTAAAATAGCCTTATGTAAGATCAAGCAGGTCATATTCTAATCCCGGGTTTCACTCTTGATTTGTGTGATTGTATGTGAAGTCTTTGTTTAATGTCTAAATGGGTCTGTCTTCAAGGCCTGAATTAAGTTTATGCATGCAAAAAATTGAAAATGCCGGCTCTAATATTGTAAAAATAAAATATCATCCCTACAAATTAAAAAAATTTAAATGGAACAAGTAAAGTGCGCTCATTGACATTTGGATAAAATGAAATGTAGATCTTAAAGACTTCCTAATTTGGCCAAACTGCTCCAAGCTAAAGTTACTGCAGCTGCAAAGCTTAAAGCAGGGTGGATTTGCTTAACAAAGGTGTAAATTTTTTTTTTACTCTTTGAATTGCCTATTGATTAATTAGGTAGAAGTGTTTTGATGGGTGTGGGAATGTTGCTTGAAAGTGCATTTGCTGTATTTTGTTGGAGGTGGCATTGAGATGGATGTTTCTTGCAGCTTTTGAGGTCAAGGTATTGTGAAATGTACTCAACAAATGCTTAAGGGTCAATTGTAAAAAAAAAGGGGGGGGGAGAGTCATGTCCTGTAACTCCTGCAAATCTATTTACTTTGAAGAATTTCTTTTGAATGCTGATGTACAGGAGATGCCAGGCCTCTTTCTTTTGCAAACTTCTACCCTCTTTTATTTGATCCAGCTAGTAACACTGTTTGTCTTTTTCTAAATAGTTCCTGTAAGGCCAGGAGCCGTCATCGTGACCATTCACATGCAGGTTCCCATTGGATTCGGGCAGGCGATAAAGAAATGGCGGAGTCAGAGGATGGGGGGCCATCCTATTTATTGGTGTCTCACCAAGACAGGCAAACCACAAAAGAAGACAAGGGAAAAGCAGAAAACCAGCTCTTCCCATGAAGGGCAAGGGATCAGGGGAGCCCCTGCAATTGTGATAGCAGGAACTGTGTGTCTGAGCTCCTGGTCTGTCCCACTTTATAGTGTAGAAAACCAAAATCCCTTAATCCAATATACAAACAAGGAAGTCTCCAATACAAAGTCACTTATCCAAGGCATAATTGGATTTCTCATGAGAGTGCACCACCCAGATCATACAATCAGTCAAGGGTGTGGGGAAAAGCTTAGTCCCAAAACCAAACCTCAGGCTACAACAACCTGGCCTGCCCATAGCCTGTCCCCCACACCCACCATAAGTCACAAGCGAGCAAACATATATATCATGTTCACAAACTTATTTGACCAACAGTTCCAGATATACAGAAAAAGTTTATATAGGCAGATGTGGACCCTCAAAACCCTCAGCGAGATCTTCTGAGCATGGATTTTAAGGTCTGTAATGACCAAGAGGAAAAGAAAAGGCAGACAAAGCCCAAAAGAGATCAGGAAAAATAACAGCTCTTGGCATACACCCTTAAAGGCTCCAATCCCCAAAGGAGCCTCATAAGACTCATTAGGGCCCTGCTTCAAGAGTGAAAAGGAAGGTCATTGAGCTAAAGCCTGCCAGGCTTCTATGCCCCCACCAGGGCCATACCTTTGCTGTGGGGAAAAGGTGCCGGGGTCCAGCCCCGGCGGTGATCCAGGGGTCCCACAGGAGGAGACGGCGTCGGCGAAAATGGAGTGAGAGAGCCGAATTCTTTTCTTTCTCTTTATTCTCTGGTTAGCATTTACTGCCAGGCATCTCTACCAAATGCTAGTATAGCTTTCTTTTTATACACGCACACCGGAGTTACAATCACATGGTGTTAATTATTACTTTTGTTTCACTATGTTTTCATGTTTCCGGATAACAGTTAATTTACATCTATGAGTCACAAATCAGGTAGCAAATTATTCAAAATACAAAATAACTTGAATAGCATAACAACATCAGTAAAAACTTTTAGAGTATTAGTTCTAAAAGGCTTGCCTTTAAAGAAATTAACATAACATCAAGAATAGCTTTCACCCAAAGATATGCAGAGTGCACTTGCAAGATAGCCCAGCAGCAACACAAGACATTCCATGGATTTCCCTACATTTTTGAATCTCAAGAGAACATCTCATTGAGAAAGCCTAGCAATTGCCTTTAGTCAAAAGACAATTCTCTTAGTAAAACATTCTTTTCTTGCTGACTATGCTCTCATTCTAGGCCACACAATGGGCCATTCTACTATACCTTACCTAAGATACTAATGTCTAGTCAAATATTACTTATTTATTATATTTAAACACTAGTTAAGTTCTGACTCTATTCTTCTCAGAATATACCACTATTTGCAAATCAAAGAAGAAAGGAATGTTTCTCTACTTATCACATGAAAAGGCTAGGGAGGAAAATGTTAAGTGAAGGCCTAAGGGTGCTCTGTCCACAGCCACTGCCTCCTAACCATTCACAAGTCACAATTTATTCTTTTTATCATGATTAAGAAGGAATTCTCCTACAAACTTAACCCTTTACGAGGGATATCATAGCCAGCCTCTTATGTCTATGAGCCCAGTTCAAGGGGCTTACAGGCTTTTCTGTGGAACTCACACCCTCTGTCTGATTTCCAAAGAAATCACTACGAATCTACAGGGAAAGCACGGTACTATTATCCCTGTGCCACAAATAATAGCACACACCCAGAAAAGGGGGGATATAAGGCCGGATTAATTCAAAAAGTCAAAGGGGGGAGTATCGTTGTGCCTATTCTTTGTGGTGACTTTGTCACCCCACAGCCATTGGTCTTCACTGCAGTGACTTTGTCACCCCGCAGCCATTGGTCTTCTCTGCTGTGACTTTGTCAATCAGCAGTTTTTGATCTTCTTCTGCTGTGACCTTGTCAGCCAGCAGTTGTGGGTCTTCTTCTGCTGTGACCTTGTCAGCCAGCAGTTGTGGATCGGCTCCCGACAAAAAGGGACACTGAAGGTAAGCTGCCCCCTCACTCCTCTAAGGGAGAGTTCAGTCTCTTCCAGCCCTGCTCCAGCCACCTGTGACCTGACCTTGCCCAGCCTGATGGGACTTGCCACTGAAGGTTAAATAGTATCCAGGGCCATCAGCCTCATGTCAGCGTGGATGAGCCTGGGTATTTCTTCCAAGTAGCAGGTAAACTGCTCTCGTTTCTTGTGGACATGAGGGCCACTTACTATGCCTTGCCTAAATATTTGGATTTTTATTCATCCCTCAAAGATCTCTGTGGGTGTTGATAGTCTTTATTTTCTGCTGCTTTGTTTAATATATAGTGTTTCCTTTATTCCTCCTGCCTTAATGCCCCATGCCTATTTTAGGCTAGGACCTATGCCTAATTTAGATGAATTTACCTCTGCCACCCAGGATAGTGTATCCCAAGGTTCTCCTCACCACGCCATGGCTGCAGAGCTCCAGGGAAAGGTACTCTGGGTTCATCTCTCCAGGTTAAAGAAAGTGGAATCTCCATCTCCATATGTGCTGCAGACGGCTTTTCCAGTCTACTTGAATTGTTACCAGCTAGAAGCAGTGGTCATTGGGACTTAGACTCTAGCTGCAAAGTGTGGAAATGTGACCACAACTTGTGCCTTGTGGACTTTTCCTGAATGTGTGTGACTCCTGCTTCTTGGGACAGTTCTCAGACTGAAGTGGGGTTGGGTTACATTTACAAATAATATGAGGTGATGATGGTGTCAACATGGACTTGGTAAAATTACATTAACATGTTAAAGACATTTAAGACTGTAAGAATTTTATTTTACATCCTGTTGTATTAGTTAAGACTTTGCCTGATAATCTAATCACTTAATTGTATTAGGACACTTGTTATAGTATCTGTTAGCATTAGCTATTTCAATTTTGTTATTTATTTTATATTTTTTCCAGTCTGCCTCCAAATAGAAACATGGGAATTCAGATGAGTATGAATTATAGCACACAAATTGAAGTTTTAAAAAATAAAAATAAAAAGGGTGAAATGTTGGGATGGAATAAATAAACAGGGTATTTTTGCAATCTGGACAGAGGTGCTGGGCCCAAACCCCACCTCACCTGCCTAGTTAACAAAGAGCTACACCTGATTCTCATTTGTCTCACCTATGTTCTCCGGAGGAGGCTGGAAGCTAGTTTCTTATTAGTGTAAAGTAGATTTGGATGATATGGTGGGGGTTGTCTTTGAGTTACCTTGGAAACTTAATTGAATTGCTTGATGAACCACATTTTTTTTTATGAATAAAAGTGGGTGTGCTTCTGGGAGCATGGGCATTACAGCTAAGGAACAGTAGAGACTTTTGCCATGGCATCCTTCCTAACCCATATATATATATATATATATATATATATATATATATATATATATATCCCTGTTTATCATTTATTTCAATTCCATACCTTTTCCCATTTGGGACCCTGGTATATACTTGTTGTGGCTGACTGCCACAGGAACTCGGAGAGGTAAGGAGTCTGAACTGTGGCCTGCAAGCCTGAGCTGGTGCCCGAGTGCCTGAGGAGGTGGAGGCAGAGGGGGGGGGTCTGCAGAAAGACCTTACATTAAGAATAAAGAGGCCACAAACACTGGCCAAGAGTAGATAAATCCCAGCCTATGAGTGCAGCTGATAGTTACAATGGCATCAGGGTCCAGCAGAGGCAGCCACAAATTCTGGATTGCTTGTAGCTCCAAGAAGGTTGCTAAGGGCCAGTCAAAAGCAGTTACCCCCACTGGTCTGCCCCAGGTTCTGGCCAGGGAGGTCCATCCAGAGGCCAGATATAGAGAGCATCAGCTCAGGACCTAACAACCATAGTTAGAATGGTATTTAGTCTATACAGAGACAAAATGGGAAGACAGAGAAATGCAATTCAAATGAATCAACAAGAGAAATCCCCAGGAAAAGAACTGAGTAAAATGGAAATAAACAAGATACTGGATGCAGAGTTTAGAATAATGATTGTTAGGATGCTCAAGGATCTTAGAGCAACAATAGATGGACAAAATAAGCACCTAAATAAAGAGATAGCTGGCATAAAAAAGGATATTGAAATAATAAAAAAGAATCAGACAAAAATGATAAACACAATATCAGAAACAAAGACTGTAAGGTATTTTTCTCCACTGAGAAGGATGGAAGGGGCCAGAGCCACAAAGTGTGGAATAGTAAAAGGCTTTATTGAGTAGAGAGTATGCATCCCAACCGGCAAGGTTTCCTGGCCCTGAGGAATGATGAAGGCCAGGGAAATCGCAAGTGGTGACCCATGTGGGAGATATTTAAAGGGTCCCTAGGGTGGTCAAGCTAATATGACATGGTGAAATCTCACTGGCTGGCACATGGTTGCTGTTTTCCAAAGGGCTCTAGGGAAGTTTCTTTTGGCATGCTTGTTTGTGGGCGGTCCTAGCCAAAGTTTGCGGGTCTGACCTTTCCCACTATCCACCGACCTTACAAAGACTACCCTAGAAGGAATTAAAAGCAGGCTGGATGAAGTAGAGGATTGAATCAGTGATTTAGAGGACAAGATAAGTGAAAGCACAGAAGCAGAACAGCAAAAAGAAAAGAGACTAAAAAAGTCTGAAGAAACTCTAAGAGAGCTCTGTGACAACATGAAGAGAAACAACATCCGCATAGTAGGGGTTCCTGAAAGAGAAGAGAAAGAACAAGGAATAGAGAACCTAATTGAAGAAATCATAGCAGAAAACTTCCCTAAATTGATGTAGGAAAAAGTCACACAAGTTCAAGAAGCACAGAAAATACCCTTAAAATGAAACCCAGAGACCTACACCAAGACACATTATAATTAAAATACCAAAGCTAAGAGATAAAGAAAAAATACTAAAAGCTGCAGGAGAAAAGCAGTCAATCACCTTCAAAGGAGCCCCTATAAGGATGACATCCAACTTCTCAACAGAAACACTTGAGGCCAGAAGAGAATGACAAGAAATAGTAAAAGTAATGCAGACAAGAACCTACAACCAAGATTTCTTTATCTAGCAAGGCTATCATTTAAAATTGAAGAAGAAATAAAAAGCTTTCCAGACCAAAAAAACAAACAAACAAAAAAAAAAACAACAAAACTTCTCAAGGAGTTTATTACAACAAAACCAATGCTGCAAGAAATGTTAAGGGGACTGTTGTAAACAGAACAAAAAGGGAAAAGAATATAGTAAAAGAGGAATAAAGCTTTAAAGAATAAAATGGCAATAAACAACCACATATCAATAATAACCTTAAGTGTAAATGGATTAAATGCTCCAATCAAAAGACATCGGGTAGCTGCATGGATAAGAAAACAGGACCCATACATGTGCTCTATACAAGAAACCCACCTCAAAACAAAAGACATACATAGACTGAAAGTAAAGGAATGAAAAAAAATATTTCATGCAAATGGAAATAAAAAAAAGCTAGGGTAGCAATACTTACATCTGACAAAATAGACTTTAAAGCAAAGGCTATAGTAAGGGATAAAGAAGTTCACTAAATAATGATAAAAGGAGAAATCTAACAGGAAGATATAACCATTATAAATATCTATGCACCTTATATAGGAGCACCTAAATATATAAAGCAGATTTTGATGGACATAAAGGGTGAGATCAACAGCAATACTACAGTGTGTCCGTAAAGTCATGGTGCACTTTTGACCGGTCACAGGAAAGCAACAAAAGATGATAGAAATGTGAAATCTGCACCAAATAAAAGGAAAACCCTTCCAGTTTCTATAGGATGATGTGGCAGCATGTGCACATGTGCAGATGATGATGTAACACTGTGTATACAGCAGAGAAGCTCATGGCCATGCCAGTTGAGATGTGGACGGTACAGAGGAAAGTTCAGTGTGTTCTGTGGCTCGCTAAATTCGAATCCATGACCAAAGTGCAACGTGAATATCGGCGCATTTATAACGAAGCGTCACCACATAGGAATAACATTACTCGGTGGGATAAGCAGTTGAAGGAAACCGGCAGTTTGGTAGAGAAACCCTGTTCTGGTAGGCCATCAGTCAGTGACAAGTCTGTAGAGGCTATATGGGATAGCTACCTAAGGAGCCCTAAAAAAATCTGTGCGTGAACCCACATAAAACTGCACTGAATAGGTATGAAACTAGGAGAGTTTTCCTTTTATTTGGTGCAGATTTCACATTTCTATCATCTTTTGTTGTTTTCCTGTGACCGATCAAAAGTGCACCATGACTTTACGAACACACTGTATAATAGGAGGGGATTTCAATACCTCACTAACAGCACTGGATAGATCCTCAAGAAAGAAAATTAACAAAGAAACAGCAGACTTAAAGGACACACTAGATCAACTGGATTTAATAGATATCTTCAGAACCTTTCACCCTAAAGCAGTAGAAGACAGTATACATTCTTTTCAAGTGTTCATGGTACATTCTCTAGGATAGACCACATATTAGGATACAAAATGAGTCTCAATAAATTTAGGAAGATTGAAATCATATCAAGCATCTTCTCTGATCACAATTATAGGAAACTAGAAATCAACTATAATAGAAAAACTCAAACACTTGGAAACTAAATGGCACGTTATTAAATAATGAATGGGTTAACAATGAGATCAAGGAAGAAATAAAAAATTTCCTTGAACCAAATGAAAATGAACATACAACAACTCAAAATTTATGGGACACAGCAAAAGCAGTTCTGAGAGGGAAGTTCATAGCATTACAGGCATACCTCAAGAAGCTAGAAAAAGCTCAAATAAACAACTTGACCCTACATCTAAAAGAACTAGAAAAAGAATAGCAAGTAAAGCCCAAAGGAAGTAGAAGGAAGGAAATAATAAAGATCAGAGGGGAAACAAATAACATAGAAGTAGAAAAACAATACAGAGGATCAATGAAACCAAGAGCTTGTTCTTTGAAAAGGTAAACAAGATTGATGAAGCTTTAATAACCAGACTCACCAAAAGAGAGAGAGAGAGAGAGAGAGAGAGAGAGAGGAGACTCAGATATATAAAATTAGAAATGAGAGTGGAGACGTAACAACTGACATAGCAGAAATACAAAAGATTGTAAGAAAATACTATGAAGAACTGTATGCCAAGAGATTAGACAACCTACGTGAAATCACAAATTCCTTGAAACATATAATCCTTCAAAAATCAATCTGGAAGAATCAGAAAACCTAAACAGCCGATTACACCAAACAAGATTGCAACAGTTATCATAAATTTCCAACAAACCAAAGTCCTGGACCAGATGTCTTCACAGGTGAATTTTACCAAATATTCAAAGAAGAACTAACTCCTATCCTCAAGCTACTTCAAAAAATTCAAGAGGAAGGAAGACTTCCAAGCTTCTTTTATGAGGCAAGCATAATTCTGATTCCAAAACCAGGCAAAGACAATACAAAAAAACCCTCAAAACTATAGGCCAATATCCCTGATGAATTTAGATGCTAAAATTCTCAACAAAATATTAGCAAACTGGATCCAGCAATACATGAAAAAAATCATACATCATGATCAAGTGGGATTTATTCTGGGGAGGCAAGGCTGGTACAATATCTGCAAATCAATTATCATGGTTCATCACATAAACAAAAAGAGGATAAAAACCACATGATAATATCAATAGATGCAGAAAAAGCATTTGATAAAATTCAGCACCCATTTATGATTAAAACTCTCAGCAAAGTGGGAATATAGGAAACTTACCTGAACACAATAAAGGCCATCTATGACAAATCCACAGCCAACATCATACTCAATGGGCAAAAATTAAAAGCAATCCCCTTAAGATCAAGAACAAGGCAGAGATGCCCCCTTTCACCACTCTTATTCAACATAGTCCTGAAAATCCTAGCTAAAGCAATCAGACAAGAAGAAGAAATAAAAGGCATCCAAATTGGAAAAGAAGAAATAAAACTATCATTATTTGCTGATGATATGATACTGTACATAGAAAATCCTAAAGTGTCAGTCAAAAACTACTGGACCTCATAAATGAATTCAGCAAGGTGGCAGGATATAAAATTAATATTCAGAAATCAGAGGCATTTTTATATACCAACAATGAACTATCTGAAAGAGAAATTAAGAAAACAATCCCCTTCACTATTGCAACAAAAAAATGAAGTACCTAGGAGTAAATTTAACCAAGGAGGTTAAAGACGTGTACTCAGAAAATTATAAAACATTGATAAAAGAAATCAAGGAAGATACAAACAAGTGGAAGTATATACTGTGTTCATGGGTAGGAAGAATAAACATCATTAAAATGTCTATATTACCCAAAGCAATTTATAAATTCAATGCAATTTCTATTAAAATACCAATGACATACTTCAAAGATATAGAACAAATATTCCAAAATTTTTTATGGAACCAAAAAAGAACACGAATAGCCTCAGCAATCCTGAAAAAGAAGAATAAAATGGCAGGTACCACACTTCCTGCTATCAAGTTATACTACAAGGCCATCATACTCAAAACAGCTTGGTACTGGCATAAGAACAGGCATATAGATCAATGCAACAGAACAGAGAACCCAGAAATAAACCCACACCATTATGGACAACTGATATTTGACAAAGGAAGTAAGAGCATACAATGGAGTAAAAACAGTCTCTTTAACAAATTGTATTGGGAAAATTGGACAGCTACCTGCAAAAAACTAAACCACCAACTTATACCATTCACAAAAATAAACTCAAACTGGCTAAAAGACTTGAATGTAAGTCGGGAAACCATAAGCATCTTAGAAGAAAACATAGGCAGTAAGCTCTCTGACATCTCTCGCAGCAATATATTTGCTGATTTACCTCCACGGGCAAGGGAAATAAAAGACAGGATAAACAAATGAGACTATATCAAACTAAAAAGCTTTTGCACAGCTAAAGACAATGTGAACAAAATAAAAAGACGAACCACACAATGGGAGAACATATTTGACAATACGTCTGATAAGAGGTTAATAACCAAAATTTATGAAGAACTTGTAAAACTCAACACCAGGAAGATATTCATTACAATAAAAAAATGGGCAAAAGAAATGAATAGACACTTCTCCAAAGAGGATATACAGATGGTCAATAGGCATATGAAAAAGTGTTTAACATCACTAATCATTAGAGAAATGCAAATTAAAACCACAATGAGATATCACCTCACATCAGTCAGAATGGCGCTCATTAACAAAACAACACATAATAAGTGCTGGCAAGGATGTGGAGAAAAGGGAACCCTCCTGCACTGCTGGTGGGAATGCAGACTGGTGCAGCCACTGTGGAAAACAGTATGGAGATTCCTCAAAAATTAAAAATGGAACTGCCTTTTGACCCAGCCATCCCACTCATGAATATATCCCAAGAACAACACCACATCACTGATTCAAAAGAAGAAATGCACCCTCATGTTTATGGCAGCATTGTTTATAATAGCGAAGATCTGGAAACAGCCCAAGTGTCTGTCAGTGGATGAGTGAGTTAAAAAGCAGTGGTACATATACACAATGGAATACTACGGGGCCATGAAAAAGAAGGAAATCTTACCTTTTGCGACAACATGGATGGACCTGGAAGCTATTATGTTAAGTGAACTAAGGCAGGCAGAGAGAGAAAAATATCATATGACCTCACTCATTTGAGGAATCCAATGAACTGAGGAATGAAATAGAGACAGAGGCGGGATCAAAGGGACCAGAGGGAAAGCAGACAGAGGGAAAGGGGATGATAGGAAGGGTTAAGAGAAGGGAAAAGGATTGGTGAAATTATATACACATAACACAGCATTATAGAAAGCAGAAAAGCAAATCCTGGAGGGAAGAGGAAGGGTGTTGATGGGAGGGGGGCAAGAGGAATGTTGTAGGGAACACGGGGAAGGGGTGATGCATTCAGGGGGACACTAGAATTTATGTAAACACAATAAATTAAAATCAATAAAGAAATAAAAAATATATCAATTATGAATTTCAAAATATTTTCCCATGGAAAAGAATGTTTAAAAGTGTAAGACAGGCTGCCTTGCACGAGACTGAACTGTCAGTTCCTAAAACCATTGAAGAGAAACTGAACAATCTTCATTCAACACTCACTCAGAACACCTACCAAGAACCAGATAGAGGAATACAAGTGGTAAATAAGGCAGACGTGGTCTTCTACCCGCATGGGTCTTAAAATTTAGATGCATGTCTGGGATTACATCAAGTAGAGATTTAAACTGGGTGACTACAGAGTTCTTTTCTAGAAGTCTATAAATGTATGTTTCTGGGCAACCTTTGTCTTCTAATAAGGCAGGTGCTTCTCTTGTGTCCTCTCTGTCCAGGGCTTGATGGTGTTAGACTGAGTGCAAAGGAATAGAGAATCCCAACACTTATGAAAACAACCCTCCAGCCTAAAACAAAACAATCTGCTGACACCCTCATTAATCAAATCCATTTGTACATGAGAGTGCTTGGCCTCTGCCAGAAGGAAATGTCAAACACATGGTCTCAGGCCATTCTTACCCCTGGGAAAGCTTGGAAGGGACTTGTCAGAAAATGCAAACCCATTTCCAGGAAAGTCTACCTTCTGGCATTGCCCCTTTCCTTGGCTCCAGGGACTCTGTTTCAGGAGAGTGAGGCAGCCGTGAGCCTCACTAAGCCAAAGTTAGCAGATGGCCTGGCATTCTGGGAACATTCTAGGCATATTCCTCCAAGAACTCCGCAGAACGAGGGGCAGTTCCAGGAAAACAAGAATTTGTAACTAGACTCATGGCTTAGGCACACTAGACCAGCAAAGTTTCCCAGAGCAGACTTGTTGGAGTTGGGCTGGAGGAGGCAGTTGGCTCTTGCAAATCAGTTTGATTCCCCGGCTTGTTGGACATGATCACAGCTCCCTCCCAAAGATACCCCTTGGATCTACGGGCTGATGGCCAGCGGCAGCTCTACTCTCTGGGAGCAGGCTCGCAGTGTTGAAGGAAGTGAAGGGACATTGAAGCCTCACCCTATTACCAGTTTTGCCCAAAGTGATCTTCTGCAGCCTTCGTATCTTTCTCCATGCTTTGTCTTCTTCCTGGGAACTTCTCTGCCTTCAGTCCTGGTTAAGCCCCACATTTCTTCCCAGGGTTATTTTATTTTATTTTTTCTTAGGGTTATTTTAAGTGCTACTCTTTCATAAATCTTTTCTGAATTCCTTCAGTTCTAAATAACCTCTCTTCTCATAGCATTCTATATTGTCTTATAGCAAATATTATACCTTATATTACAGAATTTTGTAAAAATTTAATTTTTAATTAACAGTTAAATTCCAAGTAACTTAAAGATGGAGACCATATCTAATTCTTCTTTTAAGTCTCACCCTGTCCTTAAAGGAGGATGCATCCTGCCCGAACCCCTTGTATTTGCAGGTGGTAGGATTAGGAAAAACTGGGGGAATAGGGTTGAGGAAACAATCTTTACAGCAGTCACTGAGAATAATCATGAGCCTCCCATTCCTGTGAAGGCCAAGAGCAGGTCTCTCCAACTATCTCTAGGAGGTCAATCATGGCCCTTTCTGTCCCAATAATCTAAAAAATTAGAAAACTATATTTATACTCAGTGATGCTTAATTCATCCTGAATTGTTGGGAAATAAGCAGTTCCACCTACGTGAATTTTCCAGATCACTGGAACTTACTTATTAGAATGCAAAACTTTTAAAGTGATTTTAAAAAACATACTTTTCTAAAGTAATTTAAAATATCTCTGGAGAAGTCCAGAAGAGATTGGTTACAGTGGTTGTATCCATGGAGAATAACTTGGAAATTAAGGAAGAGAAGTAGGAGGAAACCTGCTTTACACTATGTACCCATTTGTACCTTTTGAATTTTTTTTCTTCTTTTTCCAAGTGAGGGGAGGAGAGATAGAGAGACAGACTCCTGCATGTGCCCTGGTTGGGATCCACCCTGCGATCCGCATCTGGGGCCTGATGCTCTGCCTATCTGAGGCCATGCTTGCAACGAAGCTATTTTTAGTGCCTGAGGCAGAGGCTCCATGGAGCCATCCTCAATGCCTAGGACTGATGCGCTTAAACCAATAGAGCCATGACTGTGGGAAGGGAAAGAGAGAGAGATAGAGAGAAGGGTTAGGGGGCAGGGTGGAGAAGCAGATGGACGCTTCTCCTGTGTACCCTGGCTGGGAATCAAACCCAGGACATCCACACTCTGGGCTGATGCTCTACCACTGAACCAATTGGCCAAGGCTCCTTTTGAATTTTGAATGCCGTACATTTATCACCTGTTAGTTTGAAACTAATGGCACACTTTCTTAATTCCTTATATATAGTTGCCAAACCTAATTTAACTTTTCTTTCTGAATCAAGGTCATCATTATTCTTTTATTGTCTTGTTTCTAAATAGCATCATTTCAACAGGGGATATTAAGTTATAGAGTTATTTGCCCCTTACTAAATGGTTCTAAGCCTTCAGAGATTTGGGCTTTGGTTTACTTTCTAGATTTTCTCTATCTTCCCGGGAAGCTAGCAGTTTTTGTTCTTCTTAGAGTGACTTCTTACAGCAATCACTGTCCTTCCTTCTGATTTGCTCATTTGTTCTGATCTGACTTGGAACGCAAATGATTTTAGATGATAGGATTCATTAAATGGAGATGGAAAAAGAGAATTCCAGGACTTAAAAAACAATGCTTTCAGCTGTGTGGACTATGGTTTTAATAAAGTGGATTGGGTTGAATAGTGTTCTCACCCTACACCAGATTTTCTTTTCTCTCACTCAACACTGTACAGTGCTGAGCCCTCAGGTAGCAGGACCTTGTGTGAGGCAGGCCTAAGACACCAACGTATTTTAAAGGCAATGCTTAGGAGAACGAAGATAAAACCTAAGAACTCAGAAAATGATAAAGATTGGTGTCATTCAATATAAAGACTTCATGACATCTTTCTTTATTCTTTCTGTGGCTTTTCTGCTTATTTCTGATTTTTTGTTTTATTTGTTTTTGTTTTTTTCCTATTTTAGATAGGTGAGTAACTAGCTAAGTGGTTTCTAGATAAGTAAAGTTACAATTTATGTCATTATTAAAATTTTTCTTTTCTCTTTTGATCTGAATGAGGTTCAGAAAATCCTGGATAATTAACTGGCAACATAGATTTAAGCAACACTAGTTCCAAATACAGACTAAGCCACACCTCTGTTAATGCTCAAATCTGTCACCAGCAATGGTGCCCCAAGCATCACCATCCTAGGTTAAAGCACAAAAAGTTTGAAAAATTATTGGGAATCTGAAAAGAGAGTTGAAAATTAAAGGCAGAGACTGCGGAGAGACCATAAATATAGTGTTAATGTTCAAAAAAGAAAGCTAATTGTGGAAATTAATGGTCAGTAAATTGGATAGTCATAGTAATAAAACAGATGTTAACAGTGAAAATCCATCAACATCTGGAAAGAATAAAGTCACAAAAAATTTATGAAAAGGAGCTTCAGCCGAAGAGAAAAGCAGGGTGAGGCCAGGTCTTTAGTACAGGATCTGGAACTGGGTGAAGGACTTTGCTCAGCCTGCCACACCATTGCTGCTCAAAGCCCAGTTTGGACAGCTTTGGATGAGAACGTGGTCACATGAACTCGACAACTGGCTGGGCGATCATAAATGAAGGAAAATGATAAAAATACCCAGAAACAGCTCCAGTGAGGGGAGTGGGGCTAAGGGCACTTCCCTAGAGAGCAGGATCTGGTCTGCTTTTAGTTAATGTCTTTGCTAATATTTAAGCAAAAACAAACCAATGTAAGCAAGTGTAAAAGGCATATCCACTGTAAATAAGGTGCACATACCTGCCAGTAAGGGTTTACCCAACAGGCCTGAGAACAGTTACCAAAGGGAGTGAACATCAACTAGGTCCGAGCCACCTGGAAAGTAATCCAAAACCAAATACCAGTCACTCTTTGGGGCTGAATGGGCAAGAGGAGGAGGGGAGTTGGAGGGATGGGAAGGAAGGGTGACCAAATGCAATTGCAGGGGACCCATAACATTTTATAACATAACATGGAAATGAGGAATCCCAACAGAACAGAGGTCCTGCTTTGAGGGTTGTAAATGTATGACTGTGGTTCAACAAATGGGAAATTGAAACTGACACATTTATTCGGGGTTGCAGGAGAGAAAGATGGTAGGTGTGTGCAGACTGGGCTTTCGACATTTATCCAGAATGTTCAAGTCCTCAGGGTGCATATCTCTGCACTCCTGGGTCACACCCCTAGAATGTTTGAGGTCCCATGACCTAGCACAGAACCTGGCACATAGTAGATTCTCAGTGACTAGGAGGCTAAGGAAGGAAGCTCTGTAAAAGTCTTAGTATATCTGAGAGCTTTGAGTGAAATAGGATGAGGGTTGCCACTAAAGACCCTTCCAGCTTTGAGATTTAGGGACTCTGTGTATGGAAAAAAAAGAGCAGACAGGTGCTTAAGCAAAAGTGAGTGAAGGCTGTCCCACCTTCTGCTCTGAGAACCTGGCTGCCCCTTTCCTGCCTATAGGATGAAATTGTGGTACATCTACTGCTCTTTCTGGTTCTAGTACTCCTGCTCTTGACCTTGACTAAGAGTCTCGTCACCTGTGAGCAAGCTTTACTTCATTGTGTCCTTGCCCCCTGTCTTCTGTCCAGGAAGGACTCAGCTGAGATTCATTGTTTTCTCTAACTGTTTAACTCCATGTTAGCAGCTCAGAAGAAAGACTCAAGCCCCTGGTCTTGACATACATTCCCCATACCACAAAATCCATTGTTAGCTGCTTCTAGACAATCTAGACCAGGGCTTCTCACACCTTCATGTGCATTAAAGTCCCTGGGACGGAAGACTATGCCTTTCTAACAAGCTCCCAGTCCACAATGTTGGTCCACAGTCTATACCGTTGAAAAACAAGGCTCCAGAGCAGCAGTGTCCAATAGAACTTTCTGCAATGATGGGAATGCTTTTTATCTGCACTGTCCAGTATGGGGGCCACATGTGGCTGGCGATGAATACTAACGTGACTCATGAACTGACTTTTCAATTTTACTTAATTTTAATTTAAATGCAAATAGCAATATGCAGCTGGTGTCTCCTCTAGGGGACAGCACAGCTCTAAAGCAATTCCGGCTCACATTATATTTTGAGAAGCACTGGTCTGGAGAACGTCAGGTTATGCATGTCTCTTCTCCACTGGCACCTGGGCTATGCAATACTGCACATTCAGCTGGACATAACCTGCCTGACTGCACATATGTGTTTAGTTTATATTATGGTTACTTCTGTTATAAAATTGTAGTCTACTTACAAAAATTTAATAAAGAGATGATAAGACATTTAAGTGAAGAAATTAAAAGACTGACTACATTTGAGTTTTGCTAAATAGTTTTATGGACTTACAGTTGACATATAATAAGCTGTATATGTTGAAAGTGTAAAACGTGACAATTTTGGCATATTCCACAACTACAATCAAGGTCATGAACACGTCCATTACTCCTAACAGTCTTCTTACACCCTTCGCAACCCCTTCACTCGACATTCTCTTCTTCTTGTTCACCTCCAGGCGCCCACTGCGCTGCCTTCTGTCACTAGACCTCCATTTGCATTCCCTAGAATTTTATATAAATGAAACCACACAGTGTGCACGATTTTATTTTCCTGGCTTCTTTTATCAGCATCATTAAGATTCTGTATTGTTGTGTGCACCAATGGCCCATACCTTTTTATTGCTCAGTCGTCTGCCAACATTTGTTTATCCATTCACTTGTTAGTGGGCATTTTGTTTGTCTTCAGTTTTTGGCTATTACAGAAATGCTGCTATGAACATTGTAAACAGGTATGAATGGACACGTGCCCTGATGCTGGAGCTTCCTGGCATCACAGTACATCTGTTGTACCCAGCTGGTTTCAATTGCTTCCCAACTGGCCTTCCCACTTCTACTCATTTCTTAGCCCTCCCAACCCACTTCCACATAGCTGCCAAAGTCATATGAAAAGATTATGTCCTTCCTTTACTTAAAATTCCTCAATGGCTTCCCATTGCATTTAGAAGAAAATAATCCCAACTTCAATTGCTTAGAATGCTATTTGAGGTAGTCCCTTATAATTTCATCGTCATACAGATTTGAATGCAGAGATCTCTCTTCAGTTTCTCAAATATGCATAAGGCCCTTACTTAGGGCCTGTATCCATGGCACTTCCCTTTCTAGAGTGTTCTCATCCCATGTGGCAGACATTGGAGTTCAGCGTCCTTTGTCTTCTTTCCCCACTGAGTAGCAGCCCTCTGTGTAAATGAAGCTCTACTTGGTTTCAGCCATCAAGATCAACTCATTCTTTTTTTTTTTAATTATTTATTTTTTAAGTGAGAAGAGGGAAGATAGAGAGACAGACTCCCACATGTGGCTCGACTGGGATCCACCTGGCAACCCCTGTCTGGGGCTGATGCTTAGATCAACAGAGCTATCCTCAGAACCTGGGGCTGATGCTCAGACCAATTGAGCCACTGGCTTTGAGACGGGGAGAGAGAGAAACAGGAGAGGGAGGGGAAGAGAAGCAGATGGTCGTTTCTCCTTTGTGCCCTGACCAGGAATTGAACCCAGGATGTCCATATGCCAGGCCAATGCTCTATCCACTGAGCAAACTGATCAAGGCCTATTCTTCTTGATATAAGTAGGCTCAAACAATTATCATGATATTCCTTTGGCTACAGAAGTTAGTTCAGAAATGGCCCAATTAGTGCAAAACTCAGGACTTTCTTTTTCGTGTGTGACAGATACAGATAGAGACAGAAAGAGGGACATAGGGACAGACAAACAGGAAAGGAGAGAGATGAGAAGCATCAATTCTTCATTGCAGCTCCTTAGTTGTTCACTGATTGCTTTCTCATATGTGCCTTGATGGGGGAGGGGGGAACTTCAGCAGACTGAGTAGCCCCTTGCTCAAGCCAGTGACCTTGGGTTCAAGCTGGTGAGCTTTGTCAAACCAGATGAGCCTGCGCTCAAGCCAGCGACCTCGGGGTTTTGAACCTGGGTCCTCTGAGTCCCAGTCTGACTCTCTGTCCATTGTACCACTGCCTGGTCAGGTGAAACTCAAGACTTTCATTACGTGTTTACAGGGGTGCTTTCTCTCAGCCCCTGATGTGAATGAAGAAGCACGTGGCTGGCCCACTTACTGCTATGGAACAAACTGCACCAGCCTGCAAGCAATGCCGATAGTGGAGGAAGGCAAAGCAGAGACAGTTAGAGAAACGGAGCTAGACCTGAGCAAACTGATCCTGGTCATAATGCTTTGGAGATTTTCAGCTATGGGAACAAAAACAATTTCCCTTTATTGTTTAAGCCAGTTTGGGTTAATTTAATGTGACTAATGATGTTGTTTTACAAAAATGCAATTGTCACTAGCAACATAAATATGTTAATTACTGCTGTGGTGCCAGCTTCTTTGTATTGAGCGTGACTTTAGTACTATTGTATTCCTTCTGCTATGTTTCTCCATTCTCTATTCTTACAGTGGGCATTTGGCTTTCCATGGTGACAGGGCTGCATTCATACATCAAGTCTACTTCTCTTTATTTCCTTGTTAGCCATTCAAGGTGGCCTCCATGGTGTCTCTGATTTGTGTGGAAACACAGACACAGATGTGGGCATCAAACTCCTCTGTGTAAATTTGGCCATGAGAAGTCCCATGGTGACTCAGAATATGTCTATATTCATTTGTTAAATTATCAGCACAATAGACACAGCATTTGAAAATCTTCAAAGAGAACTATGTATCTGCAGGAGGACTGTAGGAGCTGTGGCCTCATACTGAACACCATCAATGTGGTGGGAAGCTCGCAGGACCAAGTGCCAGAGACCTAGGTGTCCTGGCTCCTGGCTTCCTGTTCTGTGACCCTGGACCAAGACTGACCTTCTTTTGAGCCTCAATTTCCTCGCCTCTAACAGGGAGATTACTCACCTGGAAAACTTGTTTTTTCATAATTAAAAAAAATTGTCTTTAATGTCTATTTTATTGATTTTTAGAGAGAGGACGGGACAGAGCAGGAGAGAGACAGGAACACCTGTTCCTGTATGTGCACTGACTGAGGATTGAACCAGAAACCTCTGCACTTTGGGATGATCCTCTAACCAACCAGGCTATTTGGACAGGGCTCACTTGGAACACTTTTATGAGGTGTCTGCTGTGGACCAGGACTGTACAGCCTTCCTCTCACTTCAGAGTTGTTTTGAGGCTCAAATGAGATTAAGTAGAAAGAAGAGTTATGCAAAACCAAACCTGCAACAATTGCTAGTTATTTTGTTCTCTTGTCTCTTCCTTCTGAGCCAGATAAGCAACTCTGTGCCTTTCAGATGTGTCTTGGAGGTTGTCCTCACATCTCCCCTCCATGTTCTCATGGCAGCCTCTCCATAAACCTAACAGCTCCTCTCTTTACCTGTCCATCTCTCCATCCTGGCTAAAAGATGGGCCAGGTCAGGGCTGGTGCCTGGTATGCAGGGAGTAAATTAAGTGCGTGATTGCCAGCAGACAGCCCTGAAGGCTGTAGATGAGGAAGATGAGGCCCAAGAAGACGGGGCAAGGAAGTCAGGCCCCCTTCCCTGCTTGAGGGTTCTATCTGATCCTGGCTCTGTTGGCACCTCCCATCCCTGGCCTCCCCCACAACCCTCGGGTCAGTCCACTTAAGATCACAGTAAGGACATCAGCAGCAAGGTATGAGTTTGTTCTGTAAACCACAACTGATTCAGAGCTTTACTTCCCCCTCCAAGAACTCCCCTGGGAGTGATTGAAAAGTTAAGGCTGCTTTCATCTTTAGGGACACCAGTCCCTGTCCTGAGGTCCAGTATAGTGACAGTGGTGACTCACTGGTCGTTTTAAGGACTGCTGAAAGAGGGCGCACCTGGGCTGGCGTTGCCTACTGAGAGGTGGAGGGCTGGAGGGCTGGGCTAGCAGCAGCCATTCCAAGAAAGGAGGAAGGGTAGGAGGTGGGGAAAGGGCTAGGTTTTCTGAATTTCACTGGCCTGGTCCCTGAGCTGGGGGTTGGGGAGAGGGTGGACAGAGAGAGAGCAGCCACTCCACGCTTTGCTGAGCCCAGATGGTGGGTTTGTGAGAACCACTTAATTGCCCACAGAAAGAGGACATTGCACATTGGCAGAAGACATAAGCTAATCAGAAGCAGCCCCCACCTCTCTTCTTTCTTCCTTCCCACCCCGTGTGAGTTCAGTTTGATAAGTACAAGTTCCAGGACTCTGATGCCTGATCATGGTACCCAGCCTCAAGTGTGGGACATGCAGAAACAACTCAGGAGTTTTTTTCATTGGGAGTGGGTAGGCGAGTTCCTCTGTGAGCCTGCCTTGACCAGGGCTCTCCCTCGAGCTCCTAGCAAACCCAGCTCTTCCTACTCTCAGCCGGAAAACTTTCTGTGTGTGTGCCTGAGTCTTCACTGGGGGTGGGGATTGGGTGATGCTTGGAAAAAAAGTAAGAGGAAATTTGTAAGTATACCAGTGAAGTAATTTGGGGCTCTACCATTTTATCCCCTACCATATAACTACATGACCTCAGAAAGTCCAGTAACCCCTGGAGCCTTAGTTCAGCAAAATGAAGATGAAGAGACCTACCTGAGAGCACATTATGCAGAAATGTGTGAAATGCCTGCCACTCTTTCAGGGCTCCATGGGGGCAATTCTTTTCTCTCTCAGGCTGATGAGATGCTCAGGTGAAAGCTTGGGCTCAGACCTAGTCCTCTGTCAAAAATTGTTGTTTACTATGCAGACTTTTTTCTCTCACCTCCTTTGCTATCTAGTTCCTATTTTCTTTTGACTGTGTCAATCATGTCAGTCTTAGGGTTCTTATGATTTTTATTGCAAAGTCTTAAAACTCCATTCTACATTAGAGCTGGGTATAAAACAATCATGTGTATGTATTTTTGTATTTTATATATATATACATATACGTGTGCATATATTTACAAAACATAAAATATGTGCAAGTGCAATGCAGTGTGCCCACATGCACACATGGCTTTGTCACAGTACAGGTTGAAACCACAGTAAGTTTTGTAATCTCAGGTGGGCTTCTGAAACAAGTTACATGTAAATGTCATCTTGAACAGTGACTCCTATTTGAATACCCTTTTTTGGACATTCAGCAGATGGCAGGTGTTTTCAGAGACCTCTGTCCCTGTCCCTTGGCTATTCCCTATTGCTCATGGCCCTGAGGCTCCCCACCCCCATCCACTTCTGAAAAAGGATGGGGCTGGAGAGTCCTTGCCCCTCCCTTTGAAGTGTCCAGTCTCTCTGTGTGCCTCCAGAACATCACCAGCCACATTTTCTCATTGCTAAGAGACCTGAGTGAAGGCTGGCTGAGTGGGGTCGGGTGGGGAGAGTATATCCTCTTCTGTTCTGACCTACCACTATTCCCACACAAACTTTCCCCGCCTGGCCAAAGCCTAGGAGGAGGGTTTTAGGCACACACCAAGGCATTTGCTGCCTCAGTCTTACTCGACCTTTAGCAGAAGCCTGCAGAGCCAGATCACACCGACCTGGCCCTAGAGTTGCCAAAAGCTGGTTCTGTTCCAGTCCCAGCTGTCACGAAGTATGTACTCCCAGAGTAGTCACTTGTCACGGTTACATGTCCACTGCTTCTTCAACTCTAAAATCAGTGGGAAGACTAAGATGACTCCTAGTCTGCCTCCAGATTCCAGACCCCTCAGGGAAACGTGGGCTTTGCGTATGGCCACTAGGTGGCAGTCCTCGGAAGGATACTGAGCTGGAGACCCTGTGGGAGTGCAGGACTCGGAAGTACCTAGGGCTTCTGAGATGCCCAGGTACAGCCTGATGAAAGAGCTGTCAAAGATCACTTGCTCAGTTCAGCTGGTCCCCACTATTACAGCGCACAAGCGTGCAGTCATCTGCTCCCGCCCTTTGCCACCCCCCTCTCCGTCGCAGAAACAGCTGCACCCTCTCCGGGAAACCCCCTCGGACTCTCCCTCACAGATAGATCCTCACTCCCCTCCTCCTTACACGTTTATTCTTGCCACCTCTGTCTCTCCACCGCCTTTAACCCACACCTTGATCATGACACCACCCCAGAGAGTGATCATTGTCCTGTCTCTTTCCATTACTGGATTACGAAGTCCTTGAGGACAGAGACCAAGTTTTTTTCATTTCTGTTTCCCTGATGCCCAACGTGGGGCTGGGACAATGCCTGCTACTGTGTATTTGTGTTTTGGATGAATGAATTGATAAATAGAGTTTGGAAAGACCGAACTAATCTTTTTATTGCATACTTTTGATCTATCTTAATTCTTAGTATTCAGTTATGTTCTTTTTAATTCTGATCCAGAAGCATTACTTCAGTGGGGTTTTTTTTTTTGTTTTTTTTTTATATTTCTGAAGCTGGAAACAGGGAGAGACAGTCAGACAGACTCCCGCATGCGCCCGACCGGGATCCACCCGGCACGCCCACCATGGGGCGACGCTCTGCCCACCAGGGGGCGATGCTCTGCCCATCCTGGGCGTCGCCATGTTGCGACCAGAGCTACTCTAGCGCCTGGGGCGGAGGCCACAGAGCCATCCCCAGCGCCCGGGCCATCTTTGCTCCAATGGAGCCTTGGCTGCGGGAGGGGAAGAGAGAGACAGAGAGGAAGGCGCGGCGGAGGGGTGGAGAAGCAAATGGGCGCTTCTCCTGTGTGCCCTGGCCGGGAATCGAACCCGGGTCCTCCGCACGCTAGGCCGACGCTCTACCGCTGAGCCAACCGGCCAGGGCCTCAGTGGGGTTTTAATCTTCATTAGCAATGGAACTCTTGGTTCAAGCAATAACCTATGACCACCAAACATGTAAAACAAATGACGAAGAAGCTACTTGAGCCAAAGCTGGGACAGAAAGGCCTGGAACCTAACCTCTGGCTCCCACCCATCCCCAGATCAGGGGACACTTCCTTAAAATCTGAGGGCTCTGTAAAAATAGTTTGATAAACACTCCCCTGATTTTTATGATAATTTGTCTTCTATTTATCCCCAGTTCATAGAAAAGATGAATGACTTGGGAAGAACTGCATTTCTTAGGGCAGGAAGCCTGTTCCTATCATCATACAACTTTGGCAAACAGTACACACACAGTGGATGTTTGATTGATAGACTAGAGTCAAGTTAAATTAAAATGACAAACTTTGAAGCCAAGTTATTGCTTTAGAAATTGGAGAGGAGTGGCTTTGCCTGGCTCTTACCCAAGGTAGACGTGAGAAGGTGGTTATGGATACGGCTGTCCTGTTAATGACCTCTATCCTGAATTAATTCATTGTGATCTCTGAATCAGAGGGGGCTCACAGCCCCACTGTGAAACTGGATGATCGAATCCATAATGTAATTTCAGTCTCTCTGAGTGTCCCACCTGAGTCAGTGTGTGGCATTACAGATACAAAAATATCAATAAATGATTGTCACATTAAAGGATCTAAGTTAGAAGGTACTACTGGTTTGACTGGGCTCATCAAAGGAAGAGCCTTTCCACTAGCATTGCTGACGGTGGGTCTGCTCCCATAGCGACAGGGAGCTCACTTCTTTGAAGGGCAGTGTGGCCATTGCCAGACAGGGGTCCCTTACACTGGTCTCTATCTTCAACCTCTTTCTTTCTGATGGCTCCTCCCCCCTTTGTATAAATGTCTCAGGTCTCTCATTGTTTCCTTATTCAATCAAAAATTTTTGCCCTGGCTGGTTGGCTCAGCGGTAGAGCGTCGGCCTAGCGTGCGGAGGACCCGGGTTCGATTCCCGGCCAGGGCACACAGGAGAAGCGCCCATTTGCTTCTCCACCCCTCCGCCGCGCCTTCCTCTCTGTCTCTCTCTTCCCCTCCCGCAGCCAAGGCTCCATTGGAGCAAAGATGGCCCGAGCGCTGGGGATGGCTCTGTGGCCTCTGCCCCAGGCGCTAGAGTGGCTCTGGTCGCAACATGGCGACGCCCAGGAGGGTCGCAACATGGCGACGCCCAGGATGGGCAGAGCATCGCCCCCTGGTGGGCAGAGCATCGCCCCCTGGTGGGCGTGCCGGGTGGATCCCGGTCAGGCGCATGCGGGAGTCTGTCTGACTGTCTCTCCCTGTTTCCAGCTTCAGAAAAATGCAAAAAAACAAAACAAAAAAATTTTTTTATTCTTTTAAAATATTCTCTCTTTACCCAGTACCTCTTTAAATCTGTTCTTTCTTTCATAGCCATGTCTCTTTAGAGCAGCTATGTTCTGCTTCTACTTCCTCATGCCCCCCTCATCCCTAGGCCCATAGGATCTGAGGATCCCTACCATCCACTGACACTACTCTTGACTAGATAAAAAATTGTCTTTTTGGACATTTAGCAGCTGTCAGGGGTTTTCAGAGGCCTCTAGCTTTGTCCCCAGACTACTCTCCATTGCCTGTGGCCCAGGGCTCCCCACCCTTATCCATTTCTCAAAAAAGATATAGCTGGGGAGCCCTCTCCCCCCTCCTTTGAAGTATCCAGTCTTTATCCATCCCCAGAACATCACTACGCCCAGTACTTATTCACTGTTGGCTTTCTACTTGAAACTCTTTCTTGATCATTCGTGATCACTCATGGCCTCTCTCCTGGTTTGCTTCTTCTCTGGATGCTTCTCCTCTACTCTCTTCTTGGTTTGCTCTCAGCTCATTAACAAGGCTGTTCTCATTCAAGGCCCACCACGAACTGGACCCCTCTCTACCTCTCCAGCCCCTACCCACCTCCTTTTTTTCTGTAACCAAATTCACTGTTAGAGAAATGCTACATTGTTCCCAGGTTTCATTACAATCTCTTACATTCTATTTTTTCAGAATGAAAAAAGAACCTCCTCTTCTTAGTTGTACTTCTTACCTAAACTTCTGTACAGTACATCCATCAAAGCCTGGCTCAGCTGTTACCTCCACCGAGGAGCTTTCTCAGGCCCTCCCAGGCTGGGAGGGGCTTCCTACAGGTTTCCCAGAGCAGCCAGTCCACACTTCCACCTTAGCAATCCTGAAACTATATTGGAACTGTGTACTTGATGCCATAAACTATATACACTCTGTGAACTGTGGGCTTCTTTGGGACAATGGTTTTTAAAAACATTTCTGTCTCCCATTATGTTACTATGGTAGCAGAGTACCTGAAGGTGCTCAATAATACCTAGAATAAATTAATACCAACACAACAACATTTATACTAATTTCTTTATGAGTCTAATTTGTGGTTGTAGAATTCCTTTTTGAAAGTCAGCACTATTTGGAATACTGGCTGGTGTGCACAACATTCCTGTCCCTCCTGGTTATGATTTTGGAGTTGACCTGGCCATCTTCTCCCGAAGCCACTCCCACTTTACAGCACCAATCCATTCATTCCACTTTGATAATGAAGGTGAAGTCCAGTGTATTGCCTCCTTCACTAACACATTCACACTCTACACAATAAACATGCCAGTGGAGTATATTAAAACTTACCAGATGAATGAAATTTCCAGCAAAAGGTTTAGAGCATGTACCTCCCAATTAGGTCTAATATCAGCTCTGACTGACTCTCAAACATAGACTAGGAAAATACCACTGATGTCGCTCTTCTGGCTGGGCATTATGTAGTATAAGGCCAGCATATCTTCCCTGTTTCTCTCTCCATTTATTATCAAACAAATGCTGCATCCCTGTGTACACAGCCTTCTAATACATGGCTACTTTCCAGAGGGCTGTCCTGGAAAGTGACATTTCTGCACCCTCAAAGCCCTGCCTTCCCTTCTTTCTGATTTTTATATGTTAAGTGGAGAACTGGTAACTAACAAAAGACAGAAATCATTTGCCTAGTAGAAGTAATACCACAGCTTATATTTATTATGTGTTTCCTGTGCTAAGCTCTTAGATCTTATTTTATTCTCATAACTGTCCTATGGGGAAAGTATTGTTAGTAAACCTAGTTTACAGATGAGCAAACTGAGGCTTAGGGAGATGACTTACCATGTCCAAGCCACACAGCTAGTGAGAAGCAAGGTGGTGTTTCCAACTGAGGCAGTTTAATTGAGGACCCATTTCTTTTAACTACAAACTCTGCTGCCTGATACTGTAAGAGTGCTCATTTCCTGCAAAACAAGACTACATTGTGATACCACCTCGCATGTGCTAGATTAGCTATTTATCAACAAGACAGGTAACAACAAGTGTGGAGAAAAAGGAACCTTCATCTACTGTTGGTGGGAATGTAAAGTAGTGCAACCATTATGGAAGAAAATATAGTGGTTCCTCAAAAAATTAAGACTAGAATTACCATATGACCTAGGAATCCCTCTACTGGATATATACCCCCAAAACTCAAAAACATTAGTATGTGAAGACACATACCCGCCATGTTCATCACAGCATTATTCAAGATGGCCAAGACATGGAACAACCAAAGTGTCCCTTGATAAAAGATTGGATAAAGAAGATGTGGCACATATACACTATGGAATACTACTCAGCCATAAGAAACGATAACATCGGATCATTTACAACAAGATAGATGGACCTTGATAACGTTATACTGAGTGAAATAAGTAAATCAGAAAAAGCTAAGAACTGTATGATTTCACACATAGGTGGGATCTAAAACTGAGACTGATGGACATAGATAAAGTGGTTTGGGGGGTACTAGGGGAAGAGAGTAAAGAGGGGCAAGTATACTATGACAGAAAGTGGTTTGACTTTGGGTGATGGGCACACAACACAATCAACAGTTTAAATGCTGTAGAGATGTTCACCTGAAACCTATGTATTCTTATTGGTCAATGTCACCCCATTAAATTTAATTTTCTAAGTAAAATTGTAAAAAAAAAGTGTGCTTGTTTAACATATAGTGTTTCCTTTATTCCTCCTACCTCAATGCCCCACTCATATTTCAGGCTGGGACCTACTCCTAATTTAAAGCTCTCTTTCCCCCTTTTGCCAACTTCTATTATGAATCTACCTTTGTCACCCAGCTTAGTGTATCCTAAGGTTCTCTTTACCAAGCCACAGTCACAGAGCTCCAGGGAAAAGCAACCTGGTCTCATCTCTCCAGGCAGAACAGAAGCTCCATATCCACACATGCTGCAGATGGCTTTTCCAGTCTACCTGAATCATTACCAGCTAGAAGCAGCGGTCATTGGGACTTGGACATGAGCTGCAAAGTATAGAATTGTGACAACAATTCCAGTGCCATGCAGACTTTTCCTGGATGTGGACTTTTCCTGGACTCCTGCTCCTTGTGACAGCTCCTAACAGACTGAACTGGGTTTGGGTTGCATTTTTCAGGGATTTGGCATGGTGTTGGGGCCAACTTGGACTTGGTGAACATGTTAAGGACACTACTCTTTTATAGATTCTTGCTGTATTTGCCAAGAGTTTGCTTAAAGGCTTTAATCACTGTAAAAAAAAAAAAAAGAAAACTAGATAAAGAAGATGTAGCACATATACACCTTGGTATACTATTCAGCTATAAGAAATGATGACATTGGATCACTTACAACAAAATGGTGGGATCTTGATAACATTATACGGAGTGAAATAAGTAAATCAGAAAAAACAAGAACTGCAGGATTCCATACATTGGTGGGACATAAAAACGAGACTATGAGACATGGACAAGAGTGTGGTGGTTATGGGGGACGGGGGGAGGGAAGGGGGGAGAGAGGGAGGGGGGAGAGGGAGGGGCACAAAGAAAACTAGATAGAAGGTGATGGAGGAAAATCTCTCTTTGGGTGATGGGTATGCAACAGAATTGAATGAAAAGATAACCTGGACATGTTTTCTTTGAATATATGTACCCTGATTTATTGATGTCACCCTATTAAAATGAAAATTTATTTTTAAAAAAGTGTGCTCATTTCCCCATTGTTTAAAATATTTTATATTATTTTTTTATTTTTAATTGCAGTTTACACCCAATATTATTCTGTATTAGTTTCAGTGTACAGCACAGTGGTTAGACAATCATATACTTCACAAAGTGTCTCCCCTGATATTTCCAGTACCCACCTGGCACCCTACACAGTTATTACAATATTATTGATTATACTCCCTATGCTGTCCTTCACATCTCATATTTTATTTTAATTCTGATTGCTCTTCACTTGGCAATAGCTAACTGCTGGCCAAACAGTTAAGGGGCTTAATGGTTCATAAACTCTTCAGTGTATATCAACCATTTATTAAAAATTTTTTTTAGTTGATTTATTTTAGAAAGAGAGGAAGGAGGAGAGAGGGAAGCATTCATTTGTTGTTCCAGTTAGTTGTGCACTCACTGGTCACGTCCCATATGTGCCCTGACCCGAGATCAAACCCACAATCTTGATGTTTCAGGACGATGCTCTGACTAAGCTAGCTGATCAGAGCCAACCACCTATTTTTAATTCTTTTTCTTTTCTTTTCTTCTTCTTCTTCTTTTTTTTTTTTTTTTTTTTTTTTTTTTTTTTTTTTTTTTTTAGTGAGGGAGAGAGGAAGAAAGAGAGAGAAAGAGGAAACGACAGACAGGAAGGGAGAGAGATGAGGAGCATCAATTTGTTGTTGCAGCACTTTAGTTGTTCATTGATTGCTTTCTCCTATGTGCCTTGACCCAGGAGCTCCAGCTGAACCAGTGACCCCTTGCTCAAGCCAGTGATCTTGGGTCATGTCTATGATCCCAGGCTCAAGCCAGTGTGATCCTGTGCTCAAGCTGGTGAGCCCACACTCAAGGCAGATGGGCCCACACTCAGCCGGTGATCTCAGGGTTTTGAACTGGGTCCTTAGCGTCCCAGGTCAGTGCTCTAATCCACTGCACCACTGCCTGGTCAGGCAATAGAACAACTTTTTTTTTTAAAAAGATTTTATTTGTTGATTTTTAGAGAGAGAGCGAGAGAGGCAGGGGAGAGGAGCAGGAAGCAACTCTCAGTTGCTTCTCACATGTGCCTTGACTGGGGGCAAGCCTGGGGTTTCGAACAGGTGACCTCAGCATTCCAGGTTAATGCTTTATCCACTGTGCCACCATAGATCAGGCACAACCACCTATCTTAAATGTTAAGATTTTTATGTAATTCAAATTATCTGTACTGTGAGCATGGATTTTCCTATATTGACATTCTTAGAACCAGACACACCTGTCTTAGAAATGAGCAGTCCAGAAGATAGGAAGCACTATTTGTAATTAAGTGGAAAATTCCCCCATGGCTGTGAAGTTAAATTAAGAAGGAACAGATTAAGCAAAGTTAAGAGAGTACTATTAGTCCTTCTAGTGAAAACTCTTTGTTTGCCAAGCTAAAGAGTTGCCATTTCTGAATAGAAGTCAAACACTTGCTGCTTCAGAAAGGAAAATTTCAGACCTGGTTTTTCAGTGCTATTGCTGATAAGGCTGACCATGAAAAGCTTCCAAAAGTTGACATCTGGGCCCCAAAGTTTATCTTCCCCTCTGCTTATTTTCTTTATCTGTATGTGTGCCTTAGCTGGAAACATAAATTATGATGCCAGTCCGAGACTTGCTCCCCTCTTTATTTCCGGAAGGAGCATGGGTTTGGGTGTGGTCTCTCTAGATAAACAATGGACCCTCACGTCAGCCCCCACCCTGGCCTGGTCAGCGTTGGCTTCTAGGGAGAGGCGGGATGGCATGGCTCCTGTGGTTCCTCTCTCTTCTGCTCTGGTCCAGAGACAGACTACTTGTCTAAGCCAGTGAATGTCCAGCCTTGGACCAGGTGCTGCAGCTGGGCTGAATCTGTCCTCTCAAAGGGCCAGCTGGACCTTGCTCTCAAGTCATCTAGGGTGGGGGTCTTGGGTACATATTACTGTCTTGAGAGCAGACCATCTAACATAGTAATCTGATCACTTGTTTGTCTACAGATAGCACCCCATCACCTGTAGCTCCCCCAATCCCAATAGACTTTTGATCTATCTGATTTTAAACAACCTTCATAGGTAGAGTGGCCAAACATCTTGGGACTGAGGGATTTCCCAGGAAGTGGGATGTTCAGTGCTGAAATTGGGGAAGTCCTGGGAAAATTGGGATGAGTGGTCAGCTTATTTCAGGGTGATTATGGTTTATAGCAGGAGTTGGCACTCAGTGCCTACAGGCCAGTCCAGACGACCACCTGTTTTTGTAAATAAAGTTTTCCTGCACTACAGCCAAGCTTGTTTACTTACACATTGTTTAGGGCTGCTTTTATGCTACAGCCGCAGAGTGGAACAGTTAGTTGTGACCAAGACTATATGAATCACAAAGTGGTTTGTGTAATGTTTGTCCCTTTACAGAAAACATTTATGGATATTTGATTTGTAAGAGAAAATCCCCAAACTCAAGCCCTCCATCATGAGCTGACTGCCTTCCTCTCCAGTCTCATTTTGACTCTTTTCTCACTCACTCTGATGACTCTCATCCGACTACCTAATTATAGCCCCAGAAAAGTGCCAAGTGCCTTCTTGTTCACTTACTTCTTTTTTCCACATGCTGCTTTCTCTACCATGAATGCCTTTCTCCTCACTCTGCTTGGCTAATTGCTTTTGGTCTGACAGAATAGAGCTCCTTCTCCAGGAAGTCCTCCCTGACTATCTTCCATCCACTCCTGAGTTCATGTGCAGGTTGAGCCTCCTGTGTACATCTCACCATTGCTGGTTTGCTTGTTGGTGTCTCCTGCCGGGTTTCATCAAGACCTTACAGGTACCTGTTCACATTTATACCCCCATACCTTAGTTTGACTGCTACATGGAAGAAACCCAGTAAATCTTTATGGAATTATGAATCTGTAAAATGGCAATAAGAATTTCCTAAGAAATTTACCTCTATGTGTGTCTTAGCCAGAAACTTTGATGTGGCACCAGCCCAGGACTTAATCCTCTCCATATCTGGAAGACACATTGGTCTGGGTGTGGTTGCCCTAGACAAATAGTGAGATCCCCATGGTCCAATGAGCCCTGGTTTGGGGAGGGAGGGGGCACGTGGGTAATATGGTATTCTTTCCAGTGTGGACATGGATAGGAGCTATTGAACAGGAGAGAGAGCTTTTGTGAGTATAGTTTTCTGAGTGACAATAAAAGCTGGGTCACAATAAAATCTGAGGTTTTTTTTTTCTTTCTGAGAATAACTTGTTTTCTTGGAAAACTCAAGGAAAAATATGGGAATCCCCTTCCTCCCCTGTATTTTGTGTATTTTTCCCCAGGCCTGCCTGTTTCCAACTATACTAGATGCGATAAATTTTTAGAAATAACTGAGTTCTATGTTTTATGTCTCTACGTTAATAAAAGGGTTTTAGATCTGCAATGGCATCAAAAAAGTACTTGAAGGTATGGTCATTTTCCCAAAACTTTGTTTTTTCTTTTAAGAGGATTTTTTGGATCTGTTGCTTTTATATTCCCAGAAACTCCTCCAGATAAATTATTGTAGTCCCAGGAAGGGACTGAGGAAGGAATCCTGAGCGCAGGCGTGACTCTCCGGGGGGCACTGAGAAGCCTGCCTGAGGATCTGCATGGTTGGTGGGCGGAGAGAAGCCTGGGAAACGGCAGAGGGGCACCAGGGGCGGAGCGGCCCCCAAGCCAGACCGCTTTGTCCACAGATCAGCCGCTAGCACCGAAGGGCCTGTTCAGCAGGAGATGGGTTTGCAGACCTTGGCATCACTCCCCTCTGAAAAGGGGGTTTGGCCAGAGTTCACGGTCAGTTAACGTTCAGGCTGCTGACTCTGCCCTCTGGACCTTTCGTTCCCACAGCACCTGCGTGCCAGACCCGCTCTCCTCTCCATGTGGCGCAAACATGGGATGAAAAGGCAGCCTAGAGCAGGGGTGATCGTGGTGCCGCAATCCTGGCCTGAGCATGCCCAGCATGTGGGATCCAAGACAACTGCTTTGCCTTCTCTACCCCTGATCTTTCTTCTGTAAAATAGTTTATACCTCCAAAGGTTAAAATTTAAGCGAGATCACACGTGGGAAAGTTTTAAAAGCTCCTGGCACATGGCCGATGGCTTTAGGCAGTCCTGGTGGAGGGTGCCGGAGCCTGAGCAGAGACAGAGGCTCAGAGCAAGGGGCAAGGGGCAAGCTCCGCCTTGCTCTCTAGACGGCGCCAATCTGCCAGAGACCAAGAAGGCGGGGCTCAGCCTCTCCCTGCCTTCTTCCCAGAGACTTCCCCCAAACCTAGCACCAAACTTCTGGGCCAGTGCCTCTTGTGGCCCAGATGGAAGCCAGGAATGAAGCAGATCCTGGGGAAACTGGACAGCTCTGAACCTAGGCCCACCTCAAGGGCTGTTCCTCAGGGGCCTCTCCTCAGTCATCAGATCTGTCCTACATTTCATATTCCCTGGAGGACTCAAAACTTCCCTCTCCCTACTATTCAAGGCCTTCCAGATCAGATCTCCAATGTGTCCTCCCTTTGAAGCTAGAGACAGACTTCATATTTGCTGGAAAGCTCCACGGCACACGGGCACATGGGTACCCTAAACTCACATTCAATATTGAACTCATGTTCTTCCTCCCTTACACTGACTCCTCTTCATATGTTCCCAATATGAGCTAATGGTATCATCCGCCATCCTCTCGGCAAAGCCAGAAAGTGTGGAGCTCTCCTAAGCCTCCTCCTTTTCTGTCTGTCAACCACAGAGTCCGTTCTGCAGACATTCATTCAACAAATGTTGAGCGCTTGCTGAGGGTTAAACGCTGTGCTGCGAGTTGGATAAAAAGTAATGAACAAATAAACATGGTTTTTGTAAACTAGACGGAGACAGACATTAAACAAACAAATATACAAATTAATGCATACTTCTAAATTCCGATAACTGTTGGGAAGGAAAAGCATAGGGTGTTTTAAGGAGTACATCAGGAGAACCAAATTTAGATTGGGAATCAAAAAATGTATTGTAGGAGCTCTTCAATTTCAAATAACAGGAACCCAATCTGAAGTAGTTTAGCCAAAAGAAGGAACTGATTGAAAAGCTATTGCGGTAACTCACAGAAGCAAGGAAGAACTGACCATCCAGGGTTGGAGATGGCTTGAAGCTTGGATGATGTGTCCAGAGACTGGCTCCCAGTCTGAACTGTCTCTCTTCTTCTCCATGTTTCTGGGTCAGCCTCATTCTCTCCTACTCCAAACAAGCTCTCTCTACACATCAGAGAACGTGATTTACAGCCAGGGAGCTCTCTAACCCAAGGACAAGATAACCTTCCTTACCACTTCCCGATGAGAAACCCCGAGAAGAGGACTTAAACTGGCCAGGGAAATGAGATACTATAATGTTGGTCCCAGCGTTCACCCATAGCTGGGCAGTGAGGGGAGCTGCCTGACAAAGAAAAGGTGAGGTGATGGTGGTCATCAGAAGGCTTTTGGAGGAGGTAAGATTTAAAGTGGCATGAGACCTAAATGAATATGATTTAACCAGCTAAAAAGTGAGGAAAACACTTGTTAGATAAAAGAAACATCAGACATTTATTAATTTATATAGCAAATATTTATTAACTATTTACACATCTCTGGATTATGATAGTAAATATTAAAATAGAAATTACAATATGACTGAGAAAAAGAAAAATAATGTTCCTGTCCTTTGAGAGTTTATAAGAGAAAAGAGCTGAGGCAGGGAAACAACCTCTCAGAGAGCTACAAGAAGGTTCACATGCCTACAAGGCAGTGAATGAAGAGAGGAGCAGCACAAGGTAGTGCTGGAGAGGGAAGAGGAAGTCATAGCATTCGGACCCTTGTAGGCCATACCAAGGCTTTGGATTGTGCCCATAGTGCAATTAGAGGTCACTGAAGGGACACTAAAAAGGAATATGATCTTGTTTATATTTCTAAAGATCACTTTGTCAAAGGATTGTAAAGGAACAAAAGTTTAAGGACACCAGTTAGAAGACTATTGCTTTAGGTCATGCAAGAAAGGAGGGTAGCTTAGACTAAAAATATGAGAAGGAGGAAGGAAACAGGAGATACAGAGTCCCCCCTTGTCCATGGGGATATGCTCCAAGATCCCCAGTGGATGCTTGAGACCAGAGAAAGCACTGATTCCTCTATATATCATGTTTTTTCCTATACATACATACCTGTGATAAAGTTTAATTTATAAACTAAGTACAGTAAGATATTAACAACAATAACAAATAATAAAGTAGAACAATTATAACAGTACACTATAATCAAAGTTATGTGCATGTGGTCTGTTTCTTCCTCTCAAAATATCTTACTGTATACTGTACTCGCCTTTTTACTTAAAGGAAGCATTTTGTGGCCTCTCTTTGGAATTGTCAGCATCACTACTTTTGTACTTTGGGGCCATTATTAAGTAAAAAAAAATGACTTAAACACAACACTGCAATACTATGACAGTTGATCTGAGAACTGAGAGGGCTACTAAGTGTCCGACAGGTGGGTAGTGTACGCGGCACAAGGACGCTGGATAAAGGGATGCATCGCATCCCAGACAGGATGGAAGAAAATGACATGAGATGTCATCATGCTGCTGAGAATGGCATGCAATTTAAAACTCAGGAATTGCTTGCTTATGAAATTTTCCATTTAATATTTTTGGACCACAGTTCACCATGGGTAACTAACTGAAACCATGAGAACCAAAACTGCGGATGAGGAGGGACTACCGTATATTTAGGAGTTAGAAGAAGTAATGCCTGGTTATAGATTGATGTGGGAGGTGAAGGAGATGGAGACTGGATGACTCCCAGATTTCTGTTCTGAGTTACTGAGTGGTTGAAGGTGCCATTTACAGAGATGAGAACACTACTAGGGAACTGCCTTAGAGGAGAAAAGATGAAGAGTTTAGTTATGCACATGTTCAGTTTGAAGTGCCTAAGTGACAGCTAAGCAAAATATCATGTTGTCAGGTGTGTGTGTGTGTGTGTGTGTGTGTGTGTGTGTGTGTTTGCACGCGCACGCACGTGTGCACCTGTGTGTGTGATCATTCGGATGGCATATAGAAACAAGGAATAGATGACTTCAGTTTAGAAGAGTGTAGAGTGAAAGAAGAGATCCAGGCATAAAGCCCTGGGAGTTTAACATTTAGAGGATGGATAGATGTTAAGGAAAAAAATATCTGAGCAGAAGCAGTCAAATTCTATAGAAGGAGAATTCCATCTTGAGAAGCCAAAAGAACACAATGTTTCAGGAATAGAGGTCAAGGATGCCAGTAAAACTAAAGCCAATCATTTAAAAATGTCTTTTGAATTTAGTAATATAGAGGTAGGTCATTGTAGCCTCAGCAAAAACAGCTTCAGGGGAGGGAGGTGTAGGCCTGTGAATGGACCCTTTACATTTGGAAATAAAGGTGCCTACTCATTCTGTACCAATTTGCTATTGTGCTGGTGGTCACAATAAGTGAAACAATATAAAACAAATAAAAAGAAGGTATGTAATTTTTTTTTCTTTTCCCAATGAGAGGAGAGGAGATAGAGAAACAGACTCCTGTATGCGCCCCAACTGGGATCTACCCAGCAACCCCTGTCTGGGACTGATGCTCTACCCATCTGGGACCATGCTCACAATAGAGCTATTTTTAGTGCCTGAGGCAAAAGCTCCATGGAGCCATCCTTAGCACCTGTGGCCGATGTGCTCAAACCAATTGAGCCATGCCTGTGAAAGAAGAAAAAGAAGGAGAATGAGGAGGAGGAGGAGGAGAAGGGGAAGAAAAGAAAGAGGAGGAGGGGAGGAGAAGGAGGAATAATAATAATAATAATAATGAGAGAGAGAGAGAGAGAGAGAGAGAGAGAGAGAGAAGCTGGGGTAGGGGGAGAAGCAGATGTTTATTTTTCCTGTGTGCCCTGACCAGGAATCAAACCCAGGACATCCACATGCCAGGCTGATACTCTACCACTGAGCCAACTGGCCAGGGCCAGGTATGTGAATTTTAAAGGAAGAAACAAATTGCTTATTATTTGCAGATGACATGATTGTCTATTTGGAAAACTGAAAATAATTCATTAATTATTAGAACAAAGAAAACTTAGCAAGGTGACTTGATATGAGATTAATATACAAAAGCCTATTGCATTTTTCTTTTTTTTTTTTTTTTTTTTTTTTTTTTTACAGAGGCAGAGATAGACAGGGACAGACAGACAGGAACAGAGAGAGATGAGAAGCATCAATCATCAGTTTCTCGTTGCGCATTGCGACTTCTTAGTTTGTTCATTGATTGCTTTCTCACATGTGCCTTGACCGTGGGCCTTCAGCAGACCAAGTAACCCCTTGCTGGAGCCAGCGACCTTGGGTCCAAGCTGGCGAGCTCTTTGCTCAAGCCAGATGAGCCCGCGCGCGACCTCGGAGTCTCGAACCTGGGTCCTTCCGCATCCCAGTCCGACGCTCTATCCACTGCGCCACCGCCTGGTCAGGCAATATTGCATTTTTCTACCCAGCCTAAATAGAAATATTTTTTTAAAGTTAATATCTAATGGCAACAACAACAACCACTCAGAACGGAAGGTATCCAAACGTGTAGAATCTTTATGAAAACAATACATAAAATTTTACTAAAAGACAATAAGATCCAAATTAGTGGATCTTGTTAGTAATAAAAAAAATATTAGAAAAATGTCAGTTTTCCTAAGGGATACTTAGTCTACCTTAAAAGGAGATTTTAAAATAAAGTAAAATGGACACAGATGCAGGTATACATGTAGATCTGGTGGTAGGCAATAGATATTCCTTTAAACTCCATATGACCCCAGACATCTTCATTTTTGCAGTCTGCTTAAAATCTCCTTCTACCTTATGTATCTGACAAACTTCTACTCATCCGTCAAAACCCTGAGCAGACCTGATTGCCTCTGTTTTCCTGACCTTCACACACAGAATCATTTATTCTCTCTTCTGAGCTGTTTCTGAATCTATGCTTACTTCTATTATTGCTTGGGACACAGAGCATTCTAATTATGGGTTTTTATGTTACTTCAAGAGAGACTTTCAGCAGCAGGATTTATGTCTTGGGAAATAATCAGAAAGGAAGGTCAGCTAAGGAGTTTTCTAAAGGTGTGAGTTCTTAATAAAGATCTATTGAGTAATAGAGTACTCAGAATTAGCCCAAGCCCATAGGAGAGGATCCTGAGCAGATCATTTATTCTGTTCTTCCTCCACCATCCTAATCAGGGTCCTGGGAGACCTGAAATAGCCTGAGAGTCTGAGGGCCTGGATGGTGGGAGCCCAGGCATAGAAGTGCCCCCCGGGGTGGACGGCCCAGATGTCGGCTCCAAAGCCAGGTGCCTCTGTTCCTCTTTTAAACCGAGCAGACTGTGCGGAAAATGCCATCTTCTTCCTCAAAGGCCCTTTGGCCTTCACAAAGGATTCCTTTCTTAAAGGAGTGACCGGGCCATTGTTCACAGATTGTTAACTACATAAAGGAGAGGTTGTGGCTGGCAAAGGACTCAAAGCTAGGATCCCAGAAACTGTCGTCAAGTTAGCATAAATCAGAAATGCAGGGAAGACATCTCTGAGATAGCAGCATTAAGCAATGAGGAAACACGATTTATTTGACAAAACATTTTTTATTTCCTACTAACTTTTCAGCAAAACCATGAATTTATCAAGGGAGAGGCACCTGGATACTCGGTGAAGTTTTTACAGTAAAAATTCTTTATCTACGTCATGACCTTGCCTTCCATCATTTGAAGGCAGTTTGTAATCTCCTGGAGGACAGGAACATGGCTTACTAAATTCTGTGTTTATACAGAGCTTTGCATGTAGTAGGACACACTAAGGGCAAAGTGAATGTTGATGAGCTAAGCAGAAGACACCCATGAGGTTAAAACCTTATGTTTAAGTAGAGGGGAGAGGGTCCTCCTGGGCATTTTCAATAGCATTTTATGGTATGGTATCATTTTTTTAAATATATAATGGAAATCAAAATGTATACTGGGTGTTTTGCCTTAAAATGATCCTAGAGAGGATCTTGCTGCATACATTTCCAAGGTCTGGGACACAGTTGATTGAGAGGTTGAGCAAAACTACCCTCCAGAGGGATAATAAGATGTGTATTTATAAAGCAAATATTCCTTGAGCATCCACATGTGCCAGGTTATTGTTCAAGTCATTGGAGGTGAGCCAGAGAGGTGTCCTTAGGGGACCTACAATCTGATTGTGGAGATAAACATGCACAGCTATAAAAACCACTCAGGGATGGGAGAGGAACCTGGAAATGCTCAGTGAGAGCCGAGCTCGTAACCCCCTTTTTCGGTGTTCCAAAACAGCCCCTGGAAATGTTGGAAATTCTAAAGGAGGGTCTAACTGTGGGGAAAAGAACAGAGCAGATGGTGAGGCCACCACTTCATTGGGGGTTTTTTGCTAAATTTCTATCAAATACGTGGATGTGGCTAAAACAGGAAGGAGAGATTCATAATGAGATGAAAGCAACATGCTTCCACCTCTGTTGGCACGTCCGAGGGATAACCACTTTTAATCTCTCCAGCTGTTTATTCTGGCTATATAATTCACTTCTATTACTATCTTTTGATTTATAAATTCAGAATAGTATCCACTGATGTTCCACTTTCCTAGATGAGGAGTTCAGTCTCCAGGCCCACCTTTCCCTATCTAGAGGCTCTAATATAGTTGTCAGTATTTGAAGTTACTCAAATGTTAAGCTCCTTAAATAAATATGCATGCCTTTATTTCTTTTCCACTAAATATGGCAACCTCAAATGAGACCAATGACAGTGTAATGCAGTGATTATTTACATGAAGGCTCCAGGATACCCCAAGGCCAGCAGCAGGACGGCTTTTGCTACCCTTAATGTCTGGAGGGACAAGAAGAGAGAGGGGTGATCTCTGGGTTCATGGGAGCTGAAGCCAAAGACATGGGGTGCCAAGCAGGAGTGTGGCTGTGGAGGAACATGGCATTACCAGAATCGCAGCAGGCCAGGAGGGAATGGTGCCATTAAATGCTCTGCCCTCTCCTTCTACTCTCCCGTCGGCCATGGGGCTGCCCTTCCTCCATCCCAACTGTGCCCAAGTGGAAAGTCAGGGCCAAGAAACCAGGCTTCACAGTTGGCTGAGCTCAGCCTCCTGGACACAGAGTGGGGCAGCAGAGGGTGAGGAAGGATCTGTAGAGGGGAGGCAAGTGGAAAGTAACCCACATAATTCTCACATCAACTCTGTGAAGGGACGGCATCATCCTCCCCATTTTCCAGATGAGAAAAACTGAAGCTCAAGAAGTTCATAGGAACCCACAATGAGACATGATGAAGCCAAATCACTACCAGGTCTCTGTCTCCCAAATCTAGTGCTCTTTGTTTTCTGTCGTCCAGGCACTGAACATGCCACCAGCACGCCACCAACCCAAGTCATCACACCAGAGCCCACTGCTGTCCTCATTGTGTTGGTCATTCAACGTACCCTTACTGAACACTCACCAGGACGAAGCTCAGGGGTAAAAACCAGACTGAGTGTTGTATCTTACTGCTTAGAACTGTTTTGTGCCCACTTTCTGCCCTTGTGATATTTACTCAGCTTCTCCCCTGCCCTCCCTCATCCCCACTTTTAGCTGATGACCTCACTTCATGTTTTATTGAACAGTTGGAAGTCTTGAGAATCAAACTTTGTTCCTTCTCCACCACCCAAGTTTTCCATATTCTTGGATCGACACCCTCCTCGTCCATTAGAACTTAAATGGTGTCTCTTCTGCCAGAGACCGGTCTCTCCACTTGGGCCTTGAGTCCCATTCCCTCTCATCTTGGACCCTTAGTTGTCCCTTTTCTCTTTCTTCTCCATCATTCATCTGATTAGATCGTTCTTATTAGCATAACATACACTTCATCTCTTTCACCTTAAAATTCTTTCTTGGTCCCACAGTTTTCTCTAGCACCTACTCCAATCCCTGCCCCCTTTATACCATACTTTTTTTTAAATTTAATTTTTAGGGAGAGAAGAAGTGAAAGAGAGAGAGAGAGAAAGCAAGAGAAACATTGATTTGTTGTTCTACTCATTCATGCCATCATTGGTTGAGTCTTGTATGTTCCCTGATCCAGGATCAAACCCACAGCCTCAGCATGTTGTGAGGATGCTCTAACCAACTGAACTACCCATCCAGGGCCCCTATGTTATTTCCTGTTGTTGATTTGACCCCAGGATCACTGGATGGAGTTGATCCTATCTTCATTTCAGGTCACCCTATAAATTGTGGTCCTGAGGAAGGTGCTTCTCTGTCCCTGGACCACAAGGCTGCCTTGCTGTTTGTATTCTGATGATGATGACCGAGAGTGTTACTGGTTTTTATTAAGTTATCTTGTATCTGACAGCTTGATGAAGTCTCTTGGCAGTTTTTGTTAAAAAAAAAAGATTGATATTTAGGGAGAAAGGTGGGAAGGAGGAGCAGGAAACATCAACTCTCATATGTGCTTTGACCAGGCCAGCTCAGAGTGACCTCAGCATTCTAGGTCCAAGCTCTATCCACTGCGCCACCACAGGTCAGTCTAATCCTCTTAGCAGTTTTAATATTTCATATTCTGTTGCTTTTTCTCTGTAAGAAATCATGTTGGAGTGGTAGTTTCATTTCTCCCCATTGAATCTATATCTTAAAGGGTTGATAAGGGTCTCCAATTCTCTGTCAAACATGATGATAGTGAGCCTTTGGTCTTATTCCTGATCTTAAAGAAAATGTTGCTAAAGTTATTTAATTAAATATGTATTAACATTTTATACTAATATACTATATAGTATATATTTTGTATATATAATATTAAGTTTTGGGTACACAAAACTTTACCAAGTTAAAGAAATTCTTTTCTCTTCCTACTTTATAAGTTTTAAACAAACGGTGATGAGTTTTACCAAATGCTTTTTCTGCATCATACAATTAAATAATTTTTCTCCTTTAGAGTTCTATAATATTGAGCTGTTCTTGCAGCCTTAAGATAAATCATATTTGTGTATTTTCTAATATTTGTTTTACTACTATTTTATTTAGTATTTACACATATATGCTCAAGGTGAAATGCCTATATTTTTATCTTCCTGAAATAGTCTTATCCAGTTTTGAAAACAAGATTACATATGTATATATTAGTCTCATGGGAGAACAGTTTTCATTCTTTTCCTATTGTCAGGAACTCATTTAAGACAGGAATTATCTGATAAAGTTCATATGAAAAACCACCTGGACTTGTGCATTTTTAGGAGAGATCTTTGATTACTATTTCATTTTATTTAATACTATTGATCTATTTAACTTTCAAATTATCTCTTTTTTGTGTGGCAGAGACAGAGAGAGTCAAAGAGAGGGACAGTTAGGCAGGAAGGGAGAGAGATGAGAAACATTAGTTCTTTGTTGTGGCATGTTAGTTGTTCATTGATTTATTTCTCATGTGTTTTGACCGGGGGCTACAGCAGACTGAGTAACCCCTTGCTCAAGCCAGCGACCTTGGGTTCAAGCTGGTGAGCCTTGCTCAAAACAAGATGAGCCCACGCTTAAGCTGGCAACCTCGGGGTCTCGAACCTGGGTCCTCCACATCCCAGTCTGATGCTCTATCCACTGTGCCACCCCTGGTCAGGCTCAAATTATCTTTTTTAAAATCAACTTTTGTGTTCTATAATTTTCTAGAAATGTTTTTATTTTACCTAGATTTTAAAATGTATTAGTATAGAGTTTTCATAGTGTACTTGTCTTAGTTGATGTGGGCTGCTATGACAAAATACCCTAGACCGGGTGGCTTAACAGACATTGTCTCAGTGCTGGAGGCTGGGGAGTCTGAGATCAAGGTGTCAGCAGATTTGGTTCTCCATGAGAACTCTTGTTCTGGCTTGGAGACAGCACCTTTTCATTGTGTGCTCACTTTCCTCCGTGTATTCATAGAGAGAGTGAGGGAGGGGGGGGGAACATGCTCAGGCCTCTGGGGTGTCTAACTCTTCTTACAAGGGCCCTAATCCGATTCTAGGGGCTCCATTGTCATGATTTTAACCCTAATCATATCTCTAAGGATTCACCTTGGGGGTGGTATTTGGTGGTGGTGGGGGATCACTCACTTAGTCCATAACTGTACTTAAAAATTTCTGTTATATCTATATTTATTTGTCTGTGTTGTGTTTATTTGTATCTTTTTTTCTTGATCTGTCTTAACAGAGACCTATCTTATTAATCTTTGGAAAGGACCTGGTTTTATGTAGTTTTACTAATGTTCTTTTTTGATGTTATAGTTCTCACTCTCTAGCTCACTGATTTTGGCTCTGGTTTTTACTATTTCCTACTATCTTACTTCTTTGAAGTTGGCTCAGTTGCTGCTTTTCTAAATGTTTGAGTTGGTTTTTGATCTCTCTTGCATCCTGATGAATGTGTTTTATACTACATGTTTACCTTTAGGTCTCACAGTGTTTTCATTGGCATTTAGTTCCAGTTATTTTATAATTTCTCTCTTTTTTTTTAACCCAAGAGATGCTCTTTAGTTTCATACAGATATAGGTGCTTAAAACAAAATCTTTTTGTTATTCGTTTCTAATTTTGTTTCACATGTTAGAGAACATAGATGGAATGATGATTCTTTTGGCTTCTTTAATGACTTACTATTTGGGCAGGTCTGTAAGTGTTCCGTGTGTACTCAGACTGAGATGGTGCTGTCATGTGCTACACATAGTGGGTTGCAAAGGCTGGATGTGAGTGGATCTTACCTCTCCTTATCCCCACCAGCAGGGAAAGCAGGTTTATTGAAAGATGTGGAGCTGGGTCAGTTGGCATCTGGCATCCTTTCCGCCATTATGGTTCTCCAGCCTTCCCTCTGGGTGGGGTTCATGTCTTCCATGGATGTTAAGGATCAGAGTAGAGTGCAGGAATGCAGAAGCCCCAGGCTTGAATTCTGAGCTTCTGGCTGTTCTCAAGAAGGTCCCTCACCACTTATAACCTCTGGCAAGTTCCTTTATCTCTCTCTAAGCCTGTATTCTGAACTATAAAACAGGGATAATTGTATCTGTCCAACCGAAATTCCAGGGCTGCTGTGGGTTGAAGGAAGGGACTGTGTGTGAAAGAACCAGAGCTGCAGCGGAGTCTCAGTAGTGTCCATTCCAGGCCTCAGTTTAAGAGGTGCTGCACCGATTTTAGACACCCTTTGGTGAAGATAGAAACTTCGTTATGGAGTTCTGGGGATTTTTACGGATTTGAGTACATCTGCTCACTTTCTACTTATTGTGGGTCTGGGTCTGCTTAACTATGCTGAGTATGGGCCTCTTTGAATGATTATCATGTTTGAAGGATGTTTTATTTAATGAAATGTAAGCTACTGGGATTTAGCTGTTAATGTTTCCTGTGGTTTTTTTGTGTTTTTTACTGTAAGAATTTTATAAGCAGTTTTATAGTTATAATAATATTTCCTGTCTACATCTATAAGAGCAGCCAAATATCTGATTTCCAGTCTTCTGTTCATCTAAGTCTCGGCTGGGGGATTGGGGGGGGGAGAGGAAGAGAGAGAGAATATGAATATGAATGAGTCTTTGTGGAACTCCTGTGAGTAAATGAAATTTCATTCGTATCAAGTTGAGTCCAAACAAATTCTTAGATTCTGAAGAAGAAAAGGGAAACACAAAATAGCTGTTTGTGCTGTTTTCTGAGCAAATGCACTTATAAGTTAGTTTGCTTCAGTGTTTGGGAGTGTTTTTAAGATTATTATTAATACAAGCATTCCCTGTGGCATAAACAATTTATAAGCAACTCTTACTTAAGAATGACCACCACACATCAAGCTGTACTCCCATTGCTCCAGACACTTCTGAACAGTTCCAGTTCCATGGGTAGGTCACTTATCCATTCAACAAACACATTAAGAGCCTAGTGTAGCTCCAGAGGCAGCATGGGGCTGTGTCTGAGAATGTGGTTTCTTGAGTCAAATGGTTGGGTTTTATATTCTGGCTGAGAAACTGTGAGCAGCTCTTCAAAGACCAACGAAACAATTTCTTTTTATCTTAGTTCCACAAATAGCTTTGCTTCTCCACTTGAACTCCATGCCCTATAGACACTACGAATCTTGCAAATGGTTGTGGTTTTCCTCTTGTTGTTGATTACAAAAAGTCAGAGCTAACTACGCATGCACTCTCTCTGGTAACTAGGACTCCATGACGAGCATTTTGTTAGCAATTTTGTACATACTGTCCTCTACTTCCTCTTTTCCTTGCCTTGCTGAGTTTTCTTGCTGGTCTTTAATTTTTGGCTTGCACCTGACCCATTTCCCTGCCTTGCTGCAGTGAATCTTCCCAAGCCTAGCTGGATGGTAGGTGGTTAAGGGCAAACTCAGAGTAACTTGTCAAGGTGACATCATTACCATGTCACCTCGGCCAGTTACTCTGTTTCCTCATTTAAAAGAGCTACTGTGAGGATCAAAAGCTTTCAAGCAAATATATCAAGTTCTTAGATTAGTGCCTGGTATATGGTAAGTGTTCACTAATGCTTTTACTAGTATAATATCACGATACAACAACAGTGTGTGTGTTCTAGAACATTCTTTTTTAAATGTAAGGTTGTGCTGGGGCACACATCTGAGGAAAAAACAGAGGGCTGAAATTCAGCCTGTGCTCCATTCTCCAAAATTAGGGAGAACTGTACCCACTTCCAAAAAGGGATGTCTTTTAAAAATAGGCCCCAACTTCTTTATGAGTTGAACATTTGTGAAAAATAACAATTGACAAAATTGAGGAAGATTTTCCTTTTGGAAGAGGTTTAATCTGGTGTCAAAAAAGGTTTAATCTGGTGTCCACTTGTATCCAAATGGACAGTTCCTTCCAAATATGTATGTCCCAAAAGCCTTTATCTTACTAACCCTTGACGACACAGTGAGGTTCCCTTTTTTTTTTAGTAACCAAACTATAATAACTGCACCTGCCATAATGGAGAAGTTCGGTTACTTACCCCAAAACTGTGTGTGTGCACGCACACACCCACCTGTGACCCTAAGCCCAACCCAATCCTTCTCTTTGCTCACCTGCTGTCCCCTACTGTAAGAGAAGGGACTCAGACCTCACGGAAGTATCTTCCCTCAGGACCACCCAGTCTCCATCTTAGCTGCCTCCAACCTGCAGGTGCCTTGAGAGTGTGCCAAGGCGTGGCCAATGTGCAGGGGTATGGGCTGACCGAGTCACCACTCCTGCTGTCCCAGAGCCCAGCTTGCTGCTTCCATAACTGCCTGCGTAGGTTGGGTCAGTTCATCCAGCCTGGTGCTGCTCCAGGAAGAGGAGGAGGTAGCCACATGAGGATGCCCAACAGAAAAACTGCTTGGGCCCTTAGGGAACAATTCTTAGTGGCACAGCTCTTTTAGTTCACACACATAGCCTTTATCTCTACTCTCCAAGACCCCCCAGTTGGGCCAGAGTCAAAATGGCATCCCATATCGGCTGCACGCTGTGTCTGGAGTTAGCACTGCCTTTCATTAGCCCCGTTTCTTCCCACCTCCTTCCTTTGTGGAGTGTTTCCTCGTGAGGTTTTCCCTTTCTCCACCGCCTTTCCTACTACCTGGCCTCAGCTAAGCCTATCTAGTTTATCACACGAGACTTAATTATTTGGAAAGTTCAGGAAAAGAGGTTGCAATGCCAATGCCCTTTTCCCATTTGACAGTAGCCAAAACCCCACTGTCAAAATATCTGTTACAACACAGGGATGTCTCACCCTTCATCTCCAGCATCTCAGCAGCAGGCTGCGATCCAGTCAAGCTCCCCCCCGCCCCTCGCCATCTTTCCCTGGGAGGGTCACTCACTGAACCCAACCACAGTCATCTTCTCTGTATCTACAAAGTGCTTGTATGGCCAGCAGTCACGGCCGTCACAGCCATGCACATGCAGGTTCCCATTGGATTCGGGCAGATGGTAGAGAAACAATAGAGCCAAAAAATGGTGGGCCATTCCTTTATTCAAGTCTCATACCAGCCGAGGAGCAAACACACAGGGAAAAGCACTTCCTTTTCACTTAGGGCTCCCAAAGCCACTGACACATTCTCTGGTTCCACAACCAGGAGAATCTTTTCTGTTTTTTTCTAGAATCAAAAATCCCACCAGTCTCAGTGGAGCTCACAAAAGCCCTCACCTCTGTTTCCCATCTCCTCTCTGCTCTCACTCTGCAAAAATGGCTTCCTCTCCTCTTCTCCTTTTCCTTCTCCTTTTAAAACTTTTCTGGAGTGAAAACCTCTTCTCCAGCAACATTAGCATAACAATGGCTGTTCCCAAGCAGGAAGGTAATTAGCAATTTCACAGATCACATACCTGGCATTGCCCAGCACCATTTTTAATAATAAAAGTGAGCAAACTCAAATAATACAAATTTTACAAACTCATTTGCCCAATAGTGCGCACGTCAACACCTTGCACGATTCCCAGGTTTGATTGCCTCCTAATTCCACAGTCAGCTCTCTTATTTGCTCATTAGGTATAGCCCTCAGAGCACATTCCTTCTGGAGCCCACCTGACATTACCTAGGAATCTGCTGACTCATGCAACAGGGGACAGCAGCAAAAGACTGGACCCAGAAATCTCAGCAGGTAGTTAAGGACATCAACCTGTCCCACTCAGTAAGTAAAAAATGGACTCAGGAACTGGCTTCCAATGTGGGCTTATCAGATTTAACAAATAAAAATGCAGGCTGCCCAGTTAAACTTGAATTTCAGATAAACTACAAATACTTTCTAGTATAAGAGTGACCCATACAATGTTGAGCATCTGTGGTTTTTCTGGTCATCCTATTCCAAGGTCCTTTGAGCGACTCTCAAGCCCACTTAGCAGTCCCGCAAGCCACAGAACCACAGCACTGCCTGGCCTGCTCAGGGTTTACTTCCCAGCCTGGGTGTCTGAGAGGTGGTCCTGGGTCACACACAGCCTTCGTAACCACCCAGCCAGGGAGGTAAACTAGGGTGAACAGCTCCGGGATGCAGGAGGGAAAGAGGGTTTCCAGAAAGGGATTAGAGCAGAGGACGCCTGCTTCAGCTTTTACGAGAAGGACCCCGCCCAGTGTGCTAGTTCTTGGCATCCAGCTTTCCCACGTGTTTTCCTTGGAGAAATGCAGTGGGATGCTCTGCTCGATAGCATGTGTGCTCTCTGAGGAATGGGAAGCTTCTCTCCCTCAGAGGAGCATTTTATAGAGTGCTTTCATTCCTCTAAACTCCGCACTTGCGGCCCCTGGAGAGGAAGAGGAGGCGCAGGCTGGGGAGGAGACAGCCAGCCCAGGAGTCCAGGAGGCTGCTGTCCAAGGGCCTGGGCTATGGCCGCCTGGAGGGCAGACCACTGACCTGAGCAGCCTCCCCAGTCCTGGAGAGTGTCCTGCGGGGATTTCCAGTACTTCCAGACCCGAATGATCCAGAAAGGAATAACAATAAAAATTCCTTACACTTCAAAGCTTACAAAGTGTTTTTATAGCCATTCTCATTGGGCCCTTCCAGCAGGTGTGAGACAGGGCGGCCTGAGAAGGAGATTCCCAGAATTAAAAGTCTGGTGAGGAATGGAGCCAGGACTCAAACACAGGTGCCTGGCCTCCTGCCAGAGGCCTTTGCAAGGCGGTTCTATGTCTCCTCCTTCCTTCCGGGTAGCTTGGATGGCCATGGGCAAGTCCAGAGCATGGTGACCAGTTGTCCAGTTTGCTCAGGGACCAAGGATTTCCCAGCATGTGGGACTTTTAGACCTGGGTCAACCGGGATGGCTGGTCACCCTATTGTGAGCCAGCCGGGGCTCTCTCCTCCTGATGGGGTCACCTAGCAGGGCCTTTGCCTGGGATGCGGGGGAGTGAGAAAAAAGGTGGGAGGAGGGGTAGAGAAGCAGAGGGGTGGGGTGGATGTTGAAGGCCATGCAGTCTCAGTCTGTCTTCGCCCAAGGTTACTCTCCCACCTGGAGCCAGCTGTTGCCTGTTCTCTGCTGTCCCTCATTCACTTCACCCCTTTAGTTTTCTGGACAGGACGAGGGCACCACCTCCTATAGGAGCAGCCCAACTGCCCTAGGACTGTGGTAGGTACCTTATGCACACACCCAATGTATGACACCTTCATCACAGAATTTTCCGTTCAATTTGCTTTTTCATTTGCCTATCTCCTCCCTCAAATGCAACTCTGTGAGGGTGGGGGCTGTCTCTTCATGCATTAATTAATTCAACAAATACTGATGGACTGTCCACTATGTGTCAAATACTAGGGGATTCAGTGTATCCTGGGGATACAGTGACATTGAAGACAAGTCCAGTCTTGTCTTCATGGAGCTTGTGGTCTCTTGGGTGAGAAAGATGTGAATTAAATGCCCATGTAAGTGCAGACAGCCCCAGGGCTCAGCTGTTTCCCGCAATCAGAGAAATCAGTCTGCTTGTGGTGGGTTCAGCTTGGGCGGGCTCTTTTTTTTTCTTACAGGGACAGTGCCCTCAGGTCCAGAGGGGCTGTTGCAAAATGAAAATGCAGGCCACTTGTTCAAAAATTATTAAGAATTTCAAGATGGTAACAGCAGGGCATTAAACCAATGTCCATGGTTTTCCCAATGGTTCACTTTTGGCATTGTATATTCTATGGGTTTGGGTAAATGTATAATGATGTGAAGCCATCTTTAGAGGATTGTGCAGAGTATTTTCACTGCCCTACAAATTCTCTGTGGTCTGCTTATTTATCTCATCACCTCCCACACCTGAAACCACCAATTTCTATTGTCCACATAGTTTTGCCTTTTTCAGAATGCCTCGGAGTTGAAATCATACAGTATGTAATCTTTTCAGATTGTCTTTTTCACTTAGTAATAAGCATTTAAAGTTTTTCCCTTTTTTTTTAATTGAGAAAGAGAGAGAGAGAGGCAGGTAGAGGGAGAGAGAGGCACATTGAGCTGCTCCTGTATGTGCCCTGACCAAGGGATCAAACTGGCAACCTCCACACTCCGGGACAATGCTCCAACAAACTGAGCGATCCAGCCCTGGCTTAATTTTTATTGATTTTTAGAGAGACAAAGAGAGGAAGGGAGATAAAGAGGGGAGGGGAAAGGAAAACATTTGCTGTTCCACTTAGTCATGCATTCTTTGGTTGCTTCCTGTGTGAGCCCTGACTGGGGATTGAACCCACAACCTTGTTGTTTTGGGACAATGCTCTTAACTGGCTGAGCTAACTGGCCAGGGCTTTCCATGTTTTCCTATGGCTTGACAGCTCATTTCCTTTTAGTGCTGAATAATATTTCATTATCTGAATTACCACAGTTTATTTATCCATTCACTTGCTGAAGGACATCATTGGATGCTTCCAAGTTTGGGAAATTTTGAATAAAGCTGTTGTGCATATTTATATGCAGGTTTTTTTTATGTGGACATAAGTTTTCAACTCTTTTGGGTAAATACCAAGAGTGTGATTGCTGGATTGTATGTCTAGTTTTGTAGAGACCGATAAACTGTCTTCCAAAGTGGCTGCGCCATTTTGTATTCCCACCAGCAATTCGTGTTGCTCTTGCATTTGCTGTTGCCAGTGTTCTGGGTTTTGGCCATTCTCATAGGTGGGTAGTGGTATCTCATTGTCTTGATTTGCACTTCTCTGATGATATATGATGTGGAGTATCTTTTCATGTGTTTACCATCTTATATATCTTCTTTAGTGAGGTGTCTATCCAAGTCCATTTTTTTTTTGTATTTTTCTGAAGTTGGAAACGGGGAGGCAGTCAGACAGACTCCCGCATGCACCCGACCGGGATCCACCCGGCACGCCCACCAGGGGGCAATGCTCTGCCCATCTGGGGCATTGCTCTGTTGCAACCAGAGCCATTCTAGTGCCTGAGGCAGAGGCCATGGAGCCATCCTCAGCACCTGGGCCAACTTTGCTCCAGTGGAGCCTTGGCTGTGGGAAGGGAAGAGAGAGACAGAGAGGAAGGAGAGGGGGAGGGGTGGAGAAGCAGATGGATGCTTCTCCTGTGTGCCCTGGCCGAGAATCAAACCTGGGACTCCTGCACGCCAGGCCGACGCTCTACCACTGAGCCAACCGGCCAGGGCCTCAAGTCCATTTTTTTTTTTAAATCTGGAATATGCATTTTCTTTCTTTCTTTTTTTTATTAATAAATTTAATGTAGTGACATTGATAAATCAGGGTACATATGTTGAGAGAAAACATCTCCAGATTATTTTGACATTTGATTGTGCTGTATACCCCTCACCCAAAGTCAAATTGTCTTCTGTCACCTTCTATCTGGTTTTCTTTGTGCCCCTCCCCTCCCCCACCCCTTCTCTCCTTCCTCGCCCCATCCCCCTTCCCCCCCACCCCCCCACCCCCGTTGCCATTACATTCTTGTTCATGTCTCTGAGTCTCATTTTTATGTCCCATCTATGTATGGATTTATATAGTTCTTAATTTTTTCTGATTTACTTATTTCACTCCGTATAATGTTATCAAGTCCATTTTTTAAGTTAGGTTTTCTTACTGTTGAATTTTAAGAATTTTTTGTATATTTTGGATAACAGTCCTTCATTAGATGTGTTCTTTGCAAGTATTTTCTCACTATCTGTGGCTTATCTACTGATTCTCTTGATACTGTCTTTTACAGAGCAGAAGTTTTTAATTTAATAAATTCCATCTCATCAGTGATTCCTTTCCGAGATGGTGACTTTGACATTGTGTCCAAAAAGGCATCATCATCCCCAGGTCATCTAGATTTTTCTCCTATGCTCTGTTCTAAGAGTGTTATAGCTTTGCATTTTACATTTAGGTCTATGATACATTTTTTTTCTATGATACATTTTGAGTTAAGTTTTGTGAAGGGTACAAGATTTGTGTTTCTCTTTCCCCCTTTTTTTTGGTTTTGTTTTTAATTTTTTTTGTCTTTTTTTGGGTTATTATTTTGGCTATAGATGTGTAGTTGTTCCAGCAACATTTGCTGAAGGGACTGTCTTTACTTCATGATGTTGCCTTTGTTTGTTCGTTCTGACTTACATTTTAAAAGTTTGTTCTGGCTACCATGAGTGGAAGGAGAGAAACTGGTTAGGAGACGCATGCGTAAGTCAGTGGCAAGTTTCCTGTCACATGAGAGATGCACGCTGGGACTTCTGGAAGAGGGATGGTGTACAGGGATTAAGGTCTTGGCTCCAGGTCTCCTGGGCCGAGTCAGTTGTACCGAGAGAGTTACTGCATGAATATTAAGTTCCATATAAGGACAGAGAGGCAGAGTTGAGAGTATAAAATAATGATTGTTGGATGAGAAATGAGGCCCAGGAAAAAACCAACAACAATTGCTTTTCACCTACAGTGCCCACCCTTCTCTAACCCACATGGGAGTTGACAGCTGTGGGTCCCCACTATGCAAAGATGAGGCCCCAGGTCTGATCTGACCATAGCTTAAATGCAGGAGTCAAGACACAGGACAATGGCAGACGTGTGAGAGGGGACACAAGTCAGCAGCGCAGGCTCAGTGTCAATGTGTGTGCTGTGGTGGACCAGGGGCCAATCAGACAAGGTCAAAGCTATGGGAGAGCAGACCGCTAGACAGAGATGCAAGGGGCTCATATTTGATTGATGGGGCCTAGCAAGAAGACAAGCTGCTTTACAAGGATGTTTGTTGAATAAGTGACCTGAACCTGAACAGGACAATGGTAGCCCCCAGAGAATCTGTTGAAGAACAAGACATGAAGTATATGGACTTGGTGTCATGGAGCCTCAAGAGAACATTCCTTGCATCAGAAGTGACACCTGGTTTATTTTTTAGCGATGAATTTTTAAAAATACAGATACAAACTATTTTCATTCATTTTCCTAATTCAAATCTTTTAGTGATAAAGCAACAGTCAAAAAGGTACACCTACTTGCTTTGTGGCAGCAAAGTGTAATGTAAAACCATTCACCAGAATGAGAAATTGATCAGATTTCTCAGGAATGGAGAATATTTGGCTCTTGAAGCCCAAAGGTCTTCATTTACTACATGTTTGAACATGATGGGTTAAACAACTGCCTTTTACTCTGATTTTGCTTGACTGTCAGAGTCTTACCCTTCCCAGGCACCTATAAGTGTCCTGTGAAACAAGGTGGTGGAAGATAGGAGAGGGAGGGCAAAGGAAGGAAGGCAGACATAAGAATCGCTGAGTTCTGTTCTCATTTCTGCCTGGAGAAGCAGGCTGAATGGAGGCTGAGAAGCCTGTATATGCACGTATAGATAGCCCGTTCACTGATTGCTGAGATTCCTAAGATTTCTCGAGGTATCCAAGGTATCTTCAAACTTTGGGTAAGTTTACAGATTAAGAAGTTATGCAACAGTTTGAAAGAAAAAGAATCAACCAGAGTCATCGAAAAAGGCTTTGATCACATTGTACCTGGTCTTCTAGCCACAACATCTCCCAGGGGAAGCAGAAAGTCTGGTCTTCAAAAAGAGGCTCATTAATCCTTGTTCTCCACCATCACTTTCATCTTCAGAGAAATGCAGTCTGCTGCAACCATGCCCCTTTTCCTTCTCTAACTGTAAGCTATGCCTCAGAAAAGGGAGATCTTTTTAGTTCATTGTAAACCTTCTCATTTACTGTGTTAATAGGAAAAAAGCTGGTCAGACTATCTCTAAGTAGTTTTCTTCCCTTCCAGCTTCTAGAGGAAAACAAACATCCTAGTTATCTTGAGTTCCTCTCTCTCCCTTGCCTCCCACTCCCAGTGGGCTGCCAAGTGCCACCAGTCCTGCTTCATAACATCCTTTACATCCTCCTGCCCCTTGCTCCTGTGACTGCTTCCCAAGCTAGCCACCTAGCTGGCCTCCTGGTTTCCTGTCTGTCCTCCTCCTTGGTGTCGTTGTCCTCCACATTACAGCACATTCAGTGCCTGGGGTCCCGAAGTGGCTTAGTAATGGTCACCGACTTTGAATATCTGATTTTTCCACCATCTTATTCAGAACTCTGGACCTTACACATGAAGTTGGAACTCTGTGGCCTGTCCCTTGAGGCCCTTCCTAATCTGGCCCTGTCCACCTGTCATTGACTAGACTCAGGGAACTTCCATTCCAGCCACCCTGATAAACTGCTCATGGTGCTCCCTGCTTCTTGTCTTGATTCATGCTCCTCTCTCTCTAGTGCAATGCTCTGTCCTCCAAAGGCTACCTGTTCTGCAAGACCAAGCCCAGAGCCACCTCCTTTTAAACGCTGTTCCTGATCCTATGCAGATATACCCTTTCCTTCCTCTCCACTTCCTAAACACTTATTTTGCTCTTTCTTGTGTGGAACTTATTGTCATTTAAGTACATGCCATCTCAGGTTGTGCACATTTTGAGAGTTACATCTGGGTCCTTATAGCATATGTAAGGTATATATCAGGATGACTGGCATTCACAGGTATGCAGTGAAAGTTAGTCTCCTCCTTTTCATCAACTTTTTCTAAGATGAACCACTAAAATCTCTGCAGTACAACTGCTTTTATTGAGAAACCCAGGGATTTCACAGTTGTGTCACACTGCTTATTTTAGGGATGATGACATGACATAGCAGAGCACAGCTGGCCCTGGGCCTGTCATCTAGTACCTCAGTGATTTTAGAACATTTGCTTACCTTCATTTTTTTCCTAAATAGACTCAAATACAATAGGAGTTTATTGTCCTTTCACATAATGACCCATTGGTGATTGGAGACTGTTCTCCAAGGCTAGCCAGAGACCTGGGTTCTTTTTTCCTCATCGCTCTAGTGTAACAAAAGCTTACACACCAGCTCCACATCTATTTCTAGTTTCCATGAAGGTGGAGGAGGGAGAAAATACCTTCCTTAGTAAGGGCTTTATCTCAAAGTTGTACATATCATTTTAGTTCCAATCCTAGAATTAGGCACATGGCCACACCTAGCTGCAAGGGAGGCTTGGAAGTGTTTACCAATCCTGAGTATCTGATTCTACCATCACCCTATTAAGAAATAGTTAGGAAGAATAAATATGGAGGGACAAGTACAAATCTTTGCCACATCTACTTCACAAAGTTGTTGCAAAGATTGGGAAAGCACTCAACATTATGTGTAGCCAAATCAACATTTGTTTCTTCCTATTTTGTCTTGGTAGTTCCCATTTGTTTAGCAGGCTTTGACATAGCAAGCTTTCACTATATTTTTGGTGATTGAATGCCTGAATGAATGAGCTCATTTAGAAGGCTCACCATTTCTAACTATATAAAACCATTGTAATTTGCTTATTTATTGCTGTTGTATGGAAGTTTGTTGCTAAAGTAGTTTACTGATTAATGGGTAAAGAGCTCTCGGTCTACATTAACAGTTTACCAAACTAATGAAATTATCCTGAGTAATCTAAGTAATCTATCCTCTAATCCTTAAAAATTCCCAAATGAAGACAACTAACATTATTGAGGATCTGTGGCTTACTGTGTGATTGCTAAATTCCATTTTATGTGGATCTCTGCTGTTTCTCCAGAGAGCTGATAGCACAAGAAGTGATCTACACCAGCTCCTCACATTCTTTGTTTTGAGCACTTAGGCTTGGACTGTCTCCAGAGACACAGGGTAGAGATGTGGATGGGGAAGAGGTAGGGGTCTGCTCTCTTGGATGTCCCAGGAGAAGCTGAGCAGAAATGTGGACTGCTCCAGGCAAAGACTCGTTGGGAAAAAGTACATGGACAAAAGTCTGCACCAGACTGGAAGTAGGCAGCCCACCTGGTGGAAATACCGGTGTTCTCTCCCCCATCCTAGGCAGCCTCAAAACCAGCTGCTGTCAGTTTCAGCCTGTTACTAGAGCCTTTTGTGTTGCAGCCTGATGCCTGAGTCAGTGAAGTCGCAGACTCCTTTGAAGAAAAGTTCTTAAGCAGTGACTCAGCAAATGACTTGAATTAAAATGTCTAGGAGTTGTCATTAAAAGCAATCCCCAGAGCTCTGGAAAACTGAGCAGACTGACCTAAATAGAAAAGCAACTTTTGGATGTCTAGAGGGAAGCAACTACTGTTTCACTAGACACCTGGTTCAGAGGAAGCACTGGAAACCTGCAGACCCAGCCTGAAAAAAATCCTGTGAGGACCCAAGGCACCCTCCCAGAGGGGCCAGAGTCGGGGGGGGGGGGGGCAGATGTGATCATGGCCAGCCAATCAGCACCGAGGCTCTAAGAGACCTGATTCCCAGGGCTCCTCTGAGTCCTTCAAAATTGCTGTTAATTTCTTCTCCTTAAACCTCAGAATTTGTATACTAAAATATTTCCTGAAATTGGATTCTGTATAGTCATATGTATGTGTGCACAAATATGTATATTTTTAGAGATTTCCCTAAATATTCATTTATTCAATGTTTTGGGGTGCTCACTATGTGAAGGCATTGTTCCAGATAATAAGACCCAGCAGTAAATAAAATGCACTATGTACCTATCTTGATGAACAAAAAGATATTACATAGTGTGTAGTGTCTTTACATATATTATGTGTATAGACACACACACGCACAGACACACACCACAGTGACCGCCATATAATTAGTACCCAATAATTAGGAGCCCCCCAAAAGTGAGAGATAATATTTATTGAGTACTTATTATGTGCCAAGTGCTCTTTTAATTCCTAATAACCCTAAAAGGTAAGAACTATTATCTTCATTTACAGACAGAAAACTAAGGCACACAGAGAAAACACAGATAAGAATTAGTAACGTGAGGGGTTGAGGAATTGAGCAAACAAGAAAAATAGATAAAAAAACTCATGGACATGGACAACAGTGTGGTGATTGCCAGAGACAGGAAGGCTAGAGAGAGGTGGTGGAAGAGGGCATGGGCAGATAAGTGATGACGGACAGGTACTTGGCTTGGGGTGGTGAATACATGATACAGTGTAGAAACGTGTTGTAGAATTGTAAGTTTTTCAACCATTGTCACCCCAATAAATTCAATACAAAGGAAAAAAAATGAAGGTCATTTGTCTCAAAAGAAAAAAAAAGAATTAGTACCATGAGATTCAAGCCCCGATTCTGTCTCCAGTCCCGAGTCCCTATTCTTCCTCTTGGAAATGGGCTGCCTTTATTAAAGGGCAGACTGTAAACTACTCTAAATCTGTCTGTGCTATTCTAAGAAGAGCATGTTTCAGAGAACGGTCTGGGGAAGGAGAACAGAGCTGGGTTGGGGCAGACCTGTGAGACTGTTGTTGGCCTGAAGTGGGAGTGGGATTCTTCTCCTCCAGTGTTGCTTTTTTTATAGAGTGTGCTGCTTCTGAGTGTGCTGGAACAGCCCAGGTAAGGGGCGGCAAACCCAGCCCCAGAAGTCTTCCCTAGAGGCCCAATAGTGAGGCTAGGTCTTACTATGATCCTACTAGCTATTGGTCTGAAGTCACTAAAAACCAAGCTCATAAACTGATATTTCAGGCTATGGAATCATACCCCCATTTGCATTTATGAACTCACTAGGTTTTGTACAGTCAGGGAGAAGTGGAATCCTAGCAATGGAAATAGTGATATATAGGAGGAACGAGATGAATTGGTGAACCTGAACCTTCAAAGCCCCTCTGTAACATTCCTCACTGCACCCACTCCCACCAACTGGAGGAAACTAACCATCCACCCTACGGGGCTCCACTGCCTGATCTGCCCACTCTATGCAAGCATTTGAACTCAATGTGCTCTTGGGTGGGGGGTATGAAGAATTAACGGAGAGAAGAAGTTATAAAGGAATACTGTTAAGATGAGATAAACTGTGTTGCTATAGACTTGGGTATGCTATTAGTAGTATCATTTGCTAAGTAATCCATATTCTGATGAATATCAGATGGGATCTCAATATAACTGGAGAAGGAACAGAGACCACTTGGCTATCTAGACTCAGTGAACATGGCTCTGTTGCATCACCTGGGATACAGTAGCTGATGTAACTTTGAATTTGCATTTGTGGTTGTATGTGGCATGTCAGATCATGTTGGGCAAAAGTATGTTGGATATATGGATTGAAGTATACTCTGTGTATGTGTGTGTTTTATGCTAAGCAACTAAGTAGAATGTAATAAACACCACATGCAGCATTTGCCTGGGTCACAGCAATGCCCCCTTCTCGAGGATCTCCCCTAAGACTCTGGGTGGACCCATGAAGCCTTTGTCTATACACACACACCTCCCAACCACCCCCGCCTTCCACCCACACCACCACCATGGTTGGATGCAGTGCGGTGCCAAAAGCTGGGCAAAGGAAGAAACATCCCCGAAAGCAGGCAATAAGGAAGTCTGTACAAATTTAAAAGCAATAATATAACCAACTAGAAGACAATCTGCTTTTTATTACCGCCATGTGATGGCAATTCAAAACAATGTCTTGATAAGAAGTAAAAGAAAAACAAAACCCTTCCTGAAATAATCTTTTTTTGATCTAAGTTCTAAACAATTGCTGCATTATTGTTGTCTTTTAATAATATGTATGTAAGCTTCAAATTACCATGTCCTTATTACCTTTATAACTTGCATTCTACATGGAACTTAATCAGAAAACTCCCAGATTTTCAGTCACACTCCCATACAGACTCAACCACACAGCATGTTTCAAGTAAATTTTTAACAGTTTGGAATCATTCAAGCCCACTTTGTGTGCCCAACCCTGTAGTGCTACAAACTCCTTTATCTAAACAGCAGATTCAAAATAAGCAAAACTAGCAGTGATTACAAACATGAAGAAACAGAACTGGAATTACTTTAGTTGTGTCATGTTGTGAATTCCAGGAAAAAAGATGCTGGTCTTAGATGACAGCAGAAATCAAAAGGGCAGTGTTTGAGTGTCCTGATCATTATCACCAAGAACTGGGCACTTGATATAAAGCAATGGGTCAAATAATGCTTGGGTTAAATCAGATATTTACTCTGATTTCTGTAAAATAAAACTTTGGGAGATTTAACTAAAAATGATTAAAATGTTTGAGGAAATTGCTGTTGTACTACAAAAAATTCAACAATGTCAAATTTGAAAGCTCTGAGAATTAATACCTAAGACATATTCATGAATGAGATCGTAAGTCCTTGAATTCACTGTCAAATGAGATTTTTGGAAGTCTTTGCTAAGTTTATTCTTATGTTTAAAACTTTTTCTACTTATTTATTTATGTTACTCTATGTGAAAAAAAGTTATTTATTTATTTACTTATTTATTTAATTTTTAGATTTTATTTATTGATTTTAGAGAGAAGAAAGAGAGAAGGGAGGAGGAGCAGGAGCATCAACTCAGTGGCTGCTTCTCATATGAGCCTTGACCAGGCAAGCCCAGGGTTTCAAACTGGCGACCCCAGCATTCCAGGTTGATGCCTTGTCCACTGCACCACCACTGGTCAGGCAAAAGAAATTTTTAAATGAAAATTAATAAAAAGTGTTATTTGGTCAACTATGAGCAAAGATAGATGGGCCCATCTTATACTACATATTGAACATGAACATGCAAACATTAATTTTTGACAAAATTACTTACAAGTTTACAAAAGTTACAACTTAAAAACAAATATTGAAATGTTATTTATTCATTACTGGTGACAGACCAATATGCAAGTACAACTTTATTTTCCTTTCCCCCCCAAAATACAGTAATGTAATAAAGAGTACTATTTTTTTTTTTTTTTTTTTTTTTGGTATTTTCCTGAAGTGAAAGACGTGGAGACAGTCAGACAGACTCTTGCATGTGCCCGACTGGGATCCATCCAGTATGTCCACTAAGAGGGCGATGCTCTGCCCATCTGGGGTGGTGCTCCATTGCAACTGGAGGCATTCTAGTGCTTGAGGCAGAGGCCATGGAGCCATCCTCAGCACCTGGGCCAACTTTGCTCCCATGGAGCCTTGGCTGCGGGAGGGGAAGAGAGAGACAGAGAGGAAGGAGAGGGGAAGGGGTGGAGAAGCAGATGGGCGCTTCTTCTGTGTGCCCTGGCCGGGAATCAAATCCAGGACTTGCACATGCTGTGGTGACGCTCTACCACTGAGCCAACTGGCCAGGGCAAGAGAGTACTATTTTGTTACTTTTTCTTTCATTACACAATAGATGTTTTATTTTGTATCTTTTTAATTTACATTTTATTGATATGACCAAAAAGTTTAATAATAAACTTGTTTCATTGTGCTTCTTTTATGCCATTATTATTATTATTAGTTTTATTTCATGATTATTACTTAAAATAACTCTATTGAGAAGGATGTTAAAAAATGATCCATTTTGACTGGTCATCTAAGGCACATAACTAACACAATTGGGACCAATGAGTTCTGGGAATGTGACCTGTGGCTGTGAGGGACACTAGGGCTGTTGTGCTGAGTTGGGTCATGGCCAGCACTGAAGGAACTGCTCTGGGGATTACCAGCTGCCCAGCTCTGCCCTCTGCACAGCATCCCTGGACCAGTGAGAGACCCCAGGACCATTCCAGTCAGCTTCCCCTGTCTCCTTAGAACCAGCATCAGTGCCTGCAGCTGAGGGACTGTCTTCATTCCCAACCCTTCCAGGGTGGCGACACAAACCCCATCATTCAGCACCGTGCCTTAGCACCAGTAGAACAAGACTGAGTTCCACAAAGCAGAGCAGACACTATGCTCTGGCCCAGGAATGGATAAGGGTGAGCTCATGCTTTAAAACAGGGGTAGTCAACCTTTTTATACCTACCGCCCACTTTTGTATCTCTGTTAGTAGTAAAATTTTCTAACCGCTCACCGGTTCCACAGTAATGGTGATTGATAAAATAGGGAAGTAACTATACTTTATAAAATTTATGAAGCAGCCTGACCTGTGGTGGCACAGTGGATAAAGCGTCGACCTGGAAATGCTGAGGTCGCCGGTTTGAAACCCTGGGCTTGCCTGGTCAAGGCACATATGGGAGTTGATGCTTCCAGCTCCTCCCTCCTTCTCTCTCTGTCTCTCTCTCACCCTTTCTCTCTCCTCTCTAAAAAAAAAAAAAAAAAATTTATAAAGCAGAGTTACAGCAAGTTAAAGCATATAATAATAATTACTTACCAAGTACTTTATGTCTGATTTTCGCTAAGTTTGGCAGAATAAATCTTTATAAAACAACTTACTATAGTTAAATCTATCTTTTCATTTATACTTTGGTTGCTCCGTTACTGCCCACCATGAAAGCTGTAAAGCCCACTAGTGGGCAGTAGGCACCAGGTTGACTACCACTGCTTTAAAGGCACATTTTCCCACATTGAATTATTTTAGGCTAACGTAGCTACTCTTTAGTTGCACTCAGCCCGTTTTGCACACAGCCCTCTTTTTTGCACAAGATGCCCCATCACCAGCTTGGTTTTTGCCGCTAGGCACTTTGACCTTTGTGCCCCACTCTCTTCCTTTCGCAGCGGAGCATTCTTTTCCATTCCTGGAAGCAAGCATCACTCCTGACCTAGCTTGGGTCTTGAGGAAAGATTGGATCTTTTGGATGATAGCTTGGTGACATTTTTACACAAGGCAGGGCTAAAGGGAGAGGAGGAAAGGGAAGATGGGAAAGCCACCGCCAGCGAGAATGTCTGAAACATAAACACCCACCCGGCTTCCTTGATCTCTCTGCTTTCAGTTCTGGTCTCATCCTTAGAGTGGGGTCCAACCGACAGGCCCGGCTTCTCTGGGGGTCGCACAGACCTCCCTGCCACTCTCTGCTGGCTTTCTGCTCTCTGTTCCTCTGCCCCCCCCCCCCCCCAAGGCTTACCAGTTAGGAGAGCAGCCCTTCAGCTTTGCCCGGGGTCCGGAGCGGGAAGAAGGGAACTGAATTTCCCAATAATACGATGCACAGGCATTTTTGTGCAGGAGGTGTCAGGGCATCCTGACAACAACCTCGTCAGGAGGGAGGGCTCGCCTCAGTTTACATGGCAATGCGACCCACTTCTCTGTCTGCAAGATGCACCCCGCCTCTGCAGCCCTCTGTCCCTCCCGGCCTGGCCCGCCCCTCTCCATGGCCTTGTTTCCTACACCAGAAGCAGCGCAGATAGGAAATCAGCTACTGTTGGTCTCTGAATACACGATGCCAGAGAAAGGCTCTATTTTCATCCAAACCTGGTTTCCTGGTGGGCACGCAAATTGTTGCCTGCTGAAATAGCAACTCTGGCAAAAACGTCTCCACTCTGCTTGGAGATGCATCAAATGAGTAGCTAGCCTTGCAGCTAAACCAACTGTTTCCAATGAGCTGGAAACAAAACTCCCCTGAAAGCTACCAGCCTTTGGCCCAGAATCATCATCACAACTAGAAACGTGGGCAGGAAAGCAAAGCTTCCTCCTACCTCTGGCTCATGTCAGCCTTGTCAGTAAGAGTCTTGCTTACTCTTCCCAGGCCCTGTGGTCTAGGGCTAGTGCTTTCACACATGCACATGCACTCTCATGAGTAGTAATAGCATTGGTCAAGCCCAGTCCTGGAGCACATGGTCTCTGCCTTCAGGGAGCCCTCCCTCAAGATGAGGAGATAGACCCCTCAGACTTCTTCCTCTGTACTCTCCAAGCTCTCTATCCACCACGCCCCCACCCCCTTGCCTTTTCCTAATCAGGACCAGAGTAACAGGACCAGTTTTCACAGCCTCTAGGAACATAAGTGAGTAATAACATCACAAACTCAAATACCTCAGGGGACCAGGTAGGTAGTAATAAAAATAGCTGACACTTTCTCAAACATGATAGGTTGCCTCCAAGCCTTTGTGCCAGCTGTTCCACCTGCTTGCACACTCTTCCCTCAAGCTCCATGTGGCTCACTCTTCACCTCTCTGGAGACTCTTCTGTAGGGCTCTCTTTTCAGTGGGGTCTCCCTGACTGCCCTTTTCAAATTGTACCACCAGCATTCTCCAGCATCTTTCCTGATTTAGCTTCCTTTATAGCATTTGTCACAATGTTTACTATATAATCTACTTTCTTGTTTATTTTCTCTTCCCTGCTATGCCTTATATAGGTGCCATAAGGGTGAGCATTCATCTGTTTCATCCTTGATGGAACCGCAGTCCATACTATCTCCTTGCCCATAGTGTGTGCCCAATAAATATTTATTATATCAATATAACCAAAGGCCAGGCACGGTACTAAGCACTCGAATGTATTAATTCATTAATCCTCACAACACACCTATGAGATTTGCTGTTATTATCATTTCCATTTTTCAGATGAAGAAGTTGGGGTACAATGAGGTTGTTGGGGTGAGTCCAGGACTCAGACCAGGTGATGTGACTGTTTCTCCAGCTGCCACCTTGCTTCTATCAATAGCACACCCTGCACAGTGTGGAACAAGACAGGAGCTGGTGGGAACGGTGACAACTGGAAAAGGCTGACCCTGCCTGCACGCATTCCATTAAAAAAGAGAAATCTTGTTCTGGACCCAAACAAAATAGTCTGTTGACTTTACTTAGCCCTTAGCCCGCCAGTTAGATGAGGATCACCTAACGTAGAATTGCAGACAAAAATAGGCTTTTATTGGGTGGGGAGGGAGTAGAGAGTTAAAGAAATTACCCAACCAATCTATGGTGTTGAAGAACCCACAGGTATGTTTTCCTTGGCTGTTTGCCCTCTGGCAAGAGGGTCTGCGCTAAGGGACATTCAGGGGAATGGTTTGAACAGTCATCTTCTTGTGGCCCTTCCTGGAGAACTAATCTCAAGGGCCACCCAAAAGACAAGCGGGTGTTTGACTGTCACAGGTGGTCTCCGGAAACAGCAGCAGCTTCACAGAGGAAGGACAGAGCCACAGACATGTTCCTTGTCTTGGCATCTTCTGTGGCTATTAAGGCACACTTCCGGGGATGCCCCAGATCACCAGTTTCTTTGGCAGTGGGGCAGTATGGCTGAGACACCCAGCTTGCTTCAGAACCCAGCCATCTCACACTTGGGCATCCAGTACAGGTGGAGCAGGGATTGAAATGCCAAAGCCAGTCCTGTTGTCTGGCCCCGCGAACCCATGACTAAACAACCCAACCCACTACCAACAAATCTGCCCGGCTCTCACATGCACCAGGTCTGGTTCCTCTGGCATCACCACTATGAAGAAAGTGGTCACCAGCTCTGGCTGGAGGCCAGGCTCAAGTGCAGGAAGGTTTCCCAGGGAGCTGCAGATATGAAAGTATTCAATCTGCATGATGCTCGACATGGCTATCTGCTGACTAGAGTATCTTTAAGTATGAGTCCCTTCAGACCCCAGAAAGTCTGTTTCTTTTTGTAGTGAAATGACTCTTTGAAGGTGTTGTAAACCATTTTTCAAAAAGGATAAATATATTAATTTTCATGAACCAGTGAATATTCAGAGCAAAGTTTGATGGCTGTACAAAAAGCTTATTGCTGCCACACACGCCGTACTACACAAACTTCTGCCTCTGTCAGTCCTGAATGTTGACCTCTCTAAATTTTCATGAATTTCTGTTTCATGAGGGTAATTCTTTGATATGGCAGTGGCATACACATAAAATACTAAATATAAAAAAATAAAATAAAACAAAATGCCAAAGTCTTCAGAAATGCCTTCAAACAATAATATTCAGAAGTCACAAATACTGTTGGATACCAGGGATTCACTGACGTCATGACCCAGACTGTAGGAAAAATATAAAAAATATTTCCTTTGGTGGGGCAGCTATGGCCAGATAATAATCAGCCCAATCTCTCCATGCAACTAAAAAGGGATAGAAGGTGTCAGTTCCTCTAACACTCAGTCACCATGAACTGAGCACCTAGTGGTGCAGTCACATGCAGTAGGATGGTCGACAGGCATGAGACAGGTGCATCCCAAACAGTGAGCGCAGCCACGTCTCACATGTGTGGCTGACAGCTGTCAGAATGCAGAGGCACCAGGCACCACCTGGGATACATTGTTTACTAGGGGGACAAAGAAGCAAAGAGCTGAGGTCAGTGGGGCTCTGCTGGAGGAAAGTGTTCTCTAAGGGGAATGTCAGGTCGGCAGGTTGGACAAGAGTGTTCTTCAGAGACAAGAAGGACTGTGGAAATGTCACAGGGTCCAGCTCTGGGTGGCTTGCCCCATGGCACAGCGAAAGCCCATGAGCCCCAAAGCAGCAGAACAGGGCCCACGTGGGCTGAGGTAGAAGGGGCAAACTCCAAGTCCCCTCTGCCTCGGATGCCACCTCATTCCATGGGACAGAACTCACCCTTGGCACTCTCTTCGCATCTCACTGAGCCTCTACATCTGTGAGTGGGTGCCACTAGCTTCTCTGTGCCCAAGATCTTGCTTAGGCCTTGAAGTCAAACATACCTGGGTTCAGATTCTTGTTCTGCCACTTACTGGCTGTGTGGACCTCACACAATTTAGTGACTCTTCCAGAGTCTCTGTTTCCTTGTCATCAAAATGGCACAGTGTCTAACTTGGAGGATTACTGAAGAATTAAATGAGAATAGGCAACTATAGAACTACACGTATTGTGTTAGCACAGGGCACATAATAGAATTATCTCTTAGGAAAAGTGCTTTGCAAACTATAGAGGCCAATGCAAATTAGTTGTAATGATTTTTGCTAAATGTAACCTCCATGAGAGTGGGGGGTTTTGTCTGTTTTGTCTACAGTTATGCCTCCAGAGTCTCAGACAGTGCCTGGCACACAATAGACATCAGTTATACTTGTGGCATAGATAAATGACTGCAAGCCCAAAGGAGGTATACAAACTGAGAGGTCAGCAGGTGGCAGTGGGCCAGGACTAGAAGCTGCAACTCCACATGGGCAGCCCCCACTCTGCTGCAGGTGTGCCAGCTCATGGTGTGTGTGGTGCAACCCTGGCTGCCTTCCTGGAGCTCAGTTGCAACCCCCAGACCTGACCCTTCCGGGACCTTCTCTAGCTGCAGGCTGGGTAGCATATGCCTGTCCCTCTGTGCTCCATCCAAGCTGGTTTCAGTAACCACCTCCAGGCAGGGGGCTATTTTGGATCTGCCTGGAGATAAGAGTACAAAAGAACCAGTCTTGGAAGTTGTGGTTGAGACATGGGCTGAGAATACTGGGTTCTCGCCCCACATCTACACTAGAGCCTGAAATAGCCATGAAGCTAAAGAAAATCTCGGAATAGCTTTTGGCTTCACCACAATTCCAGGCTGCAGCACAGCACATACCCAAGAAGGGTGTGGGAAAGTTCTTTGGGGGTGAAAAATGAAAATCACAATATAAAACCCAGGCTTGTCCCAGTTTGGGGAAGAGTGACAGCATCTTCAGTGACTCTAATGGTACAGCCAATAGATGGTAACCAGTGAGGCGAGGTCATGGAGCCAGCAGTGTGGCCCTAGCTGAGGGTGTTGAGCGCTGGAGAGCCCTAGGTGAGAGCTTCCGAGTATCCAGAAGAATTTCAAAAGTATTCCACTCACCAACATGCGATCTTCCCAGGCAGGGGCTGTGGAGGGACCAAGGGCCTTAAGTCCAGAGCCAAAGGTGCCAGGCCCTGGACCGTGCATCTCAAAGATGTTCTCCTACTGAGTTCTCATCCCACGTCTGAGCAAAAGGCACTGTGATTCTCACTGCACAGCTGAGAGCACTGAGGCTCACAGGTATTAAGGAATTAGGCTCAGTTAGTGATAGAACTAGGATTTGAATGTTGGTCTATGGCAGGGGTCGGGAAGCTATGGCTCGCAAGCCAGATGTGGCCCTTTTGATGGCTACATCTGGCTCCCAGACAAATCTTTTTTTTTAATTTTTATTAATTTTAATGGGGTGACATCAATAAATCAGGGTACATATATTCAAAGAAAACATGTCCAGGTTATCTTGTCATTCAATTATGTTGCACACCCATCACCGAAAGTCAGATTGTCCTCCGTCACCTTCTATCTAGTTTTCTTTGTGCCACTCCCCCCCTCCCCCTCTCCCTCCTCCTCCCCCCCCCCCCCCCCCCCCCCCCCGTAACCACCATACTCTTGTCCATATCTCTTAGTCTCGTTTTTTTTTTTCTTTTTCTGAAGCTGGAAACGGGGAGAGACAGTCAGACAGACTCCCGCATGCGTCTGACCGGGATCCACCTGGCACGCCCACCAGGGGCGATGCTCTGCCCACCAGGGGGTGATGCTCTGCCCCTCAGGGCATCACTCTGCCGCAACCAGAGCCACTCTAGCGCCTGGGGCAGAGGCCAAGGAGCCATTCCCAGTGCCCGGGTCATCTTTGCTCCAATGGAGCCTTGGCTGTGGGAGGGGAAGAGAGAGACAGAGAGGAAGGGGGGGGGGTGAAGAAGCAAATGGGCACTTCTCCTATGTGCCCTGGCCAGGAATCAAACCCGGGTCCCCCGCATGCCAGGCCAACGCTCTACCGCTGAGCCAACTGGCCAGGGCCTTAGTCTCGTTTTTATGTCCCATCAATGTATGGAGTCCTGCAGTTCTTGTTTATTTCTGATTTACTTATTTCACTCCAAATAATGTTATCAAGATCCCATCATTTTGTTGTAAATGATCCGATGTCATCATTTCTTATGGCTGAAGAGTATACCATGGTGTATATGTGCCACATCTTCTTTTTTTTTTTTTTATTATAATTTTATTTTTTTAATGGGGTGACATCAGTAAATCAGGATACATATATTCAAAGATAACAAATCCAGATTATCTTGTCTTTCAATTATGTTGCATACCCACCACCCAAAGTCAGATTGTCCTCTGTCACCTTCTATCTTGTTTTCTTTGTGCCCCTCCCCACCCCCTATCCCTCTTCCATTCCCCCCTCCCCCCCGTAACCACCACACTCTTATCAATGTCTCTTAGTTTCACTATTATGTCCCACCTACGTATGGAATAATACAGTTCCTGTTTTTTTCTGATTTACTTATTTCGCTTCGTATCATGTTATCAAGATCCCACCATTTTGCTGTAAATGATCCGATGTCATCATTTCTTATGGCTGAGTAGTATTCCATAGTGTATATGTGCCACATCTTCTTTATCCAGTCATCTATTGATGGGCTTTTTGGTTGTTTCCATGTCCTGGCGACTGTGAACAATGCTGCAATAAACATGGGGCTGCATGTGTCTTTACGTATCAATGTTTCTGAGTTTTGGGGATATATACCCAGTAGAGGGATTGCTGGGTCATAAGGTAGTTCTATTTTCAGTTTTTGGAGGAACCACCATACTTTCTTCCATAATGGTTGTACTACTATACATTCCCACCAACAGTGTATGAGGGTTCCTTTTTCTCCACAGCCTCTCCAACATTTGCTATTAACAGCTAATCGAACAGGTGTGAGGTGGTATCTCATTGCCGTTTTGATTTGCATTTCTCTAATAGCTAAAGAAGATGAGCATCTTTTCATATATCTGTTGGCCATTTGTATTTCTTCCTGGGAGAAGTGTCTATTCATATCCTCTTCCCATTTTTTTATTGGATTGTTTGTTTGTTTGTTGTTGAGTTTTATGAGTTCTTTGTATATTTTGGATATTAGGCCCTTATCTGAGCTGTTGTTTGAAAATATCATTTCCCATTTAGTTGGCTTTCTGTTTATTTTGTTATCAGTTTCTCTTGCTGAGCAAAAACTTCTTAGTCTGATGTAGTCCCATTCATTAATTTTTGCCTTCACTTCTCTTGCCATTGGAGTCAAATTCATAAAATGCTCTTTAAAACCCAGGTCCATGAGTTGAGTACCTATGTCTTCTTCTATGTATTTAATTGTTTCAGGTCTTATGTTTAGATCTTAGATCCATTTTGAGTTAATTTTTGTACAGGGGGAGAGACTGTAGTCTAGTTTCATTCTTTTGCATGTGGCTTTCCAGTTTTCCCAGCACCATTTATTGAAGAGGCTTTCTTTTCTCCATTGTGTGTTGTTGGCCCCTTTATCAAAAATTATTTGACTATATATATGTGGTTTTATTTCTGGACTTTCTATTCTGTTCCATTGGTCTGAGTGTCTATTTTTCTGCCAATACCATGCTGTTTTGATTGTCGTGGCCCTATAATAGAGTTTGAAGTCAGGTATTGTTATGCCCCCAGCTTCATTCTTTTTCTTTAGGATTGCTTTGGCTATTCGGGGTTTTTTATAGTTCCATATAAATCTGATGATTTTTTGCTCTATTTCTTTAAAAAATGTCATTGGAAGTTTGATGGGAATTGCATTAAATTTGTATATTGCTTTGGGTAATATAGCCATCTTGATTATATTTATTCTTCCTAGCCAAGAACAAGGTATATTCTTCCATCTCATTATATCTTTTTCGATTTCCCTTAACAATGGTTTATAGTTTTCATTATATAAGTCCTTTACATTCTTTGTTATGTTTATTCCTAAGTATTTTATTTTTTTTGTTGCAATCGTGAAGGGGATTATTCTTTTGAGTTCCTTCTCAGTTGTTTCATTGTTGGCATATAGAAAGGCTATTGACTTCTGTATGTTAATTTTGTATCCTGCGACCTTACAGTATTGGCTTGTTGTTTCTAGTAGTCTTTTTGTGGATTCTTTGGGGTTTTCGATGTATAGGATCATATCATCTGCAAAAAGTGATACCTTTACTTCTTCTTTTCCGATATGGATGCCTTTTATTTCTTTGTCTTGTCTGATTGCTCTGGCTAGAACCTCTAGTACCACATTAAATAAGAGTGGAGAGAGTGGACAACCCTGTCTTGTTCCTGATTTAAGGGGGAAAGCCTTCAGTTTAGTGCCATTTAATATGATGTTAGCTGATGGTTTATCATATATGGCCTTTATCATGTTGAGATATTTTCCTTCTATACCCATTTTGTTGAGAGTCTTAAACATAAAATTGTGTTGTATTTTATCGAAAGCCTTTTCTGCGTCTATTGATAAGATCATGTGGTTTTTGTTCTTTGTTTTGTTGATATGGTGTATTACATTAACCGTTTTACGTATGTTGAACCATCCTTGAGATTCTGGGATGAATCCCACTTGATCATGATGTATTATTTTTTTAATATGTTGTTGTATTCGATTTGCTAGTATTTTGTTTAGTATTTTAGCATCTGTATTCATTAGAGATATTGGTCTGTAGTTTTCTTTTTTTGTGCCATCCTTGCCTGGTTTTGGTATGAGGGTTATGTTGGCCTCATAAAATGTGTTTGGAAGTATTGCTTCTTCTTCAATTTTTTGGAAGACTTTGAGTAGAATAGGAACCAAGTCTTCTTTGACTGTTTGATAAAATTTGCTGGTATAGCCGTCAGGGCCTGGACTTTTATTTTTGGTGAGGTTTTTAATGGTTTTTTCTATTTCTTCTCTACTGATAGGTCTGTTTAGGCTTTCTGCTTCTTCTTGACTCAGTCTAGGAAGGTTGTATTTTTCTAGGAATTTATCCATTTCTTCTAGGTTGTTGAATTTAGTGGCATAAAGTTTTTCATAGTATTCTACAATAATTCTTTGTATATCTACAGTGTCCATGGTGATTTCTCCTCTTTCATTTTGGATTTTGTTTATATGAGTTCTTTCTCTTTTTTCCTTGGTAAGTCTTGCCAAGGGTTTGTCAATTTTGTTGATCTTTTCAAAGAACCAGCTCCTTGTTCTATTAATTTTTTCTATAGTTTTTCTGTTCTCTAATTCATTTATTTCTGCTCTGATTTTTATTATCTCCTTTCTTTGGCTGCTTTTGGGTTGTCTTTGTTCTTCTTTTTTCTAGTTCCTTGAGGTGGGAAGTTAAGTGGTTCACTTGGGCTCTCTCTTGTTTGTTCATATATGCCTGAAGCGATATGAACTTCCCTCTTATCACTGCTTTTGCTGCATCCCATAGATTCTGATATGTCGTATTGTCATTTTCATTAGTCTGTATATATCTTTTGATCTCTGCACTTATTTCTTCTTTGACCCATTCATTTTTTAAAAGTATGTTGTTTAGTTTCCACATTTTTGTGGGATTTTTTTCCTCTTTTTTGCAGTTGAATTCTAGTTTCAAGGCTTTATGATCAGAAAATATGCTTGGTACAACTTCAATTTTTCTGAATTTGCTGATGTTGTTTTTGTGGCCCAACATATGGTCAATTCTTGAGAATGATCCATGTACACTGGAGAAAAATGTATACTCAGTCACTTTGGGATGAAATGTCCTGTAGATGCCTATCATATCCAGGTGCTCTAGTGTTTTGTTTAAGGCCACTATGTCTTTGTTGATTCTCTGTTTGGATGACCGATCTAGAGCCGTCAGCGGTGTATTGAGGTCTCCAAGTATGATTGTATTTTTGTCAGTTTTTGTTTTAAGATCAATAAGTAGCTGTCTTATATATTTTGGTGCTCCTTGGTTTGGTGCATATATATTAAGAATTGTTATGTCTTCTTGATTCAGTGTCCCCTTAGCCATTATGAAATGGCCATTTTTGTCTCTGAGTACTTTTGCTGTCTTGTAGTCAGCATTATCAGATATGAGTATTGCTACGCTTGCTTTTTTTTTGGATGTTATTTGCTTGGAGTATTGTTTTCCAGCCTTTCACTTTGAATTTGTTTTTATCCTTGTTACTTAGATGAGTTTCCTGTAGGCAGCATATAGTTGGATTTTCTTTTTTAATCCATTCTGCTACTCTGTGCCTTTTTATTGGTGAGTTTAATCGATTTACATTTAGTGTAATTATTGATACTTGTGAGTTCCCTATTGCCATTTTATATCTTGCTTTATGTTAGTTTTGTTTCTTCTTTGATCCTTCTCTTTCGTTTTTCTATCTTTTGTTTTTATTTGGTTGTATTCCATACATCTTTCCTCTGTTGCTATCTTTTTTATCTCATGTGCTTCTGTGGTGGTTTTTTCAATGGTGATTACCTTTGAGTAATGAAAAGGGTCCCTACCCTGTTCATTGTAGCGAACTATTTTGTGAGTACTTTTACACTCCATGGTCCTTTGCTACTGTTAATCTCCATCTTCTCCCCCTCTTTCTTTTTGTTGTTGTCACAGTTTAAATTTGGTTTTATTGTGTTCTTCTTGGAGCTTTTACTTGTGGCTCTGTTTTTTTTTGTTCTTTGTATCTGATTGGAGAACCCCCTTTAGTAATTCCTGGAGTGGGGGTTTTCTGATGATAAATTCCCTCATCTTTTCTGTATCTGTGAATGTTTTTATTTCTCCTTCGTATTTGAAGGATAGCTTTGATGGGTATAGTATTCGTGGCTGAAAGTTCCTCTCTTTCAGGACTTTAAATATTGGGGTCCATTCTCTTCTAGCTTGTAGAGTTTCTGCTGAGAAATCTGATGATAATCTAATGGGCCTTCCTTTATATGTTGTATTCTTCTTTTCCCTGGCTGCCTTGAGAATTTTTTCTTTGCTGTTGGTTTGTGTCAATTTCATTATGATATGCCTTAGAGTAGGTTTGTTGGGGTTAAGAAAACTTGGAGTTCTGTTTGCTTCTTGAACTTGAGGCTTTAGTTCTTTCCACAGGCTTGGGAAGTTCTCATCTATTATTTGTTTGAGTATGTTCTCCATTCCATTTTCTCTCTCTTCTCCCTCTGATATACCTATTATTCTTATGTTATTCTTTTTGATGGAGTCAGATAATTCTTGTAGGGCTATCTCATTTTTTTTAATTTTTGAGTCTCTTTCTTCTCTCTGTTGTGCCTCAAGTTGCTTGTCTTCTATTTCACTAATCCTCTCTTCTATCTGACCTGTTCTATTAGCTAAGCTTGTTATTTCGTTTTTCAGCTCGTGAATTGAGTTTTTCATCTCTGTTTGATTTGTTTTTATAGTTTCAATTTCCTTGGACATATATTCTTTGTGTTCATTGAGTTGTTTTCTGAGCTCCCTAAATTGCCTTTCTGTGTTTTCTTGTATATCTCGGAGGATTTTTAGGATTTCTATCTTGAATTCTCTGTCATTTAGCTCCAAGGTTTCCAATATATTAAATTTTTTCTCCATAGATTTTTCCTCATCTAGCTGTGTTACCTCTCTTTCTTTTGTATCCATGATATTCGATTTTCTCTTCCTTAATGGCATCTGAGAGTGGTTTGGTTGATAGTATTAATGAGATTTAATAAAGAATAAAAAGTTAAAAAAAATTAAAAAAATAAAAAATCAAAAAGAGTTATTTTTTTTAAAAAAATTAATAATGAAATAAAGAAAAATAAAATAAAATAAAAATTTTAAAAAAAAGGAAATTATTCCCTTCTCCTTTTTTTCTCTCCTTGCCTCTCCCGTCTTTTTTGAGAAAATCTTGTGGTGGACTGTGAATTATAACAAACAATGCCTGTGATGGAGGGCCTGAATTGGGGAAAAGTAATAAAGGGGCAAAAAAAAAAAAAAAAAAAGAAAAGAAAAAAGATAAAAAAAAGAGCGTATGGACCCACAAAAAGCAAATAAGGAAAAAATTTGGGTCAAGAATAAAATGATTTGCTTTTAGGTGTTGGTTGTCTAAGAGTTATGATGAGAGGAATAAGAGGAAAACGGAAAAATGGGGGAACAAATTAAAAAATTACTATTGTATTTAGTGGAACAAGAACTAGATAATATGGAAAAAGGTGAAGTAAAAAACCCCCAAAATGCCACAAACATAGGTTTGAGTCCCAGATAAGATAATTTGTTTGTTATTGAGGTTTGAATGAGAGGAGATGTAAAGGAGAAAGGAAGAAACTAATATAGAGGGAGAAAAGAAAGAGAGAGAGAGAAAAAAAGAGGGAACCACTAAAAGAAGAAAAAAGAAAGGAGAGAGAGAGAGAGAGAGAGTTAAGGGTTTTGGAGTGCAACCCTCAGAGAGAACAAGGAAGAGAAGAGAAAAGATAATGGGAGATGTAACACTTATGGGTAGTGTAGTTCAAGGAGAGGAGAGAGTAAGACCGGTAGAGAGTTAATCGGCCAAATTGGAGGAGGAAAAAAAAAGTATCAAGAATGAATATAAGAGAAACAAACGAACAAATATAATAAAATGGGATAGGTTATAAAGTCTGCAGATTATTCCTGATTTTGAGAGGTTATCTTCTTGCTTTTTCTTTTCTCTCCCTCTTCCTGGTCGGTGACTCTGTATCGGTGACATTGATAAAATTGTCTTCTGTCACCTTCTAACTGGTTTTCTTTGTGCCCCTCCCCTCCCCCAACACCCTCCCTCTTCCCCCCCCCTGTAACCCCAACACTGTTGTCCATGTCTCTGAGTCTTATTTTTATGTCCCACCTAGGTTTGGAATCATATAGTTCTTAGTTTTTTTTCTGATTTACTTATTTCGCTCAGTATAATGTTATCAAGGTCCATCCATGTTGTTGTAAAAGATCCGATGTCATCATTTCTTATGGCTGAGTAGTATTCCATAGTGTATATATACCAAAGCTTTTTAATCCACTCATCCTCTAACGGACACTTGGGCTGTTTCCAGATCTTTGCTATTGTGAACAATGCTGCCATAAACATGGGGGTGCATTTCTTCTTTTCAAACAGTGCTATGGTGTTCTTGGGGTATATTCTTAAAAGTGGGATAGCTGGGTAAAAAGGCAGTCCCATTTTTAATTTCTTGAGGAATCTCCATACTGTTTTCCACAGTGGCTGCACCAGTCTGCATTCCCACCAGCAGTGCAGGAGGGTTCCCTTTTCTCCACATCCTTGCCAGCACTTGTTCTGTGTTGTTCTGTAAATGAGCACCATTCTAACTGGTGTGAGGTGATATCTCATCTTGGTTTTAATTTGCATTTCTCTAATGATTAGTGATGTTGAGCATTTTTTCATATGCCTATTGGCCATCTGTATGTCCTCTTTGGAGAAGTGTCTATTCATTTCTTTTGCCCATTTTTGGATTGGATTGTTTATCTTCCTGGTATTAAGTTTTACAAGTTTTTTTTTTTATAAATTTTGGTTATTAACCCCTTATCAGATGCATTGTTAAATATATTCTCCTATTGTGTAGTTTGTCTTTTTATTCTGTTCTTATTGTCTTTAGCTGTGCAGAAGCTTTTTAGTTTGATAAAGTCCCATTTGTTTATCCTGTCTTTTATTTCACTTGCCCGTGGAGACAAATTGGCAAATATATTGTTGCAAGAGATGTCAGAGAGCTTACTGCCTATGTTTTCTTCTAAGATGCTTATGGTTTTACGGCTTACATTTAAGTCTTTTATCCAGTTTGAGTTTATTTTTGTGAATGGTGTAAGCTGGTGGTCTAGTTTCATTTTTTTACAGGTAGCTGTCTAATTTTCCCAACACCATTTGTTGAAGAGGCTGTCTTTACTCCAATGTATGCTTTTACCTCCTTTGTCAAATATCAGTTGTCCATAAAAGTGTGGGTTTATTTCTGGGTTCTCAGTTTTGTTTCATTGATCTATATGCCTGTTCTTATGCCAGTACAAGGCTGTTTTGAGTACAATGGCCTTTTAATATAACTTGATATCCGGAAGTGTGATACCTCCCACTTTATTCTTCCTTTTTAAGATTGCTGAGGCTATTTGTGTTCTTTTTTGGTTTCATATAAATTTTTGGAATATGTGTTCTATATCTTTGAAGTAAGTATTTGGTATTTTAATCGATATTGCATTGAATTTATAAATTGCTCTGGATAATATAGACATTTTAATGATATCTATTCTTCCTAACCATGAGCATGGTATATGCCTCCACTTGTTTGTATCTTCCCTGATTTGTTTTATCAATGTTTTAACATTTTCTGAGTATAAGTCTTTAATCTCCCTGGTTAAATTTATTCCTAGGTACTTTATTTTTTTGGTTGCAATGGTAAAGGGGATTGATTCCTTAATTTCTCTTTCTGACAGTTCATTGTTAGTGTATAAAAATGTCTCTGATTTCTGAGTATTGATTTTATATCCTGTCACCTTGCTGAATTCATTTATCAGGTCTTGTAATTTTTTGACTGCAACTTTATGGTTTTCTATATACAATATCATATCATCTGCAAATAACGATAGTTTTACTTCTTCTTTTCCAATTTGGATGCCTTTTATTTCTTTTTCTTGTCTTATTGCTGTGGCTAGGACTTCTAGAACTATGTTGAATAAGAGTGGTGAAAGGGAGCACCCCTGCCTTTTCCTAATCTTCTAGGGATTGCTTTTAATTTTTGCCCATTGAGTATGATGTTGGCTGTGGGTTTGTCATAGATGGACTTTATCATGTTGAGGTATGTTCCCTGTATTCCCACTTTGCTGAGAGTTTTTATCATGAATGGGTGCTGGATTTTTTCAAATGCTTTTTCTGCATCTATTGAAATTGTCATGTGGTTTTTCTCCTTCCTTTTGTTTATGTGATGAATCACATTGATTGATTTGCTAATATTGTACCAGCCTCGCCTCCCAAGAATAAATCCCACTTGATCATGGTGTATAATTTTTTTCATATATTACTGGATCCAGTTTGCTAATATTTTGTTGAGAATTTTTGCATCTAAATTGATCAGGGATATTGGCCTATAATTTTCTTTCTTTGTGTTGTCTTTGTCTGGTTTTGGAATCAGAATTATGCTCGCCTCATAAAAGAAGCTTGGAAGTCTTCCTTCCTCTTGAATTTTTTGAAATAGCTTGAGAAGGACAGGAGTTAGTTCTTCTTTGAATATTTGATAGAATTCACTTGTGAAGCCATCAGGCCCAGGATTTTTCTTTTTTGGAAGTTTTTTGATAACTGTTTCAATCTCATGTTGTAATTGGTCTGTTTAGGTTTTCTGATTCTTCCAGATTGATTTTTGGAAGATTATATGTTTCAAGGAATTTGTCTATTTCATCTAGGTTGTCTATTTTTATGGCGTATTCATAGTATTTTCTTACAATATTTTGTATTTCTGTTGTGTCAGTTGTTATTTCTCCACTCTCGTTTCTAATGTTATTTATTTGAGTCCTCTCTCTTTTTTTCTTGGTGAGTCTGGTTAAAGGTTCATCAATCTTGTTTACCTTTTCAAAGAACCAGCTCCTGGTATCATTGATCCTCTGTATTGTTTCTTTAGTCTCTATGTCATTTATTTTTGCTCTGATCTTTTTTTTTTTTTTTTTTTTATTTATTTATTCATTCATTTTTTTTTAGAGAGGAGAGAGAGAGAGAGATAGAGAGAGAGAGCAAGGAGAGAGAGAGAAGGGGGGGTAGGAACTGGAAGCATCAACTCCCATATGTGCCTTGACCAGGCAAGCCCAGGGTTTCGAACCGGCAACCTCAGCATTTCCAGGTCGACGCTTAATCCACTGCGCCACCACAGGTCAGGCTTTTGCTCTGATCTTTATTATTTTCTTCCTTCTACTAGCTCTGGGCTTTACTTGCTGTTTTTTGTCTAGTTCTTTTAGATGTAGGGTCAAGTTGTTTATTTGAGGTTTTTCTAGCTTCTTGAGGTATGCCTGTAATGCTATGAACTTCCCTCTCGGGACTGCTTTTGCTGTGTCCCATAAATTTTGAGTTGATGTATGCTCATTATCGTTTGTTTCTAGGAATTTTTAAATTTTTTCTTTGATCTCAGTGTTTACCCATTTGTTATTTAATAACATGCTATTTAGTTTCCAAGTGTTTGAGTATTTTTGAGTTTTTCTGTTGTGGTTGATTTCTAGTTTCATGGCATTGTGATCAGAGAAAGTGCTCGATATGATTTCAATCTTCTTAAATTTGTTGAGACCGCTTTTGTGTCCTAACATGTGGTCTATTCTAGAGAATGTACCATTAGCGCTTGAAAAGAATGTATATTCTGCTGTTTTAGGGTGAAAGGTTCTGAAGATATCTATTAAATCGAGTTGATCTAGTATGTCTTTTAAGTTTGCTGTTTCTTTGTTAATTTTTTTTCTTTAGAATCTATCTAGTGATGTTCATGGGGTATTGAAATCCCCTACTATTATAGTATTGCTGTTGATCTCACCCTTTAAATCCATCAAAGTCTGCTTTATATATTTAGGTGCTCCTACATTAGGTGCGTAGATATTCATAATGGTTATATCTTCCTGCTGGATTGCTCCCTTTATCATTATGTAGTGACCTTCTTTATTCCTAACTATAGTCTTTGTTTTAAAATCCATTTTGTCTGATATAAGTATTGCTACCCCAGCTTTTTTTTCATTTCCATTTGTGTGAAATATTTTTTCCATCCTTTTATCTTCAGTCTATGTGCATCTTTTGATTTAAGGTGTGTCTCTTGAAGACAGCATATGTATGAGTCCTGTTTTCTTATCCATGCAGCTACTCTATGTCTTTTAATTGGATCATTTAATCCATTTACATTTAAGGTTATTATTGATATGTAATTGTTTATTGCCATTTTATTCTTTAAAACTGTATTCCTCTTTTGCTATATTCTTTTTCTCCTTTGATCTGTTTACAACAGGTCCCTTAGCATTCCTTGCAGCCTTGGTTTGGTTGTAGTGAATTCCTTGAGGTTTTTTTTTTTGTCTGTAAAGCTTTTTATTTCTCCTTCAATTTTAAACAATAGCCTTGCTGGATAAAGTAGTCTTGGTTGTAGGCTCTTGTTCTGCATTACTTTGAATATTTCTTGCCATTCCCTTCTGGCCTCAAGTGTTTCTGTTGAGAAGTCAGAAGTCATCCTTATGGGGGCTCCTTTGTAGGTGATAGTCTTTTTTCTCTAGCAGCTTTTAATATTTTCTCTTTATCACTTAACTTTGGTATTTTAATTATGATGTGTCTTGGTGTTGATTTCTATGGGTTTCTCTTTAATGGAGTTCTCTGTGTTTCCTGAACATGTGAGATGTTTTCCTGCCTTAATTGAGGGAAGTTTTCAGCTATGATATGCTTGAACAAAGTCTCTATCCCTTGTTCTTTCTCTTCTTCTTCAGGAACCCTTATGATGCGGATGTTATTTCTCTTCATGTTGTCACAGAGCTCTCTTAGAGTTTCCTCAGACTTTTTGAGTCTTTTCTTTTTTTTGTTCTGCTTCCATGCCTTTATTTATTGTGTCCTCTAACTCACTGATTCAATTCTCAGCTTTATCCATCCTGCTTTTAATTCCTTCTATTGTGTTATTTCAGATATTGTATTTGTCATTTCTGACTGATTCTTTTTTATTATTTCAATGTCCTTTTTTATATTTGCTATCTCTTTATTTAGGTGTTCATAATGACTATCTATTGTTGTTCTAATATCTTTGAGCATCCTAACATCGTTATTTTAAACTCTGCATCTGGTAATTTGGTTATATCTGATTCATTCAAGTTCTTTTCTGGGGATTTCTCTTGGCTCATTTGTGTTGCATTTCTCTGCCTTCAAATTTTCTCTGTGTAAAGGAAGGTTTTGGCCACTCGAGTCCACTGGTTGTGGCCTCTGTTCCCTAGGTATGGTCTGTCTGCAGGCCCACCACCCCCTCTTCTGTTGCTGCCTAGGGCTTTTGGGTTTGGGCGTTGCCGGTGCCTGCCCACTGGGACTGTTGCTGTGGTTTCCACCTCTCCTTTACGGGAGTGGCTGTGATCACTGCTCAGGTGCACAAGCCTTGGTGGCTTTGGCCTTTGCCCCACCCCTGTTGGTGGCGTTATGCTCGGCCCTGAGGGCAGTGGCGAGCACCTTTGCTCAGCTATAGGTCTCTGCCTTTTTCTGGGCTTTTGCCCCACCCTTGCAGGAGGAGCTCCCTCATGGAACACTGCTAGCCTTGGCTCTACCGGCCGGGCAGGACTGCATGCCTACCCTCAGCTCAGTAGTGGAACTCCGCCTGTTCTGGGCTTTTTGCTCCCAAGTCAGGCCACAAGCCTCAGTTCCGTGGGTGGGGCAAGGCTGTACTCCTGTGCCCTTGCTCAAGGGCTGGTTTCCACCCCTTCCAGAGTTCCCGCCTTTCTCCGACAGGCTGGATTGCAGGTTGCCCGCAGCTGGGCTTGACCACTTTTGCACGCCCCCTCCTCCCCAGCTGGGCAAGACTGAGCTCACATCTGGGCCCAGTGGTGGCCAGCAGGCTTCTGCCCTTGCCAACAGAACCACGCTTCTGCATCCTGCCGCCACCCACCCTCAGGCGAGCCCTCAGCCATGTGGGTGCAGGCGCTGCAGCTCAGACCCTAACACTCACTACTGTAATGCCAAAAGCTCCCTCCTCTAAGTGACTCTGCTCTGATTGCCTCGAGAGAGCTTGTTTGGCTGGTGTCCTGCTTCCCTTTGCTGGTATTGCTGTTTCCAGGGGAAATATTCACTTCAGATTTGGGGAGTGACTTGTCCCAGGGGTTAGGGTGGCTGTCTCCCAAAATGTTTCTCCCTATGTCTCCTAGATTACTCTCTTTTCCTGCTACTCCAGTCCTCTCCTCTTTCCCCATTCCCCAGAGCACCAGGTAAGTGGTTGTGAGAGAGTTGTTCTGTGCGGTCCCTTTAAGAAGAATCCTGGGTCTGAGAAATCAGACTCTTTCTCACAAACAGTATCCTGACTTGTTTCCAGCTAAATACTGTCCTTACACCTCTTCTGGGCTTGGGGGCTGCAGGCTGAGGCTTTGTTCCTGGGACTCAGGACATTCCCCTCTCTACTAAACTCACTTCCCGCCACGCGAGTCTCTCCCGGCTGCCTTTCACTCCAGGGAGCTGGGCAGCCCTCTCCGCATTTCCGCTTTTCCTACCAGTCTCGGTGGGGCTTCTTCAGTGTTCCTTGGATTGAAGAGTCCTCTTAGTTTAGTTGGTTTTTCCAGATGATAGTTCTTAAAATTAGTTTGTAATCCACTTTGGTTCTGGGAGGTGGATGTTGGTACGTCTGCCTACTCCAGCACCATCTTGTCTTCCTCCAAACAAATCTTTAATAAAAAAAAAATAACGTTAAAAATATAAAACATTCTCATGTATTACAATCCATTCATTTCCTACCGCTCATGTTCATGGTTGCAGGTGGCTGAAGCCAATCACAACTGTCCTCCGGGACAACACCAAATTTTTATTGGATAATGTGTAACGTACATGGGTCATTGTATGGCTCTCATGGAATTACATTTTAAAATATGTAGCGTTCATGGCTCTCTCAGCCAAAAAGTTTCCTGACACATGAACAGACACTTCTCCCAGGAAGAGATACAAATGGCCAACAGATATATGAAAAGATGCTCAGCTTCATTAGTTATTAGAGAAATGCAAATCAAAACTACAATGAGATACCACCTCACCCCTGTTAGATTAGCTATTATCAACAAGACGGGTAATAGCAAATGTTGGAGAGGCTGTGGAGAAAAAGGAACCCTCATACACTGTTGGTGGGACTGTAAAGTAGTACAACCATTATGGAGGAAAGTATGGTGGTTCCTCAAAAAACTGCAAATAGAACTACCTTATGATCCAGCAATCCCTCTACTGGGTATATACCCCCAAAACTCGGAGACATTGATACGTAAAGACACATGTAGCCCCATGTTCATTGCAGCACTGTTCACAGTGGCCAAGACATGGAAACAACCAAAAAGCCCTTCAATAGAAGACTGGATAAAGAAGATGTGGCACATATACACTATGGAATACTACTCAGCCATAAGAAATGATGACATTAGATCATTTACAGCAAAATGGTGGGATCTTGATAACATTATAAGGAGTGAAATAAGTAAATCAGAAAAAAACAAGAACTACATGATTCCATACATTGGTGGAACATAAAAATGAGACTAAGAGACATGGACAAGAGTGTGGTGGTTACCAGGGGTGGGGGGAGGGAGGACATGGGAGGGAGGGAGGGAGAGAGTTAGGGGGAGGGGGAGGGGCACAGAGAACTAGATAGAGGGTGACGGAGGACAATCTGACTTTGGGCGAGGGGTACGCAACATAATTTAATGACAAAATAACCTAGACATGTTTTCTTTGAATATATGTACCCTGATTTATTAATGTCATCCCATTACCATTAATAAAAATTTATTAAAAAAAAAAAAAAGTTTCCCGACCCCTGGTCTATGGGATTCCAAAGTGCATTTTAACTGCGGCTGTACAAATGGGAAGGATTCTGACCTCTTGAGAGGGGCCAGGGTAGTGGAGAGGACACAATTCCAGCCCTCGCGTGTTTGAGAACTGTCTCCTGAAGCCCCCTGGGAACACTGGCCGTGCCACCATATCGTGCACCAGTGCTTTAACAGAGACAGAGATGGCGCTGGAGGATTAGAGCTCTCAGAGTGTCTTCCGGTCCAAACCCTGCTCCTAGGGCAGGCACCCTCCTCCAGCATTCTTGAGAAGAGGGAGGTACAGGAAGGTGGGATCCAGGAGACCAGGGAAACCAGAAAGCCCTCCAACCCTCACAAGGTTCAGGGTGCTTCTTCTGTCTTTGGAGGCCCTTCTATTCCATCCCAACCACTTACTCCAGGGGGTATCACAAATCCTTCCAGGGTCTGAGACTCTCTCTTAAGGCTAGACATTGCGCCACTTTTCAATGATAACCAGGGTGTCCTTAGAAGTGGCTTTGGGATGCAAGGGAGGATGGGTCAGGTGAGAGAGAGCAAGAGCTCAGACTTAACCACATTTGAGATTAACCCAGCCCCATTCCTAACCTGTTGCCCAAGACCATCAACCAGCCATCACGCCCACATCCACTGCTGTCCTCTGTTCCCTTACCCCTCTGAGGCAGAGACCTGCCTCTTTAGAATTATGTACCAAGGTGGACACTGGGGAAGCTGTGGTGGGAGACTACCACTAGGGGGAAGTGTGGAGCAAAACCCCCATTTGCGGTATCGCCAAGAGCGTTTATTTACTTCCTCAAAGTCCCAGGACCAAACAGCCACTCTTGAATGTATTCTCAAGGATCTTCCAGCTTTGCATGGAGAATCTTTACTTTCATTGTATTAATTTCCATGATAACTTAACTGAGTCACCTACAATACCTTATAACTGAAGACTGCACTTAAAGGCTGTCCTTGATAATTGGCAGTAAGTAACAATACTTTAATTGACATAAACAAAGGAGTAAAGAGCAGAGGCTCATGCAATATGAAAATAAAGTGCTTGTTCTGCGAGAAGGCCGGTGATACCATCATGCTGAAGCTCTGCAGTTCATCCAGTAGATCTCCTGGTGCACGAGCCAGGTGCAAAGCGTAGGGCGAGCCAGGTACAAAAGAACCTGGACCATGGCTGCTACTTGGTGAGAGGCAATCAACTCCCAGCCAAACCACCACCTCCATTTCAGTCCATTAGACACTTTGGACTTTATTTGTTGTGTTCCTTTGATGATATCTAACCTGTACATTTACTTTAGATTTAGGGTTGTATGATTTAGCAAGTTATATCTCTTTTTATGTGTGTACGTATTTAAGTAACATTATAAAATATAATTTAAGTCAATACTGGTAGACTGTGAACATTTTTTCTTCTAACTTACGTTATAAACATGATTCAGCTTGCGTCTGGATGAGGTACGCACAGAACTTGGGGTGGGGAAAATGGCCTAGGAAGGCTGGGGTGTGAACAGGCTGCGTCCTCCTTAGAAGAGGCGGAGGCCAGGGTGCCAGGGGGAGACTTTGGACTTGGAGCCAGAAGACAGGAGCTCCAGGCTGACCTGGCCACTTTGTAGTTGCCACCTCGCTTCTCTGGGCCATGTCTTCCTTGGCATAGAAACCTCTGTTTTGGAAGTTTGGGCTGCTCAGTGAGTTTCTTGTCCTCTAGCAGCACTCCCCCCTTAGCACTCTCCCAGCTGGAGGGCCAGGGGCTGCGGGGGTGGGGTGGGGTGGGGTGGTGAAATGGGTTTCCATGGGAAACAGCCTTGGGGCGCACAGACCTGCTCGCTGTGTCTGGCTGCTGCTGGCCCCACTGCTCTTCTCCAGTGAAGCTGCCAGTTACTCTCTAGTGGGCCCCTTAGCCAGGTTCAGGGACGGGTGGGCACTGGCCCATGGTGGGCCCTTATGGGAAAGGGGCCAGCTGGCTAACGCTTGCATGGGCCGCCCTTGCTCTTTGGCATACCCAGCACCCACAGACCCATCAGACCAGAGATGCTGCCGATCTGGGGTGGGGAACAGAGGAGCCAACTTCAAGGGCAGGAATAAGGTCAATGCCACCTGGCAGAGAAAATTTCTAAAACCCCTGTGGCATCCTCCAGGACAAGATTCCCTCAGCTGCTGGTTAGATGGGCTGGGCCCCTTTCTTCAGCCTCAGGTTCATCACCAGCATCAATATAAGCATTTTACAGTTTATGAAAGATGTTCATATATATTATTTCATTTGATCATCTGAATAAAGAACTCTGGGAGAAAGAACCCATATGGCACAGAAAATAATATGTGTCTGAAACCACAGTCATAAAGAAGACACTGAAGACTAAAATTCAGACATTTGGACCCAGAGCCCCTGCTTCCCCACCACACATGCTGTTTTCACACTCACGGAGAAGTTGGGGATGCTGGTGCTGTCTTCGGGACATGCAAATCTCAGATGTTTAGGTACTAACTTCCCAATTTAATCATAAGACACTAGGATGCATCTCAGAGTCCCCTAGAACACTCACATATAAATGCTTCTTGGTTTGGTTTTAACTTCAGAGGCTAAAGTTGGAGAGATCTGGCCATAGATTCTGTTCCTCCTCTTGCTTGTTACTGGTGACTGTCCTTGAAGAGAACAAATTCTTTTATTTCACCACACAGGTATTCAATCCTTTTCCAGAGGGAGGGGCTGAGGGTAGGAGCACTAAGCATGAGACAGTGGGACTAGAGAAGGGAGGAAGGAAGCAGGTGAGATATTAAACTTTATCTCCTTCACTGTTGCCTTGAGTATGTAAAATGCATACAACCTGAGGAACTGGGCATGCCAAGCTCGAACCATTTGTTTTAAAACAGAAACCTCTTTTTAAAGTGGAATCTTACTCAGAAATCCAATACTTCAGCAAAAACAAGCAGAGATTCTCTTATTAGCGAGGAAGGGTAGAGAGGCCTGGAATAGCACCCACAGCCTCCCACGCCGCCCCTCCCTTTGGGGCTCCTCACGGCACAGGTGGGCGCAGTTTGAGAATCAGCTGGCCAGAGAATTTGCCAGCTGGGTTCCAGGAAAACAGTGATGAATAGCAAGTGGTCAGATCACTCTGACACCAGGGCCATGGGCTGTGACAGAGCTGCCCGGTGCTTTGGCAGCAGAGGAGAGCAGCCTGCCCTGAGCATGGGAGGAGGGAGTGGCACAAGGGAAGCATCTCAGCAGCAATGGCACTGGCATACTTTTCAGAACATTTTTGCAAAACAAAAATGAAAAATGTTTGTGTAAAAACTCTTTTGATGTTCAAAGATAAAATTATATTCACATGGTTACTGTCAAAATGGTCCACATTCTGGAAGCAACCAGGACGCTTGAGGGTCAAGAAGCCATGTCATGTCATGTGTAGAGAGGCACTGGGGTGCTCGTTCTATGTTTGGCTGCCTTGCCAACTGGCCATGAATGTGTGTGTCTCTTTGGAGAGTCCTATCATCTCTGGCCTCCACAGAGACATGGCCCTTGGGAAACCCACTGCTGTGCCAAGTGTCCTTGGATGGAAGGGACATCAAAATACCTCCAAGCCACCCATGACCATGCCTACTTCTGCTCTGACCATCACCTCACCTCTCCTAGTGGGACTCGGCTCTCCCAGACATCAGATAATATTATTGGGAGGGAGCACCTCTCTCCTGCCTGAGGTCAGAAAAACACTGAGAAATAAAATGCAGCAGCTGCCCATGGAGTGCAGCCCTGGGGAGGCTGGTGCCCAAGCACAGCAGAGCCCCCTCCCCCAGCAAGTCTAGCTTATTGTACCCTGTTGTGGACCGTTAATGGCAGGAAGCCATTATAGATTCAAGGCTTAGCAAAAGGCTAAGTTCTCCCCCCTCCATCTCCATATTTGGCTTTGATGCTAAGTGTTTGCACCCACTCCACTTCCTTCCTTGGGTTGCAGGAAGCAATATATATACCCTTCCTCTGACTCTGTTTGTTTCAGATGTTTGTAAATTTCACTAATGTTTGTAAATTTCACTAATTTCACTAATGTTTTTGCCTTGGGAGAGTTCCTGTCTTAGCCTTTGATGTGCAACTTTGTATCAGGGTCCTTGATTTGCATAGGTCCATATAATAAAGCGAACTGGGGCTGTGAGGCACTCAGATACTGCCAGGCAGTTTGAAGAGTCCTCCCGGTCCCATCGGTTTTGTTCTGACAAAGTGTGTTTCCTTAATTCCGCACCGTTATTTGGAAGCTGCGCTGGTCCGCGGCAGTACTCACATCAAGTTACTCTTCCCCCAGGCAGATTCAGGCCACGGGGTGGAGGAGCCCAGGGCCATTGCCCTTCTCCAGCTCCCTCCTCAGGATGAAGCCCTGAAGCAGTTCTCAGCATTCTTGGTTAATCTGCACTGTGATCCCCTTACCTGCATGCAGATCAAAGCAGAGGCCCAATGCCTGGTCCAGCAAGCAGGTGCAAAGGCCTGTAGAACTCTATCTGTGAGGGGGTTGGGGCTCCCTTCTACCCCAGGCATTCGAGTTCAGTGCCTGGTTCTTACCTCTGGTCCATGGGCTCTTAGGGGCTCCATAGCTGGACTCAGAAGGGGGAGCCATGTGCACAGTTTTCTGGGAGGAGGATCCACAGTTTTCCTAGGATTCTGGAGTGGGGCCCAAAGCCTCCAAATTATTATTAAGAACCACATGCCCAAAGTTGAAGAAACTGGAGTGTTGTGTCTGGAGACTTGTCCTCATATATCTGAAAGGTTGTCATGTTAAAGGAAGCAAACACTGCGTGGCTTCTCAGAGAGAAGCTGGAACCAGCAGGAATGACTCAAGGAGGCCAGGTTCAGCTCACTGTAAGGCTCATCTGTTTGATTAGTGTGAAAATAGAATAGACTGCTGCTCCAAATAGACTGAGTTCCTCATCACTGAAGTATTTCATCAACGGTTGTCCATGGTGTTGGAAAGCCACACAGACTAGACGGGTGGCCGCGTGAGTCTGGTCCAGCTCCACACTGGACTGGCCGAAGGGAGGCTGTGGCATCTGAGGCGTCTCAGATGAAAAAGTGAGAAAAGAAAAAAAACGTTCTGCTGTGCCTTTGAAATGTAGGGGGGAAGGCTCGGTGTGGGGTGTGTGAGCTGACAGCTTGTTGGCCTGTTTCACGCCCATCAGTGGAAAAGGACAGCTTCAAGAGCCTGGAACTCAGAGCTCAAGTTTCCAGAGCTGGGTGGGGGCTGGACATTCCTGACTTCGTCCCACTGACGGGCAGCAACTGGATCTACACTCTGGTACCTGGGATCCACAGAATCTGCCCTGTTTGTACTTTTAAGGCGGACTTCCTCAGCTAGGTTCTGTGTGATATTATATGAAGTGTTTATGGAGTTGCTCCAAAAATTATTATTAATATTTATTTGATTTTTTTCTATTGATTTGTGAGGGGGTGGGGGGGAGAGAGAGAGAGAGAGAGAGAGAGAGAGAAGCATTAAGTCGTTTTTTCACTTTGTTGTTCCATTTAGTTGTGTACTCATACATTGCTTCTTATCTGTGCCCTGACCGGGGGGTGGAACCCATGATCTCAGCGCTCCAGGCTGATACTTTATCTACTGTGCCACCTGCCAAGGCCTTTCCAAAACTTATTTTTGAAACATGCAAGAAAATCATTAATTATGGTTTTTTGGGATTTTTGTACTTTTCTGAAGTGAGAAGCAGGGAGGCAGAGAGACAGACCAGGATCCACCGGGCATGCCTACCAGGTGGCAATGCTCTGCCCATCTGGGACATTGCTCCATTGCAACTAGAGCCATTCTAGTGCCTGAGGCAGAGGCCATGGAGCTGTCCTCAGCGCCCAGGCCAACTTTGCTCCAATAGAGCCTTGGCTGTGGGCAGGGAAGAGACAGAGAGAGAAAGGAGAGGGGGAAGGGTGGAGAAGCAGATGGGTGCTTCTCCTGTGTGCCCTGACTGGGAATCGAACCTGGGACTTCCACATGCTGGGCCGACACTCTACCACTGAGCCAACAGGCCAGGGCCATTAATTATGTTTATTCGGTTAATTATAGGTTAAATATTTTAAAGAAAGAACTACCACAGGGAAAACGCCATTCTTCTGGAAAAACTGATGCTAAAATTTCCAGAAATAATCATTATTGATCCAGCATTTACCACCTTGGGTAATGTTGAGAACTGGTGTAGTCAATGATTACCACCTTCTAATTTGAACATATCCATGTTTTCTTTTTAGTTAATATTCACTGAATACTTTTTTACTTCACAGACATTTGTTTCTTATGGATCTGTGGCTTATAGGAGGAAAATTTTACATGAAAAACAGAGTCATGTGGTTGGTTCTCAGCCTGTCTGAATCATATAAGCAAATAGACACAGTACTTCAAAGGGAAGGTAAGCGCCATGGCCTTTGATTTCTACAAAAATATTGGAGAACTATTGTGGACGAAACACTCTTTGGGAGCAGTCTAATCAGAATTATCAGAGAACTATCACAAACTTGTTTCAAGGGCCAAACACTGCCCTTATCCTGGTTTCCCTATTTGTGAAGTTGCCACACCCTCACTGGCTACCTGGAGGTAGCTGGCAATGTTCTAACCAGCAGAATCAGTCTTAAGGGGCCAGAGAGCCCAGCGGGCAGGACAGAGCACACTGCAGCAACTCACAGAGCAGCCAGGGCTAGCCTTCCCGCCAAGTGACTACCACTGAGCTGAGTCTTCCTGGTAGAGAACCCAAAACCAAAGACCTGGACCGTGGCCAGGGGAGCTGTGTTGGATGCCAAACCCAGCCAATAGGACTGCATTTCCTGGAGAAGGTGAAGCAGAGGTCCTGCCTGCAGACCAGGCTGGAAGAGTGGAGGGTATTGCCCAGCAGGAAGGCGCTGGGCTCCAGTGTGCAGGCTAGTCAGGGTCATGTGGGCCTGCAGAGAGAGCCCAGGGGGAGGTAAAGGCGGGGAGGAACTGTCAGCTTCCTTTTCTTATCTTAGCAGGATCTTACAGCCAGAAGCTCACAATACCTCTGTTCCCTTGGAGGACTGCAGTTGCTGAAGGGGAAACCTGACCAGCGTCCATCTGCCCCAGACGTCCTGATTAGACAGTGCTTCAACTTTCCTAGTTCTCTTATAACTCTTGGGTGAGGTAGTAGCTCATAAGAGGCACATTGACTTTGACATTGGATTTTCTAACTCGGAAGTCTGATCTCTTTTCAATATTCACTCCATCTTGCCTGCATACCCCAGAAAGATCTGCTATGCAACTTCCATTTCTAATGGAGGTCACTGTTTACAAACCCCTTTGTAAATCCTGGTGTCTTTTTTGTGAGATGTGTTGTCACTATATCTGTATGACAAATGAACTCATGAGGCTCAGAAAGGCTAAATGACTGGACCAGTGTCACATAACAGTCAGGGTTCCATTTAAATGTGCTCACCTGCTCTCAGGAATCCTGAAGAATGTTCTCAGAAGGCAAAGGGTTTAACGAGCTCTGCCTCTGTCTTGCTGTATACAACCCAGCTCTCTGTGTTGGGGAAAATGCGTCTGATTCTTGGAGGCAGAAGGAGAAGCAAAGTCAGTGTGACATCTGGAAGGCTGAGAAAGGACCTCACGTGGTAAGGATGACCCTGACAATTCACACGCATGGGCAGGTGTCTGTTCATGCACGGTCTTTAGACCATGGCTTGCTGTCGATGACAAGGATGGAAATGATTGTCCAGCTCAATGTAGGGCCAAAGGCAAAAATCTTAAAATATTTTCATTTTCTTAAAATATAGTATAAGTTTATTAGACTACTCAGTTTTATAAAGAAAGCGGGTAAGCAGTTACTTTTATTATTATTTTCTAAAGTGCAAACCACAAAATAATCTTAGTGAGGCACAAGTTATTCACTAAAGGAACACCAAAGGGAGGTGACTTGTAACATATCTGTGACTGTGGGAGTGACAGTGGTCCAAAGATGTGGGCTGTGTGGTCTTGGGCAGGTCAGCCAACTTCTCTGAGCTTCAGCGGCCTCCTCCGTAGACACTGCACTTTTCAGGGAGTGGTGGTGATGAGCATATGACACGCCATTCCAGAGGAAAGGGTAGTGAGTCCCATTACCAGCCACTGAAAACACTTTGTGCATGGCCTTATCAGAGTACCTTTCACATATGACATCACTTCCTGCTTGCTTGATCTCCCCGCATCAACTCCACCTGCCACATCGCGGTGCTCAATGAATGTCTTATGAAGGAATGAATGAAAGAATGAATCAACAAGTCTAAAAGGCACAAGGCAGACTTCTGCATTGTTTTTTTTGTTCTTTTGTGTTTGTTTCTTTGTTTTAACACAGATATATACATGAGTCACAATGCCAAGAAACTCATTTTCTAAGCTTCATAGCAAGAAACCTAAAATTATGGAATATTCGAGGGAGAGTCACAAGTGACATAAAGTATTTAAAACAGCCATCGGAAAATACATATTTATTATACAATACATTTTTTTTTGTATTTTTGTATTTTTCTGAAGCTGGAAACGGGGAGAGACAGTCAGACAGACTCCCGCATGCGCCCAACCGGGATCCACCCGGCACGCCCACCAGGGGGCACGCTCTGCCCACCAGGGGGCGATGCTCTGCCCCTCCGGGGCGTCGCTCTGCCGTGACCAGAGCCACTCTAGCGCCTGGGGCAGAGGCCAAGGAGCCATCCCCAGCGCCCGGGCCATCCTTGCTCCAATGGAGCCTTGGCTGCGGGAGGGGAAGAGAGAGACAGAGAGGAAGGAGGGGGAGGGGTGGAGAAGCAAATGGGTGCTTCTTCTATGTGCCCTGGCCGGGAATCGAACCCGGGTCCCCCGCACACCAGGCAGACGCTCTACCGCTGAGCCAACCGGCCAGGGCCTACAATACATTTTTAAATAAAATATGTATTTCCGATGGCTTTAGGCAACCCCTGTGTTTTGGTTGTTCGACCCCCGCCGGGGTCGCGACCCACAGGTTGAGAACCGCTGTTGTAGAGGTTGCTGTGAGACAGGAGGAGAGCAGGTCAGAGAAGGTAGGGGCCAAAATCGTAGTACAGCAGAAGTTTTCAGGCAGTGTGGGTTGATCCTTGAGGACCCCTCACCAATTGAGGTCTCATTTGAGTCTGGGGCTCCCCAATGTGTTTTTCTGCCTGGTGGAGCCTCACATGCATTCACAGAAACGGGAGGCATTCTAAAGAAACTGTAGCCTAGTCAGAACAGAAGGCAGGGTTCTGCAGATCCCAGAGCAGTATTTTCATCTCTTTCTTCTACATTTGTGTTTTCTCTGAAACTCTTTCCTATAGGTACATTTTATTTTTACCAAGTATTTTTGTTTCCATTGTCTTTGATACTTATATTTTAGCTTTTAACATTAAATGTTCATTCTTTAAAAATGTATTGTATAATAAATATGTATTTTCCGATGGCTTTAGGCGACCCCTGTGTTTTGGTCATTCGACCCCCGCCGGGGTCGCGACCCACAGGTTGAGAACCACTGATTTAAAAGCCTTGCATTCCTGCTCCTTTGGCACAATGAGTTTTGTCCCTGAGGTCTGCTTTATCCCAAGCATCTGCCCAATGCTCACTTCACCAAGTCCTCCCAGATGCTCCAGGCGTGTACTGGAGTGCCAGCAGCTGAGACCTCAGAGCTGGCTGGGCCTTACGATCCCTACCTCTCCATCTGTCTCACAGATAAGGAAACTGAGACCCAGGAAGGAGAGTGAGTTGTTCCAGGCCCTCTCGCAACCTGGTCACCAAGCCACGGTGATCGCTTAGAAGCCTGACAATGCACCCAGCACTGCCCCCCAGCCGCGTTCCCAGAGGGCCTGAGACAGTGCACAGAGGCTGGATCACCATGGAGCGAAGTTTGCCTCCAAAATGGGGTGATTATACAAATGATCCAGTAACATGCAGAATTAACACTAATTCAGTGAACATTTCCTGTGCATCTGTCATGTGTCAGGCACTGGGTTTTTAAAGTAAGATATGAGGGGTTCACAACAATTTCTTGTTTGGGGCAGGCCACTTTGGATTCGACATCCCAAACTCCAGGGACTGTATCCACTCTCCTCTTGGTGGGAGGGACGTGTGTGGCACTGACTTCAGCTTGCTGACTGTCGTGCCCTGTCCTCTCTCTGTTCCAAGGACTTCTGCTCTGCTCCAGACCTCACTCTTGAAGAACCCTCCTCCCTCCCTGAGACTACCCCTGCTGTCCTACCTCCCTTTGCTTTGTGACAGCAACATCAGGACCTTTCTTCTGTCACCCCAGGGACAATGGAGAAGGACAGCTATGAAGGAGAAGGTCACACCTTGTGACCCTGGGGCACAGCTAGCCTGTGCTCTTCCCTGCTGCCTGGCAGCTACCCAGGACTTTGACACCAAGGTTCCCGTTCGCCCCATTGTTCTGTGGCCCCCCGAGACCCTGGCCCAGAGCGGAGAGGCAGCCAGGCACCCCAAGCATTGGTGTGCTCCAGACAGACAGCTTCCAAGGGAAGATAGGAACCCTACCACAGACCAGCCCTGTGTCCAGAAGGGGAAGAAAACAGAAAGTGCCCGGGGAGGAACTGAATGTCGGGCAGGAGGACCCAGGGGGAAGTTCAGGAGATGGCTCTGCTCTGAGTACACGCAGGTGCAAGGCGGGAAGTATCCTCAGCTGGGCGAGGCCCCCAGTCATCCAGTCCACCCCCTTACATCATAGATGGAGAAACCAAAGCCCAGAATGGGGAGGCAACCACCCAAAGCTGCACAGCTCACTAGAGACAGGGCAGGACTGGGAAGCACTGAGCCTGTAGTATGTACTGGGACCTGCTGCTCAGGTGTCTGGGGACCCTGACCTTTCCCTCCTATGGTGGTCCCACTCTGCCATTGATATCACTGCAGTGTTTCATGGGCATTTTAGAAGTTTGAACCCAGTTGGTCCTGATAGAAAAATGTGTCCAACGATTAAAATTTCAGGGATCATTTCTATGGTTTGTTACCAAAAATGTGTCCAAACCCAGTGCGTGATTGCTGTCAGGAGATTTAAATGAGTAATTCTGCTTCAGGAGATTCTACTGAATCCTAACCATGAGCTTAGGACTGTTTGGCTTGGGAAGGACACAGGTGAGGATGCGAGCAGTCTCTGACTTCCCAGAAGCATGCTGTCCAGTGAAGGAGAGCCGTGTGCAAGCAGGACACGCTGAGGCCTTGCAGGGCGAGGCAGCCTGGAGCACGGCACTGAGGAAGGCTGCTTGTTACACCTGCATTTTCCTGCAAAGAGGGACCTTGCTCTGGATTCTGATTTAGAGCCCCATTTTGCTCCTAGGCTTTAATAGGAATGGAATAAAAACAAAGGAAAAGAAGTAAAAGTTTCCATCCCAGCAGTGGTGTTCTTGAGCTGTGTGACTGTTGGCCTGTCCCTTTACCTCTCTGGGCCTTCTTTTCCTCATGTGAAATGAAAGGATGGTCTGTGTGAGCTCTCAGATCCTTCCATCCCCAAGACCCTGACTCATACAAATTCAAGGAAGACCTGTTCACACCTGCCCAGCCTGGGACTTTCTCCTTGCGTGGCATCCTCTGTGGCGTGGCCCTCAGAGTTTATAACCCCGGGAACTGTCACCCCTAGTGTGGAGCTGAAGAATGACTCCACTTAACAGAACAGGAAAACCATGCTCTAAGGAGAAACTTCTTCCTTTTTTTTTTTTTTACTGCCACTTGTCACATGACTTAGGGAACACGCAGGTCTTGGTGATACCAAGCTAACCAAAATTAAACCAACTTTCTCTGTGGGGTGATAAATTAGTTTTTATTGCATACCAATGGCCCCAACAATGAAACCACTTGGTTTTTGATGCTGAGGAATTCTGTATCTAATTCTGCATATTTGGGCTGTCGTTCTTATCACTGAAACTCTTTTTGGTACCCAAGGTATTTGCTTACACTTTGACTTTGCAGACATGTTGCTGAGTTTAAAAGGAGAGGGGTATATGTTCACTGTTTATATACATGCTTCCCTGCACTTGTGTACCCCTCAAACTGTCCCTGGATGGCTCCCTATGGAGGGCACAGCCTGGAAGACTGCACATGACAGCCTGGTCCTCAGAGCAGCTCATCTTCTGCTTCCTCAAACAAAAGACTAATTTCCTTCGTGTTATGACTCTTCAGCCCTGACAACTGAGACAGGAACCTTTAGGAGCTGGATTCCTTATAGAGTCAAGTGGTTCACTCGGGATGGCGTCATCCTCTGCCTACCTAGATCTGACATAAGAGAGAATGGTCTTCACAAAGCACAGCACCACACCCATGCAACTCTTCCTGGAATGCCTGTGCCTATCTTGATCTGATTCCTCTTTCCCTACCTTCCCCCTGCCTCTGTCCTGGGTACCAGGCACGACTTAGCATTGGTTACAAAATTTATAGGCAACAACCAACCAGAAAACCTCAATGAATTTCTCAAGGACCCTAAGGCCTGGGCTCAGAAGTGACACATTGTCACTTCAGCTTTATGCTACAGCCAAGCACGCCACACAGGGCTGGGAAATGCTGTGCTTTTCAGAGAGGGACTCCAAAGTCACCTGGTAAAGGCTTAGAGAGAAGGAGGGATAGAGAATGGGAACACTGATGAAGTTAACCCACCACACCCTCAACTTTCCCATATTCTGTGCAGTCAGACCCTTCCTCCCGTATCTCAGGGGCTCCTCCTCTCCTTGATCAGACTCAACCCAAAATATGTTTAAGTTGTTCCCATCTTGTGAAAAAGTCTCATATATTCCTGTAAGCATTTCTCACCTTGTATTTCCCTCTATTTTTAGGGACTTTATCCTAAGAAAGAAAGGCTACAAAATATAGAAGTGTGTGTATAATATAAAAAGACTATAATGTACAGGTTAGTGTTGTTCATAACAGTGAAACCGAAGGTAATGCAAACTCTAAAAGAGGAGGAAGAATTTGGCAAACTGCTACACATAGTGGGTGAATGTTTATTATACAGTCATTATAAAAGAGGGAATGGAAACTATACAATAATATTTTAAAAGGCATGTGAGATCAAGTTAATTGAAAAAATAAAATATAGACCACATGTACAAGCCTATTATGATGTGTTAACAAAATAACCATCACACGTAAACTGATGAAATCTAAATAAGGTCTGTGGATTGTGCCAGTGTTAATTTCTAGTTTTGATATTACACTATATTAGTGTAATATCATAAGACATTACCATGGGGGTGGGAGACATTACCATGGGGGTGGGAGATGGTTGAAGGGAACATGAAACCTCTTTGTTTTTTTAAAAGCCCCAAATATTACACAGAAAGAAAAAGCCTGAAAAAAACAAATGGCTATATTATGTGATAGAAATAGGCATGCTTTTTTTCTTTCCCCCTAAATTATTTCATTTTTTAAAGTGAATATATTATAATGCAAGGCAAATACCCACTGTATTTTTAAGAGAGAAATCCTGGATTTCCTCACTGGGTCTGCATCCCCCTCCCAGTGTCTCTCATGCCATGTGGCTCTTTCTAGCACATTCTTCAGCCCTCTGCCTGCCGGACAGTACACTTCCTGAGGACGTCCCCTCTCCCTGTCTGTGCCCAGACCAAGGCTTCATACAAACTTACTCATGTATTAAAAAATATGTCTACTGGACTCTAGGGATCCAGGACTGGTTATGTCAAGGTGTGCGGAAGAGCACTTGCCTCCAAGGGCTCACAGCCTTCAGACACGTGTGCTTAATCTGACACAGCAAAGGTTCCTACAGGGATCGACAGAGTGTGGCGGGCAGGGGGGTGGGCAGCTGTACTTATGGTTGCGGGATGGCCTAACGAAGGAGCTGACACCCAGTCTGGGCCAAGGGCAAGGAGCATGTGGTCAGATAGCCCACTCAGAAGGGTATTTTCCAGAAAAAGAACTACCTTGGGCAAGAACATGGAGAAGCAGATGAGCAGAAAGGTGCACACAGCATTGCAAACCCACTGTTTTCATCCTGGGGATGTTTTAAATGTAAATTTTTAAATTAGAGTTATATAAACTTTAATAAGTTTTTGTCAAGAAAATTCTTTTTAGAGAATTAAATTTAATGAGGTGACATTGATCAATGAAAGCACACAAGTTTCAGGTAAACACCTCTATAGCATTTGAACTGTTGATTGCATTGTATGCCCATCTCTCAAAGTCGAATCACTTTCTGTTACCGCACACTTGTTACTCTTTACTCCCCTCCCTTCCCTCTCCCGCATGTCCCCCTCCCCCTGGTAACCACTTCATTTTTATCTATGTCCGTGAATCTCAGTTTTATACCTCACCTATGAGTAAAATCATATAGTTTGTAGCTTTTCCTGATTTACTTATTTCACTCAGTGTAATGTTCTTAAGGTCCATCCATGTTGTCGTAAATGTCACTAAATCATCATTTCTTCTGGCTGAATAGTATTCCACTGTGTATATGTACCACCTCTTCTTTATCCAATCCTCTATTGAAAGACACTTTGGTTGTTTCCATGTCTTGGAAGAAAATATTTTCCAGCATGAACTCTGTTAAGCCAATTCATTTTGTTCATCATTTTTTTCTATACACTGCAGTTAAATCACTTCTTATTTTTCCTTACGTTTGTGTTACCAGAATTATTTTTGCCATCTGTTCTTCCTTATATTTTATTTTGCAGCATACAGAAAGGTTTCATTCATTGACCTGTTTATTTAGTTCACATAAAATTGTACTAATTAAAGCTGGGCCATTATGAGGTGTATGCCTATATTCGACTTTCCTGGGTCAAATTTTATATAAATATAGCCAGCAACCTACGAACCCCTGACAAAGAACTGGCCTAGGGAGAGACAGTGTATCCTGTTAGCAGAATCTCCTAGTGGCTCCAAAGGAAGGTGATGAAGGCACAGACCAAGGTTCCACAGATGTGTGAGTTTTGTGGTTACATTAAGATCACAAAATGTAAGAGCTGAAAAAAGTCTTAAAAAGCATCCTCTCTACTCCCTCTCATTACATAGGAAGGCACTAGGACTCAAAGAGGGAAAATACATTTCCTAAGACCCCATAGACATTTCCAAGATGAACCAGGAGTGGAACCCACACCTCAAAACTGTCCTATATCATGTGGCCTCCCTATGCCTGCCTTGTGCTAAAACAAGGTCTCTGATATGACTAACCATGTGTGTTCTTACAGGGGGAAATCCCAACCATAGTTTCTAAGACAACACCAAAGTATTGTTTCTTCTTTCCTCTCTCACGTAGAGTGAGGAGGTTTCCAGGAAGCTGTCAGAGAGCAGCAAACAGTCATCACAAACCAGGCACTTAATGCCCACTTAGGTAACAGGCTTCTGAGACTTGATTGCTAGACATGTGTTTGAAACTGTTTCAATCTTGCCCAGAAGCAACGATGAGGCTGTGACTGTGGCTTTGATCCATGGTAGTTCCCAGTTAATATTATCCAGAGGGAAAAAAAAATACATCCCATGACCGCAGTTAGCACTTGTGAATGAGGTGGTTGGCCACACACAGCATCGAATGAAGGGTCACAGATTCTGAGAACGAACACAAGGCACCAACGGTGGTTCCCCCAAGACGGCCACAACCCTCACCCCAACCCATCCCTGCTGGCCTCAGCCACCAGGTGTATGCCTATATTCAACTTTCCTGGGTCAAATTTTCTGAGTACTTTCTGAGTACTTGATTCATCTGACAACAAAATGGGCTCCCTCCTGTAGAAGTAAGTCTCTTTCTAGTCCTCAGAGCTGCTCAAGCCTGGGGTCTGGGTGCCAAATGACTAGGGGGTTCGGTCCAATTGGGTCTTACAATCCTTCCCTGAGGGCTCATGCAGGCTGGGACTTGGTGTTGGTGCTCAGGGAAGGGTGCCAAGAGGACCAGAGTGACCTGGGTGGGGGTTGGCTATGACCTCTAAGGCTCCTCCCTACTCTATAATGGATGGAATTCTCTTATTGGTTACAAAGGGAAAGAGGTTCACCTTTACTAAGCAGCAGTTATGGGCCAGGGGGTGGAATTGGTTTTATGCACAGTCTCTTATTTAACCCTAACCACAGCCCTGTGAAGCAAGCATCTCATGTACCCGTTTTTGCTAACCAGGAGGCTCCAGAGTTAGGTATTAACAAAAGAGAAGGGAGAAAGCTGGCCAAATCTAACTGAGTCTGGAAGCTGTACAGCTGAATCCTCCAAACAGACACTAATTCCCAAGGCTGGAGAACCAGTAAAGGGGGAACTCCTCTGCTGAGCATGCACAGTAGCACCAAGACGAGACACAGAAGGGAGGAATCTGACCTGGAAAAATCTGAGGAAATGATCCAATAGGATAATGGAACCATGAAAGATCGAGGAAAGGGATTGGACAGGGAGTGGGCCTAGCACAAGGGGGAGGGCTTAGCACTCAAAGAATTAAGAAGAAGATTGGTTAGTTTGAAAGAAAACCTACTCTCCCCCAAACCCAAGGAAATATACGGAAAGCTTAACAAAGGCCTGAGGTTCATTGTCCATTCACCTGTGCTCTTCCCCTTCAGTAGCTGTGTGGGCTGGAGCACAGTGCAGGGTCATGGCCCCAGCGCCCCTGAGCCTTGGTAGCAGACATGCAGATGGAGAAATGAGACACAGATAAATTATGAATCTCTGGGTCATAGTTCCTCCTAGGCTTGATGAGGACAAATATGGGCCTGAGGCCTAAGAGGTCAGATGTCTTCCTTAGCCAGACAGAGAGAGCTGAGTCGCCTGGTCGCGGAAGAGACATTAGGTATCCTTGGACAGTCCTTTGTTTTTGCTCCAGTAAACCTTGCCACAATTGCTCACATCCTCCTGTGCATGGATTCCCAAAGTGCTTTTCTTGAGACTCAGTGGAAGAATCTTATTTCTACCAGCAACATAGAGACCAAGTCTAGGGCATGCAGCTCAAGTCTTGATCCCTGTGACTCCAAAGGCTGAGCTCTCTAGCTGCTACATCACGCTGTCTCCAGAAGTACGAGAAGGATGTGCCCCTGGGGGAGCTTTCAGATCCCTGTGAATTTATAATTGAGTGTATTCTTGGCCTGTACCTGGTGTACACATAATGAGAAGAAGTCCGGGAAAACAAAAATGTGTTAATGAGAAGTGGAAGCTACTTGCACATTTTCGGCCCACATGTTGTGGGATATTTAAATCTTTACAAACCAACCATGAAGGTCAGAACCCAGGATAGTAGGTGAGGATGTGTGCGCACGTGTGTGCGTATGTATGTTTGCTTTGGAATGGGCATGTGATCAACCTGTATGATGATGGTCTCTCCACACACATTAGCTTTGTATGTGTATGAACAGAACAGGCAAGCATGCTTTAACAGGTAAACAATCGACTTACTTCATTTCTCAAAGCACACAAAACAAAACAAAAAAATTTCTGCTTTTAGTTTCAAGATACGTAGTCTTCAAAGATCTATGTGACTGGTAATGTTAACTTTTTCTGGAGTTTCAAACCATGTATTTAAACACTCAGAAGTGCATGCAGTGGCAAACTTTAATTTTAAGAACCAAGCAAAGGAAACATACATCATGATGAAGCTAAATAAGTAGTAACTGGCTAGTCAGGTTCTCTGGAAATTCTTATCTCAGGATTGCACACATTAGGGCCAGGGACAAGCAGACTTGCCCAGTGGGTGTAGGGTGGGGCTGAGTGAGAGGAAGGCCGATTTCAAGCCAGGGGACCTTCTGCCTTCTTTATCTGTTCCTTCTGGAACTACCAGAACTTAGCAAAACCCAGGGGGAAAGCAACTTATTTTCAGAAAGTGCTTCAAGTTCTCCACCAGTGGCACTGGTGACAGGAAGAGCATACTGACCCATTGAAGCTTCCAGCATTGCCAGTGGGGACCAAAGGGCCTGAAGTTCAGTGGGGAGAAGGGCCAGCTATCAGGACTGGGGGCAAGAGTTCTGCAAGGACTGAGCAAGAAGGGCCCTGGCTGAGGATTTCCTCACTCAACCTCTCAGCCACCTGGAAGCATGCTTGTACCTGCAGCAGGACTTCCTGGCTCCCCCTCCCCCGCCCGAGCGGGGTAGCCCTGGGTGCCCCTCTGCCCTCAGCCCAGCGCACTCCCCACATCCTCAGGATCTGGCGCACTGCTCAGCCCCCGGCAAGAACCCAAGTCTCTACCCCCCTGCTTCCTGCTCAGTCCTACAGTAAGATTCCTGGAGTAACTCAAAAGGCCTTGTCTGTTTTGACTCTCTGAGCCACCAAAGGAAGTGTGGGTTCTACTGGACAATCAAGAGGAGAGAAGTTCTAGGTAGATTATATTTAACTCAACAAGCATTTATTGAGCATCCATAGCATGGTACATGGGGTCCAGGTGGCAGGGAAACACAACTGAGTTGTAAAGACTGTAAGTCTGTGGTGCACCCATGGCAGTCATTAATAATTGGTCATAGCCTCTTGCGTGCATAACCAGAGGTGGCCTGAGAACTTCTCAGCAAATCTGTCCAAGCAGTCACTACCAGGGACCAGACTGGCACTGAGGATGGAGCTTACTTGCTGCCCTGGTAGTGGTTGTGTGCCCAGGCCCAGCTTCTGTACTCAGCTCGGCAAGTAAGGCACACATGAAAATCTCCTGGACTCTGGAAACCTGCAGCTGGGGCACAAGCCAACACCTGGGAGGTGAGGGGTCCCTTCTTCCTGCCTTGTTGACCAGGGCCACATGCTGCATGGTGTGGAGAACAAGATACTCTTCAGCTCAGGAAACCCCAGTCTTTCCCACAGAACCACAAGAAATACTGAGGTTCTGATGCAGCAGCAGCACACACACACATGCCCCACAGTGAGATCTGACTCCTTCAAGGCAAGCCTCCCTCCCTCCTCCTTCCCTCAGGACCTCGAGTCCCTTCTCCTAGGTCCCTGTCATCTTGAAGCCCTTGCACCTCCAGCAGCCTCCCCCCCCCCCCCCCCCCCCCCCCGCATGCGGCATGCCTCCTCCATCCCCACTCCAGAATCAGCCTGGCTTCCACTACCTTCCTGAAAGCTGCTGGGTGTGAGATTGTTTGGAAACTCCACACTGAGCGGCCCCAGGGACTCATTTTCAGTCATTCTTCCTCTGCTAAAGCTCAGCTTCCACAGAGACAGTTCCATGCTGGAAACACAGCCCTCCGCAGTGCATCCAGTTCCTGGAGTCATCTGGCAGGGTCCTGGGCAGCCCGGGACACTCCAAGAGCATCCTTCAAGGGGTTCTTGCATTACCAAAAGGGAGCCCGGAGCCCAGAGGGCGGCAGGAAGGAGGTGGCTGGTGCATCGTCTTTGTTTATGCTGGGCTGTCACCACCATCCCAAACACTGTCTTTGTCGTCATCTCCACACACACAGTGAGGTCCCGCCTGGGCACATGGCTTGTGTTTTGCAGCAGGGGCCATTCTGTTGGGGAAAGGGGCTCTCCACATGAAGTAACAAGTACAGCCCACCAGCTTCTGCGCTCAGGGGTGAACCAACAGCACAGACACTCCCCAGGTGACCCCAGTTCCCGAAGCATATTAAAAAATGAAAATTAAATTAGAATCTGAATCAAATCTCAGTTTATTTACTTATAAAGTTGGTATTTGTTATACTTTCCTTGAAAGATAACTTGAGGTCAGATTTTCAATTTCGTTTTTAAAAAGGCAGTAAAAACTTTTTTTTTTTTAAATAAATTTTTATTAATGGTAATGGGATGACATTAATAAATCAGGGTACATATATTCAAAGAAAACATGTCTAGGTTATTTTGTCATTAAATTATGTTGCGTAACCCTCGCCCAAAGTCAGATTGTCCTCCGCCACCCTCTATCTAGTTCTCTGTGCCCCTCCCCCTCCCCCTAACTCACTCCCTCCCTCCCTCCCATGTCCTCCCTCCCCCCACCCCTGGTAACCACCACACTCTTGTCCATGTCTCTTAGTCTCATTTTTATGTTCCACCAATGTATGGAATCATGTAAAAAACTTTTATATTTTATATAAAGGTTACATGCCAAATGTCAAGTTTTCAAGCATCTGCCTTAACAATAACATTCCATCTGGCAGAGCCTGTGACCTGGGATTGGAAGTGACATGCTGGGCTCAGCAGAGGGCGAGGTGAAGGAGCACAGAGTGGGGGGTTTGGTCCACGTTGGCATCGACTCAGCCTCGACTCACCCACCAGTCACTCCCCTCCTCCTCCCAGTACCGACACTGGCCATTTGGGTCATGAGACAGGCTGGACAAACAGCCCGGTCCATCTGCAGGAAAATCAGATGTTCCTATTGTCTAAAAGAATCCTATCCCCTCAAAGTGTGGTTTCGCAGAGCACAGGCTCTGTACAAACGGCTCTGAAAGCCTGTCGTGGAGGCTCCCGTCCCTGTGCTGATTGTATCCTGCCTTGTGCCTGCCATCACTTGGATGATTCCCAGCCGTATTTGTGGTCTTAGCGTAAATGTCACTTCTGGGAAGTCTTCCAGAGCTCCCATCATTCATCGTATTGGGACCTCGGACTCAGCTGAGGGCTAGAACTTGTCCACTTGTCTCACCATAGCTCAGCATAGTGCCTACTACATGGTAAGGGTTCAAAACACATTTGATGAGTGAAATGAGTGAATGGATGAATGAATGAATGAATGAATGAATGAATGAATGAATGAATGAACGAATGAACGAACGAACATGCAAACAAATAGTCCTTGAGGACAAGGCACTCTCCCAACTATTTGGGCGTGAGGTTCTCAGTGGCCAGACATATAAGGGCTCTTCTCAAACACCGGCCTTCCCACACCAACACATTTTCTCTCCCATACAGAGCAAACACAGATGAAAATCTGCTCAAACAGGCAGTCCTAGCATCCTTCCAGCACAGAGATGGGCAAACAACAGCCCACAAAATACGTTCTATGGACCCACGCTCAGCCATGCACATATGTCTGGCTCTGTCCACACAATGTCAGAGTTAAGCAGTTGCAACAATCTGACCCCCAAAGCCTTAAATATTCACCATCTGGCCCTTTACAGAAAGGGTGTGAGCCCCACTTTAGAACTTCAGAGCACGTTAAGATCAGAGGATGACTCAGGGACAGATTGAGGTGGAGGAACAGGGACCCTCAGGCAGGAAAGGGGTTGGTGACATGGTGAAGGTGCAGCAGAGGAGTGGGGGTGGGAAGGTCAGAAGAGGTGGTCTGAGCCCAAGAGGAGCCTTTTGAAACTCTTGCAGGCCGGAAAGTGTGTGGGCTTTGGTGCAAGACAGACCTGGGCTGGGCCTTGCTACCATGGTTTCCTGCTGCACGATTTTAGGCAGCCCTAAGCTGGGAGTGACCTCCCAGCCCTAAATTTTGGTTTCTTCATCTTTTAAAGATAAACGGCGCACATCACAAGGCTCTTGTGAGGATTAGATGAAATAAGACAGGTAAAGGGGTTCTCAGAGATAACACAGTACTTGCAGATCCAGGTTCAAATCCAGACTCCGCATTTTACTAGTGCTCAGGCCCTGGAAGACAGCCTGTGAGCCCATGTCCTCACCTCTTACCAAGGGGGGACACTTCCTAGCAAGGCTCTGTTGTAAGCAGGTACGTGCCCAGCACAGGCCCTGGCACCAGGAGGTTCTCTGTGCTGCTGCTGTTAGACTGTGAGGAGCAGGCCACAATCTGTGGCAGGGACTAGTCACCAAGCTCCTTCCATCCTTCCTCCACACGTGGTCGGGACCTGACACTGGGAACTCCCGCGCCTGCCCTGCTAACACCCTGCTATGTGAGGCTGGCCAACGCAAGGGGCCTCCCAAAGGCACTAAAATTGGCTTTTAAAATGAAGGGCTTGGTCTCTTGGTGGGGTGTTTCCAAATTCTCCTGGTGATAAAAATCTCTATGGAACCACATGACACGCAGCCTTCCCAGCCTCTTCCTTCGAGATTCTGGCCCTGGAGGCCTGGAATGGGGCCCAGGTTGGAATCTGTCATTTAAGTGAGTATTTCAGGTCATCCTTGATATCAAGATGGGTTGGGCAATACTGGCCTCTTTGAGCACTAAGGTCACTTAGATTGTGGTGGTCCTGCACACTTCAGTCCCACAGCCCACGGCAAGTGGGGGGGCATGACTTCTGGCTTACAAAACTGTCAACTGGGCATTAAATTTCAAAAAGATATTAGGTTGTCAGCTTTCGAGAATTAGTCACCACACGACGATTCCAATGCGCAGGCAGCCAGCGTGTGGACGTGACCTGTTTGTCTCTGTCTGCTGACTCATATTTGCTTTCCACCTGGTGCTTCTGCCCCTTCTGAGGAGCGTGGGGGCCAGGGCCTGCAGCTGCGCTGTCTCACCAGCCAGTCTCCAAAGATGCTCTCTCATGAATTTCTAGAAAACTCACCCTTCTTCCAGCCTGTCTCAACATAGGCCAGGACTCCAGAGGGCCCAGTCTGGGGGAGGAGAGCTTGAGCAGGCTGAACTGGAGCCCCCAGAGGCAGAGGCAAGAGGCAGAGCTGATGGGGGTGGCAAAGAGAACGTGGCTTTGGCTTCAGAAGGCCTGAGTCTGAGTCCATACTTGTCTGTGACAATTGCATGCCTCGGAGCGCCTCGGAGCAAGTCACTTTACATGTTCAATCTCAGTTTCCTCATCTGTAAATACCTCTGGCACAGGGTTACTGTGAAGGTTAAATGAGACGGTGAATGAGCTCTTGTTAGTGACTAAACTGCCCCGCCCCGCCCCCACCGCCTGCCAGGTGCATCTCCACCTGTCACTGTTTCCCAGTTATCTTGAAAGTTGCACCTGCAGACATCCAAGTTTCTAGTGACTAGCTCTAGTTTTTCTTAGTCCCTTAGAAATGCAAAGATTTATACACCTGGAGAGTCATGTAAGCTATTCTGGTTTCCAAGCCCTGTTTTGACCTCAAAGAGAAGGCAGTAGGTCCCTAGGACCTGTCCCTGGGGCTCAGGCGGACGGGATGGATGCTGCAGGCTGTGGGTTGTGTGCTGGGAGATGTCTGCGTGCGTTTGTGTTTGTGACTGAGGCTCTGAGTCTGCACTTGGTGTGTGTGTTTGTGTGCTGGCGTGCACACTGTTTGTGTTCACGTGGCCCTGTAGAGCAGTGATTTTCAACCTTTTTCATCCAATGGCACATGTAAATTACTCAAATTCTGCGGCACACCCAAAAATATATTTTTTGCCAGTCTGACAAAAAAATAAAATAAGTAAACAGTAATTTTGATCATTCACACTGAGTGGCTATTGTTGTCTTGGCTGTTGTCTTTTTTATTTGACAGTCTAAGAGAAAAGAGGTCAGTGCCCTTGACTGAATAGTCAAGTGTTGCATGTTTTAGAAATTCTTGCAGCGCACCAGTTGAAAATCACTGCTATGAAGTGTTCATTCTCCAGAAGTAGACTGACTGCTGCTCCTACAATCGTGTCACATTTACTACCCATTGGACTGAAGCCCAGACACTGGAGCTGCAAGGCCGTGATTTTGACCCTGACTGTCCTTTCCCAGCTCCTACCCACAAGTCACAAGTCGGGGTGGGACCCGTGGGTGAGTGGCCTCCCTGTGTGTGCTCCCTTCTCCTGACCCCAGCTTCCTCCCAGCCCCCTCATAGCCCTGAGTCCTCCCAGATGTACTGTCCAGCGAATCTTTGCCGTGATCCTGAACAGACACCAGAGTTCGGGGGAAAGCTTGCCAGAACTGAAAGAGGTCGAGAGGCAAACAGACCGCCTTCCTTACTGCAGATGAGAAAACTCTGAAACCCAGAGAGGTCAACTGGCCAGTCCCAGGTCGCATAGCCAGTTGTTGATATTTATTTCTCACTTATTCGTGGACAAACATTCACTGAGTCTGTATTGCGACTGGAGTTAGATAACAAGGGAGGTGAGGTCAGGGGTCAGAGGAGACTTCAGGGAGTGACATTAAAGCTGAAAAAGGTGGACGAGGAGGAGACAGCTAGGTGACAGGCGGGTGGGTGGGCAGCGTGTGCCAAGCAGGAGAAGCTCCACGTAGACTGGCCCTGAGGTTTGCAGGAACTTCTCCTGTGTAGGGTGTGAGAGTCCTACTCAGTGAGGATGAGGAGGAAAGCAGAAGCCATCCCATGTGGGCTCGGAGCCTTGCTTCTCGTGTGGCAGAAACATTTCTGCTGGGGCGAGGAAGATTTTTCAAAGGTAATTTTTGGAGCATAAACTGGCGGGAGTAGAGGTTGTGAGCTAAGTTTGAGCTGCCTCTGGCCATGCTGTCACGGCACTGCCTCATTTAAACCTCATGACAACCTTAGGAGGTGGCTGCTGTCATCCCTGTACCCCTGGGACTGCGGTATCAACGGGTAAACAGGCTCAGGGAGCAGGAGCTGCCTGCAGGCTTCGCAGCTGGTGAGCTGTGGAGCCGGTGCTCCCAGGCCGCGCTGTTGCCTACTGAGCTGTACTGCCCTTTCTTTAAGAAAATTTCTCGCACTTGGTCTGCACTTCCCATTTACTCTGCGACTCTGGCCACAGGGCTTTGACCCCTCTGTTCCATGAGCCGGCCTCTTCAGTCAAACCAATGTGATATGTGCATTCACCAATTTTACCAACCTTGCATGCTGCCAACCACCCCCCTTGGCTCCTGGGACATCATCCTCCCCTGGCTCTCTGCCGTCCTGGCGGCTGCTCCTTCTCAGCCTTTCCTGGGGTGTTCCATCTGCTAGCTCTCTGTGGAGGATGCTCCTCAAGGAGTCTGTCCTGGGCAACTCTTCCCACGTGGGTGCTTTGAACGCACAGGAGGCTGCAGTTGCCACCTCCTCACTCTGATTCCCAGTGGTCCATTCCTACCCCTCATCCTGGTCTTGAGCTCTGAAATTATACTGGCAATTATTAACATCGTCTTCTGAAAATCATTGTAACTGAAGTCCCCGAACCTCCCACTGTTTCTTGTCTTGGTAAATGACACCACTGTCCACCCAATTTCCTGCCATAGAAATTTATTTTTTCTCCTCTGACACCATTACACCTACATCCATTAAGGCTTCCAATATGATTACCTTCTAAATCCTGTGTCGGGCTTTCTTTCCCATCCCCACAGCCACCACCCTGATTTGGGTCCTCTTCAACCTCCTCGGAAAGGTGTGCAGGGTTCTAGGGTAGAACTAGGTGAAAGGGTCTATGCCCTTCCTCATGAACCACGTAATAGCAAGTAGCAGCCTAGCTCCTAGGCATCGTGCCTGTTTCCTGAGATAGGACGTCATCATGGTGTAGGGGTGGCTGAGATAAGGCCAGCCCTCTGACCTGCAGGAGCTACGGTGTGTGCATGCAGGGCTCTCCTGAGGAGGGCTCCCTGCCCTCTCTCACCCGCTGTGGTGCTTCCTTCTGCAAAGGGCACCATCACTGCCTACTCATCGTCCACCACAAATACACTCACCTTATTGTTACTTAGTGTAGTGGACAGATCCTAAAATTCCAATGACCCCACTTCATGGTAATCATGTCCTTGTTCAACCCTTTTTCCTGAGTGTGGCCATGTAGGAAATATGATTGGCTTCTAACTAACAGAACACTGCAAAGGTGATATGATGTCATTTCTATGATGAGGTTCCATAAAACTGTAGCCTTGTTCTTGATAGAAGGCTCCTATTGCCTCTTTGACTTGCATGCTTCTGTGAAGCAAGTGGCAACTGTGGGCCTCCTCATCCAAGGAACTGAGGGTGGTCTTCAGCTGGCAGTGAGGCACTGAGACCCTCAGTCTAGCCACCTGCAAGGAGGTGAATTCTACCAGCAACCACGAATGTAAGCTTGGCAGCGGATTCCTCTCCAGTTGAGCCTCAGATAAGACCCCAGCCCTGGCCAAGTGCTTGACTGCAGCCTTATAAGAGACCCTGAAGCATGAGGCCTGTGTGTACACTATGCTCTGATTTCTGACCCTCCAGAAATTCTGAGACACTGTGTGTGTGTATTTTATTATTATTATCTACTGAGAGGAGGGGAGGCAGAGACAGACTTCCACATATGCCCCGACTGGGATCTACCTGGCATGCTCACTAGGGGATGATGCTCTGCCCATCTGGGGCCCTTGCTCCATTGCAAATGGAGCCATTTTTTAGCACCTGAGGCAGAGACCATGGAACCATCCTCAGCTCCTGGGGCCAACTCACTCTAATGAGCCATGGCTGCAGGAGGGGAGGAGAAGAGAGAGAAAGAGAAAGAGAGAGAGAAGGAGAGAGAAGCAAGAAAGGGAAGGGTGAAGAAGCAGATGGGTGCTTCTCCTGTGTGCCCTGACAGGGAATCCAACCTGGGACTTCCACACACTGGGCCTATGCTCTACTGCTGAGCCAACCAGCCAGGGCCACTGTGTGTTGTTTTAAGGTGCTAAATTGCCCTGGCTGTGTAGCTCAGTTGATTAGACCATCATCCAGCAGTGCAGAGGTTGCAGGTTGGATCCCCAGTCAGAGCACATGCAGGAACAGATTAATGTGTCTGCTCTCTCTCTTCCTCTCTCACTAAAATCAATTTTTAAAATGAGGTGCTAAATTTATGCTTATTTATTACAATGCAATAGGAAATGAATACTTTTACACCTTCTTCTCTTGTTTGGACCAATGGAGGCAATCACTTTCTGCTGTAGCAGGGATATAAACAAAGGTGCATCAAACCCACTAGACCAGCCCATCTTACTGACTTCTTCTGTGTATCTTCCCCACTATTGGGCAGATAAAATGTATTATGCTCACTTTGTTAAAGATGGCGCTGCCCACATGGAAGCCTGTCGCCCAGGTGATATTAATGTGTGTTGGGGGTGGGCTGTGGGCAGGCAGGACCCTTGTAGCCTGGGGCTTGGTTTTAGGACTAAGCCTTTCCCACCCTTTTTGATGTGGGGTGATGCAATCCCATCACGTCTCTGATAAGTGACTTTGTATTAGAGACTTCCCTATTTTGTATATTGGATTAAAGGTTTTGATTTCTGCACTATAAAGTGGTGCAGACTGGGAGTTTGCTCTCTCAGTTCCTGAGTTTAGCATTAGAGCAGAGAGTAGGTTGGAGAGCAGAGTAAGGCCACGTGGAGGAGAGGAGAGACAACCAAGACGGTGGAGAGCTGAAAGAGAAGCCAGTTAGTGCAGAGTGTGTGTAGAGAGAAGGAGATGGGGAACAAAGGAGAATGAAGCTAGTGAGCTAGAAACCTTTGATTCTAGGAAACTCGGATAAGTCAGTAACTTTGTGAGCGCTGAATGAGTGGATTTTGGAGACCAGTGTGTGTTTTTACTTGTCTGCTGGTGCAAGCTAGGAATAAAGCTAATGGTCCACTAGTTTTGGGCTCTGTTGTTTCTTTACCGACTGTCCGAATCCAATGCGAACCTGCATGGGCCAGGTAGTTGTGATGGTGGCCGTGGATACTGGCTTAACATTTGGCGTAGTCTGTGGCAGGATTCAGAGATTGGTATGGAGCCGTCACCCTTGATGTGCATGGTAGAGGACTGGCTGCTTTTATGGTTCCCCATGGCTGTCCTTTTGGGGGCCGTAGGCTGGCTGACTTTTACAGCCATGTGTGAGAAAACCAAGAGCTCTGTGGAAGAGGCTGCCCGGGACCTGCAAACCGAGCAGTGGAAGGAGCTGGAACAAACGTGTGAGAAAGAGATGTCGACCCTGGAGCTGAAGCAAGCACCAGCAAGCGACCAGGTTCGCGAGACTCGTTTGGAAATGGAGCAGACGCTGGAAAAGGAATCACAGGTTCGTGAATTGGAGATTTCCCTGGACGTTGTGGAGAGCCAGCAGCGGCGGGAGGCTGGGCCCAAGGCGGCAAAGCTGGCAGCGGAGCTGGTGTTTTTAGTTCCTCTTTGGAGGATGAGGAGAATCGGCCTGGAGTTGTAATCCACGGCCTCCAGAAGATGAGAGCCCAGCAGCAAGGAGTTCTTACTACGGCTCTGGTAGGTGTTGGAATCCATGGGAGTCTGAAAAGACCAGAGTAACAGGCTTTATTGAAAGGAATAAGAAGTGCCTGCTGGGCACTTCTCCGGGGAGAAGGGCACCGGTTACAGATTATGAGGTGAATTTTATAGGATTTGGGAGAGCTTGAGGGGGTACTGAGTCAGAAGTTCTGGTATGTTCCCTTTTATGGTTTTAGGATTTCAGCTTTCTGGAATGCTCCTTCTTGGGGCAGTTGATCAGTTTTCTGGAACTCTTCTGTCTCAGGGGCAATTATCCAGTAAGTAAAGGTGAGGTCAGGCAGCCAGGTGGGACAACAAAAAGGCAGTTGGAATTTCATATATCTATCATTTCTCAACTCTGTGATATGATAAAAAGGAAAAGAGGTGGGGGAAGGAGAGGGCATGGGGTTCAGGAAGGAGGTTTGTCTCAGACCAGCCATCTTCTGGAGCTATTTCCTGCTGTTATCCCTGTTGGGGGCCTCCTTCGTGAACCCTCCCCCAGGGGGGAAGTTGGAGTAGGAGTTGTAAAAGCATTTGATTGTAGGTAATCCTGGAGATTTCTCTCATTCGAGCCTGCAGGAACTTGATAAAGAAAGAGGTAAGCATTAAAATTAGGCACAGAATTAGGATTGGTCCTGTAATTGGTGCTAGCATTGAGAACAAGGGGTTTTTCCACCATTGTTCGGAGTAGGGGTGTTTTTATAGGGTTCCAGATTTTTCTGTTTTGTGAGGGCAGGTTTCAGAGTTGGTGTGTAGAGTTAGATAGATTTTTCCAATTTTCTGATTGGTGAAGGTCTGCATGAGGTTCTGTAAGAAACTAGTGAACAAACGTAAGAGGCAGGGTCCAAAAGTTAGAAAAATAAATAGGAGAGTGAGTGGACCAATGAAAGGCGATAGTCAAGACACCCAGTTTGTGCGAAACCACTGACTCCATGTTTACGAATTTGCTGAGCTTCAGAGAGAGAGAGAGAGAGAGTAGGAATAAGACAGGGCAGTGGCCAGTACCCCTGCTCCTAGACCTACTCCTGTAGAGATTCCTAAAGCGACAAGAAGAGGGATTACCTGTACAGCTCGTTTGGTCCTTAGATTGATGGGTAGTGTACTAAGAACTGGAAGAGGCTCATGGGGTGGGATTAGGTTGATATTTGGGGTGAGATAGATTAGGGTACAGGTTTCTGTTCAATTAGTAGGGAGATATATATAGGTGTTATGCCATTTTTCTACTTTAGCAGCAGTGGGAGTTGTCAGGATTACAGTGGATGGGAGTTGTCAGGATTACAGTGTGTGGACCTGTCCACGTGAAAGTCTGTCCTTGGGTGATGTACTGCTGGAAGTGCCTCTTGGACAGTCTTTGAACAGTTTGCTGAGTAGCCTGTAAATCCTGTAAGTACTTAGGGAAAGGGTGGTTACATTTCTACACTTTGCAGCTAGAGTTTAAGTCCTAGTGACCACTGATTCTAGCTGGAATTAGCAGCAGGTCCCAGCCTACAATAGGCATGGAGCATTGAGATAAGAGGAATAAAGGAGACACTATACATTAAATAAAGCAGCAACATCAGACTGTCAATACCCACAGTAGAGCTCTTCGAGGGATAAATAAAATTCAAATATTCAGGCAAGGCATAGTAGATGGCCCTTGTGTTCACAAGAAATGAGATCAGTTTATCTGCTACTTGGAAGAAATACCTTAGGCTCGTGAACAATGTCCTTGGGCCTTCAGTGGCAATTCCCAGCACGCTGGGCAAGGTCAGGTCACAAGTAGCTGGAGCAGGGCTAGAAGAAACTGAACCCTCCCTCCATAGAGCAAGGGGGCAGATTACTTTCTCGTGTCCCTTTTTTCACAGCACAGACGTGTAAACCAGTGGAGCCGGGAAGCCTGGCAGGCTTCAGTTCAATGACCTTTCTTTCCACTCTGGAGCAGGGCCCTAATGGAATCCTATGAAGCCCTTTAGGGTGCTGGAGCCTTTAGAGCAGGTGTCCCCAAACTGTGGCCCCCTGAGGCCATTTATCTGCCCCCCTCCCGCCACACTTCTTTCACTGGTGGTCAGTGAGAGGAGCACTGTATGTGGCGGCCCTCCAATGGTCTGAGGGACAGTGAACTGGCCTCCTGTGTAAAAAGTTTGGGGACCCCTGCTTTAGAGCGTATGCCAAAATCTGGTGTTTCCTGACCTCTTTTGGGCCTTATTTGACTTTTTTGTTACTCCCTTGGCCATTAAAAGCCATGCTCAGAAGATTTCACTGAAAGGCTTGACTAAGAGAGCAAAATTGGGAATCCAGTGTTTAAAGAAGCCTATGAGACTAAGGAAAGAAAGGATTTGATTTGTGGTGGTAAGTGGTTGGAGACTGCGGAGGGTCTGAGTTTGATTTAGGGTGAGATCTCAGGTTGTGGGGGTTAAGGCAATGCCCAGATAGACTATGGACTAAGAGTGAAGTTGAGCCTTAGCAGAGAAGATGCGATATCCCTTTATGGTGAAGAAGTTAAGAAGGGTGGCGGTGTGTCTCCTTGAGGCAGGCAGGGAGGGGCTGCAGAGGAGTAGGTTATCTACATATTGTAAGAGAGTGCTAGTTTTGAGATTGCATGATGTTAAATCCTGAGCTAGTGCCTACCCAAACAGGTGTGGGCTGTTTCTGATCCCCTGGGGTAAGACAATCCAGGTAAATTGCTGGGCTGCATTAGTGTTCGGGTCAGTCCAGGGGAATGCAAACAGAAAGTAAGAGTCAGGGTGTAGAGGAATGGTAAAGAAGGCATCCTTGAGGTCTAGGATCCTGAAGTGAGTGGTGTTTGAGGGAATGTGTGACAGTAACTTGTAGAGATTAGGGACTACTGGATGGAGGGGAATTACTGCCTCATTGATTAGGCGTAAGTCTTGTACGAGGCGATAAACACCTGAAGGTTTTCGAACAGAAATGGTGGGGGTATTGTAGGGAGAATCTGTGGGGATGAGTAAGCCTTGATTTAAGAGGTGGGTAATTATTGGTTTAAGTCCTTAGAAACAGACACAGAGAAAGAGACAAAACAGATTACTTACTCACACAGCTCAATAGACAACACTGCTTTTTTAAGCTTTTCAAGATGGCAGAAAGTTGTCAGCATAGAGGAGAGGAAGAGAGAAAGCAGATGGATGGGCAGTGTGAGCAGCTGGATGGAAAGAAGGAGGGTCAGAATCTGCAGGAGGAGGAGGAGGAGGAGGAAGAGGTTGAAGTGCTGGTGGTGGCGCCACATGGTCAGAGGAGTCAAAAGATTTAGAGCTCTGAGGAGAGGGAAGGGGGTGAGGGGTAGTGGAAGGCACAGTCAGTCTCTGAGGAGGGGGAAGGATGGGTCGAAGAAGAAAAAGAGACAGAGCCACTCATCTGTAAGGAGGGAGGAGGGATTTAAGAACACAGTGAAGAAGGGAGAGGCCCCTGGCTAGCAGGGGAGGAGAAAGAGAGACTGGTATTTGCAAGTGAATGAGCACAGGTTTCTGCGAAGGGAGGGGGCTTTCTGGAGGGGAGAGACTCGAGTGGAAAAGATGTGCAGAGGGACCAGAGAGGGGTCCGGAGAGAGGGGTGCCCCCGGGGGTCAGGCAGGAGGGGAAGAGAGTTGGGAGTCCACAGAGAAGAAAAGATTAGGAGTGGAGGTTTTAGGTGAGGTTTCTTTGGCTTGTTTGTGTAGAACAAGCAGTACAGAGATTAAGGACAGGAGCGAAGGTAGAAGAAAGCCTGCACATAAGGAATTTCTGATGTCCTCCCTGTCTGGTGGCAAAAGTTGTCAAGGTCTCACAGGATATTGTAATCGAATGTCCCATTTTCAGGCCTGTGGGAGTCATTGTCTAGTTTATATTGTGCCAGGCTGTATGGCAAAAGAAAATGAGTAGAAGACAGCTCAACGGGGTTTGGTCAGACGGCTTCTACTCTGAAGAGCCCAATGTGGAGATTAGTGATCTAGAGAGGGCGTCCCCACCTCCAATCACAATCTCAAAGGAGAAAGCTCTCCTGGGAATGTGGAGTTGTCCTACCTTGGGGTCATCACTGCCCAAGAAGGAGCTCAAAGAGAATGTGGAGGGATTTGGCTAAGTGCTTAGACTTTTGGAATGTGCTGTCCCTGGAACAGAAAAATGGCAAACCCCTCAAAATGTGAGGCTGACCAGAGAAAGCTGTCCGATGATGGATTAGGGACTTGTGGGTCGAATTAAAGCCAACCAGGAGAGGGAAGGGAGAAACTCCTTACCTTTCTGGTCCAGCAGGGGTTCAGGACAGGGACAGATCACCAGCCAATCAACCTATAATTACACGTCCAAACAGAATCAGGGAGTAAGCCCAGGACAAGCTGCCACTGCCCATTGCTTCCCTGGTTGTAAGTTTGGACGGCAAAGAGGGATTGTCCAGGCAGTTAGTACCCTGTCCTGGGTTTTGGCACCAAATATTGAAATCCATGGGAGTCTGAAAAGACCAGAGCAACAGGCTTTATTGAAAGGAAGAAAGGAACCCTGCTGGGCACTTCTCTGGGGAGAAGGACACCGGTTACAGATTATGAGGTGAATTTTATAGGGTTTGGGAGAGCCTGAGGGGATACTAAGTCAGAAGTTCTGGTATGTTCCCTTTTATGGTTTTAGGATTTCAGCTTTCTGGAATGCTCCTTCTTGGGGCAGTTGATCAGCTTTCTGGCACTTTTCTGCTTCAGGGGCGATTATCCAGTAAGTAAGGATGGGGTCAGGCAGCCAGGTGGGACAACAAAAGGGCAGTTGGAGTTCTGGTAAATTCATACATCTATCAGTAGGTCTGTGATTTTAGGACATTAAGGGTGGATGCCATCATGCTCTCTGGAGCAGAGATGAAAATGCTAACTGCCATTGCCATGTGCTCCTCTTTGGGACAGTGTAAGACCTGCCAGGATGGCAGGGATGAGGGGGTGGCTGAGGCCCTATGTGCATGGACTGATTTCCTGGACTACGACCAGAGCGGGCACTGGCTCCTATGTTGGATGGACTTACGGATTTTGGACAATGTGAAATACCCTGATGGGGGTGGGGGGAGGCTTTGTTGGAGGCCATCCCCTGCCCCGGGAAGCTTTTCAAACAGCTAGAAAGAAGTCCGAGGACATTTTGCCCTTTTGGCAAAGTGCTCAGAGACTGGTGAAATGTACCTTTGTAATTGTTGAAATTGTATAATTTGTCATGTTGTTGTAATTTGTTTAATGTGCCTAATTTCCTTGCACAGGGATGCCAGTGCTGTAGATTGTGGGTAGTAAAGTGAGCATAGGTATGGATTGTTGGGCAGATAAAATATATTATGCTCATTTTGTTAAAGATGGCGCTGCCCACATGGAAGCCTGTTGCCCAGGTGATATTAATGTGTGTTGGGGGCGGGCTGTGGGCAGGCAGGATCCTTGTAGCCTGGGGCTTGGTTTTAGGACTAAGCCTTTCCCACCCTTTTCGATATGGGGTGGTGCAATCCCATCATGCCTCAGATAAGTGACTTTGTATTAGAGACTTCCCTATTTTGTATATTGGATTAAAGGTTTTGATTTCTGCGCTATAAAGTGGGGCAGACTGGGAGCTTTCTCTCTTGGTTCCTGAGATTAGCATTAGAGAGGAGAGCAGAGAAAGGCCATGTGGAGGAGGCCAGAAGAGGCAGCCAAGATGGTGGAGTGCTGAGTGAGAAGCCGGTTTGTGCAGTTTGTGCAGGGAGAAGGAAGGAGATGGGGAACACAGGTGAATAAGTCTGGTGAGCTAGAAACCTTTGATTCTAGGAAACTCGGATAAGTCAGTAACTTTGTGAGCACTGAATGAGTGGGTTTTGGAGCCCAGTGTGTGTTTTTACTCGCCTGCCGGGTGCAAGCTAGGATTAAAGATGATGGCCCACCAGTTCTTGGCTCTGTTGTTTCATTACCGTCTGTCCAAACTCGATGTGAACCTGCATAGGCCAGGCGGCTGTGATGGTGGCTGTGAATACTGGCTTTACACCCATAACAACTTTTCTATTATTCCCTGAACATATATATTCTCTGTGAATATTGGTCATTTCCTTGACCAGTGAAATCCCTTTTATCTATTTTTTCTCTATAGAAATTTACTCTGGACCCTGGCTGGTAAGCTCAGTGGTAGAGTGTTAGCCTGGCGTGTGAATGCCCTGGGCTCAATTCCTGATCAGGGCACATAGGAGAAGCAACCACCTGCTTCTTCACTCCTCTCCCTCTCTTTTCTCTCTCTTTCTCTCTTTCCCTCCTGTAGCCATGGCTCGATTGGTTCTACCAAGTTGGCTCCAGACACTGAGAATGGCTCCCTGGAGCCTCCACCTCAGGTGATAAAAATAGCTCAATTGCCAGGCAACATTCATAGTTAGGCAGAGCATCACCAGTAGGTAGCTTGTTCAGTGTGGATCTTGGTGGGTATGTATGTGAGAATGTGTCTGTCTTTCCTCTTCTCACTTTAAAAAAGAAGAAGAAATTTATTCTGGACTAGATAAATGACACCTCCTCCATGAAACCCTCTGAGATTGCCCCCTGCTATGGGATTTCATGGCTACCAACTACCCTGTACCAACTACAATATCCTGTGGTTGCCTGCACTTAGGCCTCACATGCCACTCAGTGACCTACATCTCATCATTTTACATTCAGAGCATATTAAGTCATAGTGATACAATAAATGTATGCTGGATTTATGAATAGCTCAGCCTAGCACACCTCCACCAGGAACATCACAACCAACAAGGGAGCTCAGGCACCATACTGAGTAGAGGACAAGGCCTTTCTGTCACCATGGTGGCCCTCTTGAAGAAGGTTATCATATGATATTTATGTAAGTGGGGAGAACTACCTTCACATGAGAGCAGGTATGGGTGAATGAAAGGCCCTTTTGTTGTGCTCAGAGCCAGGGTGGTTTTGGATATGTAAGCTAACCTGCAATATAGCAGGGGGTGGGGGTGAGGAACTGTGACAAAAGCAGGGACCAGCAGGATGGTGGAGCTGAGGACCACAGGGGGCCCAGATAGTGAGAAGTCCCCAGTGTGGGGAAGGCTAGGAACAGAATGTCAAATGTTCAATTTAATGCTGTGAGATTGCTTTTAGAGTTGCTAGATTTAGGGAAAAAATTGAGGGACATACCATAAAAAAAATGTCTGAAATTAAAATTTAACTGGGTGTTATGGGTAGTAACTGGAAATATTTCTGCCATGATAGAAACCCCTCTATAGATTTAAAGTCAAGGCTACAATTAACATGTCTTGTATGATTTGGGGTGTTTTGTAGAATTGTGTCAGAGGATGAATTTGGGCTCTGGGACCACGGGGCACAGGACCAGGAATAGCACAGGAATGCAGGGTAATCTGCAAACCAAACACATTCAGTGGAAGCAAGAGTTTAGATTCAGAGGTGACAACATAAGGTAATCTTGGGAAAATCTTAGGAAGGACTTAGAACCTTTCACAGGCAGAGAGGGAGGGCTGGGAGCAATCTTATCTAGGTAATCTGTAGAACTCAAGGGAGGGAAAGACCAGGCAACACCTGGATGAGACTTAGAACACCTGAAATGCTCTGAATAGAGTCAGAGGAAATTTATTCTCTTCCCATCATCCCTCACCTCTATGAGGAGAGTTTTAGATTTAGGATCCACAACAAAGCAGTAAAGTTCTTCAGCTAAGAGTCAGGGAGCGCAGACCTTGGCGGGAAGAAGGTGGCTCTTCTCCTGTGTGCTGTGGCTTAAAGGGTCATTGATGGCGTAGAGCAGCTGAGAAAGCCCCAGTCGGCTTTTCCGACATACACACTGGAGCAGGGGCTGGGTTTTCACCAGGCTCATTAGAACCCCTGATGTAAAGACAGTGTGTGAGGAGGGGCTCAGCGCTCCCCTCCCAGCTGTCAGATAGGTCTTGGTGGAGCTGCTGGACCCCCAGAGCCCTGGCAGCCTACAGAGGAGTCCCCTCCACATGCCAGCACTAGCTCAGGGGCCTCTTCTGGGGCTGAATGTTATCGGGAACCAGCCTGTGTGGTGTCCTCACTACTGCCTGTGGTTAGCATGTCCAGTCATGGTACTGGGCTCCCAGAGAAGGGCACTCATTGGGAGGCTTGGAACCCCCAACCCTGCGGCCCTTCGAAGCTCACTGCTTGGGGGCGAGACAAGCTATAGTCCAACCCTGCAGCCTGGACTGTGAGGCCCAGCCTTGGGTTTAAGCCTCATCTCCAGGTGCCCCTTACTCCACCTGTTCCACAGCAATCCACCCCACCCACAATGGGCATCTCTTTCTTGTTTGAATACACCAGCCGTATCCACACCTCATACTTTCCTACAATGCAGTAGTGTTAAGACAAGGCCACAGATTCTCTAACTGTCCTCTCTTCAAGAGTTGGACCTTGAGACCCCTTCCCTTCTGTGTGGGCTGGATTGGGACTCCCTTCTGACAGATGGAATAATGTAGAAATGACATCATGTGACTTCAGAGACTAGGTCCTAAATGCACTGTGGCTTCTTGCTTGTTCTCACTTATCACTCACTGTCAAAGCCACCTGACATGTCACGGAAACTGTCAAGTAGCTGATGCAGAGGCCTATGGCTGAGGAACTGAGGCCTCCAACCCACAGCCATCTAGGTACGAAGGCTTCTGCCCATGCCCAGGTGAGTGCGGAGAAGCCATTCTCCAACCTGAGCAAAGTTTCCATGTGACTGTAGACCAGACAGCACCCTGTCTGCCATCCCAGCAGACTCTGGGCCAGACTCATCTAGCTAAGACACTTCTGAATTCCTGTCCCACAGTCAGTGTAAGATAAGAAGTGTTTTTTTTTGTTTGTTTGTTTGTTTTTTAAATATTTTATTTATTGATTTTTTTTTTTTTTTTAGAGAGAGAGGAGTGAGAGAGAGAGACAGAGAGAGAGAGAGAAGGGGGAGGAGCAGGAAGCATCAACTCCCATATGTGCCTTGACCAGGCAAGCCCAAGGTTTCGAACCGGCGACCTCAGTGTTCCAGGTCGACGCTTTATCCCACTGCGCCACCACAGGTCAGGCGATAAGAAGTGTTTTGAGCATGGCTCTGGCCTGTTGGCTCAGCAGTAGAGTGTCGGCTCTACCAGGTTGGAAGTCCCAGGTTCGATTCCTGGTCAGGGCACACAGGAGAAGTGACCATCAGCTTCTCCACCTTTCCCCTTCTTTTCTCTCTCTGTCTCTCTCTTCTCTACTGCAGCCAAGGCTCTACTGGAGCAAAGTTGGCCCAGGCACTGAGGATGACTCCATGGCCTCCACTTCAGGTGCTAGAATGAGGGAGCAATGCCCCAGATGGGCAGAGCATCGCCCCCTGGTAGGCATGCCAGGTGGATCCCTGTCAGGTGCATGCGGGATTGTGTCTCTCTGCCTCCCTGCTTCTCACTTCAGAAAAATACAAAAAAAAGAAAAAAAGAAATGTTTTGAGTTGTGAAGTTTAAGGCACTGTGTTAAGCAGCAAAAAACAACTAATACACACCTGCTTTTTCCAGGACTTAAACAGCCCTTCCTCTACCTGGCAAACATTTCCTCATTCTTCAACATACCATGTAAATGCCGCTCCACCTGTGTCCCCTTCCACAGTGCTCGAGGCCCAGGGAGCCACTGTTTCTCCTGGACTCCTCCGGCAGTGGTATGCATGTCCATTACAGCCCTTACCACACTGAATCACAACTATTTGCTTACTGTCTCTCTCTCATTGGAATCAGAGCTTCTTGAGGGATTATGTTTGATTCGTATTTATATCACTGATGCTTACTACAATGGTAACAATTAATATCTAATTACTTAATTTAATCAATTCATGCAGAGATAGGCTGCATAGCCTGGTGCCTTCTTCTTTAATTTATGAAAAGATTCTACCTGAGAACAAGTTGGCTTGTTATACTACTTACTAATTGATGGTCTTGCTGACATCTTTATATGGCTGTCATATATTTATGTCATTCATTAGCTTAGTCAAAAGGGGTTTGTTGGTTGTCTCTTTGGTCCAGGGGCCAGGAGCAGGTACACTGTGACAGGGTGATCCTTCAGGCCTGAACTGCCCAACACATTAGTCATTAGCTACATATGGCCATTTAAACTGAAATAAAAAATTAGTTTCTAAGTTGCACTAGCTCCATGTTAAGTGCTCAGGAGCCACACCTCACCAGTGGCTACCGTAGTGGATGGTGTAGATCTAGAAGTTTCATTGTTGCTTTAAGTGCTATTGAACAGAACTGACTCAGAAGACTCTGGAGGTACATTATCTAAGGAGGGTCTAAACTGAAGCAGTGACAGTGAGATGGAGGGCAAAGGTCTCTCCCAGAAGCAATGTGATTCAGGGTGACCAGAGGTAGGTGCATTTAGGAGCCTTCGAGGTTTCTCCCAGCCCTGAACAGAAGACGGTGGAACCATGCACTAATATAGTACATATAGGAGAAGAGGAAGGATTTGGGAAAAAGAGATAAAATCAGATTTGGACCCAGGGAGTGAAAGATAACAGTGGGACAGGCCAGTGCCTGGGCAGCTGTTGGCTCTCAGAATGGGATCTGTGGGTCTGTGGAGAGAGAGCTCCAAGGACTGGGCAGCCGCATGGGCGGGGCCTGGCACTTGTCTGGCCGAGGGCACCCAGGGAAAATGGGCAGCATGACATGGCCAGTGGCAGCATCAGGGCCTGGGGGCTCTGGCATTTAGGGCAGGGTTTTTACATTGTGGGTAGGTCCTAAAGAGAATAAGTCTCCACCAGCCTTCAAAAATAGTATCGAAAATATTAGTGTCCTGAGCATATAACTTCGGTAAAGCTCTTTCCTGAAACTTCTGTTGTGACTGTATCTACATGCGTGCATATATGTATACTAGGTTGCAAGGTAAACTCTATTTCTGGGTTGTGATCCAATTAGTTTGCATGCCACTGATTTATAAAATGAGCACCCAGATTATCACATGGGGCATGGGAACTGGGACAGTGGCCTTTTGTTCATTATCACACGAAACCCTGGCACATATAAATACTCAGTGAAGACATACTTTGTGCAAGAACAGAGCTAGAGGGGAAGAGATAAGAGGGGAACAACCCAATGTCAGGTGTCAGACATTTGGCAACATGCAGAGCACGTACAGCTTTATCTCCAAAATGTCCGTGCACTGGCAAAGCAGAGGCCAGACTGCACAAGTAAATGGGAATTGGGGAAGAGAGATGGGACAAGTGACAGTGTAGACAGAAAGGCATTTGTTTTGTAGTGAAGACATAAAAGTGCTATATGTATGAAGAAGAGATTATATAGGAAAGGCATGTTCTAGAACTGCATTGTCCAATAACAGAAATGCTAGCCTCATGTTCCTATTTAAATAAGTTAATGACATTAAAATGCAGCTCCTTAAGCACAGTAGCTAAGTGGCCACTGTACTATGCAGTAGTCAAGTGCCAAATGGCTACTGTATTGCACATAGAACATCCCCATCATTGCAAAATGTCCATTGGCCAGTGCTGCTCTAGAAAAGCTTTAATTCATCCTAACTGTGCTGGACTCAGTGAAACAAGCCTAGGTTAAACCAGTGCCTCGGGCCCCACCCCACCCACTACCTCCCACCCAAAACATTCTCCAAACCCAGCAGGAAAACTTTTGGGGGATGACAGTACCATCTCTACACAACAAAATCACATTAGGTCTTAGTGAATGAGAGGTAACCCTGGGAGAGGTCACTGGGGACAATAGGGAAGCTGCTGGACCTCAGGATGTGGTCTAAGGGCAATCTGGGAATTCTCTGAATTCATGATGTTTTCTTACCAAATTCAACAGAGGTACATGACCACTAGAAGCCCTCACGATTGCCCGACTGACTACACAGGAAACAAAGCTATAGGCTGGGGAATAATGACCATAAGTGTAGAGGTATCATCTGAACAGGAAATATTGGGGTACTCAGGTGAGGATCATGATAGCAAAATTCCAGCTCTACTAAATTCAAGTGACTGGCAGAGAGCCAATAAATGATGTTTATGATTCCTGTATGTAATTTTCATGGTTTTTATATGGCACCTTAATAACAAAAAAGAATGTGGTAGAAGACTGAAGTGTTCTCCATCAGAGCTATCCACTTAGAAATAAGTCAGACAAAGAGAGACAAATATCATATGATCTCACTTATATGTGTAATCTAAAAAACAAAATGTATAAACAAAAAAACAGAAATAAACTCATAGATTCATTTTATCTGCATGTACCTGTTTAATTTTTCTAACACCATTTATTGAATAGACTGTCTTTACCCCACTGCATGTTCTTGCCTCCTTTGTCAAATATTAATGGACCATAAAGGCATGAGTTTATTTTTGGGCTCTCTATTCAGTTCCATTGATCTATATGCTTGTTTTTATGCCAGTACCATGCTGTTTTGATTACTATGGCCTTGTAAGTATAGTTCGATATCAAGTAGTATGATTTCTCCAACTTTGTTCTTCTTTCTCAAGATTGTTGAGGCTATTCAGGGTCTTTCTTTAGCTCCATATTAATTTTTTGGAATATTTGTTCTAGATCTGTGAAATATGCCATTAGTATTTTAATAGGAATTGTATTAAATTTATAGATTGTTTTGGGTATTTTGGCCATTTCAGTGATGTTAATTCTATCCATCCATGAAACAGTGTATGGTTCTACTTATTTGTATCTTCCTCAATTTCTTTCTTTAATATCCTATAATTTTCTGAGTACCGATCTTTTACTTCCTTGGTTAAATTAATTCCTAGGCACTCTATTTTGTTTTTGTTGTTGCAATAATAAATAGGATTGTTTTCTTTATTTCTCTTTTTGTTAGTTCATTATTGGTGTATAAAGTGTCACTGATTTCTAAATATTAATTTTATATTCTTCTACTTTGCCAAATTCACTAACCATCAGAGAAATGTAAATTAAAACCATAATATCACCTCACTCTGGCCAGATGGCTATCATCAATAAATCAACAAACAAGTGTTGATGAGGATGTGGAGAAAAGAGAACCCTCCTGCACTGCTGGTGAGAATGCAGACTGGTGCAGCCAGTGTAAAAAGCAGTATGGAGTTACTTCAGAAAATTAAAAATGGAACCGCCATATGACCCAGTAATCCCACTTCTGGGAATTTATCCAAAGAAACCCAAAACACTAATTCAAAAGAATATATTCACCCTTATGTTCATTGCAGCATTATATACAATAGCCAAGGTCTGGAAACAGCCCAAGTACCATCAGGAGATGAGTGGGTAGAAAGGCTGTGTTACAGATAAGTTATCTCTACTCCAATAAAGAAGGGATTTAAAGCTGGTGCTGGAACCATTTCTGAACTAGTTTCTGGTGAGACAACTGAGACTCATAAAAATGAAATGACTTGCCCAAAGACATGAAGATGACATATTCAAAATCCAGTGCAAATGAAATGATTCCATTCCATAACAATTGGATCTTACAAACATGCTGTTGAATGAAAGAAGCAAGGGCTAAAAGAATAAAATTGTGAATTCTGTCTAATAAGTTCAAAAACAGGCAAAACTAAACCAAGGCACTTAGAGGTACACACACAGTGGAGAAAACCACCAAGAAAGGGGGGAAACGAGAGCATCCCAAAGGTCAGGAGCACAGCACCCTTGGAAAGGGGAGAGTGGGGCGGAGCTGGGTTGGGGGTGAGGGTGGGAGGGCTGCTACTGGAAATGGTAGTTATTCTACCAATAAGGAAAAGTTAAGTACAAATCTTCTCATCCTGCTAATTCCAAAATGACTTTTTAAAAAGCTCCATCCCTTGGATTTACCAATCCTGAATCAAATCCGGGGCCCTCACAGAGGGAAAGTGACTTTTGAGAACTGATCCTCAGGCTGTGGTCTGGGGGTGCTTCTGCCACCAGGGAGGGTACGCAGGCTGCGGACAGCTCCTCTGGGTGCTGACTCCAGTTCCCTTCCTCTCACTTTGCAGGGATTTCAGCGTGGTCCTGGGGGCTCTGTGCAGATGGGTCAAGGGTTTCCAAGGGAGCAGTCAGCCACTGAGCAGGACTGGTGGCCCCCCATCTGGCAGCACAGCTGCTCAACTTCCAGCTGCTTCACAGAGGTGAAGCATGGGGGTGGGCACCCCCATGGGCTTCATTTGAACAATGGCTTTGATGCCGAAACAAAAATGCAGAACATCTCTGCGGTATCAATTTACCCACACTAAGTAATGAACATAGAATTTAGAAATACTAGAATCACTTTTTATTTTTTAAAATCTCTATTCCAGACTCCTCATTAAGTGTTGGGGATTAAAAAACCAACAGGGTTTTTGCAGTTTTTTGAGGGACAGAGGTTTGGGGAGTTGACTGTAAGCTGACAGTCTGCCTATCCCCCCACCTTGCTTGTTCTGTGAAGATGCAAAAAGCTTAAACCCTTCCCCACACCTCCATGTTAGCTGTGATTCTCATCCTACCCCCCTGGAAAGACTGGAGGCAAGTCTCTTCTTTGTGTAAAGTTAGGATGTTAAGTATGGTGGGGGTTTTCTTGGGTTGCCTTGGAAACATAATCAAAGATCTCATTGATTTGCTAATGGCCCACTTTGCCCTATAAACAAAGCAAGATGCGGCTTTGCAGGGCCCTCTGTTGCAGCTATCAACTTTGCAGAGCCCTCCCAGAAGCCATTCTTTTTAATTCTTTAAGCCTATTTTCTTAATTTCGCACCATTCCCACTCAGGACCTGGAATTACTGGTCACGGTGGTTCACAACACTTAAGCACTGTCCTTCAGGCCTCCCTCTAGACACTGGGCCCTGAGGTCCCGAATCTTGCTCCCTGACTCCCCATTTCCTCCCTTCCAACCACATCCTCCCCAGCTCTGGGCTGAGGGAAAAGCTGCTTCCTTGGACACAGGGACCAACTCCAGTGATGCTGACTCACCCGGTAGTCTTCAGGACAGAGGTGGCTTCTAGAAGGTGGAGTCCCCCAGTCCATACTGGGAAGGGTAGACAGTTGGGCCACTGGAGAAAGGAGTTGGGGACCCATCGCAGCCCCTGCAGTCTGGGTTCCACCCGGCTGGGCCCTGTGCTGCCAGGTCTGATGGCCCTGCTTTCAGCTTGTCCCAATGCGCACAGGGCTGCTGGCCTCCTGTCTGACCTGCTGGCTTCCAGAGCTGCTGACACAGGAGTCAATCACTGTGCAGGCCACCTGATCCCTGCCCCAGCGAGTTGGGCACAGTGAGGAGCGGTCATATGATGGCTGGGAGCCAAGCGTCAGCGAGCCAAGGCCCAGGCCATCAGCACGGAAGGGGCCGTGTGCAGGACTGCCCAGCGCCATGGGAACGGGAGGTGGGAGCTTGCTGGGAGCTAGCCCCAGCCCAACTCTCCCCCTCAGAGGACAAGCGCCCTCCGGAGAAACTTGCCGGCTGTGGCTCTGAAACTAGTAGACAGCATGTATTATATAACCAAAGGCAACTGTTCTTCTCGGCCTCAGGCCAAAACTTCATTACTAAAAACAGCTAAGGCCCCGGCCGGTTGGCTCAGTGGTAGAGCGTCGGCCTGGCGTGCAGAAGTCCTGGGTTCGATTCCCGGCCAGGGCACACAGGAGAAGCGCCCATCTGCTTCTCCACCCCTCCTCCTCTCCTTCCTCTCTGTCTCTCTCTTCCCCTCCCTCAGCGAGGCTCCATTGGAGCAAAGATGGCCCGGGCGCTGGGGATGGCTCCTTGGCCTCTGCCCCAGGCGCTAGAGTGGCTCTGGTCGCAACAGAACGAGGCCCCAGAGGGGCAGAGCATCACCCCCTGGTGGGCAGAGCGTCGCCCCCTGGTGGGCGTGCCGGGTGGATCCCAGTCGGGCTCATGCGGGAGTCTGTCTCTCCCCGTTTCCAGCTTCAGAAAAATACAAAAAAAACAAAAAAAAAAAAACAAAAAAAACAAAAAAAATAAAAACAGCTAAGACCATTTACTGAGTTATTACTACATTCCAGACACTGCTAAGTGCTTTATGTACATATCTGGGTCAATCCAAGTTCATCTTACCTAAATGTTAAGTATTTTTTCCTTTTTACTGATGAGCAAACTAATATACATGGAGGTTTGGTAGCCATCAGAATTACTGTGTCAATACAGGTGAACGCGGAACGAATGGCCCCTTCCAACTCACTGAATTATCAGCAGCCATCACACTGCGGCCCGCAGGGTAGGCCCACCAGGACGCTCACCTGCGCAACCTGACTGCACAGCCCGCACTTCCCCACAGCCACGGTTTCCAGCTTTCGCATGCTCCCCGCCCTCATTAATTCCCCGACATTCATTTTCTATGGGGACTTCCATGGCTTGTCTCACACAGGGTCCTCAGCAAGTTCCCAGGATAGTTCTAACTTTGGGGGACCCCAGGATTGTTCTCAAACTTCAAGGACCATCTATATATGTTTGCATTCATGGCTACAGTCTAATATTTGATGATCCTAGTGATATCTCTTGAGTTATTATCAAGAACAGATAAAATTATGCCTGTGATCTGTGTGCCTTGGACAAATACTTCATCTCTTTGTACATGTCCTCATCTATGAAATGGTGACAATACTTATACATACTTCACAGGGTTGTTGTGAGAATTAAACTAATTAACCCATGTAAAGCACTTAAAACTGTGCTAAACTCATTTTATTATTTTTTTTTATTATTATTGGTATTGTAATTTCATTACTCTTACTAAAGCAAAAAAGTATGCAATGAATTTAGAAATAATTTATCAAGAAGGTAAAATTTTGGAAGTGCTGGATTCTGGTCGTGAGAAACAGGCTAGCCCAGCCACTCTTGGCATCTGAGAGGCCGGATAACCAGAGAGGTACAGCCCTGTAAGGCCACCAGAGATAAGAGATAAAGGACCAGGGAGTCATTCCATTAGCCTGATCTTTCTTGAATTGCCAAAATATATAGATTAGATTTCCTAATTAGCAATATCCCTCCTTTCAGGGTCTTAAAGAGATTGAGTAATAGAGGATGCTTTTAATTTGAAAAACAGCATTGATAGTATAATCTCTTTCACCAATAATTTCATTGTTCCTCCCTCCCCCACTCCTTTGCACACTGTCCAAAGACAGAAGCTGGCTCTGGCCTTTGGCTGACATGGGATGCAGCCTTCACTGCTGAGGCTCCATCATGTAGTCCAGTTCTGGAGAGGAGTGGGCAGATGACATGGACGTCTTTCGGGGGCTTCATCAAAGCTCAACCCGCCACAGACTGCACAGCTGTGCTCAGTATATTTTAGTTATTTCACCACCACAAATGCTGTGGGTTCTACCTGTTCTGAACACAGCATGAATAGAGAGATTTATTGTTATTGATAATTGGTTTAATTCAAAAGAAACCTTCAATATATGTAAGAAAACTACAAAAATCTGAACCTACACAATGGAATGAAGTGTGCTGAAAATGACAATTACATGGCTTAATTAAAAATTTTTTCTTATCATTTAAATCTCTTCAAAATAAACTTTCAGGGGCCCTACCAAAAGGAGGTCACATTGGGATAGTTAAACAAGGCAAACGAAACATGAGCATGTATCTCTGACTTCACTTCAGTCCCAGTGATAATGACAGAAAAAGAATAAAGAAGGCCAATGTTCACAATAACAGTGAGAACGGGAGAGGGAAGGACAGCTGTGAGAGCGCCACACACTCTTCTGGAAGTCGGGAAGTGGTTCGATGATAGCGACTGAATTGGCAGGCATCAGAGAGCCGAAATCAGGGCTGGGGAGGGGAGAAACAAACAAAAAGCTATACGAAACTCAAAGCCTCAGAAAGGCTTAGGAATTAGAGCCTTTGAAAGTCAGAATGTGGGCTGGACAGAAAGCCAGAGGATCTGTAAAAAGTTTTCATCAAGAGCTGCACTTCATAAAGAACTCCTTCCCAAGCCTGCACTGTTTGGCAGCTGCGCCCGCCTCACCTGGTGGATGATAGAGGGTGAATTAGCAAGGTTCTGGATTTAAGGAAACCAGACACAGCTAAGGGGGTGCTGAGCCACCACTCTGAACGTGGATATTAAGTGCAAATCCACACAGTTTACCATGATTCAGGCGGTGACAGTAATCTTGAAGCCCACCAGTGGAGGCTAAGATGTAGAGCCAGGCTCTAGGAGCTGGAGCCCAGAACTGGCCAGCCATGGGGAACATGGACTCAAGCCTAGAAGCCCAGGTCACCTTGGGGAGCATCCAGGACTCTGGATGTTGTCTTTTGTTTATAATTCTTGTTCTTTCTTTATTTACTTCCCTTTTGTTCTCTTTAAAATGTCTTTTTTTTTTTTTAGATGAAAGGAAGGAGGAGAGTAGATAGTGAGGCAGACGCCTACATTCCCCCTGACCAGGATCCACCAGCAACCTTATCTGGGGTTGATGCTAGAGTACTGAGCTATTTTTAGTGCCCGAGGCTGACCCATTCAGACCAACCGTGCTATCCTCAGCACCCAGGGCCATGTTTGAACCAATCAAGCCACTGGCTGCGGTGGACAGGGGGAGAGAAAGCGGAAGGGGGGAGAGAAGCAGGTGGTCACTTTTTTTGTGTGCCCTCACTGGAGATTGAACCTGGGACATTTATATGTTGAGTTGATGCTCTATCCATTGAGCAACCAGCCAGGCCCATAAAAGGTCTTTTTAAAAATTCAGCTTGTTTCAACTGGCTCTGGGAAACCAAGAGTGTTTAGTGGTGCCCCTGAGGGGGCAGTCTGCAAAGGAGGAGCAGCCCCTGGGCCAGTGGGGTAGCAGGGCCAAGAGCGAGAAGGCTCAGATGGGCAGAGAGAACTGCTAGGTCACTTACTCTTCCTGCTGGAAGATTCTTTCACAGTTAAAACCTCAAGACTGGGGATGATACTATGGAAGTGAAATCTTTCACCAACAGCATCTGAGCAGACTTCATATCTTGGACTCAGTTTTGCTCTATAAACCACAAATCCCCCTGATTTTAATACTATTCAGTACACGGTTCCTCCCCAGAAACAGTAATTTATTTTTTCAAAATCTGAAGTAAACATGCAATGGTTTAACAATAGTCAAGTAAAACCACAAAAACAAAACTATTTTCTGCACCCTGATTTAATAGCCCAAGAAAATGACAGGCAGATTGGTTTCTCATTGAATTTATGTGGGCAATTCTTTAAAAATTCAAGCCAAGTCCAAGTGTAGACATTTGGCTTATGGGTCTGATGTTTCTGGTCACATTTTCTTCTTGTTGAAAATTGTGACATGTGACCCCATTTTCAAGTATTTTCAACTATTTTGACATCCTCTGGGATGTCATCTCCTGTGACTAAGCCCCCAATTTTCCAGCTTCTAAGGGCCCTCTGATGGTCCCTGCTCCTGTGGAGCATCTCCTCCTTAACCCTCATGGCTGTGGTGTCTAAAATCTGGAGAATTATTTGGGAATGAGCCCCTGACCCTCTAGTGAATCAGAATGTGAGGGTGAGATCTTAGGAGTCTGAATTTTTAACTAATGCAGTAGATGATTTCAATCAGGCAATCTGAGGACCAAAATGCAGGCCACTGCTTTACTGGAAGGTCACCCTGTGTAAACACACACACACACACACACACACACGCACACACACACACAAAAGCACTCACAGATGTGTCTACACACACACAAAGGCGATCATTTAGTACCAGTATCTTTACTAACGGTATCTCTTTTAATCCTTACACCAACCAGAGCAGGTAAGCATCCCCATTTTTACAGCCAAGGAAACAGATTTAATACCTACCAAAGGTCGCTGAGTTGGGAAACGGCAGTGCAAAGTCCATCTGTCTCCTCAGCCCTCACAGTATCTCACTGTCACTGCCTCTTTCCTCGGGAAGCACAGACACCAGAAGGAAGCGCAGACAGACAGCAGGAGGAAACTCATTGTCCCTCAGATACTCTCCACATGGCTTGAGCCTTCTTGACTAATCCTTGCCAAGGTTGAGCCTCTCTCATTATGTCCCCCTCTATCACCTTGTCCTCTGAACACCTGAATGGCCTGTAGAGTCCCACTGACTTTGTTAGCACCCTTCTATCCTTCGACTCATTATGGAGAACATCCATAGTTTCCACATATGGGACTTCCACCTGCCTTAAGCACCTGGCATGGCAGGCTGTTGTTCTTCCAAAGCTCTGACAATCTGTATGCCTGTTGCAGAAACACACTGACCTGGGGAGGGAGGTCTGAGCCAGGCAGGACCGACCCTGTGGGACCCAGCCTGGGGATACAGTCAGCGACTGACTCTCAAACAGCCCAGGACCCTACAAGAAGTGGTAAAGGTTTCTGCGGTCTGGTAGTCAGCCCCCAGGATACCTGCACTTGCTTAGCGGAGCACCTTGGAACCCTGAGTGTCATGGGCAGGGAGGATGCATTTGACTCAACACTAAGAGGTATGACTTGAAAGTCCCAAACAAAGTGTCCCAAGTTTTAAGGAGTTTTAAGGAGCAGAACCAGCCTGCCTAGGAGGAGGTGTATTATTTAGGGGTTCTATGAAGAACTGAGAGAGGGAGTTCATCTTTTTTGAGAACATAGAAGAAATTGTGATGGGAAGAGGGGCTTCCCCAGCTGGGCAAGAGGTGTGCTGGAAGGCAGGCCAAGAGGACTGCACGGGGCGGAGGTCAGTGGTGCTCATCTGGCCGGAACCTCCAGGTCCAGCTTCAGCTATGGTGACAGCAAGTCATGCCAGCAGGTGCCATGGGCAGCCACACAAGACCCTGAGGACTCTGGGTGGAGGGAGTCAGCAGGAAGCCAGTAGCACACAGGTAATGGGACTGGAAGTCATCTAGCTGAGGGCCATTAAGGGTTGGGGGAGTCAAAAAAGAGCAAGAGTTTTCCTGTGTAGCAGACTGTCGTCCTGAACAGGACTGGCTCGTCTGTCCTGTGCCTGTGTACATGCCATCGGCAAATGACAGTGAACTTCACATTTCAAATGGTTGGGAAAATCAAAATAATATTTTATGCTATATGAAAATTACATCTAGTTCAAATTTTAGTGTCCCTAAATAAAGTTTTATTGGAACACAGTCATGCCAATTTATGTACGTATTGTCTACGGCTATTTTTGTGAGAACAAGTGTCCCACCCTGTGATAAGAGACTATACAGCCTACAAAGCCCAAATTATTGACTCTTTGGTCCTTTAAGAAAAAGATATTAGAAGAACCCTTAAAATATTCCCAGTAAGTAATGTATTGAATCAGTTTCTGCGATAGCTGAATCAGAACCTCACTCAAGCTACCCCCACGTGGCTATGCAGTGTCTCCCTGACTTTTCCCACAGGTCCTAGCTGCTGATGCTGTTAGAAGTCACTGGATGTTCTTTGGGTGGGGAAGCACTGGTCTGGCAGAGGAAACACAACTGTGTGAGGATGTGAACGTGCCAAATCCCAGACAGGCAAAGCCCCAGCTCCAGGGACTCTGGTGAGGGACTGTGGAGGGGCTGACCCCAGGGCTCAGGTGGGCCAGAAACATGAAACAGCAGCTTTGGAGAGAGATGTGCCCCTTCCCTGCAAAGTCCTCTTTGTTTATCAATACTATTATGAGAAATGTGCACATCCCAGCAAAAACCCACAGGTCACACATTCACAAATGAGCGTGCCACACTGGAGCAGGAGTGTTCCGGGCCTTTTCAGCCTGCAGGTTCTCATTCCTGGGGCAGGAAGCTGTTCGGTGAAAGAACAAAGTGTCTTCATTGCACAGCGAGTGCCCTGCTGCCCCCAGAAGGAATCTCATTTTCTGCTCACCCCCGGCGCAGGGGTGGGGGACGTTGTCTGAAGTTCTGGGGAACTGCGTGAGTTGGCAACACCTCAGAAGTGAGGCTAATTGGTTGTTAGTTGGAATTATAATGATATTGTAACCTCTGAGCCAATGGGCCATCGGGCAGGCTGCCAGGACAGAGCACTGGCCAGAGCCCCAGGCTCCCAGCCCAGCCACTGGGCATGTTCCACACCATCTTGGCTCCAGGTATGGCATTGTTCAGCCCCGGCTGTGTGGGTTGCTTAACCTTTCTGAGCCTTGGTTCCTTGTCTGTTAAGTGGGAGGTGGGGTGGGCAGAGAAACTGCTACACTCACCTGGCAAAGTAGTCATGAGCATTAGCAATAGTATAGGTGAGGCCCTTCACTGGCCCTGTCGGTTTCAGTAAGTAGTAGCTAGTGTTACTGTGTGTTTCTTGATGTCTGACAGAGCTGAGGAGTCTGTGACACCCATATGTTAGTGCTTGTAACACCACTTAGTTTCTCTTAGCTCCACAAGCAGATTGTAAACTCCTGGAGCACAGAGGATATCAAGGTTAGATACCATCTGTGAGCACCTAGCAATGGGATTGGGGCTTCAATGAAATATCGTGCCTCTTGAATCCCCAGCAACCCAAAGCTGATGGGTGGTGAGTAGGCAGGGAGTAAGGGCTCTGCGTTCAGACCTCTGGTTCCAAAGTGCCTGCTGCCCTCACTGTCTCTGATACTCTGCCCCTCTGGAGCCCCTCCCCTTCAATCCCTGTGCCCTGCTGGGTACCTGGGCACAAAACTGGTGCTCAGGCAAAAGGCTGAAAGCACTACCCATGGGGTCTTGGAACCCGGAGCTGTGGCGTCCAGCCTCTGGGTTGGCATTTCCTGAAATAGAGGCTGCACCCAATTCAGCAGCAGCCTAAATTCAAAGGCAAAGAAAGACTCATTTTCCTTTCAGTAGTATCTAAAGGGGGCTGGAAAATTAACCTACCGAAAAGCTGCCTCTGCTACCAGGGCTGGAGAGAGGGGCTCTTCTCCTGTCCCCGTGCCCACCCTGAAGGCCGAGGAAATGAACCCCTCACATTGGGGGACAAAAGGTACAGGACAGTCAGGTGCATGGCATGGACCTGAGAGGAAGGAAGAACCACAGACGCTGGCCATTTGCGGGAGGCCCTGATAACAGGGGTGGCAGAGGAGCCAGGCTGCCAGGAGACACTCCTAGCTGCCCCAAACAGGCTTCTCCAGCCTCTGGCACACAAGGGTCAATGTAAAGATGCTGTTTAAAAAAAGCTTTTGCCTAGCTGTAGTGTACTTAAGGATAAGATGGCCCAGCTTCCACTATATTTAGTGCATGAAGACCTACAGGTGTTTGACTCTAGGGAACTGCTTCAAGTTTTGCTATTATTTTGAGTCCCCTCCCTTCTCGGTTTCATTGTTCCGGAGCTGGGCGAGCTTGGTCGCTGACCCTGTGCCTCCCGAACGCCCTTCCTTCTCCAGCCTGCAGGTAGTGTCCCTACCTTCCATTATGTAACCTCTAGGGGTGCTGTTTCCATTTCAACCCTAACTTAAATTTTTATGCCAACCTCAGTCCACAATAGGCTCCCTATGTTAGCTTAGTCAGTCGGCTTAATTTTTGTTTTTGACTAGAACAATTGAATCAGTTCCTTTGGCCTCCAGTTTAATACTCTGTTTGCTAACCATAGATCGGGAGGTGTGTTCATTCCTCTTCAAAGGCTCCTGTCAGAAGGCGGATGTTTGTCTTGTGCCTCGTCCACATGCTACCCTGCAGAGTACACGTGGAAGGCAAAGCAGCATGTAGCAGGGGGCTAAAAGCTTGAGCTCTGAAGCCAGACACCCTACAGCCAGTACTGGCTCTGCCACCATATTGACACTTGGTTTCCTCTGGACACCTGATGGTCCCATCTCTTTGCTGTTGGGAAAGTAAATGCTAATGGCTAGTGCAGGACCTGGCACTCACTTGGTGATATTCCCCAAACAAGTTAGTGGGCCTGCAGGAGATCCCCCTACCCCCTGTCCCCACCTGAGTTACAAAGGGAAGGTTGTCTGAGAAAAGCTGCTGCCCTGTCCAAGGAATTCCTTTCCTGTATAAGGGGAAGCAGATCTATTACCAGGCAACTCAACACTCCTCGGCCCTCAAGAGGGACCAGCACAACGAACACTTATTTGTGTGGGGGTTTATGAGTTATAGAGTGCCCTCAGGGTTGTGCTAGTGAAGAATGGGCCTTGGAGTTTGGTCGTTGTGCACAGGGTTGCCTTGCACAAAATACATGACCTTGGGAGTCGCCAGAACACTGTTGCCCACTGCTCAGGCTTCGGAGGCCACGAGCAGCACACACGGGACGTGTGGCTGGGAAACCCAATAGCCTTAACCAACGTGAACTATCGTCCCTCCATTTTCTCACGGCTTTAGCTTCCAACAGAGCCCTGAGCAAAGGCTCACACACAACCCATACTGAAAGTACTAAAATTGTTCAGGAGAGTCTGGCCAGAGTCACTGTTGTGCGCGCTCTCTCTCTCTCTCTCTCTCTCTCTCTCTCTCACACACACACACACACACACACACACATACACACACACACTATAGCTGCAGGCGAGCATCTGAAAGAAGCTAGGTGACTTGCTCCTCACACCTTCTCCTAGGACCACTTTTAAGAAATTTCCTCCAGGAGAAAGCAGCCTGAGTGGTGATGGGCTTCAATGAAACATCCTAGAGTTGGTAGAGCTGTGGTAGTTGTGGCCAGACTGGTCCAGCAGGCTCACTATGAGCTGGGCAAGGACTCACCCCTCAAGCATGCCCGGCCTCCCTGGCTTCCTGAGAGTGCTCCCAGCATCTGCTCAGACAGTGTTCCAGGAGAGTGGCTGAGACATATGGATCATCTGCCAGGGAACACCGGCTTCTAGACAGCATCTACACCTGCAAGAGACACACTGACTGTGGTCCAGGAGGAAGCATGGGCTCAGATGGCAGGAAGCCAGCACTGTGGACCCAGCTCTGCTGTTGTCACTTGGGGCAGGAAGTCACTTGACCTCACCAATGTCCCCCTCAGCTTTTGAGCAGGGGTGGAAGGTGGACCAGACACTGAGTACGATGCCATCCAACCTCTTACTACATATCTCCCAGACTGGCTCCACCCTTACCTGCCTCTTCTTGACCTTGCTCCCCTCAGAAACTGTGTTGTAAACCCTCTGAGGTCCTGCTAATGCTCTCAGCATCTTCTAGCAGATAGCAATCCCAGTTACAACCAAATATGTTACTATCCCACCAAGTCACTATTTAGACAGTGAAGGGAAAAACAACCCATTGATTGAAAACATACTTCCAGAATCCTGGAGATAATGGCGCCAATGGGCACACTGCTCCAATGCAGAGGTATTGCTACTTGATGACACAGGAGAAGTTCTACTAAAACATCCGAAGAGAACGTCTTTTGGAGGTACTAGGTGAGTGGGTGGTTCGGGAGAATACACTGGAGTGTGAGGACTGAAGCCGTAAGAACTGACCTTGATTAGGAAGTTGTGACCAATGGTGTCAGTGTCCAGGAGGTGACTGCTCATTCGGAAGAACTGGGTGCCACCACTTCCCACACACATCGATCCACATGTAAATATTGGTCTGGACAATGCCTGGACTAAAATGTTTTCTGGCACTACAATAAGGCATTACAACACACCCAGGTTAATATCCAGGATTTAGCGTTCTGGTTGCTAGTGGCCCAAGTCCAAGTCCTTTAGGGACAAAAACACCCAGTTCACCATTAGAAACACCAAGCCTTTGCCAGTTGTGCAGAAGGACAGGCAGGGGAAAGGAAACCAACAAGTGCTCCCAGTCTAGGTAAAGAACTGATACAACCTAGCTAACGCACCAATGGAAACAGCAGGTCGGAGAAGGGAGGGTGGGTTTTTAGGTAGGTGGGTGTTTCCAGGCTCTCTGCATGGACAGGTGCCTGGAAGGAGCTGTGTGCTCTGGAATGGGAAGGCAGATTGGAGCTAGCTGTGCAGGACTCCTCACATTTCTCAGTGTGACATCTACCCTTGCACAATAAGGTCTTTGGGTTTTAATGTTTGGTGGGGCAAAGGCACATCTGTTTTAGAAAGAACCTTTGAATGAATCAAGAAAAATGAGGGAGGCAAGTGACAAGACTCATGAAATAGCCCATGCAAGTGCTGAAGGCAATATCAAAAGGGCAGAATTGAAGACCATTGCAGAAGGAACATGCAGTGACAGGGAGGAGGAAAAGGAACCTACAGTTGGCTCACAGGCAAACATAGCAGGTCCGCAAAATCGTTCTTTGATTTGGGTGCACTTCTATGATCATGGAAGGGGAAGAGAGTCACTTCAACCTTCCCAAGCAGTTCCACCACAGGTCAGGCACAGTGCTAGACCCAAAGTCCAGCCAATGCAAGGAGACGTGACAACAAAGGAAGTCAGCTCTAGGGTCAAAGACGCAGCAGAGATGGTGTGGGCGGGCTTCAGAGGAGAAAGGGCCACTGAATAAACGCTCTCGGAGGAGGCGATCTGGAGGAGAACCCCACACCGACAGGACTCCAGGCAGCACTCAGCCTCAGACTGAAAGGCTTGAAAAGGAGCAACAGGCAGGTTGAAGACAAGGGGTGAAGGATTTTTATACATAGATATTTTTTTTTCTGAAGCTGGAAACGGGGAGAGACAGTCAGACAGACTCCCGCATGCACCCGACCGGGATCCACCCGGCACGCCCACCAGGGGCGACACCTCTGCCCCTCCAGGACGTCTCTCTGCCGAGACCAGAGCCACTCTAGCGCCTGGGGCAGAGGCCAAGGAGCCATCCCCAGTGACCGGGCCATCTTTGCTCCAATGGAGCCTTGGCTGCAGGAGGGGAAGAGAGAGACAGAGAGGAAGGGGGGGGGGTGGAGAAGCAAATGGGCGCTTCTCCTATGTGCCCTGGCCGGGAATCGAACCTGGGTCCCCCGCATGCCAGGCCGACGCTCTACCGCTGAGCCAACCGGCCAGGGCTACATAGACATTTTTTGATGATAGTTACAGAAAATACTGTAGGAGATAAAGAAATTCAGCACAGAAGAGAGGACATGGGAGGGGCAGGGCAGGGGCGCAGAGGTGCTGTGAATTGAACCAGAGGGATCAGGAAGCAAGCTGGTCACCACCCAAGATCCACAGTCTCTCTTTACACCCTACAAACATCTACTAACTACTCAAATATCACTTGTTCACTTCTATACTTCTTTTAAAATGTGAATAAACCATGATAGCAGTTGTATATAGTAAAGTTATTTTGGTTCTCTTATTGAAAGGGGCATAGGGCCGAGGTCAAGGTCATAAAAACAGCTTTTAGCACTGAATCAAACAAGGTGCCTGTGAAGGAAGATTTCAAGACTATACCACCTAACGTGTGCATTAGTGGAGAGGCTGTTGTCAACAACAAAGTTCAGTTTAAATTAGTCAAGAACCTTGGAGAAGAGCCCAAATATTAAGGGAATGATGCCTCCCGAGGTAACCACACAATCCCCAGAGAAAGCACCATCTTTCAGAGGAGTAGCCAAGGTTACCTTTTTTTTTTTTTTTTTTTTTTATATAATTTTATTTTTTTAATGGGGTGACATCAATAAATCAGGATACATATATTCAAAGATAACAAGTCCAGGTTATCTTGTCGTTCAATTATGTTGCATACCCACCACCCAAAGTCGGATTATCCTCTGTCACCTTCTATCTTGTTTTCTTTGTGCCCCTCCCACCCCCTATCCCTCTCCCATTCCCCCCTCCCCCCCGTAACCACCACACTCTTATCAATGTCTCTTAGTTTCACTATTATGTCCCACCTACGTATGGAATAATACAGTTCCTGTTTTTTTCTGATTTACTTATTTCGCTTCGTATCATGTTATCAAGATCCCACCATTTTGCTGTAAATGTTCCGAAGTCATCATTTCTTATGGCTGAGTAGTATTCCATAGTGTATATGTGCCACATCTTCTTTATCCAGTCATCTATTGATGGGCTTTTTGGTTGTTTCCATGTCCTGGCCACTGTGAACAATGCTGCAATAAACATGGGGCTGCATGTGTCTTTACGTATCAATGTTTCTGAGTTTTGGGGATATATACCCAGTAGAGGGATTGCTGGGTCATAAGGTAGTTCTATTTGCAGTTTTTTGAGGAACCACCATACTTTCTTCCATAATGGTTGTACTACTTTACATTCCCACCAACAGTGTATGAGGGTTCCTTTTTCTCCACAGCCTCTCCAACATTTGCTATTACCTGACTTGCTAATAACAGCTAATCGAACAGGTGTGAGGTGGTATCTCATTGCCGTTTTGATTTGCATTTCTCTAATAGCTAAAGAAGATGAGCATCTTTTCATATATCTGTTGGCCATTTGTATTTCTTCCTGGGAGAAGTGTCTATTCATATCCTCTTCCCATTTTTTTATTGGATTGTTTGTTTGTTTGTTGTTGAGTTTTATGAGTTCTTTGTATATTTTGGATATTAGGCCCTTATCTGAGCTGTTGTTTGAAAATATCATTTCCCATTTAGTTGGCTTTCTGTTTATTTTGTTATCAGTTTCCCTTGCTGAGCAAAAACTTCTTAGTCTGATGTAGTCCCATTCATTAATTTTTGCCTTCACTTCTCTTGCCATTGGAGTCAAATTCATAAAATGCTCTTTAAAACCCAGGTCCATGAGTTGAGTACCTATGTCTTCTTCTATGTACTTAATTGTTTCAGGTCTTATGTTTAGATCTTTGATCCATTTTGAGTTAATTTTTGTACAGGGGGAGAGACTGTAGTCCAGTTTCATTCTTTTGCATGTGGCTTTCCAGTTTTCCCAGCACCATTTATTGAAGAGGCTTTCTTTTCTCCATTGTGTGTTGTTGGCCCCTTTATCAAAAATTATTTGACTATATATATGTGGTTTTATTTCTGGACTTTCTATTCTGTTCCATTGGTCTGAGTGTCTATTTTTCTGCCAATACCATGCTGTTTTGATTGTCGTGGCCCTATAATAGAGTTTGAAGTCAGGTATTGTTATGCCCCCAGCTTCATTCTTTTTCTTTAGGATTGCTTTGGCTATTCGGAGTTTTTTATACTTCCATATAAATCTGATGATTTTTTGCTCTATTTCTTTAAAAAATGTCATTGGAATTTTGATGGGAATTGCATTAAATTTGTATATTGCTTTGGGTAATATAGCCATCTTGATTATATTTATTCTTCCTAGCCAAGAACAAGGTATATTCTTCCATCTCATTATATCTTTTTCGATTTCCCTTAACAATGGTTTATAGTTTTCATTATATAAGTCCTTTACATTCTTTGTTATGTTTATTCCTAAGTATTTTATTTTTTTTGTTGCAATCGTGAAGGGGATTATTCTTTTGAGTTCCTTCTCAGTTGTTTCATTGTTGGCATATAGAAAGGCTATTGACTTCTGTATGTTAATTTTGTATCCTGCGACCTTACTGTATTGGCTTATTGTTTCTAGTAGTCTTTTTGTGGATTCTTTGGGGTTTTCGATGTATAGGATCATATCATCTGCAAAAAGTGATACCTTTACTTCTTCTTTTCCGATATGGATGCCTTTTATTTCTTTGTCTTGTCTGATTGCTCTGGCTAGAACCTCTAGTACCACATTAAATAAGAGTGGAGAGAGTGGACAACCCTGTCTTGTTCCTGATTTAAGGGGGAAAGCCTTCAGTTTAGTGCCATTTAATATGATGTTAGCTGATGGTTTATCATATATGGCCTTTATCATGTTGAGATATTTTCCTTCTATACCCATTTTGTTGAGAGTCTTAAACATAAAATTGTGTTGTATTTTATCGAAAGCCTTTTCTGCGTCTATTGATAAGATCATGTGGTTTTTGTTCTTTGTTTTGTTGATATGGTGTATTACATTAACCGTTTTACGTATGTTGAACCATCCTTGAGATTCTGGGATGAATCCCACTTGATCATGATGTATTATTTTTTTAATATGTTGTTGTATTCGATTTGCTAGTATTTTGTTTAGTATTTTAGCATCTGTATTCATTAGAGATATTGGTCTGTAGTTTTCTTTTTTTGTGCCATCCTTGCCTGGTTTTGGTATGAGGGTTATGTTGGCCTCATAAAATGTGTTTGGAAGTATTGCTTCTTCTTCAATTTTTTGGAAGACTTTGAGTAGAATAGGAACCAAGTCTTCTTTGAATGTTTGATAAAATTCGCTGGTATAGCCGTCAGGGCCTGGACTTTTATTTTTGGGGAGGTTTTTAATGGTTTTTTCTATTTCTTCTCTACTGATAGGTCTGTTTAGGCTTTCTGCTTCTTCTTGACTCAGTCTAGGAAGGTTGTATTGTTCTAGGAATTTATCCATTTCTTCTAGGTTGTTGAATTTAGTGGCATAAAGTTTTTCATAGTATTCTACAATAATTCTTTGTATAGCTACGGTGTCCGTGGTGATTTCTCCTCTTTCATTTTGGATTTTGTTTATATGAGTTCTTTCTCTTTTTTCCTTGGTAAGTCTTGCCAAGGGTTTGTCAATTTTGTTGATCTTTTCAAAGAACCAGCTCCTTGTTCTATTAATTTTTTCTATAGTTTTTCTGTTCTCTAATTCATTTATTTCTGCTCTGATTTTTATTATCTCCTTTCTTCAGCTGGTTTTGGGTTGTCTTTGTTCTTCTTTTTTCTAGTTCCTTAAGGTGGGAAGTTAAGTGGTTCACTTGGGCTCTCTCTTGTTTGTTCATATATGCCTGAAGTGATATGAACTTCCCTCTTATCACTGCTTTTGCTGCATCCCATAGATTCTGATATGTCGTATTGTCATTTTCATTAGTCTGTATATATCTTTTGATCTCTGCACTTATTTCTTCTTTGACCCATTCATTTTTTAAAAGTATGTTGTTTAGTTTCCACATTTTTGTGGGATTTTTTTCCTCTTTTTTGCAGTTGAATTCTAGTTTCAAGGCTTTATGATCAGAAAATATGCTTGGTACAACTTCAATTTTTCTGAATTTGCTGATATTGTTTTTGTGGCCCAACATATGGTCAATTCTTGAGAATGATCCATGTACACTGGAGAAAAATGTATACTCAGTCACTTTGGGATGAAATGTCCTGTAGATGTCTATCATATCCAGGTGCTCTAGTGTTTTGTTTAAGGCCACTATGTCTTTGTTGATTCTCTGTTTGGATGACCGATCTAGAACCGTCAGCAGTGTATTGAGGTCTCCAAGTATGATTGTATTTTTGTCAGTTTTTGTTTTAAGATCAATAAGTAGCTGTCTTATATATTTTGGTGCTCCTTGGTTTGGTGCATATATATTAAGAATTGTTATGTCTTCTTGATTCAGTGTCCCCTTAGCCATTATGAAATGGCCATTTTTGTCTCTAAGTACTTTTCCTGTCTTGTAGTCAGCATTATCCGATATGAGTATTGCTACACCTGCTTTTTTTTGGATGTTATTTGCTTGGAGTATTGTTTTCCAGCCTTTCACTTTGAATTTGTTTTTATCCTTGTTACTTAGATGAGTTTCCTGTAGGCAGCATACAGTTGGATTTTCTTTTTTAATCCATTCTGCTACTCTGTGCCTTTTTATTGGTGAGTTTAATCCATTTACATTTAGTGTAATTATTGATACTTGTGAGTTCCCTATTGCCATTTTATATCTTGCTTTATGTTAGTTTTGTGTCTTGTTTGATCCTTCTCTTTCGTTTTTCTATCTTTTGTTTTTATTTGGTTGTATTCCATACATCTTTCCTCTGTTGCTATCTTTTTTATCTCATGTGCTTCTGTGGTGGTTTTTTCAATGGTGGTTACCTTTGAGTAATGAAAAGGGTCCCTACCCTGTTCATTGTAGCGAACTATTTTGTGAGTACTTTTGCACTCCATCGTCCTTTGCTACTGTTAATCTCCGTCTTCTCCCCCTCTTTCTTTTTGTTGTTGTCACAGTTTAAATTTGGTTTTATTGTGTTCTTCTTGGAGCTTTTACTTGTGGCTCTGTTTTTTTTTTGTTCTTTGGATCTGATTGGAGAACCCCCTTTAGTAATTCCTGGAGTGGGGGTTTTCTGATGATAAATTCCCTCATCTTTTCTGTATCTGTGAATGTTTTTATTTCTCCTTCGTATTTGAAAGATAGCTTTGATGGGTATAGTATTCGTGGCTGAAAGTTCCTCTCTTTTAGGACTTTAAATATTGGGGTCCACTCTCTTCTAGCTTGTAGAGTTTCTGCTGAGAAATCTGATGATAATCTAATGGGCCTTCCTTTATATGTTGTATTCTTCTTTTCCCTGGCTGCCTTGAGAATTTTTTCTTTGCTGTTGGTTTGTGTCAATTTCATTATGATATGCCTTGGAGTAGGTTTGTTGGGGTTAAGAAAACTTGGAGTTCTGTTTGCTTCTTGAACTTGAGGCTTTAGTTCTTTCCACAGGCTTGGGAAGTTCTCATCAATTATTTGTTTAAGTATGTTCTCCATTCCATTTTCTCTCTCTTCTCCCTCTGATATACCTATTATTCTTATGTTATTCTTTTTGATGGAGTCAGATAATTCTTGTAGGGCTATCTCATTTTTTTTAATTTTTGAGTCTCTTTCTTCTTCTCTCTGTTGTGCCTCAAGTTGCTTGTCTTCTATTTCACTAATCCTCTCTTCTATCTGACCTGTTCTATTAGCTAAGCTTGTTACTTCGTTTTTCAGCTCGTTAATTGAGTTTTTCATCTCTGTTTGATTTGTTTTTATAGTTTCAATTTCCTTGGACATATATTCTTTGTGTTCATGGAGTTGTTTTCTGAGCTCCCTATATTGCCTTTCTGTGTTTTCTTGTATATCTCGGAGGATTTTTAGGATTTCTATCTTGAATTCTCTGTCATTTAGCTCCAAGGTTTCCAATATATTAAATTTTTTCTCCATAGATTTTTCCTCATCTAGCTGTGTTACCTCTCTTTCTTTTGTATCCATGATATTCGATTTTCTCTTCCTCAATGGCATCTGAGGGTGGTTTTGTTGATAGTATTAATGAGATTTAATAAAGAATAAAAAGTTAAAAAAAAATAAAAAAATAACAAATCGAAAAGAGTTGTTTTTTTTAAAAAAATTAATAATGAAATAAAGAAAAATAAAATAAAATAAAAATTTTTAAAAAAAGGAAATTATTCCCCCCCTCTTTTTTTCCTCTCCTCTCCTCTCCCCTCTTTCTTGAGAAAATCTTGTGGTGGACTGTGAGTTATAACAAACAATGCCTGTGATGGAGGGCCTGAATTGGGGAAAAGTAATAAAGGGGCAAAAAAGAGAGAAAGAAAAAAAAAAAAAAAAAAAAAAAAAAAAAAGGAAAAGAAAAAAAAAAGAGCGTATGGACCCACAAAAAGCAAATAAGGAAAAAATTTGGGTCAAGAATAAAATGATTTGCTTTTAGGTGTTGGTTTTCTAAGAGTTATGATGAGAGGAATAAGAGGAAAATGGAAAAATGGGGGGACAAATTAAAAACTTACTATTGTATTTAGTGGAACAAGAACTAGATAATATGGAGAGCCAGGGATGGGAGCACTGCTAGTGAGTTAAAAAGGTGAAGTAAAAACCCCCCAAAATGCCACAAACATAGGTTTGAGTCCCAGATAAGATAATTTGTTTGTTATTGAGGTTTGAATGAGAGGAGATGTAAAGGAGAAAGGAAGAAACTAATATAGAGGGAGAAAAGAAAGAGAGAGAGAGAAAAAAAGAGGGAACCACTAAAAGAAGAAAAAAGAAAGGAGAGAGAGAGAAAGAGTTAAGGGTTTTGGAGTGCAACCCTCATAGAGAGAAAGGAAGAGAAGAGAAATGATAATGGGAGATGTAACACTTATGGGTAGTGTAGTTCAAGGAGAGGAGAGAGTAAGACCGGTAGAGAGTTAATCGGCCAAATTGGAGGAGGAAAAAAAAGTCTCAAGAATGAAGATAAGAGAAACGAACAAATATAATAAAATGGGATAGGTTATAAAGTCTGCAGATTATTCTTGATTTTGAGAGGTTATCTTCTTGCTTTTTCTTTTCTCTCCCTCTTCCTGGTCGGTGACTCTGTACCCCGGGTTCTGCCCCTTTGGCACGCTCAGGTAGAGGTTTGCAGTTGATAAGTCTCTATGGCAATGTCATGTATTGTGCTTTATTCTCGTTGGGAGTTGAGGCTCATTAGCATTTATAGGCTCCGACAGTGAGAGAGTCCGTGTTCCTGGAGCCTTTCTCCTAGTCTTTCCTTCCTCAATTAGTAGCCTGATAGTCCAGGTATGGGGTTGCTGCTGCCTCTGCCTGGATAGTAAGAGGCTCAAATTGCTGGCAACTCCCCACTCTATTTCCACTCAGCACAGGGCTCTGGGTAAGGCTCAGTCAGTCAGAGCTGCTAGCATAATCAGGTGGGCTTTCCGCCCACTCAAAGACCACTGGCTCTGCCACTCTGTCCGGTAACACAAGCGGGCGCCCACTTCCGGGGCGCTTGGAGGAAACTCTCACTCACTGTCTGCAACCAGGATATCCGGCCAGCAGTCTCACGCTCTGAGTGAAACCCCCAACCGCAGGGAAAAGTTGCAGCGTTGGAATTGAGTCTCGCTCCGTCCCCGTGTGCGGCTTTTGCAAGGCGCTGGGGCGGCCCGAGATTCCGCTTTGGCCCACACAAAGGCCCCTGACTCTGCCCCTCTGTGCGATAACACGGGCGCGCACTGCCGAGGCACTCGGAGGAATCACTCACTCCTTATCTGCGCGCGCACACCAGGATATGAGGCCGGCCGCGGTTCCCTCTGAGTAAAACCCTCACCAGCACGGAAAATCTCCACCGTTGGAAGTAGTTCTCACTCCCTCCCGTGCGTGGCTTTCCCAGGGCGCTGGGGCTGCCCAGAGACTCTGCCCTCAGCCCACAGAAAGGCCTCTGACCCTGCCTCTCCGTGGGGCAACACGGGCACCCACTTCCGCGGCTTAGGAAGAAATCTCTCTTCCACTAACTGCGCACCGACCAGGAGACCGGGTAAAATGGCCGCTCCGCTTGTCTTTCTTTGTTTGGGTTTGCCGCGAGTGTTAGCTTGTATTGCCCGGGTTGCCACAGGATCAGATTTTCCTCGGCTTGGATCTCTGAGCCACAGCCTGGTTCGGCCGTTTTTGCTGCGGCGGCCTGGATCTATTCACCCCCTTTGCCCGCCTCAGTTTCTATATTCACAGTTACCAGAGAAAGCCGCCCTGTTTAGGTTAGTGAGGAAGGCGGAGCATATCTTACTCCCTATTTCCTTCGGGGTTTGGTTATATATTTAGCCAATTTTTCACTCAATCATACCTTTGGGTGTATTGCGAAGAATCTGGAAGCTCCAAGTATAGGTTTTTCTGTTTCTGGTTGAAGATCTTGTTGAGTTTTGGGGGAGATTTATCGGTATCGCTTCCTACTCCGCCATTACTCTGACGTCCAGTATTCTGGCGACCAGGGAGCAAGGTGGGTTGAAAAGACTCTTATCTCCCAAGTGGAAAAGACAGGGAGAGGGACAGACTGTGAGGGGCTAAGGTATGCAAGAAACAAAATAAAAAAGCTGACTCATTCGTGCTGGAGGCGGCCATAGCTGGGGGAGGGACTCCAAGGTTACCTTTGATGACCACCCACAATGATGCAACCCCACCTTACCCGAAAACTAAAATAATTTCACCACTAAGGAGACACACAAAGAAATGAGCACAAGAAGGTTTCATAACTGACAAGGTGTTTCTTTTAAATAAATTTTTATTTCTCAACTTAAAGCTCTATTTTATCAAGTTCTAATACATTTGCATTGCTAACTGATTTTACCTGCTTCACATAAGAAGGTCGGTGACCACTGTACCAAAGAGGAAACCTCGGGAGTCCTGGGTGCCAAAGTAAATGAGCATTTCCAAGGCTATGTCAATCGAGAGTAACAGCTTCCAATTTGGTCTAATGAATATCTTACTTTTTACTTATATTAATTTGGAAGTTAATAGATAAAAACTCTTAATTTTCCTAATGCAGCTATTATTTTAACCCATTAAAAAAACCCTAGATGGCTTGAGTTTTCAAACACCCACAGATCCATATTATTTAAGGGCTTCCTCTTTAGTGGATGGTCTTCCACCTTCCTATGCAAACACACATGACAATTTGCACCAACTCGCGCTCTTCCAGGCAAAACTCCAAGCATTTTCCTTTGCTGACACTGTTATTTTGTTGTTTTTATTTTTAAGTGATAGGTCAACAAGATTTAGAACTTGAACTCACACAAAAAAAGTATTTTTTTTCCTGTTCCTCACCTTGGAAGTCTCCACAAATAATCTTGAAAAGTTGCCAGGTCTTTTTAAATATACACTCCCCACCCACCCCCAACACACACACTCTCACACACACACCTCCCCTGGTCCTCTTAATGTAACCACATGAATTGTAATATGTTCCAAAGTCAGCTGTCACATTCTGGTCTCTGCCAGATTGTGTATGAATTTAACCTTGGCAACTGGAAGTTCTTTCACCTCACGGAATCCCCCCAGAGGGTTTTCCCTAGTGTGGAGCCCCAGACACCCCAGAAGTGATGGCCCCAGTGAGCATCAAGGTCCCTGCTCATAAGTGGGTAACTATCATTTATTTTCTGTAAGAGGACATTTAAGCTCAGAATCTGGCTGCACCCAAAAACAAGGCACCGGTACCAGAAAGTTAACTAGAAAGGAGGTATTCCAAAAATTTGGAAGTTGCTTTTGAGTGGCACCATTTTCCAAAGTTAAAAAAGCCCTATAACCCTCACCTACCACGCTAGCGGAAAGGCTGAAGGACAAACAGTGTCAGGCTCCAGCCATTTGCGTATTACTGCGTCACCACAAAAAAAAACCCAAAACAAAACAAAACAAAAGAGGTTCACACACAGCCCACCATAACTCAATACTCCAGGGAAAAATCAAACAGGGGGAAAAAAACTTAAATGCCAAACTATACTTGTCATCATATATCAAGAACATTTCTCCTCCCGACTCACCCCTCTGCCAGCCCTCCTGGGTGTGGCTCAAGCCACATCCCACATGTGGTCAGCAGGAATGCTGATTTGAAGGTGTCAGTGATGCAGAGTTTAGTTTCAGAGTTGAAATTATTGAGTGAGGAGTAGTGTCATGCTGTTAAGGTGAGATTTAAGGATGAGACTGAAGCTCAGGGCCAGGAATTTGGTGTGTACCCTTCTGCCAACACAAGGGGAAAACGTACTGTTTTACTCTCACTGCTGCTTAACCTGATTCCAAGAAGCAGGCTTGGGTAACAAGCTGCACACTCGTAGAAAGCATCAGAAAACGGTTCAGAGCCCTGAAGCAAATGAGATTGCTTTATATATGATAACTTGCACTTGAACTTTAGTGCCCTTGGCCACTGCCAAGTTTCATGTTACTCAACACACAGAAAGAACCACTGGACTCGGTACAAATCCAGAGGACATGGTACTTGTGAACAGAATGAAAGGCAGGTTTCAGCTGGAATTTCCCGACACCTGAAATTCAAGGTTACCTGGTCTATTCTGAGGCCGGTAAAAGGCTCACAGAGCAGGTGGAGACACCATTAGCACAGGGTGCTGTTTTTCAAAAGTGCAGCTCTGGTCAGTGCAGCTTTTACCCTGATGCTTCTGGAACACATGTCTACTCCCAAACTCCAAAACAGCTGGGCTGCCCAAAACCTGCAGGGGAAGGGACTAGCGAACTGGCCATAATACATAGGGGCAAAGAACTCTGGGGCTGGGAATTTTTAGCATCTTCTGTGCCTCCCTTCATTCTTAAAGAAAATCCAATACCAGGTAGGGGGAAAATAAGCAGAAAGAACTCCAAGGACAAACTGAAATTTAATTACTTGATGTGATTCTAACCCCTCTGCATCTGGAGCCTTCTGGTAGATGCATACTGACTTCTATTAGTGAGTGCTTTTGTTGGAGGCTTCATCATATTTCAAAGTTTTGGTTAAACAGGTCTGTCATTTTGGGGCAAATATGTTGCCATCTGACCACACTGGCAGTCTTTTAAGGTCATGGATAACCACGTCATTTTTAAAGTTGGGATTCACTCTTCATTGTCCCCCCTTTAATATTGAAGCACCCTGCCCCCTCCTCTCCAATGTTGAACCGGCCTTGACTCAAAGCCACTGAATTCAAATATGACTGGCTCAAAGGAAACTGGAGCCGGTTTCTATATACTAAGAAGTGGCTTCTATTTACCTAACATAGCACAGCCTGGATACCAACTAAGCTTTGGGGTTTAGTTATGCCCCATCTGCTTTTAAGAGGACTAAGACATCACATTCTAAAAAAATCCCCTGAAAATGTCATCTTCAGAAAAAGGTAAACCACTTGTTTTCTATTAAGCACTTCCATATGAAGGTAACTTCATTGCTTAGTAAAGCGAGGAGAAAGCAATCACTCAGAGCTGGGGTTTTTATGGCCACAGGAGAAATTCAAAATCAGGACCATGGGTTAGATTAAGTCACTTTAGAAACCAAGCTAGCTGGCAATATGAGTTTCTTTGCCCTTAACATCCTACCTAAAGTGATGCTTGCTAAGAGATTGCACAAAAAGTTCCCAAACAAAATCCCTTATTTAATCTACTGGGAAAGCTAGAACTCTCCTATTTACTAAGCTTGCTTTAGACTAGAGACTAATACTGTTTTCCTTCTAAAGTGCAGAATATAAACAGATATGGTCAAATCTACCAGATAAGGAAGATTCTTCTTCATTCACTCAATTCTTCTCCACTTACACCAGAATTGATCATTGCAAGGTGCCTCGGTACTGTAGATGCACACACGGCCCAAAGGGATGCTAACCCTCCACCTCATACACAGCTCAGGGACAGCAGGTTCCATTTAAAAGCAATTTTAAGCCAAAAAACTCTGCCAACAAGAGCAGATCATTTCATAGGTCACCCTGTTCTACTGACATTCCTGGATTCACTTGCTGTCAAAAAAGAAAAAAAAAATCAAAAAAGAAAAAAAAATTGGTGGAGAAAGCTGCCACTTTTGAAAAGAAAATAACAACAACAAAGTCAGTCCAAGTACTTGAAAAAAACAGCTTGTCATGCTTGGAATGTGACCAAAATGGGTTTCCAATTAAAACATGGGAAGACCCTCACATGTCAGTTACTGCAATGACCCTAGACTCAGCATAGTCCTCAGTCTTGGGAAGAGAAAAACAAAATGATGAACTATAAGGAAAAAAGAAGTGTCATTCAATAAGAATTCCTTAAAAAAAATTGAACATTCATGTTTCCTATTTACAATCACCATCACCCATCACCATTCTATTTTAACATTGTTCCACATTCCACATTTTATTTTGTTTTTAAGTTACATTTCAAGAAGAGATTTTTTTTTCTTTTTTTCCTCAGCAATATGTCACACAAGTCCTCATGATAGTACAGCATCTAAACCATAAACCACTTCAACCAGACCTCACTTCTCCAGCTACTGGCTTTGGTTTATTAATGAGAGACAGCATCAGCTCTGCAGACTGGTTAGAAACTAAGCAATCTAGTCTGTTGAACAAAAAATTAAGTCACAGGAGCACCCTCATGTTTACCATTTTCTGCCTGACTAAAATTGACACAAGAAAATACAATCAGCACACCTTTCATGTAACTGAGAATCCCAAGTGAGAGTAACATTGCCTACTCCAGGCTCAAGTGAGAATACAAGTAGCTTAATACTTCTCATACACTGCCCACGCGCACCCCCAGCCATGCTACAACAGAGCTCAGGCCACCTGTACTGATGCGTGGGACGTGGCATGTTAGTGTCTATCTTGGAAAGATGTGGATAAGCCATACTTCCTATAGCATTTCCCAAAGTGGTACTGGAATAATGGGTCCCTTAGGGTTGGCTCATGATACCCTGTAGACCCATTCCAATGGGTACACAAAGAAAAAAAAAGCAGAATCAGAGCTGAGTTCCCCTTTAAAAGCCAAACACCTACGGCTCCCTACCTGAGAACCCTTGCCCTATGAGGGTTCCCACTGTGGAAACCCTCAGGTCTTAAGGTTAGTTACAGGGCAGCCAGGTGGGGTAGGGCTGGCTGTAGGTCACTGGAGGCTGGGCGACGTAGTAGTTGTTGAAGTTGCCGTCACTGACGTATGGAGCAGGCTGGTAGTAACAGGTGACGTTGGTGGCACTGGGGATGATGTTCTGCTCAGCCAGCACACGCAAGGCCAGGAGGGAGATGAGGTTTAGGGTCTGCCTCCGCTCGTGGCCCATGAGGCACACGGTGCTCTCGTTCACGACCCTGCGGAGGATCATGAGGTAGTCGTACTTGCTCCTCTCTTCCTCGGCGAAGTGGTTCTGCAGGTAGGTCTCCAGCTTCCTCTGCTGCTCGAGGATATCCGGGAAGTCGATGAAGAACCGGGAGCACATGTAGCGCTCCAGGGTTTTGATCTCCTCCTGGTCTGTGGGCTGGAAGTCCCGCACCAGGAGGTTGCTGTACTTGAGCAGCCCCCCGCCCCTAATCTCCTCAGGGTTCTTGGTGGCAATCAGTCTGTTTTGCAGGTGGTCGAAGGCTTCCTGGAAGTCCCCATACATGCTCTCCCCAATCACCGTGGGGTGGACATGCTCGGAGATGGGCTGGCTGGAGCAGTCATAGAAAAAGAGCAGAGAATCCAGGATGATCTGGAAGGAGTCCACACTGAACTCAAACTGCCGGCGGATGGAGTCGACGAATTTCAGCTCCACGTTGCGCCCGTTCTTGTTGGAGAGGGAGATGAGGCTCCAGCGGTCGGTGTCCGTGCAGACCTTCACCAGCTTCTGGACATACGCCTCCTTCAGAGTGACTGGGCTGATTCTGAGCTTGTTCACACCCTCCGGCAGGAAGTTCAGAAGGGAGCACAGAACCACATCCCTGACCAGCTGAAATTCCACTTCGCTGGGAAGAGCCACGTGAAAGATCAGGTCCAGGTCTTTGCAACCCAAGCCGTTGTCTTTGACCAAGACGTGGCCAGCAGCGGAGCCGTTCAGCCGGATGTCCTGCACCTTGATGCCCGCCTCCTCCAGTCGTCCGCGGACGGTCTGGACGATGTCCTTCAGAGTTATCTCCAAGGTCGGAAAGTTGCCCCGGCCATGGATGGGCACGACCTCGGTCAGGACCTCGTGCAGCCGGCTAACCTGGTCCCAGCTGAGCACACTTAAGGACATGCCATCCCTGCTGCTGCTGCTCTCCTCGGCCATCTTAGGGAATGTTCTCACCAAGGAAACTGAAAGTGAGGGGGTGACAAACAGAGTTAGGATTCACTTCTATGGGGAAAAACAGCTTTAGAGACTCAAGAGATGACGTTGATTTTTCTCTGGACATTTTCCTGTAAAATAGTAATAAATGGCACCTACTGCTAGGTGTTACTGTGAGGATTAAATGAGTTAAATATGTAAAAAATAGTGCTTTCATGAAGTAAGGACAAGACACACATTTACTTTATACCAAACTGGACAAGTTCATAATTTTGTTGTAGGTGCTTGTTTCGTATGTTTACTTGTTTTGTTTGTGTGAGGGTGGGGGGTGGATGGTGGGGATTTAAGTGACAGGAGGGAGACAGACTCTTATATCACGTCACCTGAACACAACATTAGTCAACAGAGGACCTGCAGGTTTGCTAAGTCTCCCTGTCATCGGTGGAGACTACCTCTCCTGCTCTAGCACCCTAACTGCACCTTGAACTCGTGGAGCCTGCGCCACACGCAGAACACAGGCTCCATGAGGAAAGGCTCCCTTCACTCCATGAACGGATGGGTTCTCAACTCTGGGCTGCAACCACCCAAGAAGAGGGGGTCAGGTCAGTCCTGGTAATATCAACTACATGGATGTCACAGTAGCATCAGCCCCGCATCCTTTTCCCTCATGGGAGTGGTCCACCCTATGACTAACACCTTTGTTATCCAGGCTAGGACCAAGGAGCTGTTTAAATGACAAAATTCCTGGTTTAAAAAGGGTTAGGTCAGCTATGTAGTGGAGCAACTCTGCCCACTCTGCCCAGCAAGGAGGCCCCACACAGCATGTGGGAAACTTCCTCGGGGGAGTGTCAATTTTCACCTGTATTTTGAAAAGTAGTACCTTGATGCTATCCAAGGAGAAAGCTCGCACTCAGCGGGAGTAAAACACCACCACTCATGCTTCACCTGCTGGAGCCACAGTCACTAATTTTTTAACTAAGTTATACTTTGCAGAAAATGAAATGCAACATATTCCTGGAAATCCTAATACACAGAAAAAAGTACTGATATATTAGAGTCAAGGTGACATGGGTCAAACATTAGCTACAAGGATGGAAGAGCTGAAACAAAAGGTCAAGGTGTTCTCAGATTTCACAGTGAGCAGTCTTCCCACTCCCTTCACCTTTCTGACTCGCTGGACACACGGAACACCCGCCCCAGTGACCTCTGCAGTTGCACTTCTGAATGCACACCCAGCACCTGTTGTCCTGGGATTCCAAGTGGAGCTTTGGTCATGCCCTGGGGCCAGGGATCCTTGCCTTACCTACAGTGCTCAGATCAACCGGGCGGCTGTCAGGGCTGGGCGCCGCTGCACACAGTAAGTGGAGCTTTCCAGGAGCTGGCTATTCAGAAGGTGAGTGAGAACACAATATATCAGTACAGGCTGTGTATGCTAGAAAGAAAATGTAATATAAAGAAAGAAGTGTCCTTTGACTGAGTGAGCAGAAAGGAGACTTATGAGGACAAGACACAGGACAACTGAAAACCAGCATGAGCTCGTGGCTGGAATTGATGGGCAGAGGCAGCATGCAGCCAAGACCTGGCCATGTCCAGTCTGGCCACTGTGCACCTCTCCTCAAGTCAATCACAGGCTCCTATTTACATGTAGGTTAAGACCCTGAATTTGCTTGGCTGGCATGGGAAGGCTGAGCTCCAGGAAGATCAGTCCAGGAATGAGTGTTCCTCTGCTTGCTACAGAAAAATTACTTGCCAAGGGGAAGATAAAAGTTTCCCTTCAAACCTGTTTGGACAGTGTTAAAGCCCTAGGCTATCTGATCATTCTACCAGAGCACTCCCAAGTTCCAGAAACCACACAAAATTTGTGATGAAATATTGAATGTCTACTGTGGCTGGCATTTAGCTTCTAGTCAGATTTGGGACAGAAGTTTTCTTTCTAATGAGCTCTGTGTACATTTGGTTCTTCATGACCCCTTTTATGATGAGCATACAGTGTAATTGTGCCTATTATACAGGGTACTACCCAGTAAGTTCCAATGCCCACAGAAAGGTACAGCTCAAGCTTTGTTTCAAACCACTGCTAAATGATCTGTGATTTGGTGACAGATTTCGGTCAAGTATGCTAATCTACTTGTAAAAATACAAATGAAGGAGCTTTAATCCAATTGGTAGTTAGAATAGAAAGAACAATTAATTTTAAGAAAATCTCCAGGAAGAACCTGGAGGGTTATTCTCACGTTGCAGAAAATCACTGTAGGAATAGCTTTTGACTCGGGCCTTTCTTTCTAAGGAATTGTTAAAAAAAAAAAAAAAAGAAAAAGGAAAAGAAAAAAGGAAGAAGTAGTGGAAAGTTAAAGTCAGGATTACACCCACCTCTAAAACAGTGTGGTTCTTAACATTAGAGGAGGGACATCTAACACCAGTGAGAAGCTGGTGAAGCTATCACTGCTTCTGGGAGAGAAAAGTGCATATACATGAGAATTTTCATATATTTTTAAATCTCTGAACTTGTAGTAGATTCAAAGTTAAAATTTGTTATAGACCAAGAATTTGTAAGGTTCATATGGGAGGAGGGGCAGTACTAGATGGAAGAGTAAGGGAAAATAGGACTGATGTATATTAGCCCCATAAAAGACATTATGAAGCCACAATAATTAAAGCATGTGGTACTAGCAAAAAAAGACAATCTGATGGAAGAGAATTTTTTAAATCTAGGAATAAAATCTAATAATAAGGGTATTTGTATATATAATATTTCAAAATAGTAAGGGAAAACTTGAGACATCTGAATAGTTATCTAGATTCAAAAAAATAAACAGGGTGGCTCCTTATCTTGTGCCAAATTAAGATCTCAATGGGTGAATTAAAAACTTAAGTATAAAATATGAAACCCTAAAGTACTAGAAAAAAACATAGAATTTATATACTTACATACAGTGAGTAGTCCTTTCTAAATTATATAAAACCTAGAAGTCACAAAACTGGTGCATTTGCCTATATAAAAATTAAAATCTACATAGTTAAAAAAAACATAAAGAAGTCAGAAGAGAAAAGATATTTGTAACATTAGGCAAAGTATGCATTTCCTTAATGAATAACGAGCTTCTGCAGATCAGAAATACTAGAACCCTATCAGAAGAAGGGTCAAAGCACATAAACAGTGGCTCAGACGCATAACATATTCAACCATACCTTAAAAGGATGGGCAAATTAAAACTTCAGTGTATCCTTTTTACCTATCAGATTGGCAAGATCCAGAAGCAGTCACCTTAGGTACAATGCCCAGGGGTTCTCTCTAGAGAACAATGTGGCAGTCTCAATTTTCAGTAGATATACCCATGGACATAGCAATTCTACTTCTAGGAAGTCTACTTTGGATTTATCCCCTGGGTATACTTGCAAGTATGCTCAAGACTATTCATTGGAGAATTATTTATAAAGCTTAAAATACCAATGCATACAGTTGTCCATAGAGTTGACAGCTCTATCTGTATGAGTGTGAAATGCTCATCAAGATTTATTAATAGAAAGCAAGTGTATGAAAGTACAAGTCTATGCTTATACAATCACAGACATCTCTGTAAGGACACAGAGTGGTTCAACCTATACCACATATCACCTGTAGGTTGGGAGACAGAAGACAAAGAAAAACTGATTTCAACCCCTTTTAATTTAGAACCTATACATGTGTTAGTTGAAAAAAGTTAAAATCTTATGAGCTGTGTTCTAAAATCTTTCCCCATGAGCTTTCTATTCATCTGCTACTTTAATTCCTTCAGCTCCTTTCCTATCCTTCCCAACTATGCCCATATCCATGTTCCAAAATCAAACAAATTTTTTTTTTTTTTAATTTAAGGGTTGCTATTTTTTATTTATTTATTTTTTTTTTTTTTTTTTTTTTTTTTTTTTTTTTTTTTAGAGGAGAGAGAGAGAGAGAGAAGGGGGGAGGAGCAGGAAGCTTCAACTCCCATATGTGCCTTGACCAGGCAAGCCCAGGGTTTTGAACCGGCAACCTCAGCATTCCCAGGTCAACGCTTTATCCACTGCGCCACCACAGGTCAGGCCCAAAATCAAACAAATTTAGAAGCTTTCCCTCCAAGCCTTAAATGCTGATCGCTAGAGGGGTAGGAAGGGGAGGAGAGACTATTTTCCCTCCAGAATGGAGGAAAGTTTTAGTCAAGTTTCTACTTAGGTACTGTATGAAAGATGATGTCCACTGTTTACCAAAACAAACAAAAAAACCCCAAAACTTTTAAAATAATTGATAAGCCATCTCATCTAGTACCTTTCTGTTATTAAAAAAATGGTTTTTGGCCTGACCAGGCGGTGGTGCAGTGGATAGAGCATTGATCTGGGACATGGAGGATCCAGGTTCAAAACCTTGAGATCACCAGCTTACACGCGGGCTCACCAGCTTAAGTGCAGGGTTGCTGGCTTGAGTGTGGGATCACAGACATGACCCCTTGGTCACTGGCTTGAGCCCAAGGTCACAGGCTTGAGCAAGGGGTCACTTGCTCTGTTGTAGCCCCAGGTCAAGGCACATATGAGAAAGCAATCAATGAGAAACTAAAGAGCTGCAATGAAGAACTGATGCTTCTCATCTCTCTGCCTTCCTGTCTGTCCCTATCTGTCCCTCTCTCTGTCTCTCTCTCTGTCACAAAAAAATTTTTTTCCTGGAAATGCTGAGGTCACCGGATCGAAACCCTGGGCTTGCCTGGTCAAGGCACATATGGGAGTTGATGCTTCCAGCTCCTCCCCCCTTCTCTCTGTCTCTGTCTCTCCTCTCTATCCCTCTCTGTCTCTCTCACTCTCCTCTCTAAAAATCAATAAATAAAATAAAAATTAAAAAAAAAAAATTTTTAATAAAATAAATAATATAAATAAATGTTTTTTGTAGTTTTATAAGATTTGCTATATCTCATTTCAGACATTATGGCTTCTGTCATATGAAAGTGTTATGTTGATCATTAGCTACAGCTGCAAGAATCTTAATAAATGCAATAAACGTTGTTTCAATACTCTAAAATGCCTGTGGTTGGCTTCTTCCACGTCAGCTTCTGACACACATATGAATAACGATATTAACTTTTAGAAAAAATCTAGATACAGGCACAGTATGGGACACAACAAATGCCAAGGCCATGGTGTAATTTTTTTTTTTTTTCTGTATTTTTCTGAAGCCGGAAACAGGGAGAGACAGTCAGACAGACTCCCGCATGCGCCCGACCGGGATCCACCCAGCACGCCCACCAGGGGGCGACACTCTGCCCACCAGGGGGCGATGCTCTGCCCCTCTGGGGCCTCGCTCTGTTGCGACCAGAGCTACTCTAGTGCCTGGGGTAGAGGCCGAGGAGCCATCCCCAGCGCCCAGGCCATCTTTGCTCCAGTGGAGCCTCTGCTGCGGGAGGGGAAGAGAGAGACAGAGAGGAAGGAGGGGGTTGGGGTGGAGAAGCAGATGGGCGCTTCTCCTGTGTTCCCTGGCCAGGAATCGAACCCGGGACTTCTGCACACCAGGCCGACGCTCTACCACTGAGCCAACCAGCCAGGGCCCATGGTGTAATTTTTAATTCTCCTAATTTACCATGATCTAGGTATAGGGACTCAAGGTACTGAAAGTGCAAATTTAGGCTGGGTTCATATTCAGTACTTTGCTCACTAGAAGAGTCCAGAATGAGCTAGTGGTGCCTACTAGAAAGGAAGTCTTTGTTTTCCCTCACCCACCCAAACAATTTCAAATATCAGAAGTACATTTTCTAGTTACTTAGACAAACATTGGTATTATTAATAAATCCAATTCATAGGCCCTTAAATGCTTAGAGAACACACCACAGCTTAGTGCGATAGTTTTAATTAACCACTTGAAATCAAAATAGATGTAATTCCCATATAAAAGAATCATACAAAATATACATTCCCAGCTCATGAAAGGTCCTGCTTAAAGGCAAATTCTAGTTCAAAATTTCATGAAATAGTGACTAGAAAAGCAATCTGAAGCCTGGTAAATTAAAACTAAAGTGTTTTATTTTCCTTTTACTGTCTGAGAAGCAGAATCATCATATTTTGAACAGAGGAAACGAGAAGGTAGGAACCATGACTTCTCATTGATCTGAAAATCCAGGCACTATTACAAGTGAGGATGACCAACTTCCTACTCAGTTCAAGCTATTTAAACTTCTAAAATGTTTGACTCACAATGAACAACTATCTTGGGTACCCTTGAATTCCTTTTCTTCTACCATCTCTCTGCAACACAAGTGTCAAATAGACACATGAAAAGAACACAGGTTTGCAGATAGCAATCAAAGCGGGAGAAAAAATCCAAGGAGGCTGGAAGATTACACCAAGCTACCTGACAGAAAATTGATGCCTAGTTTACTTTGTTTTCCCATAGCCTGGGACAGAGCCATTCAATGCAGGATGACCTGAAAACCTATGTTTGAGCCCATTATTTTTTTTGGAAGATGGGTATTCTAGTTCTGCTTCATACTTTACCTAGAACACAAAAACAAGAGTGGCAGAGACTATGAAAGCATGAAGCGACTCAGGGACTCAAGGCAGGCTCATAGGATAGGCAGAGGGACAGCTGGAGATGAGAGTTATGAAGACATTTATAGCCCTTCCCGGTCTCATGGTCAAAGGCTTAGGTCAAATCAACACTGACTCCTGCATGCAACTGGTATGAGAAAGCCTGTCCAAAGAGTCCTTGATGTGTGAGGAGCTGTACCTCCACGCAAATGGTACACATGTAAGTCAGGTCTGTGATACTCAGCATGAAAGCTGTAGAAGCTCTTGTGCAGAGGTTTCATGGAAATCCTGCAGCTCTCTTGCTACAGCAGCCCCTCCATCCAGCCCAGAGACAACTGAGAAACATCCTCTTTCTTGACCCTTTAAGAATACAAAAAAAACTCAAACACATTTCAGCATTCTGTTGACGGCAAACTTTCCTTTCACTGTTATTGAATGTTACCTTGAAAGCCTGGACCTTCCTAATAAGAATTTCCTGCTCAGGGCAAGAGACCCAACCATGGACAATGGACCAAGTCTGGTGACACCTGCTGTCCCTGGCTTCTGGATGAGAAGAGACACATACACCTCTGGAGGCATCCTCCGTACAAACTATTATTCTCCATCTACAACAGAGGACCCTTTAAGCAAAAAGTTTCCTTACCTATAAAAGCCCAGAGAATGTAAACAGAAGTGGAAGTAGATGACAATATGCATCATGAAGTCCCTCCCACTTCTTCCTTAGCTAGCCGAGGGAATGAGAAGCCCAGTCTGGGCCTGTTGCTTTGTTTCCTGAAAAAGGAAGGTGTGCAGAGGCGCATGTCAAAGCAAATGAAAGACCACTGAGTGCGAGCCACTCCACATCATTCCCATTTCACTCTCACAAGCGCTGCAAAGGAGCAGCACTGTCCCTTCCCCACAATTTAGAGCAGGGATCGGGAAGGATTAAGTGAATTGTCCCCAGATTCTCAGCTCCTAAGTCAGTGTTCTAAGTCCTGGAATTGGTGGCAACTACCACCAGTTCTTGCTCCTGCTAAAGAGATCTTTTTCTAAAATAGAGATTTTATTGGTCCTGTCCAAAAAAGGAGAAAGCAACCTTCTGTTGCTGACTGGTGGTGGTGCAATGGATAGAGTGTCAACCTGGGACACTGAGGTCCCAGGTTTGATACCCTCAGGTCACTGGCTTGAGTATGGGACCACTGACATGATCCCATGGTCACTGGCTTGAGCCCAAAGGTTGCTGGCTCAGCTGGAGCCCCCTGGTCAAGGCACGTATGAGAAGCAAGCAATGAACAACTAAAGTGATGCAACTATGAGATGATGCTTCTCATCTCTCTCCCTTCCTGTCTGTCTTTCTCTCTAAAGAAAAAAAAGGAAGACAGAAAGCAGCCTTCTGTAAACCACATCACTAGGTACATACCTCCCTACTGTCTCTTGCCCCCACCACGTAGAGACAGCAAAGTTTGAATTAATCACCCTTCAATGCCTATTTAGTGCAGACTCCAGATGAGGGCAGTGGTCATCTTCCAGGACACCAGGGTGGCTCTGAGGGCAGAGACGCACCAGAAAAGGCAACTCACTGCCCACTGTGTGCTGTGGGAAATCCTAGCTCTCAGTGGGATGCACAGCAGCTATTTCATCACTGAGTACCGCACTAACCCCACCCACATCCTTTCCCCCCCAGAGTAATCCTACCACTTCCTCAGGCTCCAGCAGGTACTGACAGATGCAGAACCTTCCAGGGGCTCTTTGTGTGGCCACAGGCATGGCCCAAGGACACCAAAGTGACCACATGTTTAGCCAGGTGTCCTAATATGAGCCACCAAACTCTATTTGACAACATGCCAGAGACAGTGTGGTAGGGCTGTGTGCAGACTGCCGCAGTGACTCTTTCAGCATCCCTGGAGAGGGAGACCCGATCTTGTCCCCTTACAGACGAGAACACTGGGAACAAAGAGGATCCACAGAATAACTGGGAAGTGGCAGAAATAGGACTGAGAGGCTACCTGGAGGCGAATACTGGAATGTCTGGGTTGGGGTGTGGGCAGGGCTTAAAGACAAGGGAGCTGCTCAGGGAGTTGTAGGAAGTAGTCTGCAGCAAGAGGAAGGGAAGGGAAGGAAGGCAGGAAAAGGGGAGAAGGTGTGAAGGTTTCTTACAAGATGGAGGGAGAGATGTGCGAAAGCCACCTGAGAAAAGTCAGTTGGCAAGTGCTGAAAGCAAGACAGAAGCACAGAGGCCCTGGCCGGTTGGCTCAGCAGTAAAGCGTCGGCCTGGCGTGCGGGGGACCCGGGTTCGATTCCCGGCCAGGGCACACAGGAGAGGCGCCCATTTGCTTCTCCACCACCACCCCTCCTTCCTCTCTGTCTCTCTCTTCCCCTCCCGCAGCCAAGGCCCCATTGGAGCAAAGATGGCCCGGGCGCTGGGGATGGCTCCTTGGCCTCTGCCCCAGGCGCTAGAATGGCTCTGGTCCCCGCAGAGCGACGCCCCAGAGGGGCAGAGCATTGCCCCCTGGTGGGCGTGCCGGGTGGATCCCGGTCGGGCGCATGTGGGAGTCTGTCTGACTGTCTCTCCCCGTTTCCAGCTTCAGAAAAATACAAAAAAAAAAAAAAAAAAAAAAGACAGAAGCACAGAGAACCAAACTAATGACTGTCCGTACAGAAACTCTCCCTCAGAGTCAGCCTGGACTTAGGGGCTGTCGGCAGGCTAGTGAGCCACCAGAACTGAATGTAATGAAGTCTAGAAATTCTAATAGTTGTGCCAATGTCTATGTTAAAGAAACAGTGGCTGGGAGATGAGGGTCTGGGGTCCTCTCCCGTGGGAGCTCCACAATGCTGGCTCCGTAGCAAGGCAGTGGTGATTTCGGAGAAAGCAAGCTCAAAAGGGAGGACCCAGGAGTGGAAGGAACTGGGACAGTCAGCTTGCTGGGCAAGCATTATGAAGAAAAATAATGGCACAAGTGGCAGATTCTAGGAATGGGTCAATCTTTACTTATCTGGGCAACTGGGCCCCTGGCTCCACTCACAGAATAAAGCAGTGACTGCCAGGATCTGTTCTGGTGCCTGAAAGATCGGGAGTGTTCAGCTACTGATAAAGCAACAGAACAGGACACTCCCTGCAAACAAGAGGGCAACTTGATCAGATCCAGGAAACAGATAACTCAACTGGAGCTGCAGAGACAGGTAGGTCCATCTGCAAGAAGTGACCAGGGCCTGACCTGTGGTGGCGCAGTGGATAAAGCGTCGACCTGGAAATACTGAGGTCGCCGGTTCGAAACCCTGGGCTTGCCAGGTCAAGGCACATATGGGAGTTGATGCTTCCAGCTCCTCCCCACCTTGTCTCTCTCTCCCTCTCTGTCTCTCTTTCTCCCTTTCTCTCTCCTCTCTAAAAATGAATAAATAAAATTTTAAAAAAAAAAAAAAAAAAAAAAAAAAAAAAAAAAAAAGAAGTGACCAGGACCCCAAGGGCAAGCATAGAAAGAGAGCTGGAACAGAACCGAAAATAGAAGCAGCCTGGCCACAGACTGACCCATGCGTGCATGGTGAACCTGGGACTGGACACCTGCCACTTTCCCACCTGGGTATAGTTTGATCCCTGAGATTCCTTCATCATGGAGAAAAGAGCCAGGCGCTTTGAATGACCATGGCTTGACATATGCAACAGCAGATAAGCGGGCAGAAAGGAGAAAAACCAGGGTCAAGATGGATTTGGCTTTCTGAAGAGAAAACCTCCCTCATTTCTTGAATTCCTAGAGTGGTGAAGGCCAGAAGTTATCTAGGACCAGGGGGCAGCCTGAGCAAGCCTTTTGTCTGCTGGCTGCCAGCCAGCCCTCTCACCAGGGCCCCCACCCCCACCACCAGGGAGGTGGGGATATTCTGGTTGACTTCCTCACTGCCCCCAAACACATTAAAGAGTTATAGATAACCAAGGCACACACCTGTGTTTAATGTACATGGAATAGAAGTTTATATTAGTAGATAGCTCAGAGCAACAAAACCAGATAAAACAATGCCTTGCTTATGAAAAGGACAATAAAATATTTTGTGTTTACTTTTTCCAAGAAGTTATGTTTATAGTTGCGTATGCAAACACCCACAAATACATTCTACCTTGGTTCAAATAACTGCACCATGCCACAGAGCTGGGCCCAGAGAAAACATTTCTAAGTCAGTGACACAACAGACCCGCAGATGGCCTTTTCTCACTCTTGGCTCAGGTCAAACTCAGGTCTCAATCTATTTTCTCAGGGTTATCAGCATCCTCCGAGCCACTCAACACTGATGTTTACCAGAGCTGGAAAATTTGGTCAGATTCTCACAGTAATTGAGAAAGAGAGAGTGTTGGACTAAAGCAGAACCTGGTGCATCCTTGCTGTGCACCAGGCTTTCCGAATGTGAGGGGTCCTCACAAGTTCTTCCTCCACATTGTGTCAACACAGCCTTGGTTATCAATGACTGGGCTCTGTCCACAGACACCCGCCCTGAGACACTCCAAACAGAAAGCTCATCTGTCTGTCAAAATAGGATGCTTCAGCAAGTGTGGTGGAGAGATAATGCTACAAAACAGCAGTAGCAGAACCAAAATGCTGGCCCACACGTGACAGGGACACCACAGACGTTCAAGTGCTTAAAGGGATATGCTAAAATCGTTGCAAATGTAGATATGAACAAGGTCAGAACACAGACATGTTTTGATGGAAGCTAAGCAGAGAAGCCTTGGTTTTTCCAAGGTGTCAGCATTATTAAGTGCTAACTATGCAACTAAACTGGAAATAATCCTTGTTGCTACTGGGTGGACCACTCTCTCTTAACAAATGCCTCTTTCTAAATCAGAGATGTTACTGGTCTGAACTCATGAAGAGAGATCCCCAGAGTTGGTCCCACTGTTTAAACTGACTGACTAAACTGAGAATATAAGACATTTTCTAGCAGACCATTGACTGTAAGGATGCTCAAGGTTGAAGGGCTGACAGTCCAGCCCTCAGTTTTATCAAGGGCTGCTTCCACAAGCTGCTTTACCATAGACTCTCCAGCTGCGAGCTCTGAACAGCTGTCAGGTGTCCAAACCAGATCCTCAGTCCCCTAACTGTCTAGTCACTAGTAGCATCACTGGGCTCTCTCAGGAATGGCTCAGGCCACTCTCATGTGCTCAAATGCAATTCATAAACATTAGACACATATATACACCCTCACTCACATATGTCTAAGGACACTAATCACACACATTTCATCCAGGTTTGCCTTTTGCACAGATCCTTCCCTGTGGAGTTAACATTCACATAGGGGTTCCTGACCTCTGGTCTGAGCGTGGCAGCAGGCTCAGTGGTCCCTCTGACATTATAAAGGCTGCTAAGAACAGAAATTTAAGTAAACAGGCAGAATTGGGGAAGGGCTGGGATTAAAGTGAAAGGGAAAACCATGGCGTGGCACCTCTTTCTACAGCAACTGCATCTCAGGTGGCCAAGCCACCTTGTCTTTGGTGTTCCCAGACGTGCGTAGTCATACCAGCCATGGCCATGGTTCACTAGGATAATTATCAATAAGTCAGCATTTACCAACTCATGTGTTGTTGTCATTACGCATCTCATAGGTACCGTTTACTTGAAAGTTATTTCTTCTTACAGTTTTAAATTTTAATTGTTCATATATTGTTGGAGTCCTGGTCCCCTGCCACTCTCAGATTTTATCTGCAGTTCTTTGATTACCTTATGATAACTCATAAGTTTTCTCAACTACAGAAAAACAAAATAATGCACGCCGGACTAAGAATCAAACAGCCTGTGTTCTAGGGTCATGTCTGACTCACAGGGTGAATGATTACCAATAAATTGGCCACCATGACTGAATTCCCTTTCATTCTTTCAAATATGAGTTCCTACTATGTTTCCAGGGCTGTTCTGGAAGCTTATGAGACAAAGCAAGAGACAACAATCTCTGCTCTGGCAGAGCTTATATCCCGGCTGCCACTCTTCTTTCATAACTTCGTGTTGCTAACTCTCGTCTCCCACACAAACAGAATCAGAATTAGAGAGTCTAGCATTTTCAAAGATGGTGGAGACCTGAACTGCCAAACACTGTATCCAAAACACACACTGGATTTCACTGAAAACAGTAAAATCTCTCATTAATATTGAAATGATAGTTGACATGATGGGTTCAATAAAATTAAAGTTCTTTTCACCTGTTTATTTTTACTTTTTTAATGTGACTACTAGAAACTTAACTGTGGCTCTCATATTTCTACTGAATAGTGCTGGTCTATTGTCCTTATTATGATGAAGAAACTGGAGCCTGAAGAGGTCAAGGCGCTGCCAGGACCAGAACTCAGGTGTCCTCACAGCTAAGGCAGCCTTGGACAGGGAGGAGGCAAGGATCAAGACCCCCAGGGCCCTGGGCACCGAGACTCTAGGCCAGCACCAGACACACGCAGGTGCTAAGGGAGTAGCCACCTCCTCCCTGCCCTGGATGGGAGCACCCCCCACCGCAGCCTCCTTACAGCTCCTTCACGTGGTGGGCTGGACTGGCCACAAGGGCACAGCCGGCTAACCGTGGAGTCCTCATGCCTGCCTCCTCACTATCACAGGCACAGGTCAGGGATAAACAAACAGGGTGAGTTTGGGGTGAGGCAGCTGGCCAGGTGATGTGGAGGACTGCCCCTTCTCCCAATCCTGAGGGCTAAGCAAGGTGAAAGCAGCTATGTCCACCCAAAAGGGGTGGGGGCAGTTCAAGAGTCATGGAAAATGTTCTCACAGGTGTTTTCAGGGAGCTTATATGGAGACAGATATGGGATTTCTGTGTTCATCCAACTGAAGAGAAGATTTGAAAAAAGTAGAAAACAAGGCATGAAGCAGCACTGTGGAGAAGTACTGAAGAGGAGAGGCACGGGAGAAGGGTAGCACAGATGGGGTAGTGCAGGGGCCTCTGAGAAGGGTGTGAAGACAGATCAAAGGACAGTGTGGGAGGAGGAGCGTTCATCTGATCAGATGTTTGAGTGTGCCTTCTGTGAGGTGAGGCAGAGCAGCTGGGAGGGTTCTTCCACAGGAGGTGAAGAATAAACAGAAGGTCAGAAAGGTTCAGGCCCTGACAAGATGCTCAGCCTCCTGAGGGTCAGGGAGTCCCTGCGAGTTATGAAAAGTGGTGTTCCAGGAACTTGAAATGCAGAATTGGCCGAAGGCGGGGAGAGGAGCTGACTACTACTCTCATCAAGTTACTGTCTGTAGGGCCCTAAACCAGGTCAGTGATGGCAGTGGAAAACAAAAAATTAAAAAGACAAAGAGTCAGCAGAACTGGCCACCCGGTGCCTGTGGAAAGAGAAGGGCTGATAGCATGAGGCTGGTATTGAGTGAATGGGCAGGCTGGGACTGCAGAAGGGAGCAGGGTAACCGCTGAGAGCTTTCAGCTGTGAGCCAATTAGTGGTCCCTGTCCCTCAGCTCCAAACCTATACCTGTGAGGCCTCCACTTAAAAAACGGCCCAGGAACCACCCTGCATTTTAGGAACTTTTGAGCCCAAAAGCCGTAGCCCTTTGGCCCGCAAGGGTGACACGTACTTAAAGTAGGCCTCCCTCTCTGAGAGGAATGGCAGCCAAATGCCGGCAGAGCACTGTGTGTCCTTAACCTCTGTGTGACAGGCCCTGCTCCAGGGCTGGGGAGCAGCAGTGAGCACACAGCCCTGCCCCCTGGGGACCTAGTGCTGGTGGCTGAGACAAAGCAGTGCAACTGAGTGCCCGGAGGACAGCGAAGCTGCCCCAGCTCCTCCTGCACCCTGAGCTCTTCCACAGGCCTTCCCACAGCCCGTTCCCTGTGATCCTCAGCACCTGGCACAAACTACTGCCTAGGCAGCACTTTTAACCACTTACTGACTCAATCACTGTTATCCAAGAAAAAAAAAACATTGATAGTAGGTTAGTGACCAAGACCCCAAAAGGCTCTGAAACTAAAAACATGCTATAGGGAGAGTTACTCAACATCAGCAATTGTTTCTTCATAGTAGTTTTCTCCTGTTGTTCCAAGAAGTTCTGCAAACTGTTTTAGAACAGGCTACAGAGGACAGCTGTCTAAAATCTATTAGTTCTAAATAATTCAGAAGGCTATTTCTCACATAGCTGGGTTATATAGAGATGCTTCCTCCAAACCCTTTAACCACAAATATGAGCTTCCTTATAGCGCATGTGTAGTGAAAGAATAAAAAAGTCTGCGATCAGAAATCCCAGAAGCAGCACGAGAGATCACCACTGCTGTACCTGAGTGGTTGTACACACATGAACGTTTCTTTACACAGGTGTCTGCTTCACGGAATACAGCGTATGCCAATTTCACATGCTACAGTCAAAACACCGAGATGACAGAGCATGTTTTTCTATGTTGCCTTGCTTAATTTGGTGACAATACTCAAAATAAGCAAGGAGCCTTATCTAACCAGACACACACCCCTACAAAATAACAGATACAGCCCAGAGAACAGTGTGAAACCAAGAAACCCAAGTACAAATTTAACTCCTGAAACTAGCCTTGGGCTTCTACAACTTCTCTAAGTAACACCACATCCATTCAGAGCATGTGGCTTGTCATCCTTTAGTGACTGACCCCATGTGCACAACATATCAAAGATGAAGACAAGGGACTACTTACTTGAGCAGTTAAAAAACAAAACATTATTTTCTCATTCAGTATCAAATGTGTCTGGTCACTGGCACTGGCAGAACAAGGGCACTACAGTCCACATTAAGTTATCTGTATTGCCGGGCAGTTCCTTGAACTTTCAGAAGTGCGAGGGCTTCTCTGTTCTCTAGTGGGTAGTGCAAAACGTCCATAGCCTGCTCCGGCCTTGAACGCTGGGCATGTGGCTAACTGGGGTGCTGCCAGAAGAGGGCTGTGGGGGGGTCTCTGCAGCTCAGGCTGGGACTTCAGAGTGCTGCTGGAGCTCAGACTAGAGCAGAGGGACTAAGCAGGGGGAGCCGCTGGTGTTAGACTAAATCACAGTCACTCTGACAAACAGGCCAAGGGCCAAATCCCTTCCTTTAGAGTTACCCCAACTTCATCCCTAGAGAGGAGGGAAGTTTGTGGAAGAAAGTCCACACAAGGAGTGTTGCTGTTAGCTCTACAATCACACACTAATGTTCCTTATAAAATTAGGGATCTTTGTTTTGGGTAACAATGTAGAAGCCTCCTGGCAGAGAAAAAATGGTCTTTTGTTCATTTGTTGTTTTTTAATGTTATGGGACTCTCCCCACTGCTACCTGAACAATTATATACAACATACTCAAAACTTCTAAAAACTACTTGAGTATAAGCGTACTCTAAATATATGAGTATACCTGAAGACACAAGGTTTCAGTTATCTCAAGTAAAAGCTTGCCTCCAGAGATATTAAGTTTTCCATCTTCACAAACAACAATGACAAAGGACAGAATTCCTGCTGGTCCAGCTCAGACCGCTTCCCTGAAAGCGAAGAGAAAAGTCAGCATTCCCTAGGCCCCACCCCGCCCCCTTCAACAGCAGGGTCTCATGTGCCGTTCTCACCCCCCCCCCCCCAAATACCTCTGGGGATCTCAGATTCAGCACAATTCTTGATAAGTGCTCCTACCACCCTTACCTTGCTTCCTTGCTCTCTTCCTTGTCAAGTTATACTTGTTGAAAGGTTAGTATAGCCAACAATAGCCTCTCATTCCCCCCTGGAGGGCAGCTGAGCCTGGCCCAGAGTCGGCTTCAGGAGGATTTAATCATCTTAACTTCATTTCCTGGGGAAATTCAGGTTCCTAACCCACCTACCAACCAAATATCGTGAATACCAACTGTCACAATATAAATATCGTAATTACAGTCTACATAAACGCTTACAGTAATCGGTGCACTTTAAGCACTGCATTGTTTGCATATTGTAACTCCATAAAAAAAATCAAACAAAAGTTAAAAAGCAGCAGGTCCCTACTTAAGGACTCGGACAGCCCAGTCGAAGCCCTCCTCTGAACCAAAATGGGGAAGGGAGCTGAGCTGATCGCTCCCGCGGAGTCCAGTCCTAACAGTCGGTTTTAATGAAGATGGATTAAGTCCGCCCTCCCCCACCCCTCCCGCTTCGAGGTAGCGCTGTTTTGCTCTGTCGCCCGCCGGCGTTGAGTTTAGGTCTACAGGCTACCCACCTGTTCTTAGGTTCGCCACCTTCCTCGGACACCCCCCCCCCCCACCTTCGTGATCTGGACTGCGACACCTCCTGGGCCAGCGGCGCCTTTGAGCCACCGACTCGGCACCGCTAGCCGAGTCAACTGACTGTCACGGCTTTTAGTCTACACTGTAAGCAAGTTTCATTTCTAAAAGGGACGGAACCAGGTCGCAGACACCTTATTTCCAAAACGTTTCCGAGAGAAAGAGCATCGCACAAGTCACTCGCTTGGGTCACTTTGCTGCTTACCGTGTCTACAGCCTGGTGTGAGTCCAAGAAAAGTGAGCGATCTCCGCCCGGGCCCTGGCACCCAGCCTAGGAAGCGCCCCTCCCCAGCCCGGCCGGATACCAGCCCCTGACCGCTGCGTCTCCAACTGCGCCTCCCCAATCCGCCGCATTCGAATTCTCGGTGCGCGGGCCGGAGAGGGTGTAGGTGCCAGTGGGAGCGCAGGTGCGAGCCCGAGACACTGCAAGCGAGGAAGGAGTGGCGGGGCGCCGGCGGACCCCGGGCAGGAGCCTAAGGCCCCATCACGTACGCTTCGGCCTGCCCGCCGCGCCCAGCCAGGGCGCAGCCCGCGGGACGCGCCGAGCAGGAACTCACTGAAGTTTGCCAAGACCCGGCCGAAGTCTCTGGAAAGTTGCAGCTTGCTCTCGGAGCGTCTCGCCTGACCCACGGGAGCGGGGGCCGGAGGGAGACTGCTACCGAGAAAGCTGCTGGGGGGCGGGGGCGGGGGGAGTACACCAGGTCCTGGCACCTGTCCGCACCACCCCTCCCGGCCCCGGCGCCCTCATTGGGCTCGGCGGGGACAGACCCCCGAGGGCAGAACGCGCGACTCTGGAGCCACCGCATCCTCGCCCCTTTGAAGGAGGGGGCCCTGGACTCACCTTGGCGGCGGAAGAGAAGACAGTGGCAGGTCCTTGGCGTTGGGCAGCCCCCAACAGGAGCGGCGCGGGTACTACTGTCCACCGACAGAAGCACAGAGTGAACCGCTCGGCCGCCGCCCCCTTCGTTCTTATACGGACTGACCCCGCCCCCGGCCACCGTTCCCGCCCCGGCCCCCGCCCCTAAGCCTGCCTCCCAAGGGAGCGAGGGGCAGGGCTGGGCGGAGCCAGCGCCCATAGGGTTCTTCCGGCTGGACGCTGACACTGAGGGCAGGGCGAAAGGTGCCCTCTGATTGGCTCCTCGGGTGAATGGTTGCCGAGAGACAAGTAAATCTTCAGCGGCGAGGGGGGAGGGGTGTGTGTGTGTGTGTGTGTGTGTGTGTGTGTGTGTGTGTGTGTGTGTGTGTGTGTGTGTGTGTGTGTGTGTGTAGCACTGCGCAGCACTGCGCAGGTGCAATAGAGAGGGGCTGTTGATACCCCCTTAACTTCAGAATATCTGGGGCTCCTTCTGTTTTCACTTTCCACTACGCTTTTTTCTGCCGTTCCTGTCACATAACTTTCCCCAAGCTTTTCCCATCTCCATCCCGCTCCCTCTTGGACTGTTTGTTTTTTCTTCTGCTTCTCTGGAAGTTTCGTGTTGGTTCTTTCTTTTCAGGAGTGGGGAGTGAATCCCTCAGCCTACCTTTGCGGTGTGCTTAGAAGTCGGAAAAAAAAGCATGGTTTCTGAACTGATTCCCCAACCAAAGTGCCTAGAGATCATTGGGGAAAGCAGTTCGTTCTCTGGCCGGAGTTAACCACCTGCGTGAGGGACTAAGAGCCTCGAAGAATCCATCGCCAAGCCTGGCATCCGCCACAGCTTCCGCTCTACGCAAAATGTCACAGGGCTCAGCCGGGTGTGTTATATAACATGCAGGCGGAGCTTGGACACCACCCATTCATTCCACAGCAAATGGTTGAGCCCAGGTTCTAAATTCATATAACCTGAGTGGGATTTCCATTCCACACCTATCTGTAAGGCCTTGGGCAACTAAGTTAACCAATCCTCCATAAATCTCCATCTTTCTTACCTGTACCATGGTTCTAAAAATGGAACAGCTTTGTAGGGTTATATAAGAATTAAATAAGAAAAGGGAAAGTTATTAGTGCAGTGCTTAATTATAAAGTGCGTGGTAAATGTTATATCAAATAGTAACTGTTGTTTATCAATAAACATTTATTGAGCTTGTACTGATCCTCCACTGGGTAGTGGGAGAAAAGATTGTTTCCCAGATGCGGTATTTCTGTACCCTGCCCCTTCCATTCTTGCCAGAAGTAAAAAAGGGCTCTCGGGCCTGACCAGGGGGTGGCACAGTGGATAGAGCGTCGGACTGGGATGCAGACGACCCAGGCTCGAGACCCCGAGGTCACCAGCTTGAGCGTGGGCTCCTCTGGTTTGAGTAAAAGCTCACCAGCTTGAACCCAAGGTCGCTGGCTCCAGCAAGGGGTTACTCGGTCTGCTGAAGGCCCGCTGTCAAGGCATGTATAAGAAAGCAATCAATGAACAACTAAGATGTTGCAACGCGCAATGAAAAACTGATTGATGCTTCTCATCTCTCTCCATTCCTGTCTGTCTGTCCCTGTCTATCCCTCTCTCTGACTCACTCTCTGTCTCTTTAAAAAAATTAAAAATAAATAAATAAAAAATGGCTCTTGGAGTCTGCCAGGATAAAAAGAGTTCTCAAATACATGCCTTCTCTGGGGAGGAAAAGGTTCCTGGAACATCAAGGAGCTAAGAGATCAGGATGAGTACTTGTAAGGAAAGCCACAGTGACTCTATGTTGGACATGGAATTAAGATATACGGTCTGCATTTTTTTTTTTTACTTTTTGTTTTTGAGGTATAAATTTATTAAAGTGTACAAAGCACATACATACAGAATGATGAATTTCTACATATGTGTACACCCATATAACTGCCATCCAGATCAAGACATTGGCAATCTCCAACTTCCTTATGCCCCTTCCCATTCAGTGTCCCACGAGGGTAACCACTGTTCTGACCTCTATCACCATAGATTAGTTTTACCAATATTTGAACTTGATATGGATGAATACATAGTGTGTGTACTTTTGTGTCTGGCTTCTTTCACTTAATAGTGCATCTATGAAGTTCGTCTGTGTTGTTGCACAAAACAATGGTTCGTTGTTTTCCAATAATGTGTATTATTTCATTATATAAATATTCAATAATTTATACATTTATTCTACTAGTGGATATTTGAGTTGCATCAAGTTTTTGCCTGTCACAAATAAAGCTGCTTATACATAATCTTTTTTCCCAGTTTTATTGAGGTATACTTTACAAATAAAAATTGTATATATTTAAAGTGTGTTACATGATGTTTTGATATACAGTATGAAATGATCAGCACAACCAAGCTAATTAACATATCCAATGCCTCACATATTTGTTACCTTTTTATATGTATGTGTAACGAGAATGCTTAAGACCAACTCTCTTAGCAAATTTCAAGTATGAAATACAGTGCTATTAGCTATAATTACCATGCTGCATATCAGGTCCCTAGAACTAATTTGTCTTATACTCAGGATTGGAATTACAGGATTATAGAGTATACATGTATTAAGTTTTAAACAGACTGCCAAACAATTTTCCAAAGTGGATAGCAAATTATATTCTAGCCAGTGATATGAGATTTCTGGTTGCTCCATAACTTTGCCTGTATTGGTATTGTCCTTCTATTTACTTTAAAAAGGGGTTTTAAAGTGTATTTCATTGTGATTTGAATTTACATTTCTTTAAGAATCAATAATGTTGAGCAACTTTTTATATGCTTATTGGCCACTTTGATACCCTGTTAATGAAATAGCTGTTTAAGTCTTTTGCCCATTTTCAGAGAGTTGTCTGTCTTTCTGATTTATGAGTACTTTACATATTCTTCATATGAGTCCTTTGTCCAATACATGTATTACAAATATCTTCTCCCAGTCTATGGCTTTCTTTTCATTCTATAGTGTTATCTTTTGATAAACAGATATTCTTGATTTTAAAGAAACCTAACGTATTAATCTTATTTTTATGAGTAGTACTTTTTATGTCCTGTTTAAGAAATTTTTGCCCAGACTAAGGCCATAGAGGTCATCTACTTAATTTTCTACTAGGAACTTGATTGTTTTAGCTCTCATTTTTAGGTCTATGATTTATCTCAAATTAATTTTTTGTGTAGTTTGGGGAAACTTTTATTTTTCCCATATGGAGATAAAATTAGCTCAATGTCATCAGCAAGTATTTTTGTTAAATAGATGAATGAATGAACGAACTGCTGAAGAATTCAGTTAAGAGAACAAAGTGAATGGTTACTTAAAATCCAGATTGTCCATAAAAATCCAGTATACATAGTCACATTAAAATTAATGCAAATATTATATTATATCTACTTTTTTAGTATCTCATGGGTACCATTAGCTCAGGTAGCCTCAGGGTAGAACACAGGTCATAAATTCTTACTTAGAACTTGGTCTGGCGTGGTTTGGTTCTACCTTTGCTTAGGTAAAATTTTGTCTAGCTTTCTGACCATTAGGCAGTTTTGTGGTAGGTATGATAAGAGAGCCAAGAGCCAGAAAAGAAATGCATTATTTATCTATATTCAAAAATGTGTATATAGTTTTCTTTGGGCCCCTTTTTATTTCAGAGACTTGACTTTTCTAGAATTTTGTTTCTCTTATTTTTTTTTAAATACACAGTGTTCTTTCTACCTCATAAAGCTGTGGCACCCTGGAGCTGTACGGAGTCTCAGGAAGTCACCAGGTCTGCCCACTGGACATAGAACCACGTATTGAAATTGTCCTTCTGAGATTATTAGAGCCTCCTTCTTGGCAAATTCCAGCCACTGCTGGAGCATAGCCAATGAAAATGGTTCAAGACCTTTGCATTCAGAGTGAGTCTCTGATCTGTACCTCAGATTGCTGAGTCAAGAAAACCAAAGGCAGGAAATAGTTTTTAAAACGCAGGTTGTATCTTACTTGTGGCCATGACCCTGAAAAAGTTTTATGTCTCAATAGAATCTTATTTTAAATACTTCAGGAAGCAAAGAAATTCTATCATTAATCCTTTTTGTAAGGCAAGGAAAAAAGCCTTCTGTTTAGTGCCCAGTTATCCTCATTGACCAGTTCCTTTAAGTCTGGTGTTTTTTCTATTACTTTATCTCAAGGTGGATCACCATGATAAGCGTTTATTAAAATGCCCTGTATAGATTGGCTTTAGCTCAGTGGTTCCTTCTAGTCAAGTTTGCTTGCTAAAATGCCCTGTTCTGAATGTCTTATCTTTCTTAAAATGATTTTAAGCCAAGGTTCTATTGCTGTATATTGACATATAGAGCAGCGATCACAAGAGCAGATCATAAGAGCAGAGCTCAATGAATTTTCACAAACCAGTGTCACTGGCACCCAGATGAGAAGCAGAGAAGCATCAAGTACATAGGGCCTGTTTTGAGACCACCATGGTAGCACCATCTCCATTCTAGTGAGTTTCTGGAGAAGCCAAGTCAGACTGGCTTTCCACTTTCCATCTAGAACTCTCACCAGTAAAGCCCTGTCCCTTCTCAAGCATTTTCCAGCCACTGTTTTCTTGGGTGCTGCAGAAAGAACACTAATTTTGAGTTAAAAAGGCATGTAAGTTTTACTTGGAGAAAAGCACAGGAGGAGGGAACTAAAAATTGGTCAGATCTGGTGGGACAGGGAGGGGGAAGGCTGCATCTTTGGGGATGATCATAGCAGCAGAGACACTGGGGCTCCAGGGCTTTGGGAAGGGAGGAAGATAGGGGCCCAGGAAGAGGGAGGGACGATAGTGGCCCTGCCAGAGGAAAGAGGATGGGTGCCAAGGATGACTAAACTGACCTCATCAATGATGAGTAACCCTTCCTGTCTACCTCCCGAACGGTGTCCCTGGAAGAAGGGTGGAGGGTTGGGTCAGATGGTTCTGTCCCTATCAAATGGCTCCCCTGATCTGAGTCTTGGCTTCCTTACCCAAGCATGGGAATGATCATTCGCCTCCTGCTTCACAGAGGTGCGTGCTGTCAGACAAAGTGTTGAATTCCTATGCAGGCAACTGGCCCTGTGCACAAATGTCTCCCTTTGCCAACCTTGGGCCCTTTCTCAAGTTACTGTCAGGACTGCTTGGCAAGCAAGTTGGAGGATAGGAGAGTGAATTTTCCTCCACACCATGCTATGGTTAATGTTTTAAAATCTCCCTTCAGGGAAAAGGGATTCAGTGAAAATGTAAATTGTAAACTGCTTATTCCATAACTTGTGACCAACCCCTGCATCCACTCTGAACTTGCCCTACATTTAGGCCCTGGGTATCTTTTTCCAGTTGCCAAAATGTCTGAACTCCCAGCACTGGAGGCCATGCCTGCTGGAGAAGAGGCTTGTCACCTCTACAGCTTGCCAAAGGATGGGGACATCCCCTCCAGGAATAGCTAACTCACCTCCCAGGTGTGATTCTCAATGTTCAAACATTATCTTCCAGTCCTCATATCAGTCTAGATATTTAGTTGCAATTAATCAAAAATGACTCTGAATGATTTTAACAAAAGATAATTTCTTTAGAAGATATTGGGTAGCCCACAGAATGAGCAGGATGGCTGGAGAATTTGGCCACCACCACCACTGTCACCATCGATTGATAAGCTAGTCTTTGTGTTCCTGTTTATTCCCATCATTAGCTTCTGATTGAAAATCTAGGAGGAGCCCAGATCGTGAGCCCAAGCCCCAGTTACAAAGGATTGGAAACAAGAATATCTGATCCTTTTAGCTTTGTCTCTGGGAAGACGGCTCTATCTCTGTAGATGGGATTCTCCAACCAGCAAAACAGGTTCAGATACTGGATGACATACCTGTTCCCTTCAGCTCCTATGTCCACCCTTTGTGAGCATTGCTTGAATGGATCAGTGTCTTTTGATCAATCTACCACTGGGTCACAGATGCAGATGAGTTTTTGAGGCCTACAATTTGGAGGACCAGGAAATGGATTCTTGAGAAGCTTTGAGGAAGGAGATGACCCAGCTGGCGCATCTGCCAATATTCTCTGCTCTTGGCCAGTTGACACTTTTCCTTCAAATTTCTTAGAATAGGTACTAAGTGGATGTTTGATGGAAAAAAGAAATAAAAAAGAGGCCTTGGCCTGACCTGTGGTAAAACAGTGGATAGAGAATCGACCTGGAATGCTGAGGTCCTGAGTTCAAAACCTGGGGCTTGCCTGGTCAAGGCAATAGGACAAGCAATCAACTAACAATTAAAGTGAAGCAACTATGAGTTGTTGCCTCTCACTCTCTGTTGATCTCTCTCTAAAAATCAATAAAATCTTTTTGAAAAGAAGAGAAGAAAAGAGAAAAGAGGCCTCGGATAACATCAACAGTCCCTCAACCTCAAGTCTCAGGTTTCATTTCAAGCTCTGCATTATATTAGCCATTGCTCTACACCTCAGTGTCCCAGCTGGTAAAAAACAAAATCAAAACCAAAAAATGGACCTGGCCTAGCTTACCTTCAACACATATGGCTCTAGCAGTGACGTGAAGTGAGGGTGAGTGGCTGTGCTGCCCAGCACCCCCTGGGGTTGGCTGCATATAATGACAGTGTCCCAGAGCTGGTGCTTGTGTAACAACAGGCAGATATACCAAGAGAGATGGCTGTTTGCTCAGCAGCTGAGAAGTCTATAATTAGACTGTCACAACATCAGCAAAAGTACAGAATCAATGTAACCATAGAAGAAATGGAAAAGAACACAACATCGGTTGGAGCCTCCAGCGGGTCCTGGTGGTTTCTGGAGCACTAATCACCCAGGCAGGTTCAAAGTCCTGCCTGTGGCTTTCATCCTGGTGATAATCAACTGGGCTTGCACCTATGCTGATGCCCATCTTGGCCACCAGCTCTCCTCCACTTTCCTTTCTGCTTCCCTCTGCTCACTGAGTCTTAGGTCTGAGAGTCCAAGGGAAGCTGGATTGCACCTACATTCTGTGGCAAGGGCCCTTCATGCCTCATTATGTCTATGGGAACAGAGGAGGGCCAGCTTCTTTAAAATGCCGATCTCTGGGCCCGTCTTGGCCCTCTGGGGTAGATGCCCTGGAAACTGCACTTAGCACATCCTCAGAAGACTCTGTGCATGCTGAAGCTTGAAGACCACCTAGCTGAGACATCCTCTGTGCCATGGGAGCCTTGACCCCTTCCTTCTCCTCGGCACCTGGTGTGATTAGAACACAGTCAGGATGGCAGCAGTATTCAGGGCAGCCAAGGTTAAAGGGCGTTTCCAAAGCCAAGGAATGATAACGAGTCTCTTATTTCCTTTTAATCAGGTTAAAAATTCCAAGCTGCAGATGCGATTATCTCATTAATCCTCATGACATCTGATCTAGTGGCTAATGGCCAGTGTCTTCAGTTTCCTTCCACTGAAGTGGATCAGGACCCAGATCTGCCCTTGACAGACCTGGATCCCAGGGGTTCTAATCTCCCCTGAGCCTGATTCTCATAGATAGAAGCAAATGGATTTCACAAATCTGTGATTTCTCGTTTCTTATGCAGTTTTAAAACATAAACAATACATGTTAAATGGCATACAAATCAGAGAAGCAGAAGGAAGAAATAAGTCATTGTTAATCCCTACAGCAATAATTCTGTCAGTGCGTGGTGTTTACCCTTCCATATCATGGACGGGTGCCTGTGCATACTCACGCACGTGTTCTGTTCTTGCTTCAGGCAGGGTCCTTGAGCAGACATTGGCACACTAGCGCAGGGTGACTGAAGAGAGCTTGAGAGGGACCGTTTACCTAGTTGTGGCAAGGTTAAGGGAAACCATAACAAGGGACAGAGCAGCCCCGAGGGACTGACAATGCCTGAGCCATTTCCCTCTGTGGCTGGAGGGATGAGGAGAGGGAGGTTCACAGAACCTGGGAAAAGGCGGCCTTGTAGGAGCAGTAGCCTGTGGTTGAACACCGATCTACTCCCCACAGGGAGGGAGCCGGGGAAAACACCAGCTGCTTGTCCCTGTGCCCTCTGATCCCTGCCTGTGCCTCCCTGTGGCCCAGCATAACTAGAATGCAGGTTGGTGCCATTTCTAGAAGTCAGCTCCCTGAAACACAGAGAGGGCATTAGATGGGTGGAAGGAGGGTGGAAGGATGGGTAAATGGAGATAGTCCAGCTCATTTCACTATGTGCATTTATGAATGCAACAACTGATTCTGAATTTCTAGAATTCCAGCGCTAGAAAATGTAGTATTCTGTCTTAATTCCGTCCTTGACAACAAATGTTATTTTATGGTGTTGCCTTCAATGCAATGAGTTAGAAGCCCTGGCTGCTAGCTCTGATCTCTGGTTTGCTCACTGGAGGCAGAATCAGCTCTTCAGTTCTGTGGTCAGTGCGGCCTCCTCCATGGGGTAACACACACTGCTGGGCACCTCGGAGACGCAGGAGGACTGGCCTTCGGGGCACAGCCTCACCGGGCTGTGGGCACAGCACTGACATCTATAAACCAGGTGGAGGGGCAAGCCCATGAGGACAGCACAAAGGTCTACATGAATAAAAGTGATTTATAAATAAAAATCAATCTTTTAGGCCAATAGTAATTGATATTTAATAGTAGGTAATGCTTACTATATACTGGTGCTGCTCTAAGAACTTTGTGGTTATTTACATTGTTAATCCCCTAACACCCCCATAACCTAAGTTATTATTATTATTACTATTATTATCATCCCCATTCTGTAGCTGAAGAAATCAGCATGGAAAAGTTAAATAGGTAAGCCAGAATTTTAACTCAGACAGTATGATTCAAACGCCTGTTTTCTCAAAGTCTATGCTCTACTACAGTGAGTCTGGGCTCAGAACTATTTTGATAATAAGACTGTCAATATTTGCCTTCTGAGCTCTTATTCTCTCATGAATACACAATGAAGTCTCTAGAGCCTGTGACAGGTGATGACATCACTCTGAGGCTCATGGAATGTGTGTTGTGTTCTTGTGTTCTAAAACCTTCTTTCTCACTCTGAAGTTCTATTGCAGTAAATAGCCACAGAAGTAACTCACATAAATCAAGGCTCTTTGGTGTCCTCAGGGGGTCCTGAGGGGTCATGTAAAGGAGGCTTGAGACCAAATCCTGTGGAAGGAAGGGGACCCCATTGGCTTACAAATCAAATTGATTATCACTAGTTTCCTTGCCTAAATCATAGGACAGTGTACGGCAGAAGCTGTACTAGAAAGTTATAGAGCCCAAAGGGACCAGGCGGGTCATCTGGCCCATTCGCTTGGCTTTGGAGAGAGTGGCTCTAGGTGGACTGTGGGCTTCCCTGCCCCTGGATGCCTCATGGGCCCGCTGACGGCCAGGGTGGCCCTGCTGGTCTTGTCCAGGATCCCTGGGCCAAATCCATTTCAGGCCAGGTTTGAAATTCTCCAGGGGAGTTAAGTGTCCTGTTTAAAGGTTACACTAGTAATATCTGTGGTCTCGTTTGTGAGGGAGAGTGGATGGTTATGGCTTTGTGATTTTAGAGGAAGAGCATCCTTTTCATTATCTGGCAGGATTTGTAAAAGATGATTGCAATGTGCCTCAGTTTTTTCAGTCTATGAAATGAGGAGTAAGTAACAGAAATTGCTTTTTCTTTTTTTGTGACAGAGACAGAGAGAGGGACAGATAGGGACAGACAGAAAGAAAGGCAGAGAGATGAGAAGCATCAATTCTTCACTGTGGCTCCTTAGTTTTCTTAGTTGTTGCTCATTGATTGCTTTCTCATATGTGCCTTGACCAGGGGGCTGCAGCAGAGCAAGTGACCCCTTGCTTAAGTCAGTGACCTTGGGCTTCAAGCCAGCAACCTTTGGGCTCAAGCCAGCAACCTTTGGGCTCAAGCCAGCGACCATGGGGTCGTGTCTATGATCCCACGCTCAAGCCAGTAACCCTGCGCTCAAACTGGTGAGCCTGTGCTCAAGCTGGATGAGCCTGTGCTCAAGCCGGTGATCTTGGGGTTTTGAACCTGGGTCCTCTGCATCCCCAGTCCGATGCTCTATTCACTGTACCACCGCCTGGTCAGGGAGTAATTGCTTTTTTAAAAATATATATTTTTATTTATTCATTTTATAGAAGATAGACACAGAGAAAGAGAAGGGAAGGAGGAGCAGGAAGCATCAACTCCCATATGTGCCTTGACCAGGTAAGCCCAGAGTTTTGAACAGGCGACCTCAGCATTCCAGGTCGACGCTTGATCCACTGCACCACCACAGGTGAGGCGAGTAATTGCTTTTTAATGAATGGATTCTAGGAATTGTAGCAAATGAATTTTATTCAATCATGGGGGAAGACTGCAATCTAACACTAGGGATAATATCAAATAATAGACAGTCTTTACTTAAAGATGAAAATAAAATAGGGGGGAAAATGTAGGTAATGGGAACTGTAGGTTGGTAACCAACCTCCATTTCTCCTTTCCTGATGGGGTGGGGTGGGCTGCCATGATGCTTAGATAGACTGGACATGGATCCCGTCCCACAGTGTCCCAATAATGGACCCCTGTCCATCAGTGTAATTTTATCCCCTTGATCTGGGATCATTCCGGGATAAGAAGTCACCTCCTGCCCGTGGTCAGTGGTTGGAGACAGAGAAGCAGTGAACACTCACCTCTGTCTGGACAGGATGGTGTGTAGATGTGAGTTCTGCAATGGCTGCTGTCACCGGGTTGTCAGGAGAGACCCCAGGGTGTGGTGAAGGCTACATACCAGCAAAGGCTGGCCAAAGACCATGCTAGCCAAATCAGAAGGCCACACTCTCACTGAACTCTTCTTTCCCAGGAGCCCATGACTTCCTGTGTTTGAGCCAATTTAACTGTATTTTCTGATACTGATCAACCAAGAGCAACTCAAATAATTAAACAACTTCTTTCCAACTCAACTACTGTCAGAGAACAGGACTGTCATGTTGACCAAACAAAAAGTGTCACACCTGCAGTTTAAGGATAACCCTGATTTTACATCATCCTCACTCAAGCTGACCTTCCAAATGACATCTTCATTGTCCCAAAGTCCCCTATTGCACCTTACACAGAGGCATTTTCTATACTAGTTTTTTTTCTCTAAATAAAACTTTTTTTTATTGTTTTATTGTGTGGTAACCAAGTCATCAGAAACTTTAGCTTCAGCATTCACAAGTGTCAAGGAAAAAAGGAGACCTAGGAGGGTAACACCACGTGCATCATTATGACCACTTAAGCCGACTTGGGTCCAGATTTTTGTGGCAGAATAAATGTGTTCGGGTGAGGGGTATAATTTGCAATGGTGGTTTGAAGTCCAGGCTCCCAGATCAAACTTGCTGGGGTCAAGTTCCAGCTTGGCCTGTCCTTCTGGGAGAGTGATTTGACCATGTTCAGCCTCAGCTACCTTATCTCAAGATAATAAGATATGCTAACAGAGAACTACTCTCTGGTTCTAGACTAACTGGGGTAACCACTTCTTAAGGTGATCACCATGTTGTATACCTGAACCTAATATAATATTGTGTGTGACTGTAATTGAAAAATAAATTTGAAAAAATAAACTCCAATAGTCATTTTAAAAAGAGAGAGAAGGCCCTGGGTGGTTGGCTCAGTGAAAGAACGTCAGCCTGGCATGTGGAAGTCTTGGGTTGAATTCCCAGCCAGGGCACACAGGAAAAGCACCCATCTGCTTCTCCACCCTTCCCCCTCTTTTCTCTTTCTGTCTCTCTTCCCCTCCCGCAGCCAAGGCTCCATTGAAGCAAGTTGGCCCAGGCGCTGAGGATGGCTCTATGGGCTCTGCCTCAGGCACTAGAATGGCTCAGTTTGCAACAGAGCAACGCCCCAGATGGGCAGAGCATCACCCCCTGGTGGGCGTGCCGGGTGGATCCTGGTCAGAGCGCATGTGAGAGTCTGTCTCTCTGCCTCCTCAATTCTCACTTGGGAAGAATACAAAAAATAAATAAAGAAAAATAAAAAATAAAAAGAGAGAGAGAACTCTCTCATCTGGATGCTGTGAGGATTAAGTAGCTAACTCATGTCCCGTGTGTGTGTGTGTGTGTGTGTGTGTGTGTGTGTGTGTGTGTGTGTCAGACAGGAAGTTTTCAAAAAATGTCAGCTAGAGACTATCCAAGATACTTCCCCTCCTGGGATTCATCTCCTCCCCTGATGAAGGAGGGGGTGCCCCAGAGTAATGAAGGGTCCCTTCCAGCCTGACATGCTGCCTTTGGCCAAGAATGGAGCTGAGGAACCCTGTGCTCAAAGGTTTACTCATTGAGGGGCAAAGGGTCCCAACCAAAACTCACCAGTGCACCATGCAAGGCCACCCTGTCCTCAGAAATGTCACAAGGGCCTGCACGGCTCTCTAGGAGGACAGCAATGTTTGTTTTCTTTTGTTTTCAGTGTAGAATTAGCAGTAGAAACACACAGATCCAGCCCATGCTGCTCATCGCGTATACTGGACATCAAGTGCAGGGTGCGCTGCGCAAAGACCATAGGTTTGAGTCTCAGGTGCTGTGTCGTTCTGTGGGCCCATCAACAAAGAGGGATCACCCTCCCTGCCTCTCAGAGGAACTGTGAGGATTATGTAAAATTGTCCACGTGATATGTGAAAGTGCCTGTCACATAATGGTGTCTCGTCAATATCTGTTTTCTTCCTCTATCTGGAGCCACCAGCCTCCACTGAAATGAGGAACAGAGCTGGGGAGAGCTCCACCTGAGGTTGCAACAAAATAAGTTCTGTCACAGGGCTTCAGCCAGTGAAGACTTCTCAGAAGTTGCTGGGGAACCGAGGACAAAGGCATCTCACAGAGACCTCAGAAGGGAGAGCTGACCTCATAGCACCCACAACCTGGTTTGGGAACTAGAAAGTCACAACGGGTCTCATTGTTCCCTCGGCACCATATTACTTTCTGATCATTCATGAGACTCGTCTACAATCTTTTCCAGCGCCTCCTCCCACCATGGATTCACCACACCTATGTTACCTAAAATCAAACTCCCAGAGGGGAGGGTGGTGCCAGCAAACTCCATGTGGCTGTGTGGCTACTAGGTTGGGATGGTAGAGCACAGGGGCTCAAGGGACAGCAGAGAAAAGCCCAGAGCCCAAGGCCTGACAGAGGGGCAGGCGGTGTGTGGCTGAGGCAGCTGTCACCAGGAGGCTTCCTTCTCCCTCCCTTCCCAGGTAGATTCCTCCCAGGCCAAGGATTCTTTCCCATCGAGCTGAGGCCATCACAAAGCAAGAGCGAGGACAGTGCTGTTACAGAGCGTTTCTCCCAAAGGGCTTGTTTTTATATGAAAAAGCCTAAAACATCACAGGCCTGGTGTTTGCAGACTAGACAGAGGTCTTGTAACCACATGGGCCAAAATCTATACAATCAGCTCAAGCAGAGGGTGGGATGCCTGTTGTTACCTGGCCTCCGGTCACTGTAATGAATCAGCACATAAGACCCACACTGCAAACAAGGCTGCCTTTGGAAGGATGTGGGGGATCTCATCACAGGGTCCCCTCATCTGGGGAAGAGGTAGGGGTGCCTCTCAGACTGGAAACAGCTGAGGCCCCAAGGAGCATGCCCAGCCCTGGGGTTTTGACTGAAGTGTCAGGAGAGGGAGGGCTTCCCATCTGTGGCAGCAGGTTTGTTCCTTCATTTAGGATACTGTTCTTCGAACTTGAAGACTGTTGGAACCACCTGGGGTACCTGTTAAAAAGGCCATGTCCCAACCCTGAGGCTACTATTGCATAGCTCTGGAGTAAAACCCAGGGGTCTTTGGTTTTGACAAGCACCCCTGGTGTTTCTGACCTGGATGACCAAGGGCCACAACTAAAGACATCTGGTCTAAGGAAAGGTTTTGGTGTGAGGCTGGCCTGAGGCCACAGCCCGACTCTGCCACTTGCTGACTGTGCTGTCTTTGGCAAGCTCTTTAATCTCTCTGTGCCTCAGTCTCCTCTTAAGAGAAATAGGAACAATATCAGTATCATTATACCATTAAGAAGAATAAACAATATGAGATGCTGTTCTCAATGCACGGGTGACAGAGTGTGACTAAAAACCCCTTCACAGACCTAGATCTCTCTAGGGGCACTTTTTGTAAGAATGAACATTAATTCCAATGTCTTGAAGGAATGCTAGCTTAGGCTGCTCTGTTCAGAATCTGTACTGATACACAGCCCACCCCATCACACCTCCATCCCAGCACGCTCACACCTCCTCCTTTCTCTGCCAAGTGGACAAGCCCTCTGCCTGGAAGTGCCCTGTGCTCCTTAGGCCTGTTCCTGCCCCTCCACCCCCACTTAGGGCACTATCAGCACCAAGCATGTCCCTGTGCTGACATCACAGCTGAGCAGAGGTCTCATGCACTCACCATGAGCACTCTTAAGTCTTAGACTTCTGGTTTTTCTAGTAGTATTCCAAGAACTGGTGTCCAGCCGTTGGAGAACTATAACATCCTGTGTGGTCAAGTATCCGGGCTCACTGGGAGACGGTGCATAATATTTTAAGGTGTACACACTAATATTTTAATGTGGCTACTTATACAGAACTGCTGGCCACTCCCAAGTTCTGCTGAGTATAATTTTATCCTTGAGGATTAGAAAGTTACTTTAAAAACTTGTAAAGCTTTGTTGTCCTTCTTAGGAGAAATGGTTATCACTGTATCTGAGAATCCCCAAACTGGCCTTTCTACTAATTAGAATTCAGGGTAAATCAGCTTCTACCTCATTAAGCTTCAAGTCCTGGCAAACATCCAAAAATGATGCCCATCCCACACAAACCAACTGGGGACCTCTGCGTAGGGAGGGCTCAGAGACCTGGGCTCTAGGTGTGGCTCTCCTGAACTTGCTGTGTGACCTTGGGCAAATTGCTCCTGAGCTTCAGAGTGCCCTTGTATGCAGCGAGCCACTGTCCTTCAGTTCCATGCCCCCTACTTGCAGTCTGTAATTCTGGGTGAGGGCACGGCCAGCATGTCCATAGAACAGTGCTTGGTCTTGGTTCTAGTTTACAGGTCAGAGGGCAGCTAGTGCCTATTCTTGATGCCAGTGAGCAGATACAAAATACATTTCTATTTGTTTTGCTGAACAAATTCTCCAGGGCGGCTGTCCAGGTGGAGCGGAGCTGGTGGTAATGGAGAAAGCCCAAGATGAGGACATAGTTTTCAGCGCCGAGAACACTAGCCAAGTCTTCCTGACGCCAGGACAGCAAGGGGAAGAGTGGACAGCGCCTCTGGGCACCCACTCTTTTGGCCTGACTTGTACCTTGTCACCATGCTAACAGAGTCTCCCCTTCTCTGGTATTGTGCAAGGGGACACAGCTCTGCGGGGCAGCCGACAGGCCCGTGTCTTATGGTGCGTGTCCAGGACAGCAAGGCTCGATTCTGAGTGGCCATCATTTCCAGGACAGCAAGGCTCGATTCTGAGTGGCCATCATTTCCAGGACAGCAAGGCTCGATTCTGAGTGGCCATCATTTCCAAGGTGGTACATGGCAAAATCAACTAGAGTGGGTCTCTGCCTGGCTTGTCCTTCATTGGACCAGTGTACTGTGGGCCCTGGTGACACTGACGTGAGGGAAGGCTCTGATGGAGATGACAGAGCTTTTTATTTTTACTTTTTGTATTTTTTAAAATTTAAATTTATTGTGTTTACCTAGATTCTAGTGTCCCCTCCCAAATGCATCCCCCCTCCTCCATGTTCCTCTCAACATCCCTCTTGCCCCCCCTCCCCACAGCGCCCTCCCCCTTCCCTTCAGAATTTGCTTTTCTGCTCTCTATAACGCTGTGTTATGTATATAATTTCATTAATCTCTTTCCCTTCTCTGATTCCATCCTTTCATCCCCTTTTCCTCTGTCTGGTTCCCCTCTGGTCCCTTTGATCCCACCTCTGCCTCTATTCCGTCCCTCAGGTCACATTGTTCATTGGATTCCTCAAATGAGTGAGGTCATATGATATTTTTCTTTCTCTGCCTGGCTTATTTCACTTAACATAATAGTTTCTAGGTCCATCCATGTTGTTGCAAAAGGTGAGATTTCCTTCTTTTTCGTGGCCCCATAGTATTCCATTGTGTATATGTACCACTGATTTTTAACCCACTTGTCCACTGACAGACACTAGGTCTGTTTCCAGATCTTGGCTATTGTAAACAATGCTGCCATAAACATGGGGATGCATTTCTCCTTTTGAATCATTGATGTGGTTGGTGTTCTTGGGATATATTCCTAAAAGTGGGATGGCTGGATCAAAAGGCAGTTCCATTTTTAGTTTTTTAAGGAAACCCCATACTGTTTTCCACAGTGGCTGCACCAGTCTGCATTCCCACCAGCAGTGCAGGAGGGTTCCCTTTTCTCCACATCCTCACCAGCACTTATTCTGTGTTGTTTTGTTAATGAGCGCCACTCTGACTGGCGTGAGGTGGTATCTCATTGTGGCTTTAATTTGCATTTCTCTAATGATTAGTGATGTTGAACATTTTTTCATATGCCTATTGGCCATCTGTATGTCCCCTTTGGAGAATTTTGTCCATTTTTAAATTGGACTGTTTATCTTCCTGGAGTTGAGTTTTACAAGTTCTTTATAAATTTTGGTTATTAACCCCTTATCAAACATATTGTCAAATATGTTCTCCCAGGGATGACAGAGTTTTGAAGCAAAGCTGACCTGACTTCCATGGGGTTAGTCTCATCTCCACACTTGTCCCTGAGCCTGTCTGTTCCCAGCTGAGTCTAATCGTGAGCTGGAGAGATAGAGAGAGAGAGAGAGAGAGAGAGGCTGATGAGGATGAGGAGAGGCTGCTGGAGTCAAAGGTAGTGATGGTCAGAACAGTCACTCATGATCATTACGTGCTCGCTGTGTACCAAGCTCTGTTTCCTGGAAATGGGGCTTTTACTTCACATAGGAAAATGGAGGAAGAGAGACTAAGGGCCTAGTCACAGCCACGGGGCTAGTGAGCCAAGAGAAAGGACTCGAAATGGGCCATCTAGCTCCAGAGCTGGCTGCTCTTGAAGAGCAATGTCTCTCCAGAATGTTTGAGGGCAGGGATCGCCCTCCAGACACTGCCTGGGCAGCTCTGGTTGCTCCCTGCTTGCCTCCTTTCTTGGAGCTGTGGCCAGGAGAGCATCTAGCTTTTTGTTTGACAAGTTTCCAGTATTTGTGCAGGGCAACCTGATGTGTGTGTCCTTTTCCACCTGAGGGACTTGAGGATGACAGCTCGAGTGGCTCAGAGCCTCTGCCCTCCAGGTCTTAGCTTCCTAAATGCTCCTCAGCTTGCCATCTGGGGAGGCTTTTAAAGAGATCACTTTCGAACCCCCCTCCCACCTCTAAACAAGAATCTGAAGCACCCAGAGCCGAAGATTTTTAGACTTGAAGCTGGCCTGGAGCACCAGCTTCGAGGCGGAGAGAGCGGGCTTCGGTGCCACTGAGTCAGCTACAGAGCTCTGCGAGCACTGGTCTCCCTGTAGGGTGCAGATAAGAACTGCCTCATGCCCTGGCCGGTTGGCTCAGCGGTAGAGCGTCGGCCTAGCGTGCGGAGGACCCGGGTTCGATTCCCGGCCAGGGCACACAGGAGAAGCGCCCATTTGCTTCTCCACCCCTCCGCCGCGCCTTCCTCTCTGTCTCTCTCTTCCCCTCCCGCAGCCAAGGCTCCATTGGAGCAAAGATGGCCCGGGCGCTGGGGATGGCTCTGTGGCCTCTGCCTCAGGCGCTAGAGTGGCTCTGGTCACAACATGGCGACCCCCAGGATGGGCAGAGCATCGCCCCCTGGTGGGCAGAGCGTCGCCCCTGGTGGGCATGCCGGGTGGATCCCAGTCGGGCGCATGTGGGAGTCTGTCTGACTGTCCCTGTTTCCAGCTTCAGAAAAATGCAAAAACAAACAAAAAAAAACAAAAAAAAAACTGCCTCATCCACACCCCAGCTTTATTGTGACGGTCAACTACGACCACAGGTGTGACAGCTTTCTCAAGAATTTCAATTACTACTTAGCATTTACCCAACTTTCAAATAAGCACTTGACAAGCATCGTCTCCATGTTTTCAGGTGGGCAAAAGAACAGACATAGAGAAGTTGAGGAGCATCCGAGAGCCCTCTGCAGAAGCAGCAGGGCCCAGGCTTGCTCTTGGTTCCATCTGAGTCAGAGCTCCGCAGTCCCTGTCCAGGTGCTGTCATCATGTGAATGAGCATCACGGTGATTCTGTGCCCACGGCCAGAGAGCCGAGTTCCAGAAACCAGGGTGGGGCCGAGCATAAGCAGGAGCATAAGCGCCTACAGGAGAAACAGAGGATACGTCTCCCACTGACAGAGACTGCCACCTCGGTCACTGGTCAGACAGGGAGCGCCAAGGTCATTAGAACCTTCAGCCAAGCCTGAAGTCACACTATGTACCTGGCTTCAACTACTGCCTTGTCACTTCTTATCAGAAGCATCACCGAGGAGGCCATCCCTTGGGAATGCCGTTCTGCAGCAGAGCACCTGGGCTTAAGTCATCAAGCATGAGTCCCATTCGTTCTAGGCCCCCAGTCTGTGTGGTTCGCATTATTGTTACTTTATCTATAACATTAGTCACAAAACATTTGTTCCTATGTAACCCAGGACTGACTACATGTTGGACATTGTGTGGTGCCCTCTGCCTGCATCATCTTAGGGAGTCACAGTAGGATGTCATTATTCCCACAGGACAGATTAGGAAATGAAGGTGCAGAAAGATTACATGATTAGCCAAGTTCAGCAAGCCAATAGATGACAAAGATGGGAAATAACCTTAGGCTGTGGGACTTCAGGCAAAGCCCATGCCACACTGCACGGTGTCACGCAGACACAGCAAATGGCAGCCCTGTGCTCTTGGTCTGATCATCTGCCCCTGCTCCAGACCCTGCCATTCCTCTGCCCTCCTAGAAATCAGGGTGTGGCACCCATGGAGAGACCCCAAGTCCCCATGTTCCCAGACTTGGCTCTGTCTCCTCTCTACCAGCCCACCATGTACCCCCCCTCCCTGCCAGCCTCCTCACCCATCCATTCTCATGGCCCTGCCCAGTCCACATGCCTCCTCTGCCAGCCCTAGGATATTTCCAAAGGCTCCCAACATGTCTCCTGCCTTCCAGGTTTCTCATGCTTCAGTGTCTCCTGCTGGTGGCTGCCAAAGGCCTTCCCTGAATCATTCATGATCTTTCCTAAGCAAGACATCCAGTCCTGGGCTGCAGCTTACAGCGTCAGGCCCAGACTTTGGCCTGGCATTCAGACTCCCGGTCTGACCAAAGCTTCCTCAGCCTGTCTACCATTACTGTGCCCTTCACTATGGCCACACTGCCTCCTGATCTCTCCCTCCAGTCACTCCACACACAGCTTGCTCACTTAATCATATGTGTTGAGCATCTCAGCATGGTGGAGACCCAAAGCCCAGAGCCTGCCGTTTGAGCTTGTACATTAGCTGAGAAGACAGAGTTTGGGTTCTTTGAGGAACTGAGAAGTCTGGGTGAGCTGGGGGAATGTGGCTTGAGAGGAGGCTGAAGAAGTCAGCAGGGATCAGGACATATAGGCACCACTGGCAGGTCACATAGAGAGTTTCATGCGACTCATGGTACAAATAGAAAGCACTAGAAGGTTTTAAACAAAGGAGTGACGTGATATGATTTCACAAATACCACTGTTAGTGCTGAACCATGCCTTTCTGATCTCTCCACCAGATGGGAAGTCCATCTCAGCCCTCTGTGCCTACAGAGGCCAGAAGAAAGCAGGACTATTAGTGGAGTGCCTTGTTGAGGACCGATTCCCCACAGTGACCCTTGCCGTGTGTCATCACCATTGAGGAGCAGTGTGGTAATGACACATAACAAACAGTGCGGGACAGGTCACATGCAAAGACTAACCCTAATGACAAGAATAATTGGTTCCTGGAAGGGACTTCGGGGAGGAGCTAGCGTGGTTAAGTGGGACTTGAGTAGCAGGTGTATGGGACTGGGAGGGCGACTCTGGACAGGGAGGACAGAGGTACATGTGAGGACTTGCCCTGTTGGAGGCATGGTGTGTGTTGAGCAGCAGTAGGAGACAGATGGGCTAGTCTTAAGTGGGGCAGATAATGGCATTCTCAGTGCTGTTGAATCGTTGGAGTCTACGAGTACCCACTGTACCCACCCTGCATCTGAATAGAGCTACCATGGTGGTTCCTTAGCCACTGGTTGCCATACTTTGGCTCATGCCACCATGCAGTTGGCCATAAGTAACCAGTTGGCCTAGGGCTTGGCAACTGACTCCTGGAGAAGCATTGATGAGCTGGTTATGAGGACACCAGAGACCTTCAAGATGGCCTGGCACAGAGCTCTGTCCAGCAGGACTAGACGCCAGAAATGCCCTAACCACATCTTCTCAGGGAGTTTCTAGAGCAACCACACAGAGATGGCTCCGTCAGCAGAGCGCAGCGAGCTGCAAGTCCCCACAAGGGATGGCAGTGAGCAGAGCCACAAAGCATGAGGCATTCTGAGCAAGCAGAAGCAAATGAGATGGAGAAGAGGGGAGAGATGGGGGGCGGTGGGGGGGGTAGTGGCCGCCGCAGCAGCAACCGAGGTGCAAGAATGATGAAGACCCAGAAGCAGGCCGGGGAGAGAGGCGGCACCAGTCCTGGCCTGGCTGCTGAGCTGAATGGAGGCAGCTCCTTAAGTCCTGCTGATGCAGCTGAGTCTTGGCCCTGCCAGCAATGCCTGGGGCTGCCTGAGTGTGGAGACTCGGGTCCTTGCACACAAAGCACCAAAGACAAAGCTGCTGTGAGCTGGGTGGTGGCTGGGTGCTGCTGGGCTACAGATGCAGCTCCTCCAAGGCCTTTGTGATAATTACGCGGAGCAACCACACTGGACCAAGATTTGCTCGGAAAGTCTTCCATGCTGGGGGAGGCTGCGAGCATTGGGTGGTAAATTACAGGATTGGAGGCCACAGAAAGCCACAGGAAAATTCCCATCAGGGCCAGGAGCAGACACGAGGGGGAGGCTGTGAATGGTTCCCTGAACGGGAGGGAAGAGAGAAGCAGCCAAAGCTTAGCCTGATGTGGTGGAAAGGAAATGGAGAAATGATGGAATCTGCCTGGAATCCCCAAGTGGGGTAGCTGGCAGGGAGCAAGAGAGCTGTGTGACCAGATGTTTGCTTTGCCTCCTGGATGGAGAGCACTCTGAGTGGAGAACTGTCCCAGACTAGTGAGGTCAGAATCTATGAGCAGCCCTGCTTCCACAAAGCAAGATGGCAGAGTCCGCCAGATCCTCTGTGCCCACTGTGAGAACACTGGGGCCGTGGGACAGGCAGCATGACAAAGACTCAGCCCCCTCCCTTTGTCCCCTCTGAGACACATCTCTGCAGGACGAATAGAGTACAGCAACGAGCCATTTGCTCCCCAAGTTTACACACCCGGTATTGGGAGAACAACCCACGGGAAGGGAACCACGTCCGAACCAGAGGCCAAGAAATGTTTCCCTTGGTCTGTGGCAGGGGCTGATGTTGGCATGCCTCCTTCTTGTCCACAGCAGATGGCACAAGTGAAAGCAAACAAAACACAGGCCAACGCGAAGGGCTTCTTGGGCTTTCTAAGTGAGAACGACCCAGGAGCCAAGGCCAGGAGCATAGGAGGAGTAGGGTGGGGTGAGGGAACCCTGCAGGAAAGCTAGCTAGCTCTAGCGACCTGCTCAGTAGTCCAATGTCTGGTGGAAATAGTTAAAGGGCAGACCGTGTTGAGAGTTCCCTTGTGTTTCATCTGTGTGTGTGCGCACACGCCTGTGTGTGTATGTGTTTTATTTGTGTCAACTGCCTCTTTCACATCAGCTTCCAAGACTTTTCTCCTCTCCTCTCCAGCAGGTCATGGGACACCTCCTTGGGGACCCTTCCTCTTAATACTGTCTAGGTGGTCAGTTTGTGGTAACAAGCAACCCCAAATCTCAGAGGCTCAGTTAGAAACATTTCTTTCTCACTCACATCACATAGGTGGCTGTCAACTGTGGCCCCTGGGCTCTGCCCCATGACTTCTCATTCCAGGCAGAGCCCAGGCTGTTGGAGCTCCCCATTTGGGTCAGCTACTTCTCACAACAGAGGAAAGAAGCAAGTGCGATGCTAGAAACTCTCTTGGTGCATTTTAAACTTTGCTGAGACCCGGACAATGTCATCACATCTTCTCATTCTATATCATACGATCAAGTCCAAAGTCAACAGGGTGAAACGTGTTACTGTGAAAGGGAAGGAGGGCACGGATAAGTGCAAACAATGATAGGACCTACTCTCTTCCCACAGGTGTTCCTGCAGCCCAGCAGTCTCCTCTGCGCAAGCTCCTTTTGTCCCAACAGCCTTATGGGCAAACAGCAACTGCAACTGTAATGAACATGTACTGTTTCTTTGTGCCAGGTGCTGTTCTAAGTGTTCTATAGGAATTATTTGAGTTAATGCTCATGGTGATCGTAAAGGTAGAGACTACTGTTGTCCCATTTAACATAGAAGAAAACTGAGGCCGAGAGGTTAAGTGACTTGCCCAAAGTCACACATACACATGTGCGTGCGTGCACAAAACACGCATATAAAAGTCTATGGCTAAAGTCATGCATGTAAAAGTCATAGGCTAAAGTCTATGGTTGAGATGCTAAAGGCTGTACTCTTAGCCCCAGTGCTACATTGTTTCTTCCCATGAAGTCAGGTTTGGGGTTGTGGTCCCATTTGGCCCAAAGATACACATTGTAAACAGAAGTAAAATTTAAATGCCCTGCAGTCTAGGCAGAAGCCATTTTCTGAGCACCTCACTGCCCTCCTGGAGCCCTCTGGCTGCCCTGGCTTCTGGGGATCCTGGCTTTCTGCTCAGCAGATTCTCCCCCTCTTCAGGCTGAGAGGCTCTGTCATTCAGCACTTAGAACCATGACCACCTCCCCCCTTCCGAGATAGGTGCCGTCCAACACTGCCCATTGCTTGGGCAGTGAGCCTCCTGCACCTGGGTTCGTGCAGGGTGCAGGCCTGGGACTGTGCCTGTCCCAGTCTGTCAGCCTTTCCCTGGGGGCTGCCCGGCACAGCACAGAAGCCCCTGAGTCCTAGCTCCACCACTGACGGCTTCAGGCAGGTTCCTCTGAGCCTCACCTACTTTTTTGGTGACACAAATACCCCAGAGAGCCTGGAGGGCAGTGCTCACCGCTGAGGAACTGGCCCTGCTTGCACCCCGTAGCCCTGTCACTCTAGATTCCACATTGGCTCATCTCCCTCACTCTCTGCCTTCCCTCCGGCCCTCCTTCTGGGGTGTGGGCTACTCCCTCTGCCCACCTGACAGGCTCCTGCCAAGGTGCGCTCCCCACGGCACTTCAACAAAGACCAGATGGGTGGGCTCTCTGCACTGTCTACCTGGACACAAATATGCATGGGCACACACACGTATGCACTCAATATACATGCACATATACACAGAAGCACATAGTTGTATAGATACATATACACATATGTATACAGACACAACACAAACACATACACACACAAAACACGCATGTAAACATACACATATACGTACACACTGTCACAAGATACATATACATATGCTCATATATACAAATATATGTACACATAGACACAGACACTCCTATACATACACAGATGTATGTATATACACACACACAGAAACCCATGTACACAAACACATACAAATATACATACTCCATGCACACATAGCCACCAGGCCCTCCCCTGGATGCAGGTACTCTTCTGGGACAGGGCTGGGTCCATGGCTGGAGAAGATCGCATGAAGGTCTTTGGTGGTCAAGTGCCACCCAACCTCACCTACTAATGAGGAAACTGAGGCCACAGAAATAATAATAGCTAATGGCCAGTGATTACCATCTGCCAGGCACAGTTTTTCACATGTATCAACCGACTTAGTACTCACAATCACCCAGTGAGGTAGCTGCGGCCAAGGGTCACGGGTGAGTGCTCGCACAAAGGGTGGCCCAGTCAGGTTTAGGCGCACTGGCTCCAGTGCCCGCATCCCTAGCCACTAAGCTGGGCTGTTTCTCTGCTACCAACTACGACAGTGTGACCCTGGTTAAAGGGACTTGTGATAGCAGCAGAATCCAGGTTAGAACCCAGAGCTCTGACCTGGCTGCCTCACGCTGCTACCTGCCTCTCCTCTGACCAGCAGTGGTGTAGGTGGGCCATGGCTAGACAGGTGGGGCCAGCGGGAGGACGCCTGGGAGCTCAGTGGGCGCTGCTCTCTTCCCTCCTGCTCCCTGGCACAGGCATGCGTGGTCCACATTTCCTGAGGAGTGAGACCAGCATCTGAGCAGGCTGGATGCCTGGTTTCTTTGGCAAGTTGCTCACATTCTCCTGGCTGTGCTTTTTGGGCTTGATTTAAGTTTAATTCCAGATGGAATGACTGGAAATGCCAAGTATTTCACTCGGATTAATGCCTGGTTCCAAGAGCCAACTGCCTCCACCACAACCAGGTACCATGGGCCTCAGAGGATCCTTAATCCCAGGAAATCTTCGTGGCTCGGGCCCTCATGGCTTCTCAGCTCCCGGACAGCCAACCCAGTTTACAGCTGCCCCAGCCTCTGCCTCGCCCAGCGAGGGGGGACGCAGCTGCCCCAGCCTCTGCCTCGCCCAGCGAGGGGGGACGCAGCTGCCCCAGCCTCTGCCTCGCCCAGCGAGGGGGGACGGGGCAGGATGAGGAACCTCAGCGCAGCCTGGTTCTCCCACTAGGACAGTGACCCTGTCAGCAAACACTGTGGTGAACATGGGGACATGGGCAGTGGGGCAGGTAGAGGATGCAGGCACAGCTCAGTTTCCTCAGCCTTGCCCTCAGGGGACAAGGTGGCACCATGCAGTGGTCCCGGGCACAGCTCCTGGGTGTAGGTTCATAGTCCTGGCCACGTTGTGTAACTGCCCTGCGCGTGGTTTCTCCTGTCTAAGCAGGGATGAGGACAACGTTGCCCATGCAGAGCGATATGGACATTAAATGAGGCAATGCTTTCAAAATACATAGCACACCCTGGCCGGTTGGCTCAGCGGTAGAGTGTCGGCCTGGCGTGCGGGGGACCCGGGTTCGATTCCCGGCCAGGGCACATAGGAGAAGCGCCCATTTGCTTCTCCACCCCCCCCTTCTTCCTCTCTGTCTCTCTCTTCCCCTCCCGCAGCCAAGGCTGCTCCTTGGCCTCTGCCCCAGGCACTAGAGTGGCTCTGGTCGCGGCAGAGCGACGCCACAGAGGGGCAGAGCATCGCCCCCTGGTGGGCAGAGTGTCGCCCGTGGTGGGCATGCCGGGTGGATCCCTGTCGGGCGCATGCGGGAGTCTGTCTGACTGTCTCTCCCCGTTTCCAGCTTCAGAAAAATACAAAACAAACAAACAAACAAAAAAACAACACACACATAGCACAGTGCCTGTCACAGGGAAAGCCCCAAATAAATATTAGGTACCAATGTGAGACAGTAGGCTGGTCTCACCTGCCAAACCAACACTCTGTGCAGAGGAAAACAATAAAAACGTGAAACACCCACTTCCCTAGGAGATTGAGCTGGTTTTCTCTGCCACCTATCAGTTCCAACCTGCGAAAGCCCCAGCCAGCCACATGAGGGGGACTGTCTAGCCACAGGCATGGCCCCACCAGATGGCACCTGGCACCCACATTGCACTCTGAGCCCATGTGCTGCTACCCAGGGCAGGCATCCTTCATTGATCCTTTTGCAGCATCCACCTCTGAGCCTGGCTCCATCTTCTCTGTCCTGGTTCTGACCAGCCACCCTGCTGGCACCCCAGATGCCCTCTGAGGTGGATCTCTGCTCTGAGCCCACTTGGTGACCAGTGATCGGTGAGGGGAGGTTATCCGTCCTATTCTATACTAGTTCTGAGCTATGGTCTTGCCACCCACAACAATCACCTGGGCATCAAATGCCTCCTGGGGTCCCTGTCCTCCATAAGCTGCTGGAGCAGAACCACCCCTGCAGTGTGGCTGAAGAAGCCCCACAGAGCCTTGCACCCCATACCAGACTATCACAGAAGGGGCAAACTCAGAGTCAGGAGAGTTTTAGGGAAAGACAAGTGAAGTTCATGGGGAGAGCATGGCACATGCCAGGAAATGCTCATCACATGTAGTTTGAGGCTGCAAAGCAGTGAAGAATTGCCCACATTATTCTCCAAGATGAATGTCTTGCTCCCCAGTTTCTCTTGGTCATCTCAGCAACCCAGCAAGGACTTTAATGATGGTCATAGCCTGTGCCCATCATGCACCTTCAGTCCTACCACACCTGCAGAAGCCCTTCCTTCTGCTGGAATGCCTGCCAACTTTTCCTACCATGTATTATGAGCAAACTCCTATTTATCCTTCAAATCCAGCATGAATGTCACCTCTTGTCACAGAACTTGGCACTGAGTGAAGGCTCAGCTAAACTTTGCTGAAATGAAGATCAACAGTATCTTTTTTCTTTTTTTTTTTTACAGAGACAGAGAGAGAGAGTTAGAGAGAGGGATAGACAGGGACAGACAGACAAGAATGGAGAAATGAGAAGCATCAATTATTAGTTTTTCATTGTGCATTACAACACCTTAGTTGTTCATTGATTGCCTTCTCATACATGCCTTGATGGCGGGCCTTCAGCAGACCAAGTAACCCCTTGCTCGAGCCAGCGACCTTGGGCTCAAGCTGGAGAGCTTTTGCTCAAACCAGATGAGCCCTTGCTCAAGCTGGAACCTCAGGGCCTCGAACCTGGGTTCTCTGCATCCCAATCTGACACTCTATCCACTGTGCTACCACCCAGTCAGGCAACAGTATCTTTTGATTAACCCTTCACACCCTTATGTCAAATCAAATCAAATCTAGACTGAGCCCTCTAAGGAGCTAGATACTTAAGACAAACATCAAGACAAGGTCCCAAACATCACACAGCCTCAGGAAGATATCACACACACCTTCAGGAGGGGTATGTCAGAAAGAAACGTCCAGAGGGGCTCAGAAGTCACCCACTGGTTCCTGCAATGAGAAGGACATCACACTAGGTGGAGACCTGAAGCACCAGCAGCATGAAGAATAAAAAAGCAGAGTGTGGCCCAAGCTGAGAGTTTGGCCCTCGCAGGCTGGGCACAGCAAAGAAGTGGCCCAGGAGGAGAAACGGAGCCAGGCATGACCCCTATCCCATGGGTCTGCAGGTAGAAGAACAGCCCAGTAATGTTGCTCTCAAGCTAGGACACTCACTTGGTGCCCCTTAGTCCCAGGCCTGACTCTGTTGACCCTTCTGCAGTGGGCAGCACTAGCAGGTGGGCAGTGGTTCCAATCTGCCAGGGCAGTGCCTGCACCCTGCCCTCCCCGATCGCAGCACAACCGACCACTTACATGCTGCTGCCACCAACTGCTTGTCCTTGCCTGAGTCCTCTCCTCTCTGACCTGGTGCCCAGGCTCAGTCTGAGCCACCATTGCCTCCAACCTAGTATTCTAGAGTTCAGCCTCTGGGGCTTTGTTCTTCCAGCCTTGTCCCGAGATGTCCCTCCAAACTCGTGCTCACCTTTTTGTCCATATTCCCACCGGTGTTTGTGTGGCTCATTGGTTCCCAGGAGGATGACCAGGATTATGTTTCCAGTGGCCTGGAGCTGCAGGGTTTGCCACCCATACAACCCTAGTGTGTGGGTGTGTGACTCTCTGACCTCAGGTTGTCAAGCTATTTGTGACCCTCAGCAATTACCCCCAAGGCCCCAGCATTCTTTCAGGAGTCAGGGGAGGGGTGACTTTCTCTGGCCTTGCTGGTGGAAGCCTGGAAGGGAAGGAAATCCTCTCCTTCCTGGGCACAAACGCTGGTTCCTCTGGGCTGAGAGGGGCTCTGTGATTGAATGAAGAACGCCCTTATTCCTGCGCCCACCTGCACGCTCCCTTTGGTTCCCAGGCAGGTGTCCAGCAGACACATCCCAGGACAATGAGCTGGGGAGATGGTCCTCAAGGCCTGAAGCAAGTTTCTCCCAGCCTGGCTGAGGCAGGTCCCCCTAGCACAGGGACTGGTGGACATTCATTCCCTCCACTGCTTTCCAAGTCCCTTTTTGAAGTCGTAGCACTAATCAGCCTGAGACACCAACTGCCATGGAACTCCCTGGAAGTCTCCAGCCTGAAAAAGTTCCCACCAAGGGGGTTCCTGTTTCTCACTTTGGGTCAAGGGCTCAGGGCTTTGCCTGCACACCTGCGGGGCCCTCAGAATCAAAGTGCCCTCCGTAAGAGGCGTGTTGGAGTGTGCATCATGAAAAGTGGTGTTTGAGTTCCCTTAGTCAACAAATATTTATTGAGCTCCTTTATTGCCTTTTCCTTCAGTAAATAATTGCTTCACATGTACTTTGCAGCTGGAGCCACAGGAGACAAGCATTCCCCACCAGGACCAGCACATTCCTGAGCCTCAGCCATTCCTCTACTGCCCCCTCTGTGGGCTGGAGGAAAGTTCCAGAGGAGAGGCCCTGGCCAAACACAGAGTAGAGCAAGCTAAAGCCATAGGTCAGGGAGGGTGGGCGTGGGCACTGGGGCCCCTGCACGAAAGAAGCCCTGTGAGGGGGCACATGAGCCTGGGGTGAACATACTAGGCATAGCCTGGGCGAGCCTCTGAGGAGGCCTGGAAAATGACAGAGCTGTGTCCTAAGCAAAGGCAAGGAACCCGGGAAGCTGAGCCCAGGATTGGGCAGCCCTTGGAAGCGGAGAGCGCAGGAAGCAGAGGTGGTTTCGGGAGGAACAGCGGAAGGGAAGAAGCCATGGGAAAGACCATACAGAATGCCTGTGCAGTGAGCCACACGACAGTCAACAGAGCCCCATGCTGGGGACATGGAACAGTCAGGTTGGAACAGTGCCGGGCCTCAGAGCCATGTGGAGTGGAATTGGAAGAACGCCTGGCAGAGATGAGCCTGATACAGTGGGTCTCAGACTGCAAATCATGCAGGAACCAGTTAGACACGTAGAGTCTCAGTCCCCTCAGACTTACTGAGTCAGAAAATCTGAGGGTAGGCCCAGCAGTCTGCGTTTCAGCAAACCCTGCAGGGGACTCTGAGGCAGGCTGAGTTTGAGAACCTCTGGCCTAATGAAATCCCTGATCCTTCTCCTGACATCATAGGGGAGGGCTGGGCAGAGCAGCTGGGCCTGCAGGGGTGGGCCCTTGAGGAACCAGAGCCCCCAGCCTGTGGCTTCCAGGGGCAGGGAGGGGGTCAAGCCCTCCCCTGAAGGGAAACAGGACAGATGAAAGCGGCACCTGCCTCCGGCTGCTCCGTGCTGGGTCTGCGGCCTTGTCCTTTTGTTCTACTCACAGGAACCGTGGCCTCGGCCCCTGCTCCAACCGGCCACCTGGACCAGGCCTGGGGCCCTCACAGCCACCCATGCCGGGACCTCCCAGGCCTTGAGCAGCACTGTGCGGCACCAAGGGTACCCTCGTTTACCCCCACAGCCCCCCACCACATTGGGGGGTTCAGTGTCCTGCTCTCACAGGTACACTGGCACCCTTCCAGGGGGGTTAGTAACTCACCTGGTCTGCTTAATCTAAGCTGCAGAAGCTGAACTTGAACCCAGTCACAGGCCCACTGCTTCCCCTGTCTCAGCCCTGATTCTCCAGGTCTTCACAATGGGGGGTATGGGGGGAGGGTACAGACTGGTGTCTCAGTGGCTCAGGGGCTCCCTCTCAGGGACTTTACTTGGCACGGTTCTCTGTCACAGAGATGTGACTGTGTATGTCTGTCCAGCAACTCGCAGGAATTTGCTGTGGAAGGAGTTTGTGTTTCTAAAGCCTTCTGGCCTGGCCTCCCCCAACCCACACCCACCAGGGCATTGGCAGCAGTCTGCAGGCAGCACGGAGATGGGAGGAAAGCCCAGCTCCATGTGGTGAATCTGCCCCATGGGACTCACCTCACGGGGCCTGCTTTGTGCTACTCCATTGCATGCCCGTGTGTGCTCTCACAAGTACCCCGTCCTGGGGAAACGCAGATGGGCCTGGTGTGCGGACAGGAAGCCACAGGGCAGCTTTTGTGCCCAACAGGTCTCCTGACTCAAGGCAGAAGGAACTCCCAAGCCCCAGATAAGCCTGAGATGAGGGTCAGAGCACCCCAGGGCAGGAATGCTGAGCTCAAAGCTCTGCAGGTGTCAGGAGAATTGGTAGAAATGCAGATTCCTGGGCCCGCCCCAGACCTACTGAATCAGAAACTATAGGGTGGGCCCTGCAGTCTGTTTTAACAAGCCCTGCAGGAGACCCCAGAACGGGCACTCCCAGACAGGTCCCGTCCCCCTCCAACCTCTGCTCTCACCACGAGCCCACACCATCCATGGTCCTCACGGCCTTCCTTGGCACAGCAGGTCCTCTTACCATCCCCGGAAGGCAGACGCTCAGTGATTCACTTCACTTCCTTCACTGATGTTTTTCCTCCACATTGGACTTTCCCTTTCCTGGGCTTTATGTCTATTTTCCTAACTCCTAAAAGTGGAATCCTTCATTTATATTTGACAACCTCACCACACCCGCCTCCAGCTAACATTTGTCAACTTTCTAGCACGCGTCACAGAGCATAGCCACAGGCCCCAGCTCTCACAGAGCCTACAGTCTATGGAGACTTGTGGAAGAAATGGCGCTGAGATCTCTTTTGAGCCCTCCACCCTCTTACCCCTCTGGGCACACACATACACCAGGCCTGCCACACTTCCCACACTCTGAGCCTCACTGTGCCTGATGCCATGGTGGGCCCAGGTCTCAGCGCTGCAGTTGATCACTCCAGCAAACAGGAAGTGAGCCCGCGACACATGCACGGCGCTCCTTACAACCCTGCAGAGGGGAGGGAGAACGGAATGGGCATCACTGGGCAGGACCCAGGAAGATTTTGGTAGCCACATCAATACCTACTCCTGTTCACTCTTGGTAGCACAAGGAAGAGGCATAAGAATTGTCGCCCTCCACTGAACACAAAGGTAAATGAATAAAAACCATTTTGCATCTTAAAGAAGAAATTTATTTGGATGATTAAGATGACATTGGTTTGCAAAACTGTACAGGTTTCAAATGTACAAGTAAAGATAACATCATCTACACACCGCATCATGCACCCTCCGCCCCAAGCAAAGTCCCCTTCCATTCCCGTTTCCCCTCCTTTCCTGCTTCCACCTACCTGCACGTCCCTTCCCCTGGCTGTTGCCTCCCTGTTGAATGTGTCTATGCATTATGTATATATGTTTTTTGGGTAATCCCTCACCTTCTTTCATCCTACCTCCTCCCCCCAACCCTCTGATTGCTGTCCATCTGTTCCACGTGTCCATGCCTCTGTTCATCAGTTTATTGTATTCATTAGATTCCACGTATAAGTGAGATCATATGGTCTTTCTCTGACTGGCTTATTTCACTTAATGATCTCCAGGTCCATCTGTGCTGTCACAAAGGGTAAGATTTCCCTAGTTATGGCTGTGTAGTATTCCATTGTATAAATGCGCCACAGCATTTTTAACCCATTCATCCAGTGATGGGAACTTGAGCTGTTTCCAGATATGTTTGACTATTATAAATAACACTGCAATAAATACAGAGTGCATATATTCTTTCGAATTAGTGTTTCACGATTCTTAGGAAATATTCCAAGGAGTGGAATTGGGTCAAAAGGCAGACTCACTTTTAATCTCTTATAGGAAATGCCATACTGTTTTCCACAGTGGCTGCATGAGTCTGCATTCCCACCAGCAGTGCAGGAGGGTTCCCTTTTCACCACACCCTCACCAACACTATTTGTTGATTTATTGATGAGCGCCATTCTGAAAGTTGTGAGGTGATATCTCATTGCAGTTTTAATTTTCATCTCTCTGATGATCAGTGATGTTGAGTGTTTTTCATATGTCTATTGGCCATCTGTATGTCCTCTTTGGAGAAGTGTCTATTTGGGTTCTTTGCCCATTTTGTAATTGAATTTTTTTTGGTATTGAGTTGTATAAATTCTTTATAAATTTTGGATATTAATCCCTTATCAGATGTGTTAGCAAATACGTTCTTCCATTCGGTGGATTGTCTTTTCATTTTGCTGATGGTTTTTTAGTTTGCTGTAGTCTCATTGGGTATTTTTTCCTCCTTCTCTTGCCTGAGGAAATATATCAGAAAAAATATTGCTACAAGAGATATCTGAGAGTTTACTGCTTATGATTTCTTCTAGGATTTTTTTTTAATTTTAATTTTATTTTTTTAATGGGGTGACATCAATAAATCAGGATACATATATTCAAAGATAACAAGTCCAGGTTATCTTGTCGTTCAATTATGTTGCATACCCATCACCCAACAACCAAAAAGCCCGTCAATAGATGACTGGATAAAGAAGATGTGGCACATATACACTATGGAATACTACTCAGCCATAAGAAATGATGACATTGGAACATTTACAGCAAAATGTTGGGATCTTGATAACATGATACGAAGCGAAATAAGTAAATCAGAAAACTAGGATTTTTATGGTTTTGTGACTTAAGTCTTTTATTCATTTTGAGTTTATTCTTGTGTATGGTATAAGTTGGTGGTCTAGTTTCTTTTTTCTTTTTTTTTTTTTTTGCAGGTACCTGTCCAATTTTCCCAATGCCATTTATTAAAGAGACTGTCTTTACTCCATTGTATGCTCTTGCCTCTTTTGTCAGATATCAATTGACCAGAAAGGTGTGGGTTTATTTCTGGGTTCTCTATTCTGTTCCATTGATCTACATGCCTATTCTTATGCCAGTACTTGTTTTGATTATTATGACCTTGTATAACTTGATATCAGGATGTGTGATACCTCCCACTTTGCTCTTTTATTTCTCAAGATTGCTGAGGCTATTCAAGGTTCTCTTTTGGTTCCATATAAATTTTTGGAATATCTGTTCTAGATCTGTGAAATATTCCATTGTTAATAGGAACTGAGTTGAGTCTATGGATTGCTTTGGGTAGTATGAACATTTTAATTATGTTAATTCTTCCAATCCATGAACACGGTATATGCTTCCATTTATTTGCACCTATTTTTTTTATACCTTGACTCCTTTAATGGATACCAGAACCAATAGAGGCATTAGATTGCCTCAAGTGTGGCTGAATTTTCTGTTAAGTGTTGTCCTCACAGAGTTTTCTAGAAACCAGCCCCACTGAAATATTCTCAGGCCTCTATACCTGTCAATTCAAGGCTGCTTGACCAAGAGTACCTATTGCCCACCTACCAGACAGTATAGCAGTACAGTGTCATGGGTGAGGATGCGACCTAAGGAGTTAGACCCACTAAGATCAAGTCAACCCCCTAATCTACTACCTACTTACTGTGTGACCTCAGACAAGTTACTTAACCTTTCTGTGCCTTCATTTCCTCATTCCACTGCCAAAATGGGCAAAGTGAGAAAGTCTACCTATAGGATTATTATCAGGATTGGATTAATTAATACAAATAATGTATTGAGTAAATACTCAATAAATGGTAAGAATTATTATGATTGGCTGGCTTGGGGATGACAGCATCAAAGTACCGTATTTCTTGCCAGGAGTGGCATTGTCACACAGCAGATGATACCTGAGACCTCACCAGAAAGTTATGAGAATGTCCACAGGACTAGTCA